>NC_090653.1:283943065-284543065 GCF_040937935.1 Hyperolius riggenbachi
TGAGCTATACCAGCCTGCATGGTACAATGGTATGGGGGTGGGGGCTATGAAGGAGAGGGGCGGCCAAGCCTCCCCCTCTCCCCTAGAGCCCTTGTCCAAGCAATGGACAGAGGGCTCTTCCCCACCTCCGGTGCCCCAGGAGGAGGTGGGGGCCTATATGACACCCGGGGGTGTTCATGGTGGCATCTGAGAGTCCCCTTTAAGAATGGGACACCCAGATTCCAGGCCCCTTCCCAGGTGAAATGAGTATAGGAGAACAAAGTACCCCTTACCCATTTCCACAAAGGGTTAAATTGAAGTCCTTTAATGTTCTTAAAGGAACCTTATCTGAGAGGGATATGGATGTTTCCTTTTGAACAATTCCAGTTGCTTGTCAGTCCTGATGATCTCTTTGGCTGCAGTAGTGGCTGAATCACACACCTGAAACAAGCATGCAGCTAATCCAGTTTGACTTCAGTCAGAGCACCTGATCTGCATGCTTGTTCAGGGACTGTGGCCAAAAGTATTAGAGACACAGGATCCTTCTCTGTAGGTTCTCTGGCCCAAGGGCCCCGGAGCAGTCGCAGACTCTGTACCCCCTGTTGGTACGCCACTGGACCCCATGTATTGTAGTTACACCACTGCCTTAGGGTACATTGGGGCAAAGAAGAATATGATAAATATAATCTTTTTGGGGGGAAGTAGTGACTGATAGCATTTGTGATTTATTATTTTTGAATCCTGGCTAGGGTCAGTACCTATTCAGTAAGGAGTTCAGGGCAAGACTCCCTAACACTGCAGGGTGGCCTCTTGAGTGTGTCTCAGTGGCTGCAGCTCTTGAGCGCTTTGAGTCCATCAGGAGAAAAGCGCCATACAAATGTTTGGATTTCATATTATTATTTTCACAGCCAGCAATTACCGCGTTGACAGTGTGAAGCAATGCTGTCTAGAAGGCTCTGTGCACTATGGAAAGCAGTTGGAGTGTCACAAAAGACTGGCAGAAATAAAGACAGAGCGGAGGCTGCCCTGTTCAATGGCTTTCGCATCATGCTGCATACATGCTAAAAATTATTTTGAGAAGGGGTTGTCTCTTGTGATGTCTGGAGGGCCTCCCAGGTAAGTAACGTCTATCATTTACTCACCCCGATCTGCTCTGATCTGATAATGAGGGTTTCAGTGATGTCATAATCAGGTGTTCATTTAAAAATAGCACCACAAAAAAAAGATGCAGGGTGATGCTGGTAATGACATCTTGCTACTAAGGTTAATTAACAATTTCAGTCCACAGGGATTTTTCACCTTATGCAACAGAGCAATTTTCACCTCCCATTCATTCGCCAATAACTTTATCAGTACTTATCACAATGAATTGATCTATATTTTGTTTTTTTCCGCCACTAATTAGACTTACTTTGGGAGGCACATTTTTTCTAAGAATTATTATTTTTTAAATGCATTTTCACAGGAATATTAAGAAAAAAAATGGAAAAAAAAACATTATTTCTCAGTTTTCGGCCATTATAGCTTTAAAATAATACATGCTACCATAATTAAAACCTATGAATTTTATTTGCCCATTTGTCTCGGTTATTACACCATTTAAATGATGTCCCTATCACAATGTATGGCTCCAATATTTTATTTGGAAATAAAGGTGCATTTTTTTAGTTTTGCGTCCATCACTATTTACAAGCTTATTATTTAAAAAATGTTCGTAATATACCCTCTTCACATGTATATTTAAAAAGTTCAGACCCTTAGGTAACTATTTATGTTTTGTTTAAATTGTATTTTCTTTTTCCATTAAAAATTTTATTTGGGTAATTTTTGGTGTGGGAGTTAAACAGTTAATTTCAAATGTAATAATGTGGGTTTATTTTGTTAAAAAATGTATGTAGATGTAGTTTTACTATTTGGCCACAAGATGGCCACAGTGAGATTTGTTTCTTTTTTTTTTGTCCTGGAAGTGAGAACTCGCTTCCAGGAAGCACTAAGAGGTTGGGAAACTTTTTTTTTTCATAAAGACTGCAGCCTCTGATGAGAAGCCGTCGGTTTTTCTGCTGGGGACTTAGATCGATGAATGGGAACTATATTCCCATTCATTGATCTTTGGGCTAACAGGGGGCGGCACAGGGGCGAGTGGGAGCGATCGCGCGTGGGGGCACGCCGAAGCTCCGCAGCAGCAGCACGTGTTTTAGAAATGTCCTAAAATATGAAATAACCTTAGTAACAAGATGTCATTACTGGCATCAAGAATTATTACACATAATCGTAATCAAAATTTAAATGAAATCGGGGGAGGGGGGGCGGGACTGGGGTTAACTTACCTATGTGTTTGCCTTATACAATGCGCTCCATTCATGTCCCATATCGCATTCCACGTCACTCCCATTCTTCCTTCTACCGGGTTGAAGAAGGAAGCATGGAGGTGTTGTGGAATGCAACTTGGCGCATGGGTAAGTTAACCCTCTCTTTGCCGCGGGCAGCCCAGTCTCATTTAAATTTCAACTTATTACGAGGACGTAGCTACTCGTAATGTGTCAAGCCTATTACCTGGTCCCGGCAATTGTGTCTCCTCCACTCCCTGGTTAGTTTGCAGGAGTCCTGCAGCCAGCCAATCACCATGTGGGGACTGAAGCTGCATGGTGATTGGCTGACTGCAGGACAGCTGCAAACTAGCTAGGAAGTGGAGGAGATGCGATTTCCCGGGAGCAGGTAATGTATCCCTTCACCCCGCCTACTCTCACACTGAACCCTCCCTCTATCTATGCCTAAACCTAAGACCCCCCTGTTGCCTATTAACCCTATCCACACCACCCCTGCTGCCAAACCCTACCCATTCCACCCCCACTACCTAACCCTAGCCACTTCACCTCGGCTGCCTATCTCTAACTACTCCCCGTGCATGCCTAGCCCTAACCCCCTGCCTAATTGAACCTACTTCCTGCCGCCATAGGTGGCAATAGTAAAAGCCGCAATTAGCAGCAAGGAGGTTAAATAATGGTGCCCTATGTGCCCGCCATTTATCGGGTGCCATAATTAACCTCCTTGTAGCTAATCAAGGCTTTTACTATTGCTGCCTATTGTTCCAGCGTGCGTTCCACTCTCGTCACTTCCTACAATGCCGCCCACTGTACTGTAACTGGGTGGCATTGCAGGAAGTGATGAGAGTGGAACACACGCTGGAACTCGGAAGAGGCGAGTCCTCCCCACCTGCTGTCTGACAATATAAGCTGCTGCATTAATAGCCGGAGGGAGAGCTCAGATCGGGGGACTCAGGCATTAATAGCCGGAGGGGGAGCGCAGATCGGGGGACTCAGGCATTAATAGCCGGAGGGGGAGCGCAGATCGGGGGACTCAGGCGTTAATAGCCGGAGGGAGAGCTCAGATCGGGGGACTCAGGCATTAATAGCCGGAGGGGGAGCGCAGATCGGGGGACTTAGGCATTAATAGCCGGAGGGGGAGCGCAGATCGGGGGACTCAGGCATTAATAGCCGGAGGGGGAGCTCAGATCGGGGGACTCAGGCATTAATAGCCGGAGGGGGAGCGCAGATCGGGGGACTTAGGCATTAATAGCCGGAGGGGGAGCTCAGATCGGGGGACTCAGGCATTAATAGCCGGAGGGGGAGCGCAGATCGGGGGACTCAGGCATTAATAGCCGGAGGGGGAGCGCAGATCTGGGGACTCAGGCATTAATAGCCGGAGGGGGAGCGCAGATCAGGGGACTCAGGCATTAATAGCCGGAGGGGGAGCGCAGATCAGGGGACTCAGGCATTAATAGCCGGAGGGGGAGCGCAGATCAGGGGACTCAGGCATTAATAGCCGGAGGGGGAGCGCAGATCAGGGGACTCAGGCATTAATAGCCGGAGTGGGAGCACAGATCGGGGGACTCAGGCATTAATAGCCGGAGGGGGAGCGCATATCGGGGGACTCAAGTGAGGGAGGGGGGGTCCGACCCCACTCCCCGCCACTGTGCCCAGTACCCCCTTCCTGCTTGCTACCCCCTCCAGGCTACCTATCCGGGGGGGGGGGGGGGGGGAGTGGTGTTTTTTTCATAAATTTGCCTTAGGCGGCAAAAAGTCTAGAATCGGCCCTGCCTGCAGACGTTTTATTATGTGTCACACTGTCCTCAGAGGAGTAAATGTACCCCAGGGTGTCATGGAAAACACTTAAGGGCTGGTTCACACTGGGCGCTTTTGCTTCGCTTTTCTGATTGCCAGCGATCAGCAAAGTGCTGCAGCTAATGTATCCCTATGGGTTCATTCTCACTCCAGTGTTTGTGATTTGAAGAAATGCTGCAGTTACTGTAACCCTACGGGATAATTCTCACTGCAGGATTTCCGATTTCAACAAACGCACTGCATGCAGCGTTTTGGGGATGATCTCCCTGTGATTCTCATTCTATTGAACGGTAATCACAAGTGCAAATCACGGTAAAAAACTTGATTGAGTGAGGGCTTGATTCAGTAAACCGTGCTAAGTGTTAGCACGCCTGTGAAAAGCCCTATATCACGCCTAAAGTTAGTTTAGGCATGATAAATTCACATTGCGCTCAAAGTCCCGTGCGCAAACAGAGCGGTGCGCGTGAAACGTTGCATCGCGGTGTGACAAAAACGGCGCACCCGATGCGCCTATAAGGTCGCAGTGGGTGCGACCTTATAGGCGCATTGGGTACGCCGTTTTTGTCGCACCGCGATGTGACATTTCGCGCACACCGCGCTGTGTGCGCGCAAAGTTTTGCACACGAGACTTTGCGCGCGATGTGAATTTAGTAAACGGTGCTAACCCAGTTAGCACCCTAGTTATCACGCCCAAAGTCTTCAGGCGTGCTAACTGGGTTAGCACCATTTACTGAACCAAGCCCCAAATGGGAACTGGCCCTAGGAGATCTGTTTGTTATCATTTTATCTGCAGATTCTTTATAGAGGCACCCCGAAGCTGGATAGTGGGGGAACCACAAAATGTCACAGTTGAAGTTTATGATTGGTGGGAAGATTGCCCTGTCACAATATCGTTACTGAGCTACCCGGATAGAAATGTCACTTTTGATTCCCAGAAGCTGATACTGACCAGAGCGAATCAACACCAAGGAAACATCACTCTTCTGGTAAGTGGGGTTATGCCATGTGTTTTCCTGGCAACAGGTCCCTCACAGGGGCATAACAATAGCCTATCTGACAAATGCGATGTGCTCCTGGTCTGAACTGGCACCAAGCAGGAACTTATAGAATTTATGGAGAGACTTAATAGGAATGATAATAATATAAAGTTGACTTATACAGTCAGTCCACACATTCCTTGAGCTTTTTGGATTTAAAACTTGAAGCCAAAGAGGGCAAATTGATTACCTCCACTTACCGTTAACCCACTCCAGGCAATAGCTTATTGCATGCATCCAGCCATCACCCGCCATCGTTGGTTAGAAGGGTACCCTATGGGCAGTTTATACGACTGCATCATAACTGCTCTACAGATGAAGCCTTCCGACAGGAAGCTAGAAGCATGTATGATAGGTTTCGAGTAAGGGGTTATTTCCATTGAATCCTACACAGAGCACTAAGAAAGGCCTGGAATGTCAATAGAGAAGCTTTATTACAGGATGGAGATATTGAAAATGAACAAAAAGATAGTCATTTAAGGTTAATTAGTCAGTATGGAGCCCATTGGGAATGTTTTGCGAAATCCTTGAAAAAAAATTGGGGCATATTGACAGCCTCACCAGAAATACAAAGTATAGAAGGTCCAAGACCTCTAATGACTGCGAAACGTGACAAAATTCGCAAGCTAAGTTAGTTCACAGCGAATATATAAGGGATAATTCCACGTGGCTAAATAGACACATTCCTAATGGCACTTACCGTTGTGCCAAATGTAAGCTGTGCCCATATATAGAGAAGGGTAGATAACAAACATTTTAGTAATTGTTTGGGAATGAAACAGTGTGAGATTTGATCATGTATAAATTGCTAGACTACAAGAGTTGTATACATGATCGAGTGTCCCTGTGGTCTGAAGTACTGTATATTGGAAAGACTAAAAGAACGATGAAGGATAGAATTTTGGAGCACTTTAGACTCCTTGAAGATAATGATGAGGAAAAGAGCTTTCTGGCAGTTCATTATGCTGAAGTACATGGAAACAATCTGAGTGGAACAAAGGTGAAGGGGATCTACAGATTAAATATTTCCAATAGAAGGGGAACTTATGACTATGGTCTCTATTCACTAAAGCGTGATAACTCAGTTGTCACATGTAAAGGCTTTGCACGTGCAACGTATCCAGTGTTGCTCGGATACCTCATTATCCTATTCGAGTTTGGTCGAATTCGGATAGTAAACTATCCGAATTCACTCGAAGTTTGATATTCGAGTTAATCGAATATCCGATTCCACCTCGGATATCCGACATCACTATCCGAGTCTGTATTCGAGTAAAATATTCGAGCTGGCCTTAAATAGCTTTTAAAACTTGTATTGGAGGTCAATGATGCATAAAACCACCTTTTTTATGAAGAAGAACATCAAGTGATTATCTGGTGATGTTTTAGTTATAAAAAAGGTATCAAAAATAGTAAATTAACTTCATGAAAAGTGTTGGCATGAGAAGGTGTGTCCAAAATGGTTGTAAGTTGGAAGTCTTCATTTACGTCGTCTTCATCTTCTTCTTCTATATCTTCTTCTTCTATATCTTCTTCTTCTATATCTTCTTCTTCTATATCTTCTTCTTCTTCTAGATCTTCTTCTTCTTCTTCTTCTTCTTCTTCTTCTTCTAGATCTTCTTCTATATCTTCTTCTTCTATATCTTCTCCTTCTCCTTCTTCTTCTTCTTCTATATCTTCTTCTTCTTCTTCTTCTTCTTCTTCTATATCTTCTTCTTCTTCTTTTTCTTCTTCTATATCTTCTTCTTCTTTGTTTTCTATAGCTTCTTCTTCTTCTTCTTCTTCTTCTATATCTTCTTCATCTTCTTCTTCTATATCTTCTTCTTCTATATCATCTTCTTCTTCCTCTTCTTCTCTATCATTATATTATGTGTCTTGGACACCTCTAAATTAAGTACAATATTTTTTTTTCAAATTGATGCAGGCAGGAGGCAGCTATTTTTGAGCGTAATAGCTGGTGGCGCATGGGCAGCAGCAACTTGTAATGTGTTCCCTGGCAGTGGAGAGGAGACACAGACAGCAGGAGGAAATATAACAGCAGGCAGCGTGAGGATAAGTGTGTGGCAGACTGGCATTTGGCAGCAGGCAGGAGGGCAGGCAACGAGCCATAATAGGCCCTGGGTCCTAGCGGTGGTTCCAGGGCCGTAAATGAACATCATGAGGTTCCAGACAGCGGTCGTGAAGCCCACATTGTGTCCAATACACAATTGGGACAGCACAGTTTTCAACCCGGACACCTCTAAAATAATTTAATTTTTTTTTTTCAAAATAATGCAGCTATTGTTGAGTGTAATAGCTGGTGGCGCATGGGCAGCAGCACCTTGTAATGTGTTCCCTGGCAGTGGAAACACACAGACAGCATGAGGAAATACAGCAGCAGGCAGCGTGAGGAGGATGAGTGTGTGTGGCAGACTGGCATTTGGCAGCAGGCAGGAGGGCAGGCAGCGAGACATAATAGGCCCTGGGTCCTAGCGGTGGTTCCAGGGCCGTAAATAAACATCACGAGGTTCCAGACAGCGGTCGTGAAGCCCACATTGTGTCCAATACACAATTGGGACAGCACAGTTTTCAACCCGGACACCTCTAAATTAATTACAATTTTTTTTTTCAAAATAATGCAGGGCAGGCAGCTATTTTTGAGCGTAATAGCTGGTGGCGCATGGGCAGCAGCACCTTGTAATGTGTTCCCTGGCAGTGAAGACACAGACAGCAGGATGAAATACAGCAGCAGCAGCAGCAGGTGTAATGTGTGTGTGCGCCACTTCATGTCCCCCTCTCGCCGACAACAGGGGCCAGGAATTCGCCTTCCACCCAAGCCTGGTTCATTTTGAGAAACGTCAGTCTGTCCACAGACTTGTGAGACAGACGAGATCGTTTCTCAGTGACGTCTCCACCGGCTGCACTGAAGCAACGCTCTGACAGTACGCTGGAAGGGGGGTAGAAGAGCACTTCCAGGACGTACTGCGCAAGCTCGCTCCAGATCGGCAGATGCTTGACCCAATACTCCATGGGATCAACAGGGGCAACGCTGTCAAGCCCGCTGAAGGACCCCATGTAGTCAGCCACCATGCGGGTCAAGCGCTGTCTGTGACTGGAGGAGAAGGATGCTGCTGCAGGCACCTCCTCTCTAGTCCCTGGCAGCTCTACACTCATGTAGAGCTCGTTGGTCAGAGACAGCAGGTCTGTGGTGCGTGTGCGCTTGCTGCTGGTGGATGCAGGCACCTGCTGCTGCCTCTGTGCTGGCTGGACAGTGGGGGTGGATGGCTCAGGGAAGGCTTCCTGCAAGCACTCAACAAGGGACAGCTGCAAATCCCTCATTTGTTGCGCACGGTCTCCTCCTGCAGGCAGGAACTGGCTGAGCTTTCCCTTCAGACGTGGGTCCAGCATCATGCAGATCCAGATGTCCTCCCTCTTCTTCATCTGGATGACCCTTGGGTCCTTGCGCAGGCACCTCAGCATGAGCGCTGCCATTGGGAAGAGTCTTGCTACGTCTGCTGGCACATCATCGGCAGCCCCAGAGCCGACAGTGCTGTCCTCCTCTTCCTCTGCCCCCTCCACCTCATCCTCTCTCCACCCCCGCACCAGTCCAGCTGCGCTCTGCTGCTCCCACTCATCAGCAGCAAGGTCAGGGACCTCCACCAACTCCAAGCCCTCCTCCTCAGAGGTGGCCTGTGAAGCTGCCTACAGCTCCTGCTGGTCCAAGGCTGCCGCTCCCTCTTCCACCAGTGCATACAGGGCCCTGTCCAGCACACACACCAAGGGGACCCACTCGCACAACATTGCATGATCCCTGCTTACCATGTTGGTGGCCTGCAGGAAGGGTGCTAGGACTGAGCACACCTGCTGCATGTGCCCCCAGTCCTCGGTGGAGATGATGGACGGGAGGTTGGTGGCGGCACGCCCAGTTGCAGTGATGGATGCAACTGTTGCTCGTGCAACGTACTGGCTGACAGCCTGCCTCTGTTCAACCAGACGCTCCAACATTGCCAGGGTGGAGTTCCAGCGAGTTGGAACATCGATCATGAGCCGGTGCTGTGGCAGGTGCAGCTCCTTCTGCACCTCTTCCAGGCTCACCACGGCTGCAGGCGAGTGCCGGAAATGGCGCACAACCTTCCTTGCCGCCTCAAGGAGTCTGTCCATCCCCTGGTAGGTCCACAGGAACTTTTGGACTATCAGGTTTAGGACGTGCGCCAGGCAGGGGATGTGGGTCAGGTCTCCCTTGTTGATGGCAGCAACAAGGTTTGCCCCATTGTCGGACACCACCTCTCCGACTCTGAGGCCTCTGGGGGTCAGCCAATTCCTCTCCTGCTCTCGGAGTTTGGCCAGGACGTGGTTTGCCGTCAGTTTGGTCTTCCCAAGGCTGACCAATTCCAGCAGCGCTTGGCAGTGGCGGGGCTTCACGCTGCTGCTGAGGCGGGGGGTTTGGGCTGGTGTGCCGGAGGATGGAAGCGGATCAGAGGAACCTGCTGCTATTCCGCTGACCCTGCATGGTGGCAACACCCACTGCGTTGTTGCTGCTGCTGCTCTGACAGTGCCCGATGCTCCTTCCCCCTCCTCACCCCCTTCCACCAAGCTGACCCAATGCACGGTGAAGGACAGATAGCGGCCTGTCCCAAACTGGCTGCTCCACGAGTCCATGGTGACGTGGACCCGTTGACCCACCGCGTGATCCAGCCCTCTCCCGACATTGGCCATCACAGAGCGGTGAAGTGCAGGGATGGCCGTGCGTGTGAAATAATGTCGGCTGAGGATTGGCCAATCGGGGGCTGCACACATCAGGAGCGCACGCATGTCGCTCCCCTCCTGCACAAGGGAATAAGGCAGGAGTTGGGAGCACATGGCCCATGCCAGCAAGCCATTCAGCTGACGCACGCGACAGCTGCTGGGAGGCAGAACTCTGACCACCCCCTGGAAGGTGTCGCTGAGCAGGGTCTGGCGACGCCTTTTGCTGGCACGGGAATCAGTGGAGGGAGCAGAGGAGGAGGCCACTGAGGACTGGCTGCCAGAACAGGCCTCAGTGTCGGGGGCAGGAGTTGCAGAGGGAGGAGGAGCAGTGCGTTTCTGAAAAACTCCTGCTGGTGCTGCTGGAGGAGGTGGAGGAGGGCAGGTGGCTGCTGCCAACGGCTTCGCAGTGGTGGCGGGTCTGCCACTGCCAGCTTCCTTCAACTTCATGAACTCCTCATGCTCATGAAAGTGTTTCCCTGCAAGATGGTTGACCAGAGAGGTGGTGCCAAACGCAGAGGGCTCCTTCCCTCTGCTGAGCTGCTTGCGGCACTGGTTGCAGGTGGCATACTTGCACTCCACAGGGTGAAGTAATTCCAAATTGGGGAGGTGAAGTTGCCCCTTCGGCTGGAAGGTGCTGCTGCCGCTGCTCTCCCTGTGGTGGTTGGGGGGGGGGGGGTTATTGGTGCGGCTGGTGGTGGCACTGGCAGAACTTGTCTCCGGATCAGCACGCTGTGTGGCCTGCATACCACGCCCACTTGTGATCCTGCCCATGCCTGCGATGCTGATCCTTCTAGCAAGGCCCACAGATGCATCCTCCTCCTCAGAGCGGATGACATTCCCACTCCCAGGACCTGGCACCCAGTCTCTGTTCTTCACCGTGTCATCATCATCCTCCCCCTCCGCAAACATGTCCTGCTGGGATCCCCCAAACTCCCCTTCTGCATGCATGGGCGGATGGACAGTCACCACTGTCTGAATGTCCAAAGCATCATCCCCCAAAGTGCCCATCAGCATTCCTTCCTCCTCCAATTCTGCCGCAACAGCACTTCATAACCCCGCTGTGCTTGGGGATATGAAGGTGCTGAGTGACAGGGTGCTGGTGTCGCCCGCTGGGGCTGGAGAACTGCACTCCTCCTCCTCCTCTCCCCCAGGCAGTGCTGGTCGGCTGCTGCTGCTCTTGCAAACAGGAGTGGTGGCGGGGGTGGAGGACTCGGTTCCAGAGCTAATGGTGGCCTGCTCATCCACCATCAGTTCCACCACAGCGTCTGCGTCCTTCTCCTCAATAGGACGGCTACGACCTGGCGGTGGGAGGAACATCTGCGCCACATGCTGCTGCTGCTGCTGCTGTGTCTCTGCAGTGTGACTCCCAGCTGTTGGGTGGCCAAGGCGTCCATGGCCAGTGGCTAATGGCGGAATAGCCACTGGTGCAGACGCAGAACTGCGCATGGTGGTGGTGGCACGGCTGCCACGCCCACGACCTCCTCTCTTGGCGATGCCCTTGCTGCCCTTGCTGCCCCTGCCCAAACCGCGGCTGCCAGTGCCAGACATCGTATATTTTTAATATTATACAAATGAAAAAAAAAACTTATGTATGTAAAGGCGGGTGGGACAAGTGGGGCACTTTAATGGGGTGGGACTGGTGGTGGTGGGTGTGTGAGGTGATGGACAGGTGTACTCTACAGCAGAAATCGGTGTAGCGCTAACGAGAGAGTGCGCAGTGCGCACACAAAGACCCTAGCTGACGCTGACTGACGGTGTCCCTATACACAGACTACAGTACAGTACAAGTCAGCAAATACCCAATAGAAGTAATATAAAAAATTAGGACGGGTGTAGCACTAAAGAGAGGGTGCGGACAGCGCAGACGTGCACTGCACACACAAAGCCCCTAGGTGACGCTGACTGACGGTGTCCCTAAACACAGACTACAGTACAGTACAAGTCAGCAAATACCCAATAGAAGTAATATAAAAAATTAGGACGGGTGTAGCACTAAAGAGAGGGTGCGGACAGCGCAGACGTGCACTGCGCACACAAAGCCCCTAGGTGACGCTGACTAACGGTGCCCCATTACACAGACTACAGTACAGTACAAGTCAGCAAATACCCAATAGAAGTAATATAAAAAATTAGGACGGGTGTAGCACTAAAGAGAGAGTGCGGACAGCGCAGACGTGCACTGCACACACAAAGCCCCTAGGTGACGCTGACTGACGGTGTCCCTAAACACAGACTACAGTACAGTACAAGTCAGCAAATACCCAATAGAATATAAAAAATTAGGACGGGTGTAGCACTAAAGAGAGGGTGCGGACAGCGCAGACGTGCACTGCACACACAAAGCCCCTAGGTGACGCTGACTAACGGTGCCCCATTACACAGACTACAGTACAGTACAAGTCAGCAAATACCCAATAGAAGTAATATAAAAAATTAGGACGGGTGTAGCACTAAAGAGAGGGTGCGGACAGCGCAGACGTGCACTGCGCACACAAAGACCCTAGGTGACGGTGACTGACGGTGTCCCTATACACAGACTACAGTACTGTACAAGTCAGCAAATACCCAATAGAAGTAATATAAAAAATGAGGACGGGTGTAGCACTAAAGAGAGGGTGCGGACAGCGCAGACGTGCACTGCGCACATAAAGACCCTAGGTGACGGTGACTGACGGTGTCCCTATACACAGACTACAGTACAGTACAAAACAGCAAATACCCAATAGAAGTAATATAAAAAATTAGGACGGGTGTGGCACTAAAGAGAGGGTGCGGACAGCGCAGACGTGCACTGCGCACATAAAGACCCTAGGTGACGGTGACTGACGGTGTCCCTATACACAGACTACAGTACAGTACAAAACAGCAAATACCCAATAGAAGTAATATAAAAAATTAGGACGGGTGTGGCACTAAAGAGAGGGTGCGGACAGCGCAGACGTGCACTGCACACACAAAGACCCTAGGTAAGACGGTGACGGACGGTCCCTATACACAGACTAAAGTACTACTACAGTACTAACAAATCTAGCTAAACAATAGAACAGGTGTGACTAGATTACAGAGAGCAGATACAGGACAGACAGGTATAGCAGTAAAGCTGGGCCTTGCTAACTACAAAATAGTACAAATCTATCTAACACAGAAGTAGTAGACTAGTACAGTAGAGTAGGACAGGTGAGAGCACAGGTAAGGTAACTAGAGACTAGAGCACAGAGCAGGGCAGGCTGCCTTGCCTAGGCACAGGGCCTAGCTGCTGGCTGCAGCTGCCTGCAGCAGCACCAGTGAGTCTCCCTCCCTCCCTAGTCCCTAATCACACAAACTAAACTGCCTAAAATACATGACCCGGCAGCGTTCATAACTCACCCCCTATTCTAACCAAATAAACCTCCCCTCGTCCAACCACCAACATTCTCAACACCCACTCTTTTTTTTTTTTTTTTTTTTTTTTATATATTAAACAGCAATGACCGACACTTCTCTCTACACTCATTCCCAATAATAACAACGACTCCTTCTTTCGTTGGAGTGATATTTAATGTCGGCCACAGCTTCATCACAACAATACAGGAAAATAAATAACAGTCAAATTAACATTAACACATCAAACTACAACAATGTAAACATAACCTCAGATTCTTGCATAAATTTCATCCCCCCTAACTGGCCGGTGGCGACTGAGGAGCCCCCCATCTTGAAATAACTTCCACACACGATCTGCATGAAAACCGAACAACGGCCGTCCCAAACCATGCCAGAAGTTCCCTGGGCTAACATGCAACTTAGAAGTTACTCACCGTCTATAAACATACCAACCAATGTTATCCCCCATCAATTTGTAAAGCTCCTGCATTTTTAACCACAAAAGCACATATTCCGACTCCTCAGCCCCATTTAACCACCATTACCAGCAGAGGGGACCGCCACCGCAAGCCTGCAGTGACCCCTTACTGCTGGCGCGCCCGCCAACCCTCTACAGCCCCCTCCAGCTTATCCTTGATATCCAAGTTAAAGATATCCGATCCCACCTCGTTCAAATGAACGCCATCCCCTGCACAATACATGTCTTGCCCCCTCAACTCAACATGCTTCACCACCATGTCCCCAGATTGAACCAAAAACTTTTTCATCGCTCTGTTAACTTTTACTCTGGCCCTTTCCACCGCCCTGTGGTTCCGAGCACCACGCCAAACCCGGCGTGGGACCATTTCCGACCACATCAACCTCACTTTCGGGATAAGAGTGCGGATCGCCATTAGATTCCCTTTTATGACCCGTAACAGGGCCCTAAAAGCAACCTGAGCCATATCATTCCCCCCCAAATGCAAGACTAAAATGTCCGGCCATGGAAACAAAACTAGCTGCTCCTTAAAGTACGGCATGAACTTTGGCCAGCACATACCCCCCACCCCAAACCAAAATACCCGCGCAATGCTCACGTCCAATCCCAGTTGTAGGCCGCTCTGCCTAAGAGCCGCACGTTTTTCTGCACGGCGCACATAAGAGTGGCCCATTATCCAAACCACGCACCGGCCGATACCTGCAAGATAATAAAAGAAAAACAAATGCACCCAGTTGAAGAAACGTTTTTCATTGCATAACCTGGCCCTATCAGTTACAAGACAAGACAAATAACATTTATATTGCGCTTTTCTCCTTGCGGACTCAAAGCGCCAGAGCAGAGCAGCAGCCACTAGGGCGCGCTCTATTGGCAGTAGCAGTGTAAGGGAGACTTGCCAAAGGTCTCCTACTGAATTAGTGCTGGCTTACTGAACAGGCAGAGCCGAGATTCGAACCCTGGTCTCCTGTGTCAGAGGCAGAGCCCTTAACCATTACACCATCAGCTCCATTACTCCCCCCCCAACTCACTCACTACCCGTTCGACCCGGCCCGGCCGCACATAAGACCTGAACCTGCTAGACTGCCATCTACCGATCTTCATCAACGCGTTTGTTGCCAGCCCCAACCGGGCGGCCTCCGTGGCCGCCCCGATCCTAAAGGAATGTGAAGCGTATTCCCTTTCCTGCAATCCCATATTACTAATACACTTTCTCATCACAGAAACAAATTGAAAGCGAGACAGTGCAGACCCATCCTTATGAATTAGCAGATTACCCTCGTCATCCCCAGGCCTAACTGCCATGTAATTCTTCCACAGGGCCAAAGGACATGTGTGACATCCCACTAAAGGAAATAGGACTAGCTGCACCCCTTTTCCCACCTGATCCGTTTTAGACCTCCGTATCTTCACCCTTAAGGCTCCCTCCAGTTCCCACACATCCTTACACGCAAGCCCCCCGGCTCCCCGCCTGTTCGCACTGACTACCTCACTGACCCGCAAGGCACCGTAAAAGGCTAACCCGAAGGCCAGCTGAAACAAATGCACCTCAAAGGCGGAGAAACATACCTTCTCCAATTCTTTGAACATACCCTTCATTATTTCCCATGTCACTGGCCGTCTGCTATCATGCCCCTTATGCTCTTTTCTCCACCCTTTTAAAGCCTGCCTCACTACAAAATCCTTGGTAAAATCCTCCCATCTCCGCAATTTTGCCAAAAACGCCAAAGCTGCTACCCGGCGATCCATACCAGCCGGTGAGACCGCAGATTCCATCCAGAATCCAACCAGCCACGGAAAAAGATCCCTCCTACCTGCTGCGTCTTCACCCATAGACCAACGTCGGTGCCATTCATCCCATTCTGACCATACTTTATTGTAGGCCGTCCATGTACTTGGCGCTACTGATTTCCGAATCCACTGATGGAGTTCCCCTACAGCACTTCCCACACATAATCCGGGCATTTCTCCCCCGATCCTTGTGCTCCAGGTGCCAACTTCCGGAACCGATCCCACTGTAAACGAGACAACGCGTCAGCTATTTCATTTTTTGCTCCCGCAATATGTACCGCCCTAAAATATACATTAAATTTCAAACAGGACAGCACAAAGCGTCGTAGCAATCGTATAACCGGGGGAGAGGACGAGGACATGGAGTTCAGTGCCGCCACCACTGCCATGTTATCAGACCTAAAACTCACCGCCTTATTTCGCAGTTCATCCCCCCAAATTTCCACAGCCACCCACAAAGGGAATAATTCCAAAAAGGCCAAGTTACGAATTATGTCATGCTGAAGCCAAGCTGACGGCCACCGATCCGCACACCACTTACCCCCAAAAAACGCTCCGAAACCCACTGAGCCAGAGGCGTCTGTGAAAAGTTCAATGCTTTCCGTGTCGCGCCACGGGTCCAGCCAGTAGACCAGACCATTAAAATGAACCAAGAATTCCTTCCATACTGCCAAATCCTCCCGATGCTCTTTTTTTAATCGTATGAAGTGGTGCGGTTCGACCACGCCACACGTGGCCAGTGACAACCTCCGCGAGAAAACCCGCCCCATTGGAAGAACCCGACACGCGAAATTGAGCTTACCCAGCAACGATTGAAGCTGTTTCAGCGTTACCTTTCTAGCCCCCAGCACTTTCCCCACCACATCCAACAAATCTTCTACCTTGTCAGCCGGTAGTCTGCAAACCTGCGCCCCTGAGTCGATCTCAATACCCAGGAACCTCATTACCACCCCTGGACCCTCCGTTTTTTCCCTAGCAATTGGGACCCCAAATTCCGCGAACGTCCCCATCAAACCCTTTAGGGCCAGCTCGCACAACCTCGATCCCCCAGGGCCTACGCAAAAGAAGTCATCCAAATAATGGGTGATGGCCGAAATCCCCGTTCTTTGCCTGACCACCCATTCCAAGAAGGAGCTGAAGAGTTCAAAGTACGAGCAAGAGATGGAGCACCCCATTGGTAAACATGCGTCCACGTAAAAACTCCCGTCAAAGAAACATCCCAACAAATGCATGCTATCCGGATGTACCGGTAGTAGACGAAAAGCCGCCTCTACATCAGTCTTTGCCATTAACGCTCCCGGCCCCGCCTCCTTCACCAAGTCCAAAGCCATATCAAACGTTGCGTATTGGACCAAGGAGAGTTCCCGATCGATCCCGTCATTCACCGACCCCCCTTTTGGATACGATAAGTGGTGAATTAGCCTAAACTTGCCCAGCTCCTTCTTGGGGACCACCCCCAGCGGCGAAACGATCAAGCCTTCCACAGGCGGCTCCGCGAAAGGGCCTCTCATCCTTCCCAGTCCTACTTCCTTTGCAATCTTTTCTCTAACCACCGTTGCGTGAATCCTGGCTGATTTTAAATTTTTTGTATGTAATTGCCCTGCTTCCGCCGAAGAAGGGATGCGGAAGCCAACGTCAAACCCCTCCCTCAACAACCCAGCTGCCCTTTTGTCCTCATAGCGGTCTAGCCAAGGCTGCATCACCTCTAGCCTCACCGGGGTCCTCCCTTTTATTAGAACCGTCCCCTGGCCGCTTTGTAAAACTTGCTCCCCTCCCCCGCTTAAAACATTTGAAGGCTGGGTGCATCCCCCCACATACGGAACATTCGTGTTTAAATTTGCATGTTCCAACGAATCTACATTGCGATTCGTTATAGGCCCAACACACCCCCTTTCTGCCGGATCCGGACCCCCCAGCACCCGCCGGGGCAACGCTACCCTGAAAGGGCTGTGTGCTTCCTTGCCCGCCGTAAGCTTGCCACCCCCCTCCCGTTGAAAAAGATCCTCCCTTACCAGTCATGACCCGGAGCCAAATGCCAATGTCCTTGTGGCTCCAATCAAGGTCTGGCTGCACAGACATGCGCTGACGAAACTGTTCGTCATAACGCAGCCAAGACATACCCCCATGCGTCCTGTACGCTTCCCCAATAGTATCCTGATAGCAGAATAAAGCAGCGCACTTATCCGATGCCTTTTCCGCTATGATACTGGCCATGATGTTAAAAGCCTGAGACCAATTCCCAAAAGTCCTAGGTATAAGCCTGTAACGCCGACGGTCCTCGTCCTCCTCCTTCCGGTGCTCCTTGCCTTTGACCCATCTGTCAATGTTGAAGCGTTCCAAAGGCAACAGCGTAAATATGTCCACATATTCGCGTTTCCATATTTTTTCCCGTACCTCCTTTTTGATGTGCGCTCCCAGTGGCCCTTCGAAGCATGTGTAAGCATGCCCTTTGGCCAGATCCGAGATAGGGTGCGGTTTTTCCGCCTTGTCCCCTTTTTCTGCCCTGTCACCTTCTGCCCCACGATCTTCCGTAACCACCTCTGGAGCCGCGTTCCCAAGCACCCCATCCTCCCCAGTTACTGCTACAGCCGCCCCGCCTACCACCGTGCCACTAACCGACACCACTTCCCCCCACGGCTGCCAAACTGCCTCCAGGCCCCCACTGCCTCTCGCCGCAGCGTCACCACTACCCCCCAAACGTTCGAGTAAGGACTTAACCCCTAGCAACAAGCCCTGAATCGATTCACCACCTGCATTTACCCCCTCGCCTCTGTGACCCTGTGTAATGTGCGACAGTGAAAGTGGCAATAACTCACCAGCAGAACGCGCAGGGGTATCAAGCCTGCCGCTCGAAGAAGCTTCATCGCCAACTCCCCCTGAAGTCCCCTCGTTCCTGGCCGGGATCTGGGCCGGTGCCGGGGAAGACGTGCTGCTCCTCCAACTGACCGAGCCCGCCGCACCATCCTGTGAAGAAGCAGAAGAGGAAAGACCAGGCCGTAGAGAAGCACTGTCCGAAGCAACCACCCCTCCTGCCGAAAGACCCCCCATGCCCCCTTGAAGCGGGCCGACCGGCCAGGCCACACTTCCGCCTGCACCCACTGATAAGCTGCTGTTGCCTACACTAATCTGGCCTGCGCCTGCTCCCACTGGCTGTAGCACTATCCCCCCTGGGCCCTGCACCAGCATAAATGGGCCCCCCAGCGGCATCCACGCAGGCCCACTAACCCCCTGTGGCCCCATCTGCCCTGCTGCCTGACCCCCCAGCGCAATCCCCTGTATCAGTCCACCCCCCACTCCTGCTCCTCCACTAACCATACCGGCCAGCAATGGCTGCCCACGCTGATCCCCCGCCCCTCCCCCCGCAACACTGGCTTGCCTGGCTAGGTCAGCGGAACGCTCTGCTCCAGCTCAACCCCCCACTGACTCCGCCTGAGCCCCCCTGTCTCCTACAGTCCCCCCAGTGCCCAGCCCACTGCCAGAAGGCACAGCACCGCTGCCTCCCGCCGAGTGGCCGCCATCTTGCGACCCCCTGCCGCAATTACAAGCGCCGGCATTGCCGCGCTTACCTCCCTTGGTCTTCCCTTTCTTTTTCTTCCCCGCCCCCGATTCACTTACTGCTGATGCCGCTGTCCCCACCGCTCTTCCGCCGCTGCCACCCGCTCCATCTTGTCCCGGCCTGCCGCGGGATTCCGGCGGGGACGGGGAGAGCCGATCCACAAGCCTCCTGGCTCGCTTGGGGCGTGCGCCCGCGTCCGCCGGAGCCGCATCCCGGGCCGCCGTCTCCATAAGCCCCTGCAGCCAATCCACTCCCCGGGTAGCAGCCTCCTCCTGGAGGCACCGAGCCATGGCTGCCATTTCTTCCTCTGCCATCCTAACTACTGGGCCTAAACCTGATTCCCTAGCAGCAGAGAAACACACGATTTCTCTGGCTGCCAGCTAAGGAGGTAATGACCTCCTCCCCTTTCCTTCCTACAGCTCACTTCTCTCTCCTCCCCAGCCCCTCCCTGCCTCTCTCCAAACTCCTCCCTTCCCACACTTAACCCCTTCCACCCTGAAGTAAGTTCATTAGAACTTACCAGGGTCATGATGCTCTGGGCTAATTGCACAGAGCATTGCTATCTATCTAAAATACAAAGCAATACAGTTGAATATCAAGTGTTGGAGTGTAAAAACGCTTGGTTTAGAACAGTATAAATGCACTTGCACACAGACAAAAAGCACTGGAGCAGTTCTCTCAGTACAATCAGTCAGTAAGTCGCAAGCAGGAAGAGTGAGGCAAGATGGCGTCCGCTATTTATAGAGGGGGGCTTGGCCAGGCTCCCCCTCTGTGATTGGCTGCAGTCAGAGGGCTGGGAGCCCTCTGATTCACTTGTGAGGACTCGAGGTGACGTCTGGCGTGACGCTATCCGAGCTGGTGACGCTATCCGAGCTCGGATATTTCCGGATAGCTGCTTGCTATCCGAGTGCGCTCGGATAGCACAGCCCGGATAGCTAATACTATTCGAGCTCGGTATTCGAGCTCGAATAGTGAAAAAAGAGCTAGGATATCCGAGTATCTCGGATATCCTAGCTCTGATGAGCACCACTGAACGTATCATTATCACGTGCTAACGTGCAAAACGACGTGTAAAGCAGAGGCGTAGCTAGGGTTTTCAGCGCCCGGGGACAAAGACTATTAATGCGCCCCCTAAGGTGAAGGGTCGTGACCAAATGTGGGCGTGGTTATGGGTGCTCCACATTTGGTCACGCCCCTTCCAATGTACATGGAGGTTAGCAGGCTCACGCTCACCCACCCTCCCTCAGTATGTACCTTCCAGCATGTTCCAAGACAAATTCAGCAATCATGAGCCCCCCCATCAAGACAAATTCCGCAATCATGAGTAAACATGAGGCCCCCAACATGACCAACTCAGCAATCATGAGGCCCCCAACAAGACAAATTTAGCAATCCTGAGGCCCCCAACAAGACAAATTCAGCAATCATGAGGCCCCTAACAAGACAAATTCAGCAATCATGAGGCCCCTAACAAGACAAATTCAGCGATCTTGAGGCCCCCAACAAATCATGAGGCCCCCAACAAGACAAATTCAGTAACCATGAGGCCCCCAACAAGACAAATTCAGCAGTCATGAGGCACATAAATAGACAGCATTTCACATAAATAGGCAGAATGCCCCCTTAATATGGTAGACACCTCTCACCTGGCAGCAGTTCCCCAAAATACACTCAATCTGACAGCAGTGCTTCCCCAAAAATAGGTAGCCCCAGGTCTATAGGTGTCCCCAGAATAGGTGGCCAGCAGTATAGATGTCCCCAGAACAGGTAGCCAGGGGTAGAGATGTCCACAGAACAGGTAGCCAGGGGTATATGTGCCCAGTATATGTAGGCAGGGGTATGTGTCCCCAGTATATGTAGCCAGAGGTATATGTGCCCAGTATATGTAGCCAGGGGTATATATGCCCAGTATATGTAGCCAGGGGTATATATGCCCAGTATATGTAGCCAGGGGTATATGTACCCAGTATATGTAGTTAGGGGTATATGTGCCCAGTATATGTAGGCAGGGGTATATGTGCCCAGAGTAGGTAGCCAGGGGTATATGCCCAGTATATGTAGGCAGGGGTATATGTGCCCAGAGTAGGTAGCCAGGGGTATGTGCCCAGAGTAGGTAGCCAGGGGAATATGTGCCCAGAGTAGGTAGCCAGGGGTATATGTGCCCTGAGTAGGTAGCCAGGGGTATATGTGCCCAGAGTAGGTAGCCAGGGGTATATGCCCAGTATATGTAGGCAGGGGTATATGTGCCCTGAGTAGGTAGCCAGGGGTATATGTGCCCAGAGTAGGTAGCCAGGGGTATATGCCCAGTATATGTAGGCAGGGGTATATGTGCCAAGAGTAGGTAGCCAGGGGTATATGTGCCCAGAGTAGGTAGCCAGGGGTATATGTGCCCAGAGTAGGTAGCCAGGGGTATATGTGCCCAGAGTAGGTAGTCAGGGGTATATGCCCAGTATATGTAGGCAGGGGTATATGTGCCCAGAGTAGGTAGCCAGGGGTATATGTGCCCAGAGTAGGTAGCCAGGGGTATATATGCCCAGAGTAGGTAGCCAGGGGTATATGTGCCCAGAGTAGGTAGCCAGGGGTATATGTGCCCAGAGTAGGTAGCCAGGGGTATATGTGCCCAGAGTAGGTAGCCAGGGGTATATGTGCCCAGAGTAGGTAGCCAGGGGTATATGTGCCCAGAGTAGGTAGCCAGGGGTATATGTGCCCAGAGTAGGTAGCCAGGGATATATGTCCAGTATATGTAGGCAGGGGTATATGTGCCCAGAGTAGGTAGCCAGGTCAGGTGTCCCCCTCCCCAGCAGGAGGGGAGCAGCGCAGAGAAGAGCTGCTCTCCCTTCCTCGCTGTCCCCTCCAATGTCCGAGTGGCTGGCAGCGGTGGGCGGAACTTACCTCCGTCTCGTCGCAGCGCCGGATGGATCTGCCACTACTCTGGTCTGGTCCAGACCAGAGCAGCGGCTGCGCACCCAAACTTCCGCCCGGCGCTGGAGCGAGACGGAGGTGAGTTCCGCCCGCCGCTGCCAGCCAAGAGCCACCTGGACATTGGAGGGGACAGCGAGGGAGGGAGAGAGCACCTAAGGTGAGGGAAGGAGGGGGGATATGGCCCCCCTTCCCCACCGTCCGCACAGCTCTCTCTCTTCTCTGCGCTGCTCCCCTCACCCGCCCAAAAAAAAAAAATTAAAAAAAACCCGCAGCTCAGCTAGGCGGAGGGCGCCCTTGGGGACCAGGCGCCCCGGGGCACTTGTCCTACCCCGACCCCCCCTAGCTCCGCGCCTGGTGTAAAGCATTGTGTGCGTGAACAGTTTCCACCATTCGCGTGTTAAGTTTTATCGTGCAGTGGGAAGGAGATGAGGGTGACGGTGGGAAGGAGATGAGGGTGACAGTGGGGAGGCGAGAAGAGTGACACTGTGACAGTGGGAAGGAGAGTAGGATGACAGTGGGAAGGAGATGAGGGTGACAGCGTGGAGGAGGAGGGTGACAGTGGGGAGAAGAGGAGGGGGACAGTGTGTGGAGAGGAAGGTTATGTGGCTTGCTAGATAGCAGCTGGGGAATGGGATCTCCTGTAATGATCAGTGCATGGCTGATAGACGAGCAGCTTCCGAGTACTTACGCTGGGATCGGGGGCGGCCAGCAACTTCTGGGCGGATCGGAGGGAGGATGAATCGGAGGGAGCAGGAGGAGGAAAGGCAGATGCTGCATTGGAGAATAGAGGAGGAGGTGCGGCACTCGGCCATTGATGACCCGTGGCTTACATCCACAGTCGCACTTCCCTGACCCGACCCCGGCAGCAGCAACTTCCTTTGAAGTCCCTGCCTCCTCCTAGTCATCACTAGCAATTGGCTCTGGCTGCGTCCCGCTAGTAGTGCACGCTGCATGGCGTGTGACGTCACTGGGGGCGTCACACAGGCAGCTGAGCCTGAGCGAGCAAGGCAGCCGGAGAGGAAAAAAAAGAAGGGCACCGCACTCAGATCGCCCATGGACAACTGTACTACCCTGCCCCCCCCCTCCCTACGCCTGAACTCCTGGAAAATGTATAGGGAAACTCTGTCAGGACTGGCCCAGTGGCATGCCTGCAGAGATGGGTCCTGATGGGGTTTTGACCAGTGCTGCTCGGATACCCCTTTTCAAAATCCGGATCCGATTCGGATCCGGATACCCAGATATCCGATCTGGGTCGGATATCCGATTTCAAAATTTTACAATCCGGATCCAGGTCAGATATCTGACCTCAGTATCCGGGGTATCTGGACGGATTCGGATATCTGGTTAGAAAAACCAGAAGTGGCCTTTAAATTGCTTTAAGAACGGTTTTTAGGGTAAATGAGGGCAAGTATCATCATTATTTTTTAATGGGAAACACTAATTGATGATGTGGGGACTTAAAATCCCCCCTCCCCCCCAAAAAAAATGGCTGTCAATTAACATCAGGCCTAGGTTCCAGACAGCGGTCGTGCAGCCCGCATTATGTCCAAAGTCCAACCGCACAACTGGAACATGACAGTTTTCAGCCCAGACACCTCCAAAAAATTGTGTTTTAGGTTAAATATAGGTGGTATCAGCACAGCAGCAGTGGCCTGTGGCACCCTGGCGGTGGGAGCAGCAAAGGCAGCAGGAGCAGGGCAATGCAGCAGGTGTAATGTGTGCCAGAAGCATGCCGGACGTGGCATGTCGCACTTGGCACGTGTCACGTGTCACTTGGCACGTGTCACGTGTCACTTGGCACGTCTCACTTGGCACTTGGCATGTGTCACGTGGCAATTGGCACGTGTCACGTGTCATGTGTCACATGGCACGTGGCACTTGGCATGTGTCACTTGGCACGTGTCACGTGTCACTTGGCACGTGTCACGTGGCACTTGGCATGTGTCACGTGGCAATTGCCACGTGTCGCGTGTCACGTGTCACATGGCACGTGACACTTGGCACGTGGCACATGGCACGTGGCACTTGTCACATGTCACGTGGCACTTGGCATGTGTCACTTGGCATGTGGGAGGTGTCACGTGGCACGTGTCACGTGTCACGAGTCACGTGTCACTTGGCACATGTCACATGGCACGTGGCACGAGTCACGTGTCACTTGGCAAGTGTCACATGGCACGTGGCACTTGGCATGTGGCACTTGGCACGTGACTTGTGTCATGTGCCAAGTGCCACGTGACATGTGCAAAGTGCCACGTGACAAATGCCATGTGCCACGTGACACGTGCCAAGTACCACGTGACACATGCCAAGTGCCACGTGACACGTGCCAAGTGCCATGTGACACATGCCAAGTGCCACATGACACGTGCCAAGTGACACATGCCAAGTGCCACGTGACATGTGACATTTGACACGTGCCAAGTGACACATGCCAAGTGCCGAGTGACAGTCAGACAACAGAGGAGAAGACACTAGTGCACACTAACTGTGAAACTGGCACTGCTCACAGCACAGCAGTTCTGTAGAAAGCTAACACAGTAGTACTACTACTCTAACAACTACTAGCACTGACTGCAGTACTACCAGTGGCGGCGCTACACTGGGGCTTACTGGGGCTGAAGCCCCAGCAGACATGTAGTCAGCCCCTACGAAAGCCCCCCGCCCTGCCCGACCCCCGAGCTTGCAGGCAGCCACAGCAGGACGAAATTCAGCCTGAAGAAAGGGCAGAGACGGATCCCCGTCCACTGAGCCGCAAGGAGGGGTACTCTGTGCTGCCCTCTGTCTGATTAGCGCTGCCCGCTGTCCCCGCTGCCTTCCTGTCAGCAGTGGCCACTTGGCAAGTGTGTGTGTGTGTATGTATGGATCTGTGTGTAAATGGCTGCTCGTGTGTGTGTGTGTGTGTGTATGGATCTGTGTGTAAATGGCTGCTTGTGTGTGTGCATGTGTTCGGATCTGTGTGTAAATGGCTGCTGGTATGTGTGTGTGCGTGTGTACAGATCTGTGTGTAAATGGCTGCTTGTGTGTGTGTGTGTGTGGGTGTATGGATCTGTGTGTATATGGCTGCTTGTGTGTGTGTGTGTGTGTGTGTGTGTGTGTGTGTGTGTGTGTGTGTGTGTGTGTGTGTGTGTGTACGGATCATCTGTGTGTAAATGGCTGCGTGCGTGTGTGTGCATGTGTACGGATCTGTGTGTAAATGGCTGCTGATATGTGTTTGTGCGTTTGTAAGGATCTGTGTGTAAATGGCTGCTGGTGTGTATGCGTGTGCGTGTGTACGGATCTGTGTGTAAATGGCTGCTTGTGTGTGTGTGTGTATGGATCTGTGTGTAAATGTCTGCTTGTGTATGTGTGTATGTGTGTATGTGTGTGTGTGTGTGTGTGTGTGTGTGTGTGTGTGTGTGTGTGTGTGTGTGTGTGTGTGTGTGTGTGTGTGTATGGATCTGTGTGTAAATGGCTGCTTGTGTGTGTGTGTGTGTGTGTGTGTATGTGTGTGTGTGTGTGTGTGTGTGTGTGTACGCATCTGTGTGTAAATGGCTACGTGCGTGTGTGTGTGTGTGTGTGTGTGTGTGTGTGTGTGTGTGTGCATGTGTATGGATCTGTGTGTAACTACGCACACAGTGAATTTGCCTCCAGTAGTCTCTAAGTGCATGAGACCGGCATGGCAACCGTGGCCTGGTAATACGGGATTGGTGGATGTTTGTCCCATTACATATTGTCGGCAGCTGCGCGACCAATCTTTATTGTCAGTCTGTTCACCGTACTTCCTGCGTATGCTAACGGGAGCAGATTAGACGGGATTGGCATGCTCTGTCGCCTTTTCTTTCTTCAACCTCTGACGATCCAGCAACCGGTCTCGTTGTCCGTCTGCGCCCGTACTTCCTGCGTACGCTAACGGGAGCAGATCTCGACGGGATCGCGGGGCTGGATTGTCACAGTGCCTAACCCTAAGACTCCCCTGGTGGTGCCTAACCCTAAGACCCCCCTGGTGGTGCCTAAACTTAAGACCCCCCCAGGTGGTGCCTAACCCTAAGACTCCCCTGGTGGTGCCTAACCTTTTGACCCCCCCCCCCTGCTTGTGATGCCTAATCCTAATCCCCCTGCACCCCCGAATCAAAAATCTCAGCTATAAAAGGGTGCCCTTTTGTAGCAGGATCAAAAACCTTGTAGTCGAAAATCTTGTAGCTGAATTAAAAAATATGGGCTACAAAGGGGCGCCCTTTTGTAGCAGAATTAAAAACCTTGTAGCCGAAAAAAATATGGGCTACAAAGGGGTGCCCTACTGTAGCCGAAAACCTTGTAGCCGGAAAAATTATGGGCTACAAAGGGGCGCCCTACTGTAGCGGAAAACTTTAAAGCCGAAAAAATTTGGGCTACAAAGGGGCGCCCGCTTGTAGCCTATATGAAAACTCGGGCGCCCTTTTCACCACTTTGTAGCCCATATTTCCAGAAATAACATTGATGTCTATGGAGGTGCCCTTTTCATACAGACAGCTCAGGTGCCCTTTTCAACGGATCCCTTCAGATCTGATCATGGTGCCAATGTGCAGCAAGAATTTTTTTCTGCTCAGGATATTTGCCAATTCCAGCACACTGCTGCCATCTAGGGTCTATGCCTGACTTTTTACTCAACTTTCTGTGTGTTGCAGATCAAAACAGAAGACTTCCCCAAAATCAAGAAGTTTGCGTATTTGCTTGCTAAATTTTCAAAATATGTCATTGAGACAGAAGTGTTCTTAACAGAAAAACAAGGAATTGGAAACTACACATATTATAGTAAGAAAAACATTTTTTAAAGGCTTTTTTTTTTTCTGTAGTTGCAGGGGCGTACCTAGGGCATTTGACACTCGGTGCTGGGTTTTATAAGATCCCCCACCAAAAAATGAAATACTAAGCAGGGATAGGCAGAAACTACGCCAGGGCGAATTTACGGATCGTATTCCGCATCTACGCTTCATAGTTCATAGGCGAAGTTTCAAAACTACACTTACGCTACACTTACATTTACATTTGCATTTACGCGTAGCGAAGTACCGCTATGCATAGTTTACGCCCGCTACGCGTAGTTAACATGTGTATTGCGACGTAAACTAAGAATGCGGTAATCGCGTATATTTTTCAGCGTATGGATCAAATTTACGCTTGCGCATGCCCCGTTGTATGCGTACAAAATTATGCATTGGAAAGGGGAATGTACGCCTAGAATAGGCCCCGGCAAGAGCATTTAAAGGGGAATTAATGCAGAAATTTGTCCGCATAAGGGCATAAGCGTCCGCATACACTATGCTTTGCACTACACGTAACTTGCGTATTTTAACGCGTAGTGTGCGAAATACGTATGTAGCGAAAATTTTGATTTCGGAGCCGTAGTTTTGCAAAGCGTAATTGCGTAAAACTATGCGTAGTTCCAGCGTAGCGAAGTTGGCTGACTACGACCATGCCTGATACTAAGCGTTCCATGTCAGGTAATGCCAGATATAGGTGCCACCTAGGTAATATAGTTGCCCCAGTAAAGGTAGCATAGTTGCCCCCAGTATAAGTAGTATAGTTGCCCCCAGTGTAGCTAGTAAAGTTGTCCCCAGTATAGCTAGTATAGTTGCCCCCAGTGAAAGTGGTATAGTTGCCCCCAGTGTAGCTAGTACAGTTGCCCCCAGTGTAGCTAGTACAGTTGCCCCCAGTGTAGGTAGTATAGTTGCCCCCAGTGTAGGTAGTATAGTTGCCCCCAGTGTAGGTAGTATAGTTGCCCCCAGTGTAGGTAGGGGCAACTATACTATTATTATTATTCTCAATAATAATAATAGTATAGTTGCCCCCAGTGTAGGTAGTATAGTTGCCCCCAGTATAGCTAGTATAGTTGCCCCCAGTGTAGGTAGTTTAGTTGCCCCCAATGTAGGTAGTTTAGTTGCCCCCAGTGTAGGTAGTTTAGTTGCCCCCAGTGTAGGTAGTATAGTTGCCTCCAGTATAGCTAGTATAGTTGCCCCCCAGTATAGCTAGTAAAGTTGCCCTCAATATAGCCAGTAAAGTTGCCCCCGTGAAGCTAGTTTAGTTGCCCCAGGAGGGGGAAGCAGGGCTAGAAGGAGGGGCAGCGGAGACGGGGGGGGGGGGGCAGAACCCCCCTGCCTCACCTGAGACCCCTCCTTCTGCTGTCTCCCCCTCCATATATTAACTGCAAGCAGGCACGGCGGGCAGTTAATTACTCACCTGATGCGCAGTGTCAAGTCATCACAACTCTCCGCCTTCAATGCCTCCCAATGTGCTTCCGCTAATCAGGAAGTACAGTGGGTGGCATTGAAGGCGGAGAGTTGTGACGACGTGACGCTGTGCTCCAGCGCTTGGAACGCGGCAGAAGTCAGGTGAGTAATTATCCGCCCACGGCGCCTGCTCGCCGTTAATATATGGAGGGGAAGAGAGGCAGAAGGAGGGGACCCAGGAGAGGGAGGGAGGGATCTGGCCCCCCTCCCCGCCGATGTCCCCGCTGCACCTCCTTCTAGCGCTGCTTCCCCTTCTGCTCTGCTGCTGTGGGGGGTCGTGGCGACACCCCCCTCGCTGTCAGTCACCCGGTGCGCCACGCCATCCATGCGCACTATGGTAGGAACGCCCCTGCATAGGAATAACTAATAATAGTACTTTTTTGGAAATCATGTGAACACCATATTTATAAAAGTGACAAGAAGCATAAATAATGATCGTCACTGTTATAACGGCCACCACCGATCCCCACATTTGCTGAAATTATTGGCAACATTTGAAGATTAGTAGTGCCCATTTAGGTATTAAAATTACCATTCATCACTGTCTTTGTGGAATTAACATATCCATATTATACATACTTAACATTTAACCGTAGATCAACTCAGCACCGCTCAAAAACATTCTTATTTACAGCTATATGAATTATTCAAGTGTAGTTAATCTTATCTATTGCCTTCATTACTCCATAACCAGTGTTACATTCCTTATCTAATTAAAACTCTTCGTCTGAATATCTCAATATAAATCATCTTATTTCTCTATGTTTTACCTTCCCTACTTATAAGAACCGCCAAAGGCATTCCAGGCCATTCCCTGGAGTGCCATTGGTCCTGAGGGGTGCAAGGCCCCTGGATTAAACCCCACCCCCAAATGAAGCCCTGCCCTGAACATAGCCCCACCCCACAGGTGTTCAATCACCTGCTTCTGCTGTCTGTGTGGCAGCAAGAAGTTTAGTGTCCTGACTGAGGAGCAGTAGCATTGCCAGAGAGCAGACATCTCAAGGTCTTGCCCCCTTCCCCGTGCATCCCTCTGTCCCCCTGTGCCTCTTCCTGTTTCCCATTGTGCCTCCTTCTTTCCCCCTTTGTGCCTCCTTCAGTCCCACATGCCACCTCTGTTTCCCTGTGTGTCCCTCTACCCCCATGTGCCTCCTTCAGTCCCCCTGTGTCACCTCTACTTACTTGTGCATCCCTCTGTGCCAACCTATTTACCCCTGTGCCTCCTTCTACCATTCTTTGTGACTCCTTATGGCCCCTGTGCCTCTTTCTGTCCCCCTGTGCCTCCTCCTGTGTCCTTGTGCCTATTTCTGTCCTCTTGTTCTACATCTGCTGCCCTGTGCATCCCTCTGCCCCACTGTGCATCCTTCTGTCCCCCTGTGTCTCCTTCTGTCACCATTGTGGCTTCTTCTGTTCCCCCATTGTGCATCCTACTGTCCCCCTTTGTGACTCCTTCTGTCTCTTTCAGTCCCGCTGTGCCTCCTCTGGCCCCTTTGTGTCCCTCTGTATGTCGCTCTGTTCTGCTGTTCCTCCTACTGCCTCCCTTTGGGTCTCCTTCTGTCCCCTGTGCCTCCTTCTGTCCACTTGTGCTACCTCTGTCCCCCTGTTCATCCTTTTGTTCCACTGTGCCTCCTTCTGTCCCCCATTGTGCCTCCTTCAGTCCCTCTTTGTTACTCCTTTTTGCCCCTGTGCCTCCTTCAGTGCTGCTCGGATACCCCTTTTCAAAATCCAGATCCGATTCGGATACGGATACCCAGATATCCGATCCGGGTCGGATATGCGAGTTAAAAATTTTCTGATCAGAATCCGAATCGGATTTCCGACCTCAGTATCCGGGGGTATCCGGATGGATTCGGATATCTGGATAGAAAAACCGGAAGTGGCCTTTAAATTGCTTTAAAAACATTTTTAGGGTAAATGAGGCATGTAGCGTCATTATTTTTTAAAGGGGAACACTAATTGATGATGTGGGAACTTAAAATCCCCCCCCCCCAAAAAAAAAATGTCTTTCAATTAACATCAGGACTAGGTTCCAGACAGCGGCCGTGCAGCCCACATTGTGTCCAAAGTCCAACCGCACAACTGGGACATGGCAATTTTCAGCCCAGACACCTCGAAAAAATTGTGCAGCAATTGTGTTTTGGGTTAAATATAGGTGGTATCAGCACAGCAGCAGTGGCCTGTGGCACCCTGGTGGTGGGAGCAGCAAAGGCAGCAGGAGCAGGGCAATGCAGCAGCAGCAGGTGTAATGTCTGACAGGGGCATGCCGGACGTGGCACTTGGCATGTGGCACTTGGCACTTGGCACTTGGCACTTGGCACGTGGTACTTTTTGCACTTGGCACGTGGCACTTTGCACTTGGCACGTGGCACTTTGCGCGTGGCACTTTGCGCATGGCACTTTGCGTGTGGCATGTGCCAAGTGTCACCTGCCATGTGCAAAGTGCCATGTGCCAAATGCAAAGTGCCACATGACAAGTGCAAAGTGCCACGTAGCAAGTGCTAAGTGGCACATGCCACGTGCCAAGTGCCACGTGCCAAGTGCCGAGTGACAGACAGCAGAGGAGAGGACACTAACTGTCACACTGGCAGGAGAGGACACTAACTGTCACACTGACACTGCTCAGCAGCCAGCAGTTCTGTAGTAAGCTAACACAGTAGTACTACTACTCTAACATCTACTAGTACTGACTGCAGTACTACAGTACTAACTACAGAATAACACAGTAATCCTATTCCCTAATCCCTAACCTAACCTATACTGTAGCTAGCTAAGGCTAATAGCTGGCCAGCAGGCAGCAGCTGGCCTGGTCTGTGCACAGCACACACACAGACACATAGCAGCTGCAGCAGCCCTGCAGCACAGCACACACTGACTGTCACACAATGAAATCAAGCTAATTAACAATACAACAATAGTGTAGTGATATTAAGGGGGTTAATCACTGAACAGCTTTAGGTTTATCACTGTATACAGCACTTGCTAGGCCATCAGCACTGGAGCACACACTCTGACTGTCACTCACTGAATTAAATCAAGCTAGCTCTAATTAACAATATAACAACAATAGTGTAGTGATAGTGAAGGGGTTAATCACTGAACAGCTTTAGGTTTATCACTGTATACAGCACTTGCTAGGCCATCAGCACTGGAGCATGTTTCTCAGTGAGCATTCACGAAGCAAGGACGATATGTCTCATCATGGCAGCCCTCCTTATTATACAGGGGGACTGGCCAGTGTTCCTTTCTGTGATTGGGTGCCAGGGCTTAGGCTGGGAGCCCGCTGATTGGCTCAATGAGGTCAGGTGGGGCTGGCCAGGGTTCCCCTCTGTGATTGGTTGCTAGGGCTTCTGCTGGGAGCCCTCTGATTGGCTCAATGACGTCCTGGACCTCTTACAGTATCTCAATAGTCGGATATCTGCGGATATCCACGATATCCGCGGATATCTGCATTGCCCAGCCAACTATCCACAGATAGCTATCCGGATTTGGGCCCAGGTATCCGGAATGCGTATCCGGTCGGATAGCTGAAAAATGGTTGGATATCCGGGTTAGCCGGATATCCGGAATCCAGATGAGCAGCACACTCGGATACTGCCTGGCAGTGTGGCATGAAACTGAACAGTCTGAAAGAGGTCATGTGTCCACAAATATTAAAGCTATAAAAAGTATGCATGTTGTGGAGAAATGGAGAAAATGAATGGATGGGGTATTAGGATAATTTTTAAAATCTCCAATATCCTTTTTTGTTTTTTTTGTTTTTTTTTTTTAATTCTTTTCTGAAAATACCCCATTAGTAACCAGTGCATCACCCAAAAGGCTAGCTAGAATGTTTTATTTTATGTTTTTTCCTGGCACAGGTCAGATCTACAATAGTAGTCAGACTAAACTGGAACATTATATCCAAGCCTTGGAAGACCTAGAATTTGATGATGACATTTGGAGAGATGTGGATGGCCATGTGGGGTCCTTAATAGATCTAGATTCTGGAAATAAAAATTTGAATGGCTTCAAAAAAGACGTTAAAATGTGGAGTACTTTGGAAAGAAAAACTAAAGACTGGAAGTACCTGCAAAGTAAAATTGTAGCCTGGAGAGACCTGGAAAGCAGAAACAGAGCTTGGATAGATCTGCAACGCAACATGACCGCTCTGGGTATGTAAATAGTGCAATGTAGCTTTCTACAGGATTTCCTACTACCGCTGTTTTTATTGTGACTCCACCAATGAAAAACGTTTCCAGGCCTGCACAATGCTAATGGAAGCAACCAGAGATTCCTTTTAGGATGTCACACTCAGCTGTAGGGCAGAGTTCCTCCCTAACTTGCTTTACTTCAGCTGAGATGAGGACCTCTTTCAAATACATGAGGATCTCTTACAAAACAAATACATAGCAGGACACTGTCACACGCCCCCTACTGGCCAAACAGCTTAATGCCTCCCAATCTGCTTCAGCCCTCAGACCATCCAATCTTGTGGATGCAATAGATGCGCTGGAGTAGCTGGAATTGGACAAACAGATGGCCCAGGCAGAAACACATGAAACACCAATGATATGCAATGCACAATTTTTTTTATTATTTATTGTATTTATAAAGTGCCAACATACTATGCAGCACTGGACAATAAATAGGGATACATACAATGTAAACAAACGGTGACACACAGAGAGGTAGCACACGGCTATACAACATAGCACAAGGTTATACATGCAAACAGCGTATAAGATGCATGACCATGCGATTTAACAGCAATTCAAGTCCAAGTTAGTCTGTGGGAAGGGTGTCATTGGTGGGGTTGCAAGATCTAAAGGGACACACTAAGGAAGGAGGGTGGGGGAGAGGCCCTGCCAAATACTTACAATATAAAGACAATTTTATGGGAAAAAGGCAGCTACCACCTCTTTTACTCAGAGTCAGGAAAAGAGGAACCCACTATCTAATCGGTGGGATACCCGAAGTGACATGTGACATGATGAGATAGACGTGTATGTACAGTCCTAGCACACAAATAACTAGGCTATGTTCCTTTTTTTCTTTCTCTGCCTGAAAGAGTTAAATATCAGGTATGTAAGTGGCTGACTCAGTCCTGACTCAGACAGGAAGTGACTACAGTGTGACCCTCACTGATAAGAAACTCCAACTATAAAACACTTTCCTAGCAGAAAATGGCTTCTGAGAGCAGGGAAGAGATAAAAAGGGTCAATAGTTCATAGATGTTATCTCTGGCATACTTCAATGAATGTGTCATTGAGCAAAAACAATAAAACAGTTATAACTTAAAAATTAGATTTAACCTGCCTGGCGTTCTATTAAGATCGCCAGGGAGGCTGCGGGAGGTTTTTTTTTTAATAAAAAAAAAACTATTTCATGCAGCCAACTAAAAGTTGGCTGCATGAAAGCCCACTAGAGGGCGCTCCGGAGGCGTTCTTCTAAACGCCTCCGGTGGCCAGAAGTAGTGTTGGGCGAACATCTAGATGTTCGGGTTCGGGCCGAACAGGCCGAACATGGCCGCGATGTTCGGGTGTTCGACCCGAACTCCGAACATAATGGAAGTCAATGGGGACCCGAACTTTTGTGGTTTGTAAAGCCTCCTTACATGCCACATACCCCAAATTTACAGGGTATGTGCACCTTGGGAGTGGGTACAAGAGGAAAAAAAAATTAGCAAAAAGAGCTTATAGTTTTTGAGAAAATCGATTTTAAAGTTTCAAAGGGAAAACTGTCTTTTAAATGCGGGAAATGTCTGTTTTCTTTGCACAGGTAACATGTTTTTTGTCGGCATGCAGTCATAAATGTAATACATATAAGAGGTTCCAGGAAAAGGGACCGGTAACGCTAACCCAGCAGCAGCACACGTGATGGAACAGGAGGAGGGTGGCGCAGGAGGAGAAGAAGGCCACGCTTTGTGAGACACAACAACCCCGGCCTTGCATGAGGGCAAGAAGCGTGCGGATAGCAGGCTTTGTACCGCCATGCAGTCATAAATGTAATAAAGATAAGTGGTTCAATAAACAGGGACCACGCGGCAACGCTAACCCAGCAGCAGCAGACGTGATGGAACAGGAGGAGGCGCAGGAGGAGAAGGCCACGCTTTGTGAGACACAACAACCCAGGCCTTGCATGAGGGCAAGAAGCGTGCGGATAGCATGCTTTGTACCGCCATGCAGTCATAAATGTAATAAAGATAAGTGGTTCAATAAACAGGGACCACGCGGCAACGCTAACCCAGCAGCAGCACACGTGATGGAACAGGAGGAGGGTGGCGCAGGAGGAGAAGAAGGCCACGCTTTGTGAGACACAACAACCCCGGCCTTGCATGAGGGCAAGAAGCGTGCGGATAGCAGGCTTTGTACCGCCATGCAGTCATAAATGTAATACAGATGAGAGGTTCAATAAACAGGGCCCGGAAACGCAACACCATCCCAGATGTTCATTGGTCATGTTACTTGGTTGGGGTCCTGGAGTGTTGCGTAGTCATTTCCAATCCAGGATTGATTCATTTTAATTTGAGTCAGACGGTCTGCATTTTCTGTAGAGAGGCGGATACGCCGATCTGTGACGATGCCTCCGGCAGCACTGAAACAGCGTTCCGACATAACGCTGGCTGCCGGGCAAGCCAGCACCTCTATTGCGTACATTGCCAGTTCGTGCCAGGTGTCTAGCTTAGATACCCAATAGTTGAAGGGTGCAGATGGATGGTTCGACACAGCTACGCCATCTGACATGTAGTCCTTGACCATCTTCTCCAGGCGATCGGTGTTGGAGGTGGATCTGCACGCTTGCTGTTCAGTGGGCTGCGGCTGCATGGGTGTCAGAAAATTTTCCCACTCCAAGGACACTGCCGATACCATTCCCTTTTGGGTACTAGCTGCGGCTTGCGTTGTTTGCTGCCCTCCTGGTCGTCCTGGGTTTGCGGAAGTCAGTCTGTCTGCGTACAACTGGCTAGAGGAGGGGGAGGATGTCAATCTCCTCTCTAAAGTCTCCACAAGGGCCTGCTGGTATTCTTCCATTTTGACCTGTCTGACTCTTTCTTCAAGCAGTTTTGGAACATTGTGTTTGTACCGTGGATCCAGAAGGGTATAAACCCAGTAATTGGTGTTGTCCAGAATGCGCACAATGCGTGGGTCACGTTCAATGCAGTCTAGCATGAATTGAGCCATGTGTGCCAGAGTCCTACCAGAATCCTCATCATCCTCTTGTGAGCGTTGTGATAGTTGTTGTGATGCATCATAGTCGTCACCTTCCTCCTGGTCTGCTTCTGCTGACCATTCGCGTTGAATTGTGGAAGTCCAACGTGCACCGCTCTGGCCCTCGTCAGTGGTGGCATGAAATTCCTGCTCCAACTCCAGCTGTTCCTCCTCCTCTTCTTCGTCATAGCTGCTGGGGCCAGCGTTCCCTGAGGCGGATGGCCTGATGTTGGTACCATCACGCTGATCGTTTTCTCCTTCAGATTCCCCCAGTTGCATCATGACAGCTGTTTCCTTGATTTTTAACATCGACCTCTTCAGTAAACACAGCAGTGGTATGGTAATGCTGACTGAAGAGTTGTCACTGCTCACAAGCAACGTGGATTGCTCAAAATTTTGGAGGACTTGGCAGAGGTCCAACATGTTGGCCCAATCGGATCCACAGAAGCTTGGCAGCTGGCCGGATGCGCCTCGGTACTGCGCCGTCATGTACTGGACCACTGCACTCTTCTGCTCGCAAAAGCGGGCTAGCATGTGCAGCGTAGAATTCCAGCGCGTAGGGACATCACACAGCAAGCGATGGTGGGGGAGATTGAAGCGCTCCTGCATCTTGGCGAGTGCCCCCGAAGCAGTACTGGAATTTCTACAATGTTTGGACACTCGACGCACCTTCAACAGCAGATCGGGCACGCCTGGGTATGTCCTCAGGAACCGCTGAACTACTAGGTTCATCACGTGCGCCAGGCAAGGGATGTGTGTCAGCTTAGCCAACCTTAAAGCGCGAATGAGATTACTCCCATTATCACACACAACCATGCCCGGTTTCAGGTCCAGCGGTGCCAGCCACAAATCCGTCTGTTCCTTTATTCCCCTCCAAATTTCCTCCCCTGTGTGCTGCTTATCCCCAAGGCAGATTAGCTTCAGCAACGCTTGCTGACGCATGCCAACAGCTGTGCTGCACTGCTTCCACGATCCTACTGCTGCTGGGTTAGCGTTTCCGTATGAGGTACAGCTTTGAGATGCGTTGGAGGAGAAGGAGTCAGAGAGGTAGGTGCTGCTGTTGTTATCCAGTGGGAGGGACGGCGGTGCAGCTGTTTGTGGCGTGGGCAACACCCGTGCCGTAGCAGGTGAGGAATCGCTGCCAGGCTCCACAAGGTTCACCCAGTGCGCGGTAAGGGAGATGTATCGACCCTGGCCGAACGCACTCGTCCAGGTGTCAGTGGTGAGGTGAACCTTGCAGGCAACGGCATTCTTCAAGCTTCGGGTTATTTTGCTGACCACGTGCTCATGCAACTCAGGCACTGCAGAGCGTGCAAAGTGGTAGCGGCTGGGAACCACGTAACGTGGGATGGCCACTGACATCATGCCCTTGAAGCTGTTTGTCTCCACCAATCGATATGGCAGCATTTCGCAGGCCAGAAGCTTGGCTATGCTGGCTGTTACTGCCACGGCCCGGGGGTCATTTGCTGGCAATTTCCTCTTGCGCTCAAACATCTCCGACACAGACAACTGAACCGTAGCGCTGCACACGGAAGGGCTGTTGGTTGTTGTGTTTGATGAACACTGGGAGACCTCAAGAGCACTACTCCGGAAAGTGACAGTGTCAGCGTCGTCTGATGTTTGTGAATGTTGTGAACCACGCAATGGCTGGGCTACTGCTGCTGCTGAGGCGGGTCTGGTGAACCCAAGGGAGGCAGTGTTGTTTCTGGTACCCTGTCCTGACGCGTTTGCCCAAAGAGTGGGATGTTTGGATAGCATGTGACGGCTCATGCTGGTGGTGGAGAGGTTGTTAATATTTTTCCCCCTGCTCAGGCGGGTCTTGCACACCTTGCAAATCGCCATGGTAACATCCTCAGTGCAGTCTTCAAAGAAAGCCCAGACTTTGGAGCACCTGCCTCCTTGCTGGCGATTTCTGTTTGCTCCTCTTTTGCCTCTCACTTGAACTTCCACGCTTGTGGTGCCTGAAATTGCGCGCCGCCTACCTTGTGGCACAAGGCGAACTCGTGCAGCAGTGTGTTCTTCAACAGACTCATCTGTGCTGCTGCTACGACGGCGATGTTCTCGTTCACAAACAAAATCTGGGTCTCTGTCCACATTGTCCATACCCTCCTCTTCCATCTCCTCAAACTCGTCATATGTCATTGTGGGCCACCGCCGTGGAGTAGAGCTCCCCACAACAACCTCTGCGCAGCACACTCCAACGTCGTCTTCCAGATCTTGTCGGCCGACCTCCTGCAATTGCAACCCCTCCTGCCCAAATTGCTCTGGGATTTGGGTTTCCGAGTCCTCTTCGGACTCGCCTTGTATTTCAGTGCGCGGTGCATTTCCCACAGTTAACGGTTGTGAATCCAGGCACAACATTTCTGGCTGTTCCTCCATTGACCTTTGAAAGGTGGAAGTTTGTTAGGCTGGGAATAGCTCCTGCGAATACCCCATTGTGTCCTGAGGTAATTCATCGGACTGGTTATCTGGCAGTTGTGTGCGTGGTGTCGCTGCCGGTTGTGTCAGCTTTGTGCCCACTGGCTCCTTGTAACTGGCTGAGGACTCGGACCTCGTGCGTGATGTGCTGGTGCTGCTTAACCCACTGCTGGACGCTTGAGAGGTCATCCAAGTAATTATCTGGTCCTGTTCTTTTGGATTTGTGAGGGTTGTTGTCCTGGACAACATGGGCGGTATTGAGTGGGTTTTCTTGGGTGCTCCCCTGTGGCCTGTACGTGAACCGTCAGGGGAAACACCTCTTCCCTTGCCCCTCCCTCTTTCACCGGATTTCTTCCTCATTTCACTTATCCTTACAGTACACGCTGACTGGCAGCAGTACAGTGGCAGTACAGAAATGCTATACAGTACCACTATTCCCAGCAGCGACACAGAGCACAATGCTATACAGTGACGGGTGAGCGGTGTACCACTATTCCCAGCAGACACAGAACAGTACACAGAATGCTATATAGTGTGGCTGAACGAGCGGTGTACTACTGTTCCCAGCAGACACAGAACAGTACACAGAATGCTATATAGTGTGGCTGAACGAGCGGTGTACTACTGTTCCCAGCAGACACAGAACAGTACACAGAATGCTATATAGTGTGGCTGAACGAGCGGTGTACTACTGTTCCCAGCAGACACAGAACAGTACACAGAATGCTATATAGTGTGGCTGAACGAGCGGTGTACTACTGTTCCCAGCAGCGACACACAATGACTGGGGGGGACCCTGGCTAGCGTGGCTGAAGCGCGAACTACCCTGCCTGCCTACCCAAAGCTAAACCCACAGACAAATGGCGGAGATATGACGTGGTTCGGGTATTTATTTACCCGAACCACGTGACAGTTCGGCCAATCAGAGCGCGTTCGGGTCCGAACCACGTGACCCGTTCGGCCAATCACAGCGCTAGCCGAACGTTCGGGGAACGTTCGGCCATGCGCTCTTAGTTCGGCCATATGGCCGAACGGTTTGGCCGAGCACCGTCAGGTGTTCGGCCGAACTCGAACATCACCCGAACAGGGTGATGTTCTGCAGAACCCGAACAGTGGCGAACACTGTTCGCCCAACACTAGCCAGAAGTAACACGGAAGGCCGCAATGAGCGGCCTTCCGTGTTTCGCTTACCTCGTCGCCATGGCGACGAGCGGAGTGACGTCATGGACGTCAGCCGACGTCCTGACGTCAGCCGCCTCCGATCCAGCCCTTAGCGCTGGCCGGAACTTTTTGTTCCGGCTACAGTGGGCTCAGGCGGCTGGGGGGACCCTCTTTCGCCGCTGCATGCGGCGGATCGCCGCACTGCAGCGGCGATCAGGCAGCACACGCGGCTGGCAAAGTGCCGGCTGCGTGTGCTGCTTTTTATTTGAGCCAAATCTGCCCAGCAGGGCCTGAGTGGCAGGCTCCGGCGGTACTGGACGAGCTGAGCTCGTCCAGACCGCTCAGCAGGTTAAACATAAAATAAAACTGTGGAATATCTTAAAAAGTCAATTTAGGAGAAGGAGGATAGATACAATCGTTTATTTCATTAGTTCATTTTCACCTCGGGTGTCCTTTAAGAAAGAACGGGTTAACACAATCTATTCTTCCTGAAACAATACCGTTTTCTAGGTAGCGCACATAGAGGCAAGGTTCGTTTTGTGATACTCAAACCAGGTAAATAGCTGTATAAATGACTTTTTAGTTGTTTTATTAGGAAATATAATTATTAATATTACAGCAAACTTACTATGAATGCCAATGATGAAACGGTACCAAACAGTATGACATACAAATGAAAAATAGGGGAAACAGATACTTAGGTTTGGAAGAAGTCTGAGTCCAGTTTGTGGGAAGTCCTTAGTCCATGTAGGAGTCCCAGCTTAGCTATCTCCACAGACTCCTTTTAGAAGATGTCTGTAGGATGGAAATTGGGAGATTAAAGAGAGTATATTACACTACCGGAAATAGTACTGGCAAAACAGATACACTCACACTTTACCCAAAGGGGCTAAAGCCAATATGTACTGAAATTGGTTACGGTTGATAACCTGAACCTCATAGATGAAAGAGTACTCAAGTCTGTGCTACCCCCATGTCTGAGATACTAATTCTAAAAACACATAAAAGACTCGTATGTTATCATGCAATCAATGGTGTGGTAAGATAGTGTGAGGGAAAAGGGTCTTTGCTGATCCCCCCACCTGATAGTTAGTGGGGTGCCTAGCTCTCCTCCCAACACACTCCACAAACTATAATTTGAGTACTGTATATAAGTCGAAGTATTAATGGTACGTATACTGGTCTTATAATAGCAGGCTAGGATCCGCAATAAACACCCTATATAGTAATAATGCGGTGCATGTGTCCCAGGTGTTAAGCTTGGAGGTGTAATCTCCACAGTCAGCATACAACACATAAGCTGACGTGAAGGAGGTACACACACCAGCACAAGGGATCAGGATATCCCCAGTTTAGTGGAGGAGAGGACTGACTCCAATAGGAGATTGTGGTGCACAGAGCCGGTGCAGATCCGTACAGCCACAAACAACACTTTCGCAAAGTAGCGCTGAGCGCATAAACCAGGACTGAGGAGATCAGGACAGGTAGACAGAATGAACGCCTGCTTAACTAGCCACTACTTAGTGACAGCAAGCGTCCACAATAAGACAGACTGGAATGAGGCAGCCAATGCGTTTGCAGCGATGGCGTGCCTCACAAAGACAGGACAAGATAGTCAGGAAATAGCAGGATCAAGATAGATGAACGTAACACAGACAAATATACAACAAGTATGTTTTCCTAGCGTATTACAATTACAGCTATCAATGAAACTATTTGTAACGTCTGACTAACATATGTATATATCGGCAATGAACCGATATATGACATAAGCAGGAACACTGACTAGCACTGGAGCAATACAGGGAACAGGATTCAGAAGGATTCGTTATCTCCTCGCAGAGATGAACGCAATCCACAAACAGGACCAGGAGCAGGATACTAGCTCAGCACGGGTGCTCACGATACGCGCAAACTACCAAAACATGCTGGAAGGCTGACTAACTGAACACAGGAAATAAACAGTTCGTGTACGTATATATCAGCGACACTGATGTATCAACGTAACACGAATACAAGGAAAATAACAAAATGCGCAAGTATGCGTATATATTGGCGATGAACCAATATATGACACAAGACAAGCAGAGTAACAACTTCTAGAACAAGAGCAAAACTAGGAGGACTCGCTGACCTCTTCGCAGGAGTCAGCGCAGTCCACACGGACTAGGAACGAGGTGGGGCACGAGCAGAGTAACAGACAGGATCTGAGACTATGGTAGCCCCTCAAGCATTGCAGGAAGCAGTTCTTTATACTGAGGTCATCCAATGGGATCAGACCTGCAGATTCCCACACATGTGAATGGTAATTAATCACAGGCTGACAGCAGGAAAAGGCAGACAATGATATGCAGCCTGCAGGAAAGGGATTGCCCCTCCATTGCAGCAGACAATGTTTGTTTACACAAAAGCATATTAACCTCCTTGGCGGTAATCCCGAGCTGAGCTCGGGGTATGCCGCCGGAGGTCGCCGCTCAGGCCCTGCTGGGCCGATTTTGATTCTGTAAAAAGCAGCACACGCAGCCGGCACTTTGCCAGCCGCGTGTGCTTCCCGATCGCCGCGTGCAGCGGCGAAAGAGGGTCCCCCCAGCCGCCCGATCGGGCGGCTCTGACGTCAGGACGTCGACTGACGTCCATGACGTCACTCCGCTCGTCGCCATGGCGACGAGGAAAGCGAAACAAGATAGGCCGCTCATTGCGGCCTATCTTGTTACTTTCGATTGCCGGAGGCGATCGAAAGTACGCTTCCGGAGCGCCCTCTAGTGGGCTTTCATGCAGCCAACTTTCAGTTGGCTGCATGAAATACTTTTTTTTTTATTTAAAAAAAACCCTCCCGCAGCCTCCCTGGCGATTTTAATAGAACGCCAGGGAGGTTAAACTGTCATTAACTTCAGAGCGACTGCAGATGGAATCAGCAACTAGTTTAAGTGCAAACCAAACTATGCAAGAAAATGCATGTAATGACATCAGAACTGCTTGGGTTACAATACCACTGCAGCCAGCAGTAAACGCTGCAGACATGATCATAACACCAGGAACAATTGTATTGTAGCCAAATAGAGACCCCATAGGGGTCAGTCAGTATAGGCAACACTCCATCACTGAAGGTATACTGGGGTATAATCACAAAAGGACAAGAAAAGGGTATACACTGTATGCCCCGTTTCTGTTCTACAATACAAATTTTCCTCGGACACGCACACCGCATTATTACTATATAGTGTGTTTATTGAGGATCCTAGCCTTCTAATATAAGACTAGTATAGGTACCATTAATACGTCGACTTATATACAGTACTCAAATAGTACTCAAAAAAGTACTCATTCATCGATTATTCTTGTTGTGGTCCGGACCTGCACCTTTAACCTGTTAATCCATAGGAACCACTCAGGGCTATCTGGATGCATATATGTGTCTGCTATTGTAGCAGCGGGTGCGTGCGCATGGGCATGCTCCAGCCACTCGTTCCTGGGGCATTAATGTAACGATTGTGGAACTTTCTCCGTGATCAGCGCACAACGTGTGCGCTGACACAGCGGAAATCCTCCACAAGCGTGTAATTTTGCAGGCACCCAGCAAAAGGTGCTACGCACCCGTAGAGGGAAAATTCCTGTCAGCAGATGGCGCTGGGGAGTGCAGAGGAACCAATCCTCTGTACCTCCACAAATGCCAGACAGGAATTGTACGAAGCGCAGAACGCAATCGCAAGAGAGGCGATTGCGAATGAGATGAGCAAAGGGACAGGTTGTATGTGTGTGCGCCAATCCAGTCGCCACCCAGCGACCGCGCACACACACAACAGCAGATATGAAATAGGAACGCGATCGCGAGAGGTGCGATCGCCAGACGTGACACAAGGCAGATCAGAATAGAATACGAGGGTAGCAAAGGCACAGCAAATAATACAATAAGGAGATACGGAAAATAACAAATGCTAGCTAACCGCGAACACCGCACTCATTCGCAACAGTGCACGCGGTTATGCGCGGTCTCCACGTGATAAGCACAATAGAGACAAGCACGCCTAACTAACCATTAACAGACAAACATGAAACAGAGGACGCGAGCGCTTGCTTAACGGTTACCTCACCGAGCCTCCAGCAAGCGTAGCAGACAGACACATGAAAACAGGGACAAGCGAGAGATAGGATCCACAGCACTAGCGAAAAGTGGCTAGCGCGATCCAAGTACAGAGTAGCAGAACAGAAGGATCCCCAGCACTAGCAAAAAGTAGCTAGTGCGATCCCAGGAGACAGAACAGAAGGATCCCCAGCGCTAGCAAAAAGTAGCTAGTGTGATCCCAGGAGACAGAACAGAAGGATCCCCAGCGCTAGCAAAAAGTAGCTAGTGCGATCCCAGGAGACAGAACAGAAGGATCCCTAGCGCTAGCAAAAAGTAGCTAGTGCGATCCCAGGAGACAGAACAGAAGAGATAGCTGGTAGCAACCGCTGCACCAGCTATACTCCAAGAACAGAGATCAGAACCATTTCCTGTCAACCACCATAGGGACAGGACAATGGCAAACAGGCAAGACAAGACAGAACAGGCAATACAGATAATACAATCCTAACAGCACTAGGGAAATCTGCCTAGCGCAGATTTAGGAATTACTCTAAGCTGATGTTCAAACAGAGAGCAAGGCTGACACCCCACCAGGAGTGTTACATAGGACGAAATCCTTATGAACAGCGAAGCATTGTGGGAAAGACATAGTACTTATAGTACACGCCTCCAATGAATGTGGCCAGGCAATTTGCATGACAACGTATGCAAATTCCTCTGCAAGCACAAGCTGCAAAACTGACAGAAGCTGTTCTTTCCAGAGTCCTGCAGCATGCAAACCTACACAATGGTCAAAAGGCTGGCTGCCTGCACAGGCAGCTGAGCAAATCATCACAGTACCCCCCCCCCCCCCCTCCAGGGTCGAATTCCAGACGACCCTCAAAACTGCTATTAGCAACAGACTCAAACTGAAGACTCATGAAGGTCAGGACAGCCCGACAAGGTCCAATTCCAGAGTCAGTCCACCCGAAACCGACCTCATCGGAAACAGAAGCCACCGAAACATGCTTATCAGTACCACCAGTCTCAGTATAACACCCATCAGGACTGTGAACGCCAGAGAAGAAGCCATCGACACCCTCCAGACAATACCCACCACCTTCCAAGGAGCGTCCGAAAATACCAAACCTGCCACAATACTTGTTTGAAGTGTCCCTTACAACACAAAAGCCACCGTTGATCTTATCCAGGGGACCAAGCAAAATTTCTCCCGGAATCTCCCAGAACCTTTTGAAGCTCCACAGAGATGCCAAGAGGGCAGAACAATCACCAGGCTCACATGGAGAATTACCAAGAACCCCCATGGAACCAATGACAATTCCGGATTTAGAATTACGAGGACACCCATCAAGATCAAGACTTTCAGGGACCACTTCTGGGCATGCAAGCAGGCAGGCTAAATCAGAGCATGTCTCCACCGAGGAAGCATCTGAGTACGCTGGTAGCCGAGGCACACTTGGGCTTTCTGGGTCACAGAGCACACTGGGGTACACCAGCACAGGAGAAACCGAAGGACATGTCGGGGAACTGCCAACCTCAGAGTCCGGCACGAGGAAACCAAGACCAGAACTGGGCAGAGAATCATCACGAGCAATGGTCTCAAGCACTGGACTTTCAAAAGAAGGCTCGGATTCAAATTCGGAAATTTCTGTGACTGTAATATCATCATTGACTACACATGACTGAAGCTCCACCAGAGCTGAAAAGGTAGCCAGCAAGGCAGCAATGCCTACGGAAGAGGGCAACACCTCAGAAAGACTTGGGGGACAGGAGACATCTCCTACAAGTTCTGCACCCTTTGGGAGGAACTCGGAGACCTCCAGAACATCAAACAAGACCTTAGGAACATCATTTTTCAAGTTTTCTAGGAAGGATTCTGAACTATCCATGTTACAGGGCAAAACTGGAACTTTATTTTGTGGACAGGGCAGATGTCCCAGGAATGGTTCCACCATAACCTGAGACTGGATCTCATCATCATGAGGGGAATGTACAGGTATATTTACTGGAACACACACTGACTCCCTAACTTCATTCTCACTGTACCCAGAATTCTGTGTGGCAGCCAAACTAGCTCTTAACTCCAAAACTGCAGAAAAACAAGTAAAAATAGCAGCAATACCTAGACGAGCCTCTAGGGGCAGGGCAGGAGATATTGTACAAGGCAATGTTGACTCATCCAGAGTACAGGGTGGAGAGTCAAAACTTCCCTCAGAGCAAGAAAGGGACTCACAAATGTCAGTGTGATTGGACATCATATTGTTATTCATGGTACAGGGCAGGTTCAGAGAAAGCGTCTCTGAATAAGGCAAAGAGGGTTCAGCATCAGATTCGCAAAACCGAAGCGCTGTCTCACTCTTAGATTCGGCTAACAATGTCGAATCTGAGGAATCAGAACGCAAAACCTGCGAATCAAAATTCACTTTAGGTTGTGAAACTGACGCTTCTATAGCGCAAACCTCCGCGATCTGCGGAGCAGACTGCAAGGCATCTAGGACCGAAACGCTGGAGCAACTGTCCCCAGGCAACGGGCCCTTACAGGTGGGAACAGGGTGAGACAGAGACTTATCTGCAGAAGAAATAGTGACATCAACAGGACAAACTTTATTAGGCATAATAATTTTACTTTTGACGCTGCATGGTCGAGAAATTTTCCCCATAGCAGGGTCACAGACGGAAGATCTCAAAGATCTGTTTCTAAATGACAAAGGATCCCACACATCCTTGAGGAAACCGGCAGACTCATGCCGATCACAATCTGCAGGAACATCCGAGAAACAGGCATCAGATCGCACAGATTCAAACTGCACACTGTCAGGAGCGAATCCTTCAGGATTCGCACAGGAATCAACCACAGCGGCACACTCATTCATTTCAGATTGCACAAAGTCAAGACTCACATGCTTTACCCCAGAAAGGCAGGAACAATCATCCGACAACGATGTCTCTTTATTGGAATCAATTGGTTGGTGTGTGTGCAACTCATCCAAAATCGTTTGCCATACATAGATCACCAGATCCACATCATCCTTGTCACATTCATCGGAATTAATCAGAAGGTACATTGAATCGAGACAAGCATTCAAGACATTTTCGCTTTTTGCGATGTAAAAATCGCAAAAGGCTTTCCAATCAAAATCGAATTCCTCCAGCAAGGACCCAACATCCCAGGAAGCAAATGGGGGTTCAAACAGGCCAGTATCCAGATAATCTCCATAGGGTTGGAGTTCAGGAACAAGAACAGATTTTTTAACTGCTTTAATGTAGTGTGCGATCCTACCTATAGCAGGATCCACATAAGCTTTGGATTGGGGCAAAAAGCCGGATACGGAACAACATCATTACAAACATCAATAGGGAGTGTTTTATTCCGATGCTTGCGTTTTTTAGTTTTTCTCTTTTTCGCCACTTTGCATGTCTGCTGTTTAAAACCTGAAGTGGCAACAGACACATTGAACTGATTGTCATACTGAAAAGTTTTGCATGGAAGGGAAAGATCAGCTGACTTATCAGCAGCTACACACTCAATCAGAGCAGGTGGTAAGCCAGGCAGTTTAAACCAGTGAGAGAATATCACTGCAAGCAACTGATACAGATTACCATTCCAAGAATTCATTTTTAACAGATTATATGCCCAGGTGAACAAATCGTCTTTTAAGAGCACATAGGCAAACAGAAGAGCCGACGTGGACGGATCAGAAATCTGAAAGGTGGGATTCAGGCAAAACCTCACACATTCAGAAAGAAATTCTGCCTTGGTCTCTGAATTAAGCCTTTTAAAGCTCTTAAAGACACAGGACCCAAATTCGACAAAATCGTACAAATCGAAATTTCCGTCTACACTGGGGTTTTGGGTTGGGCTGTTCATACTGTAATGATTGTGGAACTTTCTCCGTGATCAGCGCACAACGTGTGCGCTGACACAGCGGAAATCCTCCACAAGCGTGTAATTTTGCAGGCACCCAGCAAAAGGTGCTACGCACCCGTAGAGGGAAAATTCCTGTCAGCAGATGGCGCTGGGGAGTGCAGAGGAACCAATCCTCTGTACCTCCACAAATGCCAGACAGGAATTGTACGAAGCGCAGAACGCAATCGCAAGAGAGGCGATTGCGAATGAGATGAGCAAAGGGACAGGTTGTATGTGTGTGCGCCAATCCAGTCGCCACCCAGCGACCGCGCACACACACAACAGCAGATATGAAATAGGAACGCGATCGCGAGAGGTACGATCGCCAGACGTGACACAAGGCAGATCAGAATAGAATACGAGGGTAGCAAAGGCACAGCAAATAATACAATAAGGAGATACGGAAAATAACAAACGCTAGCTAACCGCGAACACCGCACTCATTCGCAACAGTGCACGCGGTTATGCGCGGTCTCCACGTGATAAGCACAATAGAGACAAGCACGCCTAACTAACCATTAACAGACAAACATGAAACAGAGGACGCGAGCGCTTGCTTAACGGTTACCTCACCCTCACCGAGCCTCCAGCAAGCGTAGCAGACAGACACATGAAAACAGGGACAAGCGAGAGATAGGATCCACAGCACTAGCGAAAAGTGGCTAGCGCGATCCAAGTACAGAGTAGCAGAACAGAAGGATCCCCAGCACTAGCAAAAAGTAGCTAGTGCGATCCCAGGAGACAGAACAGAAGGATCCCCAGCGCTAGCAAAAAGTAACTAGTGCGATCCCAGGAGACAGAACAGAAGGATCCCCAGCGCTAGCAAAAAGTAGCTAGTGCGATCCCAGGAGACAGAACAGAAGGATCCCCAGCGCTAGCAAAAAGTAGCTAGTGCGATCCCAGGAGACCTCAACCAGGAAGGAGGAAGTGTTTGTAGTCACGTGAGCGCCGAGTGGAACGCATCGTGGGAAGCGCCGAAGGACGGACGAACAAGACGTCACAAAAGGTAAGCTTGACCCCCCCGCCCAGCCTGCACAGCATTACTGGGTGAGATCTGGATAGCACTATCCGGCCTCACCCGGATCCGAATTTGAGCCCATGCCTGCCAGCCAGGCCCGCCCTGCCTACCTACCTACAGTGGGTTGCAAAAGTATTCAGCCTCCTTGAAGTTTTCCACATTTTGTCATATTACTGCCACAAACATGAATCAATTTTATTGGAATTCCACATGAAAGACCAACACAAAGTGGTATACACATGAGAAGTGGAACGGAAATCATACATGATTCCAAACATTTTTTACAAATCAATAACTGCAAAGTGGTGTGTGCATAATTATTCGGCCCCCTTTGATCTGAGTGCAGTCAGTAGCCTATAGACATTGCCTGATGAGTGCTAATGACTAAATAGAGTGCACCTGTGTGTAATCTAATGTCAGTACAAATACAGCTGCTCTGTGAGGGCCTCAGAGGTTGTCTAAGAGAATATTGGGAGCAACAACACTGTGAAGTCCAAAGAACACAAAAGACAGGTCCAAGACAGGTCAGGGATCAAGTTATTGAGAAATTTAAAGCAGGCTTAGGCTACAAAAAGATTTCCAAAGCCTTGAACATCCCAGGGAGCACTGTTCAAGCGATCATTCAGAAATGGAAGGAGTATGGCACAACTGTAAACCTACCAAGACAAGGCCATCCACCTAAACTCACAGGCCGAACAAAAAGAGCGCTGATCAGAAATGCAGTCAAGAGGCTCATGTTGACTCTGGACGAGCTGCAGAGATCTACAGCTCATGTGGGAGACTCTGTCCATAGTACAACTATTAGTCATGCACTGTACAAAGTTGACCTTTATAGAAGAGTGGCAAGAAGAAAGGCATTGATAACAGAAGGCATAAGAAGTCCCGTTTGCAGTTTGCCACAAGCCATGTGGGGGGGACAGCAACCATGTGGAAGAAGGTGCTCTGGTCAGATGAGACCAAAATGGAACTTTTTGGCCAAAATGCAAAACGCTATGTGTGACAGAAAACTAACACTGCACATCACTCTGAACACACCATCCCCACTGTCAAATATGGTGGTGGCAGCATCATGCTCTGGGGGTGCATTTCTTCAGCAGGGACAGGGAAGCTGGTCAGAGTTGATGGGAAGATGGATGGAGCCAAATACAGGGCAAACTTGGAAGAAAACCTCTTGGAGAATGAAAAGACTTGAGACTGGGGCGGAGGTTCACCTTACAGCAGGATAATGACCCTAAACATGAAGCCAGGGAAACAATAGAATGGTTTAAAACAAAACATATCTATGTGTTAGAATGGACCAGTCAAAGTCCAGACCTAAATCCAATCGAGAATCTGTGGCAAGATCTGAAAACTGATGTTCACAAACGCTGTCCATCTAATATGACTGAGTTGGAGCTGTTTTGCAAAGAAGAATGGGCAGGGATTTCAGTCTCTAGATGTGCAAAGCTGGTAGAGACATACCCTAAAAGATTGGCAGCTGTAATTGCAGCAAAAGGTGGTTCTACAAAGTATTGACTCAGGGGGCTGAATAATTACGCACACTCCACTTTGCAGTTTTTTATTTGTAAAAAATGTTTGGAATCATGTATGATTTTCATTCCACTTCTCACGTGTACACCACTTTGTATTGGTCTTTCACGTGGAATTCCAATAAAATTGATGCATGTTTGTGGCAGTAATGTGACAAAATGTGCCTACCTACCTATACTGGGTTACCTACCTATGCCTACCTAACTACTGGGGCACCTACTTACCTATTCAGGGGACACCTACCTATGTCTACCTACCTACCTATACTAGGGCACCTATGTAATGATCGCTGCTGCAGCAGCTATTGCTGGAAGTAGTGCTGCAGCTCAGGCAGTTCTGATCTATTTCCATGCAAGTTGCATAGCTTTGTCTGTCTTTCCCTGCTGTCAGCTTGTGACTGATTATCATTCACCTGTGTGGGAATCTGCATGTCTGCTCCCATTGGATGACCTCAGTATAAAGATCTGCTTCCTGCAGGGTTTCCTTGGGTTTTCATAGCTTCAGCTTAAGCCTGCCTTGCTGTCGCTTTAGCCCCCGATCGTGTTTCTTGTTAAAGATACTTTGCTGGTCTTTGCATCATATATTGGTTCATTGCCAATATATATGCATACCAGCACGTTTATTATTTTCCTTGTATTTGTGTTACGTTGATATATCAGTGTTGCTGATATATACGTACACGAACTGTTTATTTCCTGTGTTCAGTTAGTCAGTTTTCCAGCACGTTTTGGTAGTTTGCGCGTACCGTGAACACCCGTGCTGAGCTAGTTATCCTGTTCCTGGTCCTGTTTGTGGATTGCGTTCATCTCTGCGAAGAGATAACGAATCCTTCTGAATCCTGTTCTGTTACCGTTTGTGGATTGCGTTCATCTCTGCGAAGAGATAGCGAATCCTTCTGAATCCTGTTCTGTTACCGTTTGTGGATTGCGTTCATCTCTGCGAAGAGATAGCGAATCCTTCTGAGTCCTGTTCCCTGTGTTACTCCAGTCTTAGTCAGCGTTCCTGCTTATGTCATATATCGGTTCATTGCCGATATATACATATGTTAGTCAGACGTTACAAATAGTTTCATTGATAGCTGTAATTGTAATACGCTAGGAAAACATACTTATTGTATATTTATCTGTGTTACGTTCATCTATCTTAATCCTGCTATTTTCTGACTGTCCTGTCCTGTCTTTGTGAGGCACGCCATCGCCGCATCGCATTGGCTGCCTCATTCCAGTCTGTCTGGTTTTGGACGCTTGCTGTCGCTAAGTTGCCGCTAGCTAGCAAGCGTTCATTCTGTCTACCTGTCCTGATCTCCTCAGTTCCGGTGTATGCGCTCAGCGCTACTTTGCGCTGAGACGTTATACGAAAGCATTGTTTGTGGCTGTCAGATCTGCACCGGCTCTGTGCGCCACAATCTCCTATTGGAGTCAGTCCTCCCCTCCACTATACTAGGGATAGCCTGTTTCCTGGTGCTAGTGTGTGTACCTCCTCCACGTCAGCCCATGCGTTGCATGCTGACTGTGGAGAATACACCACCAAGCCTTACATTATGAAAACCCCATTACCAATCCCCATTGTGGGGGGGATTCCCAGAAAGTATGACACTGTTAATTATGGTTCCTGTTCCTTTAAGAAATTTGAAGAACTTAGCTCTGAAACAGAAAATGAGTTTTTCTCTGAATGTGCCAGGTTCCTGGCCAATCCCGATCTCCAAGCGACTCCTGTTTCAACCTGGGCACTCCAGCTAGTTTATATTTTGTTTAAAGGGCAATTGCTTCAGTGGGCATGTGATGTTCTCAATCATTCCGATTTGAATGAGAGACCACTGGAATTTCTAGCGTTTGTGATCCATAACTGGTTGCGCATAGATCCATTGCCTTTTCCTCTAAATGAACTTCTGGCAGCAGGCCAATCAGCTGCTCCTTCAATTGCTTGCAAGAATGAGCAGCAAGCAGAAAGTGTTACTGATAATTTTCCTGCAGCTTTGAATAAATCATCAAAAACCGCAAGGTCAAAGGCAAAACGCAAACGTTCTAAAAAACGTGTCCAATCTGCAGAGTCGTTATCCTTAGCGACTGAGACCTATGATGAGATTCTGCCATTAACAGATAATGAAATGCAATTGTCTTTCAGGGGAGTTAAATGGACTTATGAAACTACTAATGAACTTTCATCACTGGCTAGGGAAAATAAAGATTTTTGTTTAAAAGAATTATCTGAGTATGATTATGAGGAGATATTACAGAGTATTGAACAAATCAACTTATTTGTGAAGCAAGGAAAGTTTGCATACACTACAGTTAAACATTTGCTACAGGTATTAGAGATTCTTAAGAATAAGGAATCTGCCAATCACCTGCTAATTAACCCAATATATGTCCCTGCCACAATCATATCTGCAAACTGTGATCTGCCTGTTAAGTATGCTTGGAATCCTCCATTTGAGAAAGGAGAGATGGAAGCTCTGGTCAATGAATGGAAGAATGATTCAAGTTCATTTTGTCAATTTTACAGTGCAAAAGGTGAATTAGTATTGAATGCATGCATTAAGTCTGCCTATAACCTAATAAAAACTGGTGTGTGTGGGTATGACTTTGTGGCTCCATTGATCGATGTGTGGAAAATGATTTTGGATGATTTTTATGCGATTCAATCAGTTGATACCAGGGAAGACACACTGTCAATTGGAGACTGTCCCACTTCTCCAGTTACTGAGTCCCTGCCATGTCTTGTGAATGTTCCTGTAACTCCACCCTGTACCATGGATAACTCAGTGTTACTTCCCAGTAAAACAGAAGCCACTGATACATTCTTAACCTTGCCCTGCGCAAATTTCTCAGCAGAGAATCCAGAGGTCCTGCTGACTTCCGAGTCCAGCCTAGCCAGTACTCATGACTCTTTGTTTAGTGAAACAGACACCAGAAAAATCTTGCCTGTCTCTGCAAACACTTCTGCAGAAATTACCTGTGTTAATAAAGTTCAACTCCTGTCTGATCCAGCAGATGCCAGTAGGTGCACTGCATCAGTTTCCGAGTCCCAGCAATCCTGTCTAGTAAACTCAGAACCCCAGCATCTGAATTTTCCAATTTTACAAATGAATGGTGATTCAGATGCGCAAACATTGTGTCTTGATCTTCCTGTTTCTACACCTCGCTCTAGTTTCGTGAATAGCTCAGAGCATCTGCTATGTGAACCTGAAATCGCAGAATTATTACCTTGTTCAGAAAATTTTCCAATAAATTTGCCCTGTACCATGAACTGTGCAGTAGATCTCTCCAATGAAAGTCAGGTCACAGAATCATTATGCTGTCCAGCAGGTGCTTCCATGGTTTTGCCCTGCAATATGGACTGTTCAGTGATCCTGTCCAGTGAAGCTGTGGTCGCAGAGTCTTATGCTTCACCCAGTACTTTGGATACTTTAAACCCTCTAGCAGAGGAGGCTGAAGCACTGCTTACCTCAGTTGGTGTTGCAGTAATATTCACTTGTCTAGCAGCTGTTTTGGAATTACAGTCTGCTCTAATAAAACTTGATGAATTTCTGCCCAGCAAAGCAGAAGCCATTGAAATATTGTCCTCGTCAGCAAGTGTGTCAGATACCTTGCCCTGTACACAGTCTGATTTAACCAATGTTGAGTCCCTCTCCAGTGTTGTAACAGCCGAGGAACTCCAGCCCTGTCCTCTGAATGTTTCAGAAGTCTTGCCCTGTAACATGGATAATTCTGATTCTCTGGTCAAAATAATAGAAATCTCAGAATTTCAGTCCGGTCTGATGAGTGTTCCTGAAACCCAGCCCTGTATCCTGAAAGATTCTGGTTCTCTGGCCGCTGTGGCAGAGGTTCCAGAGTTCCCTTCCTGTCCAGGGAATTCCTCAGTTTTGCCTAGTCCAGTGGGGGCTGCTGCAATACTGACTTGTTCTGCAGTGCCTCATGAGCCCCAATCCAGTGTATTAAATGAGTCTCTGTCCAGTCCAGAGGTAGTTGTGGAGTCCCTGTCTGGTTCAGTGCATACATCAGAAGATTTGTCCTGTCTTGTTAGTGCCCCTGAATCTGATTTGTTACTGACTTTGCTGGAATCAGCGACATCTAAGTCTGATCCAGCATTCTCGTGTAAAAGTCCAGTAGTTGCGAAGTTTAGTCATGATGATTTTTTTTTGGCCAGTCCTGGTTTTGGTCCTGTCTTGGCTGACCCTGAGGCTCACAGTTCCTTGACATGCCCAGAGGTTTCTCTTGTGCCGGTGTGCCCAGATGTTCTTTGTGTGCCAGAATGCCCAAGTGTGTCTAAGGTGTTAGCGTGCTCTGATGCTTCCTTAGTGGGAACACGTTCTGATATTGCCAGTCTGCCTGCATGCCCAGAGATGGTTCTGGTCCCTGGAAGCCCTGATATTGATGTTTGTCCTTGTGGCCCTGACTCGGGAATTGCCCTAGGTTCCATAGGGGTTCTTGATAGTTCTCCATGTGAGCCTAAGGGGCATTCTGACCTATGGGGATCTCTTTGGAGCTTCAAGGTGTTCTGGGAGGTCTCTGAGAAAACTTGTCCTGGTGCCTTGGACTGGTTCAACAGTGGGTTTTGTGTTGGTAAAGACAGTACCGGTGGGCATTGCAAAGGCTTTGGCGTTTCTGAACTGTTCCTGGAAGGCGGTGGGTATCGCTCAGGGAGTTTCGGAGGGCTTTCTTCTGGAAATCATGGTTCTGATGGGTGTCACACTGGGGCTTGTAGTACTGATGGGCATGGTTCTGTAGGTTCTGGTTCTGATGGGTCCAGTCTTGTGGGGACTGATTCTGGAATTCGGTCTTGCCGGGCTGTCCCGGTCATCATGAATTATCAGTCAGACTGTTTTGTTGGAAATTTCAGTTTTGAAAAGCGTCTGGAATCCGCTTTTAAAGGCGGGGGTATTGTAATGATCGCTGCTGCAGCAGCTATTGCTGGAAGTAGTGCTGCAGCTCAGGCAGTTCTGATCTATTTCCATGCAAGTTGCATAGCTTTGTCTGTCTTTCCCTGCTGTCAGCTTGTGACTGATTATCATTCACCTGTGTGGGAATCTGCATGTCTGCTCCCATTGGATGACCTCAGTATAAAGATCTGCTTCCTGCAGGGTTTCCTTGGGTTTTCATAGCTTCAGCTTAAGCCTGCCTTGCTGTCGCTTTAGCCCCCGATCGTGTTTCTTGTTAAAGATACTTTGCTGGTCTTTGCATCATATATTGGTTCATTGCCAATATATATGCATACCAGCACGTTTATTATTTTCCTTGTATTTGTGTTACGTTGATATATCAGTGTTGCTGATATATACGTACACGAACTGTTTATTTCCTGTGTTCAGTTAGTCAGTTTTCCAGCACGTTTTGGTAGTTTGCGCGTACCGTGAACACCCGTGCTGAGCTAGTTATCCTGTTCCTGGTCCTGTTTGTGGATTGCGTTCATCTCTGCGAAGAGATAACGAATCCTTCTGAATCCTGTTCTGTTACCGTTTGTGGATTGCGTTCATCTCTGCGAAGAGATAGCGAATCCTTCTGAATCCTGTTCTGTTACCGTTTGTGGATTGCGTTCATCTCTGCGAAGAGATAGCGAATCCTTCTGAGTCCTGTTCCCTGTGTTACTCCAGTCTTAGTCAGCGTTCCTGCTTATGTCATATATCGGTTCATTGCCGATATATACATATGTTAGTCAGACGTTACAAATAGTTTCATTGATAGCTGTAATTGTAATACGCTAGGAAAACATACTTATTGTATATTTATCTGTGTTACGTTCATCTATCTTAATCCTGCTATTTTCTGACTGTCCTGTCCTGTCTTTGTGAGGCACGCCATCGCCGCATCGCATTGGCTGCCTCATTCCAGTCTGTCTGGTTTTGGACGCTTGCTGTCGCTAAGTTGCCGCTAGCTAGCAAGCGTTCATTCTGTCTACCTGTCCTGATCTCCTCAGTTCCGGTGTATGCGCTCAGCGCTACTTTGCGCTGAGACGTTATACGAAAGCATTGTTTGTGGCTGTCAGATCTGCACCGGCTCTGTGCGCCACAATCTCCTATTGGAGTCAGTCCTCCCCTCCACTATACTAGGGATAGCCTGTTTCCTGGTGCTAGTGTGTGTACCTCCTCCACGTCAGCCCATGCGTTGCATGCTGACTGTGGAGAATACACCACCAAGCCTTACAACCTACCTATGTCTACCTACCTATACTGGGACTCCTACCTATGCCTAGCTAACTACTGGGACACCTACGTATGCCTATCTACCTATACTGGGACACCTACCTATGCCTACCTACCTATACTGGGACTCATACCTATGCCTAGCTAGCTACTGGGGCACCTACCTATGCCTATCTACCTATACTGGGACACCTACCTATGCCTATCTACCTATACTGGGACACCTACCTATGCCTACCTACCTATACTGGGACACCTACCTATGCCTACCTAACTACTGGGCACCTACTTACCTATACGGGACACCTACCTATGCTATCCACCGAAGTGGCAAGCACAGTCAGAGGGTCAGCGCGGTTTTCCATCTGTTTTTTGGTCTGGCGTTCTGTAACGATCGGTGAAGCACAGAGAGGATCTGATTACCGGTGATCTGCAGTATCACTGGGAATACAGATGTATACCAGATTATAAGTGATCTGCAGTATCACCGATAATCCGATATACCAACTAACCTCTGTTCACCTGAGTAGAGTGTAGTGTTTTGGTGTAACTGTAACGCTTAGAGGACTAGGCCTCAGTGTAGTCAGGAGTACTACACAGCTTCCTTCCGAAGACCTGAGCTCTCCAAGGCGGGAGGAATCAGGCTGCCCAAAAGTAGGAAGGTTTGTCTGAAAGTGACACTCTGGAGGAAGTGTCACTAACAGGACGGGGAACCGCCTATGACAATAAGGTCGGTTCTCGAGGTCGGGCAAGCTAGGTCGTAACACACGGACAGATAAAGTACAGATACAGATACAGTAGGCAGAGGCGGAGTCTAAGGCACAAGCAGGGTTCGGCAACAGGATATCAGAAATATCGAGGTACAAGATCAGGAGGCAGGAGCAGAGTCAAAGGACGAGCCGGGGTTCGGCAACAGAGTATCAGAAATATCGAGGTACAAGATCAGAGTTCAGGAGGATAGTCAGGCAGGCAAAGAGTCATAACAGATAATCACAATCAAACTAGTACTTTAGCTATCAAACAGAATCTAGCTAAGTGTAGGATTACAGCTCCAGCTGGTCCCGGCACAAATGCGGATCTGACTACGGATCTGGGTGCTTCCACATAAGTGATTGCAACGCCAGACACCAGAGAAGTGACCGGCTAGCAGTATATATACACTGGTATCCTTCCAGCACCACCCTAAGTGCTGGACAAATAAGGAGTGGAGCCAGAGTCAGCTGACCACCCTGGTCAGCTGACTCACTTCTGCCTGCCATAAAATCCCTGTCTGAGTGTGCGCGCGCGCGTCACTCTAAAGCCAGAGGGACTACGAGTCCCAGCCACAGCAGCCCCGCTCTGCGGTGTATCCGCAGCGGGACCATGCGTGCTAACCGCTGCGTCCAACGCGGCAGTTTCTCCGTGCTCCACTGAACTCTGCACGGAGACAGTCGCCTCACACTGAGAGGAGGCGGCTGCCTCTCCGTGTGCGTCCCCACTATGCGCGGAAAGAGCCGCCTGCCGCTGGCTCATGGCGGCAGCTCTTCCGTGCTTTCTCACAGTCCCCAATTGTCCCTGAGTGATCTCTGCCAATGCTCCAGTGCTGGAAATGGAGAAGAGACAACTGGAAAAGGGGAGAATTTGGGTGACCTCCCTGTCACAATCTGGAATGGCGAGAAACCGGACGAAGAATTCTTCAAATTATTTTGTGCGAATTCCGTGAAGGGCAAAAATTTTACCCAGTCACGCTGTGCCTCCGCAACGTAACATCTTAGGAATTGCTCCAAAGACTGGTTAATTCGTTCAGTCTGCCCATTTGTCTGTGGGTGGTAGCCTGACGAGAAAGACAATTTATGCCCATTTGGTGGCAAAATGCCCTCCAGAATCCAGACACAAATTGGACTCTCCTATCTGACACGATGTCTTCCGGAATGCCATGCAGCCGGAAGACGGGAATGATAAACAATTCGGCCAGTTCTTGAGCCGAGGGGAGTCCTTTCAGGGGCACAAAATGGGCCATTTTGCTAAAACGGTCGACTACCACCCAAATGACTGACATGCCTTCAGACCTGGGCAATTCCCCCACAAAATCCATGGACAAGTGGGTCCATGGCTCACTCGGGGTGGGCAAAGGCTGCAACCTTCCTACAGATGCCAGCCGGGAGGGTTTACTCTTGGCACATACCGCACACTCCCTGACATACTCCTTGCAGTCTGTTGCCAAAGAAGGCCACCAAGCACACCTGGCAATCAGATCCTGCGTTCTGGCAGCTAGAGGATGACCAGCATTCTTATGGGCGTGAAAGAGTTGCAGGACTTGTAAACGAAATGGCAGTGGGATAAACATGACCCCTTCGGGTTTTCCCTCAGGAACATCCTGCTGAAAGGGACCCAAAACCTCCGTCCAATCCTCCCAAGTCTACGTGGCGGCTAACACTAGTTTCTGCGGGATGATGGACTCAGGAGCGGGGGGCTGTGCCGTCTCTGGTTCAAAACACCTGGAGAGGGCATCTGCCTTGACGTTTTTGCTGCCTGAAGTGTACGTGATTATAAACCTGAACCTCGTAAAAAATAAAGACCACCGGGCCTGACGGGGACTTAGCCTCTTAGCCCCCTCGATGTATTCCAAGTTCTTGTGGTCGGTGTAAACTGTGATCGTGTGTTCTGCCCCCTCTAACCAGTGGCGCCATTCCTCAAACTCCAATTTAATGGCCAGAAGTTCCCGGTTGCCTATATCGTAATTTTTTTCTGCAGGTGAAAACCTACGGGAAAAGAAAGCGCACGGGTGTAATCTGCCCTGCAACCCAGACCGTTGAGACAGCACCGTCCCCACCCCAATTTCTGAGGCATCAACCTCCACGATAAAGGGAAAGGACATGTCCACATGCCTCAAAATAGGTGCTGAGCAAAATAATTTCTTCAAATGAGAAAATGCTGCCACGGCTTCAGGAGACCAGTGGTTGGTATCTGCCCCTTTTTTCGTGAGACTGTTAAGGGGGGCAACTAACTTGGAGTACCCCTTAATGAACCTCCTGTAATAGTTTGCAAAACCTAAAAATCTCTGTAGGGCCTTCAACCCCACTGACTGTGGCCACTCCAACACGGCTGTGACTTTGGCAGGATCCATTGAGAGGCCCGAGGTGGAAATTACGTACCCTAGGAACGTGACCGTGGTCACCTCGAAAATACACTTTTCCACCTTAGCATAGAGCATATTTTGTCTTAATTTGTTCAAGACAAACTTCACGACCCTGCGCTCGGATAGGTTATTGGAATAGATTAGTATATCATCGAGGTATACTAGTACGAATCTACCCAATACCTCCCGGAATACCTCATTGATTAATTCTTGGAAGACGGCTGACGCATTGCACAACCCGAAGGGCATCACTAGGTACTCGTAATGCCCGTCGGGTTTGTTGAAGGCCGTCTTCCATTCATCGCCCTTTCTAATGCGGATTAGGTTGTATGCCCCCCTCAGATCCAACTTAGAGAAGATCTTTGCAGTTGTGACCTGCGTGAATAAACCGTCTATCAATGGTAACGGATAGCGATTTTTCACCGTGATTTTATTGAGACCCCGGTAATCGATACAGGGTCGAAGACCCCCGTCTTTTTTTTTTAACGAAAAATAAACCGGCCCCAGCGGGCGACCAAGAGGGCCGGATGAACCCCTTGGCCAAGTTGTCATGAATGTATTCCTGCATAGCCATCTTTTCTGGACCGGAAAAGTTATACAGGTGACCCCTAGGGGGCATACAACCAGCACGGAGATCAATGGGAATCAGAATCAGAATCAGAATCATATTTATTTCGCCAAGTACAACGGAGGTTGTACCCGGAATTATTTTTGGCACAACAGGGTCGGAGATGGTACAAACACATACGTGCAACCAACACATACAATCAGGTACAGTAAGCATATACCTATATATACACACAGCACTTAATCTAGTGAAGGACGCGTGGGGAGGTCTGGAGTGCTATGTGAGGGGAGCAGCCTGCCGTCTATCGGTGGCGCTCGCTCAGCTCCGCAGCAGTCCCAGATCCCCGCAGTGTGTCCTGGAAGAGAGTGTAGAGAGAGAGAAAGAGAGAAGGGATAGCTAAGAGAGAGTGTAGAAGAAAGAGAGCCAAGGCAGGGAGAGAGACAGAGGCAGTCTTTTTGGGCTGCAGGTTACAAACAGTCAGTCCGAGTAGCGACCATCCATGTGGGAAATCGCCAGGGGGGCCACCCCACGCGGATCTTCAGGGCTGGGTGGTGGTGCAGGCTTATCGCTGATCTTCAGGGCTGGGTGGTGGTGCAGGCTGACCTGGTGTGCGGCAGTGGCAGGGGTAGACCCTAAATGGCCGAGCAGGCTGGGGGCTTGAGGCTGGTGAAGACCCTCTCTGGATTCCACGTGGGAGGCCCAGCAGGAAGCGATGGTGATCAGGCCTCCAGCATGTGGGGTGTCCCACATGCTCCGGGCTGGTTTCCTGGACTCCTAGGCCCCATCGCAGCGGCCCCCGTGGTGGAGGGGGATCCTGTAGCCACCTCAATCCCGGGCTACGGAGGAAGGCTGCTCCTGCAGTACTGGTGGAGTCCTGGTCGCCCTGGGTAGCGGGGTACCTGCAGCTGGAGCCTGGTGGTAGTGGCAGCGGGGAGGACAGACATCGCGTGTTGGTGGTGTCTGCAGGGAGAGCACACGTTGGGAGGCAGCTCCTGAGGCAAGAGCGGTGGCATTCTTGGTGGTCGACCAGCGGGAGCTGTAGCTGCTTGGAGCCCCGACTGGCAAGAGGATTATGGGGCCACGTGGAAGCAGCGATCCGACCATTCTGCGGTGTCCGTTCTCCTTGTGGCCGTTTGATGGCGCGGCCCAGTGCTAGATCAGCGGCCCTGAAAATGCAGTTTCCCACTGAGCGTGTCCTGGCTCCCTCATCAGCAGCAGTGCTTGCCGGGTGGTTCTGAGGACATCCTGGCCTCCCCATCAGCAGCAGTGTTTCTTGGGGCGAGCAGCGGTGAGGAGATACGGAGCGGCTGGGACCGGTCTCACGTGGGCCATCAGCTGAGCTGCCCACGTGGTGAGCCGGACCTTAACGCGGGTGTCATGGTGCCGGAGCCCGGGGGCCAGAGTGTCTCCCCACCCGCCCGATGGTGTGGCAGAGCTGGAGGAAGACTATCGGAGCAGTCTCGGCCTTGAGTCCAGGGAAAGAGAGGAAAAAGATGAGAAGTGAGCCGGAGCCCTGCGGCCGTGGCTACCCGTCAGGCGCCATCTTAGGATGTAGCTAGTAATGGGGCAATCGAACGGGCGATGAAGAGGTAATTGATCAGCGGCCTTAGGACAAAATACATCAGAAAACTCAGAATATACCTCGGGAACACCCTCCACGTAAATCTTGGTCTGACCCAATGTCACCTTCCCTAAACACTGTTGGTGACAATGATCAGACCATCTGGTTACCTGACCCGTAGCCCAGTCTATTTGTGGAGAATGGACTTGTAACCATGGCATGCCTAGGATGATAGTGGAGGTTGACATATGCAACACAAAAACCTGTAATTGTTCCCCATGCAGTACCCCTATCGTGACCTTCACCTGCGGGGTCTGTGACAGGGGACGATCCCGTTGCAGAGGGGAATCGTCTACCGCCGTGACCTGAATGGGGGGACTTACTGGAGTGAGAGGAATACCCAACTCCTGAGCAGTGGTGCTCACCGCCAGGTCGTGATCACGCTTACGCGTGGATTCACGACCATTTTGACGCATTCCGCCTCGGACACGAAAATCCGTGAATAGATTTTCAACCACGAAAATCTACTTCGGCTTCGCGTGAATGCGAACAGAAATCCGCATTCACGCTCGTGAAACTCGGCGCTGAAGTCGTGGTTTGCGGAAATGCGTCAAACTATGCGGAAGTGACACATTGCAGGCCAATCAGAGTGCCCCAGCCAGGCCCTAGCAACCAATCACAGGAGGGGAGCTATGCCCTCCCCTCATGAATATAAAGCGGCGGCCATGATGGAAAAGCTCTGTCCTTGCTAGACTGTGGTGCTGAGAGGATTATCTCCAGGCCATTGTTGTTTGAGCAAGTGCATTTATTGTGTTAAAAACAAAGCGTTTTTTTTGCTAACACTGCTCTTATACTGTACACAGTTAGCTAGTCAGTGAGTGATTGCTGTAGTTAGTTGTAGTCAGTGTAGTGTAGTGGGAGTGTGGGAGTCTAGTGATTATTTAACTGTGTGTAGTGCAGGCAGGTTCAGTGCTGCAGTGTAGTCAGTGTAGTGGGAGTGGGGATTATCTGTGTGTAGTGCAGGCAGGCAGGTTAGTGCAACTGCAGTGTTCACTTGTATATTCCAGTGACAGTTATACACTTGTACTATTTGCAGGCAGCCAGTCACACCGCCGGCGCCGCCACTCTCTGCCAGCGCTGTTCATTCATTCTGTCAGTGACCTTGTGCCGTACCCAGTGCCCACTGCTCGCTCGCTGGCATATGAGCATCTCATTACACAGTGTGACATCCTTGTGTGCCCACTGCATCCTTCAGTGACCTAGTTGTATATCCAGTGCCCACTGCTGTGCCCACTGCATCCTTCAGTGACCTTGTACTGTGCCCACTGCATCCTTCAGTGACCTAGTTGTATATCCAGTGCCCACTGCTGTGCCCACTGCATCCTTCAGTGACCTTGTACTGTGCCCACGGCATCCTTCAGTGACCTTGTACTGTGCCCACTGCATCCTTCAGTGACCTAGTTGTATATCCAGTGCCCACTGCTGTGCCCACTGCATCCTTCAGTGACCTTGTACTGTGCCCACTGCATCCTTCAGTGACCTAGGTGTATATCCAGTGCCCACTGCTGTACCCACTGCATCCTTCAGTGACCTTGTACTGTGCCCACTGCATCCTTCAGTGACCTTGTACTGTGCCCACTGCATCCTTCAGTGACCTAGTTGTATATCCAGTGCCCACTGCTGTGCCCACTGCATCCTTCAGTGACCTTGTGCTGTGCCCACTGCATCCTTCAGTGACCTTGTACTGTGCCCACTGCATCCTTCAGTGACCTTGTACTGTGCCCACTGCATCCTTCAGTGACCTAGTTGTATATCCAGTGCCCACTGCTGTGCCCACTGCATCCTTCAGTGACCTTGTACTGTGCCCACTGCATCCTTCAGTGACCTAGGTGTATATCCAGTGCCCACTGCTGTGCCCACTGCATCCTTCAGTGACCTTGTACTGTGCCCACTGCATCCTTCAGTGACCTTGTACTGTGCCCACTGCATCCTTCAGTGACCTAGGTGTATATCCAGTGCCCACTGCTGTGCCCACTGCATCCTTCAGTGACCTTGTACTGTGCCCACTGCATCCTTCAGTGACCTTGTACTGTGCCCACTGCATCCTTCAGTGACCTAGTTGTATATCCAGTGCCCACTGCTGTGCCCACTGCATCCTTCAGTGACCTTGTACTGTGCCCACTGCATCCTTCAGTGACCTAGTTGTATATCCAGTGCCCACTGCTGTGCCCACTGCATCCTTCAGTTACCTTGTACTGTGCCCACTGCATCCTTCAGTGACCTAATTGTATATCCAGTGCCCACTGCTGTGCCCACTGCATCCTTCAGTGACCTTGTACTGTGCCCACTGCATCCTTCAGTGCCGTTGTACTGTGCCTGGTGCATCCTTCAGTGACATTGTACTGTGCCCACTGCATCCAGTGATTCATTACTAGCAACATGTCTGGCAGGGTTTCGCGGGGTGAGAGGAAAGGGAGTTCAATTGCCTCAGCCACTTCTGGGACTGCTCCACGTCCAGGGAGAGGACGCCCAGCTGTACGTGGTCTGTAATGATCTGTGCCCGTGTCATCCTGCTGGTGGCAGCACTAGGAACTTGAGGTGGACTTCAGCTGTCTACCAGCAGGTGGCGCTCATATTGCTGGGAGCAGTGCAATTCCTCAGCTCACCAGCAGATGGAACTGTGAAAGACTCTGGTCAGTCACCTGAGCAATGTGCTGCATATTTAAGGCCGGACTTCCTAGCAGCACATTGCTAGGTCATTGTGTCTTGTTCCTGCAGTGTTGTGACTCTGGCCATCTGTCCTGTATCCTGAGCTCCTGGTATTTTGACTCCTGCTTGTTCGACTAATCTCTTGTCTTCTGATTCTGTACTTCTGATCCATTCTGATTTCCTGGTATTTGATCCTTGCTAGTCTGATGATTCTTCTGTGTGCTGATTGTGTTGAGACGTGTCTGTATATATTGTATTATTGTATATATTCTCATATTGTGTGGGTTGCTGTATATATTTGTATAGATAGATAGATAGATAGTCAGGGTTCTGGTATTTGTGGTGCACCACGCGTTGTTTGATTGTATATTGTATGTGTATTGTATGTGATCTGCATTTGTACACTTGCATTATTGTAATAAAACACATTTATTATTCTACTCTGTTGTGCAGACGTCAGTATTTCTATTGTGATCTTCCAGTTTGTTAAACCAAAACTATTGCCATGCAGAGATCGTGGATCTGCCAGTCTGGTTCCAGTCACGACCACGATCTGCATGACCAATCGTTACAGAATGACCTAGCCCAACCATAAATTGATCACAGAAATACTGCAGATTCATCTATCTGTACAAAGAGTTGGAAATTTGATGATGTGTACTACTATGTCTTGCTCGCTGAGGATAGCAAAAGTTATTCCTTCATATATTTTGCAGCTTACTCCAGAAAGCAGCTTCAGCAGTTATTGGAGTTAGTGCAAAACTATGTTAATCAGAAAATCCTGTCTGCAGAAGAGGTGCAGGACTTGCTGCAAGTCCTTCAATGGTTGCTGAAAAGTAAATTATCCAAGGATAATTTTCTTGATCCTCCATTTAGCCCATCTGAAATTACTGTTTTGATTTCTATTTTGAAAAATGACAGGGAATCTTTCTTTAAGTTCTACTCCAACAAAGACAAAAATATTATGCAAGCTTGTGTTCAATCCCTCCAATCATTAATTGATTAAGGGCCCGTTTCCACTCTCGCGGAAACGGCCGCGAATCCGCAGAGTTTCCCCGCAGGCAAATCGCGCGGGGAAACTCTGCCATAGGGGACAACGGCGCCGCCGGCCGAATCGCTTGCAGTAGCGATTCGGCCGGAAACCCCCACAGAATTCGCGGCGGAGGCTGCGATTCCCATAGCCGTGCATGGCACGGCTGATGGGAATCGCCTGCGATCCCGCCCACCCGCTCAGTGCCGGCGTGCGTCTACGAGACGCACGCCGCACTAGTGGAAACGAGCCCTTAAGAGTATGTAGTTCAGTCAAGTTCTATTAATAGACAAATACATTATTTGCCGGTTAGGAACCAATCTCGTTTAGAACCTGTCTTTTGTGCAGCAGATATTAACTATCTAGCTGATCATTTAAAGAAGGATAGGAAAAGTTTTTTAAACCACTATTCTAAAATGGAAAATTCTTGTCTGCTGAAATATGTGCATGCTGTGAAAAGGATGAGTGGTTACAAATTGTGTCCGCAGAAAGCCGCCTCTGCCCTGATCCAAGTTTGGGAGGAAATCTTGTCATTTGATGCAGATGCAGGCATGCATGTGATTGAGGAGTCAAATGAGTGGAGAGATTGCAGCAATCGAGTCAGTTTTGATTTTACTGCAGAAGAGATCCATGCTTATTATGGCTATTTGAAGAATGATAGGGAAGAGTTTATGTCATTCTATTTGCAACAAGATGAGGAGTTTATTAGGAATTGTATGTGTGGAGTAAGATCTCTGATAGTTAATGCCTTGTGTGAGAATGAGTCTGCCTCTGCTTTGATTGCCATCTGGCAAGAAATTCTTTCCTCTAAATTTCAATCTCATCCTCTCTCTGATAACCCTTATGTCCAGAGTTCACAACCTGCATGTCAGTTATCTGTACAAACTCCATTGCAAACTGCAGTCAGAACCACACCTTGGTCCTGGCAAAAATCATTAGAAAACAAGTCATCATCCAAAAAGAGAAAGAAATTCTTTCCTACCAACTCCATTCAGCATGTGCAGCCTCCAGCCGATTCCAGTCGTGTGCAGCCTCCAGCCAATTCCAGTCGTGTGCAGACTCCATCCAGCTCCATACAAACTCCATCCAGCTCCATACAAACTCCATCCAGCTCCATACAAACTCCATCCAGCTCCATACAAACTCCATCCAGCTCCATACAGACTTCATCCCGATCCGTGCAGACTTCACCCCGATCCGTGCAGATTTCACCCCGATCCGTGCAGACTTCAACCATGTCCATGCAGACTCCAGGTGATTTGTGTCCTCAGCAATCTCCAGTCTGTCCTGAGCAGTCCTTCGCCTCTCTTTGTGGACTTTTTCATGGACTAGGTTTGCTGACAGTGGGTCAGCCTGCCAGGCCTGCAGAGCTCCAGAATGTTTATCCTGCAGTATCCAGTCCTGCAATCCAGCCCGCAGAGTGTTGCATCCAGCCCGCAGGGTGTTGCATCCAGCCCGCAGGGTGTTGCATCCAGCCCGCAGGGTGTTGCATCCAGCCCGCAGGGTGTTGCATCCAGCCCGCAGGGTGTTGCATCCAGCCCGCGGAACTTTGCTCCTTGCCTGCGGAACTTTGCTCCCAGTCCGCACAGGCTCAATTCACACAGTTTCAGTGCCAGTCTGCACAGACTGTATTGGGATCTCAGCCAACGGTCCAGCCAAGCGCTCAGCCAACGGTCCAGCCAAGCGCTCAGCCAACGGTCCAGCCAAGCGCTCAGCCAACGGTCCAGCCAAGCGCTCAGCCAACGGTCCAGCCAAGCGCTCAGCCAACGGCCCAGCCAAGTGCTCAACCAAAGGTCCAGATCCATGAGGTTACACAGTCTGCTGTCCTGTCTGAAACTACTGAGCCTGCTGTCCTGTCTGAAGCCTGCCAACCTGTTAACTTGCCTAAAGTTATCCCGTCTTCTGTTTTGCCTGAGGTTATGCAAGCTGCTGCCCAGCCTTCACAGACTTTTGTTGCTGCTGTTCCTGTAGGTGCCAAGTCTGTTGATGTTCCTGCTCCTAATGGTGCTCAGACTGATGTTCCTGATGGTGCCTTGCCTGCTATGGTTCTTGCTTCACCTGGTGGTGCCTGGTCTGCTGGACTATTTGAGGGCACCCAGTTTACCATCCAGCCTGTTGCTGCCCTGTCCGAGACAATCCAGCCTGTTGCTGCCCTGCCCGAGACTATTCAGTCTGTTGCTAATCTGCCTGCAGCACCACCTGAAGCTTTCCAGTTAACTGCTCAAATGTCACAGGACTCTGCTGTTGCTTCCAAGTCTGGCGACTCTGCTGTTGCTTCCAAGTCTGGCGACTCTGCTGTTGCTTCCAAGTCTGGCGACTCTGCTGTTGCTTCCAAGTCTGGCGACTCTGCTGTTGCTTCCAAGTCTGGCGACTCTGCTGTTGCTTCCAAGTCTGGCGACTCTGCTGTTGCTTCCAAGTCTGGCGACTCTGCTGTTGCTTCCAAGTCTGGCGACTCTGCTGTTGCTTCCAAGTCTGGCGACTCTGCTGCCGCTTCTGAGGGTATCCAGTCTGCTGCCGCTTCTGAGGGTATCCAGTCTGCTGCCGCTTCTGAGGGTATCCAGTCTGCTGCCGCTTCTGAGGGTATCCAGTCTGCTGCCGCTTCTGAGGGTATCCAGTCTGTGGTTCCAGTTGTTGCTTCCAAGTCTTCGGTTCCAGTTGTTGCTTCCAAGTCTTCGGTTCCAGTTGTTGCTTCCAAGTCTTCGGTTCCAGTTGTTGCTTCCAAGTCTTCGGTTCCAGTTGTTGCTTCCAAGTCTTCGGTTCCAGTTGTTGCTTCCAAGTCCGCAGTTCCAGGTGTTGCTTCCAAGTACGGTGTTCTTGCGGATCTCAAGTCTGCTCCGGCTCTTCTTGATCCTGATGGGTTCCAGTCTGTTCCTGCTCCTTCGGATCCTGATGATCTCCACGCTGCTGATGTCTCTGTTTCCCAATTTGTGTTTCTGCGTGACTCTTGCCAGTCACATCATGTCCAGGCTGTCCAGCCTCTAAAGACTTCGGTGGTCCATCCATATTTTATGTTTTTTAATTTCTCTCCCTCCCTGCCCACCCAGCCTCGGTTTTTCTATTGGGACCCAGGTGGGGCTAACTCTGGAGATCGTGTGGAGCGTTTGGAGTCCGCTCCTAAAAGAGGGGGGTACTGTAATGATCTGTGCCCGTGTCATCCTGCTGGTGGCAGCACTAGGAACTTGAGGTGGACTTCAGCTGTCTACCAGCAGGTGGCGCTCATATTGCTGGGAGCAGTGCAATTCCTCAGCTCACCAGCAGATGGAACTGTGAAAGACTCTGGTCAGTCACCTGAGCAATGTGCTGCATATTTAAGGCCGGACTTCCTAGCAGCACATTGCTAGGTCATTGTGTCTTGTTCCTGCAGTGTTGTGACTCTGGCCATCTGTCCTGTATCCTGAGCTCCTGGTATTTTGACTCCTGCTTGTTCGACTAATCTCTTGTCTTCTGATTCTGTACTTCTGATCCAATCTGATTTCCTGGTATTTGATCCTTGCTAGTCTGATGATTCTTCTGTGTGCTGATTGTGTTGAGACGTGTCTGTATATATTGTATTATTGTATATATTCTCATATTGTGTGGGTTGCTGTATATATTTGTATAGATAGATAGATAGTCAGGGTTCTGGTATTTGTGGTGCACCACGCGTTGTTTGATTGTATATTGTATGTGTATGGTGATCTGCATTTGTACACTTGCATTATTGTAATAAAACACATTTATTATTCTACTCTGTTGTGCAGACGTCAGTATTTCTATTGTGATCTTCCAGTTTGTTAAACCAAAACTATTGCCATGCAGAGATCGTGGATCTGCCAGTCTGGTTCCAGTCACGACCACGATCTGCATGACCAATCGTTACATGGTCGTGATGCAGCAGAAAGGGGGGCAGCAAAGCCTGGGCCGAGTCAGCGGACGCCATTGTCCAAATATTTTAAAGTTTCTGGTCCCCGTGTGGTGGTTGAGCAAATGGAACCTGACGTACTCATGGACATCATGACTTCCTCCCAGACCTCTACTGTGAGCACCACTCCAAGCAGCAGCAGTAGCAGCCAACGTCCCACGCTTGTTGTGACATCCACCCCAGCACCCACTGGTCAGCAGCCCTCCCAGGATGACAGCGTTCTGTCCCTCAGTCCGGCTTCTGGGAACCTGCTGATGCAAGAAGCTCAGGACTTACTGGGGACTGATGTGGCAGAGATTGAGATCGGGCCACAATCACAAGCGTTGTTGAGTTCTGGTGATGAAGAAGAGGGGTCTGTGCAGTGGCGTAGCTAAGGAGCTGTGGGCCCTGATGCAAGTTTTACAATGGGGCCCCCCCAAGCACTCTATACATAACAATTGATACGGCGGCACCAAAACCTGCCAATGGCAACTACAGTGTTAGACGTGCAAGAAGGGGATGGGGAACAGTTTGTTAATTATTACCACTGTTCAAAGTATCTATAGAAGTAATTATTATGAGCACAGGACCAATAGAGAGCTAATACTGTAGTCGAGGGAGGGCCCTTCGGGGCCCCTCTGGTCCAAGGGCCCCGATGCGGTCGCAACCTCTGCAACCCCTATTGCTACGCCCCTGGGTCTGTGTCTGGGGATGTAGGGACAGAAGAGGAGGCGGTGGAGTCAGAGGAAGAGCTGGATTATGAAGATGCTGCTGATGATGACGACGTTGTGGACCCTAACTATGTGCAGCCTGCTGAGTCCGTGGAAGAATGGTCAGAGGCAGAGCAGGATGACGAGTCGCCTAGGCAAGGATATCGCCATATGTCAGGCAGGGGCAGGGGCATCGGCAGCAGTGGACGTGGAGGAAGTAGACCGGACACTGCTTCAGCCGGCACCACCACCATGCAACCCCCGGCAACTACTACCACACATTGTTCCGCTGCACCCTCTGCTAGTGGGGGCCGCAGTAAATTAAAGTCACCAGTGTGGGATTGCTTTGAGGAATGTACTGATGACAAAAGGTATGCGGTGTGCAGGTTATGCAGCAAAAGATTGAGCCGTGGGAAAAGTCTGAGCAAGATGGGTACCTCATCCCTCCAGGGCCACCTGAGAAGCCGCCACTGCTGCGAGTATGCGGAGTTTAAGAGGAAGCAGGCACTGCTGTCAGGGGTTCCTGAGAGCAGAAGGCCCACCAGTGCAGCAGCATCATCCCTCCCTCAGGGTCGTGAATCCCCCACAGCAGCAGCAGTAGTAGCACGCAAGCGCTCTTCCACCTCGGCTACTCAGGACACAGACATTGAGGCTGGCAGCCAGTGTTCGTCTCTCTCCTCTGTCTCCCCTGCATCCCAGCGTCGTCAGACCCTGCTGAGCGACACCTTTCAGGGTCTGACCAAGCCTCTGCCTCCAAGCCACAGACGGATCCGCAAACTAAATGGCTTGCTGGCCCGGGCCATGGCATCACAGCTGCTTCCCTACTCCCTGGTGCAGGAGGGGAGTGCCATGTGGACGCTGCTCCAATTTGGCATCCCCGAGTGGCAAGTCCCCCGTCGCCACTATTTCAGCAGGAGCGCGATCCCAGCACTCCACAAGTTTGCGGTGGAAAACGTGGCCCGTTCCCTGGACTACTCTGTGGGCAAGCGGGTCCACGTGACCATGGACTCGTGGAGTAGCAGATTTGGGACAGGTCGCTACCTGTCCTTTACGGCCCACTGGGTGACACTGATGGAAGGGAGGGAGGACAAGAGCGCATCAGCCCAGCTAGTGGTGCCACCACGCGGGATCAGGGGGGATGCAGAAGGGTCCTGTCACGAAACTCCCTCTGCACCCGGAAAGCAAGCCCGCCTCGGCAGCAGCAGCGCCAAGCCTCGGCACTGCCAAGCCCTTTTAAAATTGGTGACCCTGGGGAAGGAGAGGCTTACGGCCACCAACGTCCTGGCCGCCCTCAGGAAGCAGGAGCGGAGGTGGCTGACCCCCAGAGGCCTGGAAGTGGGGTATGTGGCAGCCGATAACGGGGCCAACCTGGTGGCAGCAGTGCAGCAGGGAAACCTCCAGCACATCCCCTGCTTGGCCCACGTGCTCAATCTTGTGGTGCAGCGCTTCTTGCGCACCTACCAGGGGATGAGCGAGCTGCTGCAGGATGCCCGGGCGAAGGTACGCTTTTTCCGCCTGTCAGCCACTGCCTCTGCACTCTTGTCCACCTTACAGCAGCAGTATGGAAGGCCACAACACCGGATGATCATCGACATGCCAGTTCGCTGGAATTCGACTCTGGCCATGTTGGAGCGGCTGTGTCAGCACAGGCTGGCTCTTAGGGCCTACATGCTAGACCCAAGTGTCCCCAGCAACCAGCAAGTCCCCATGATTACTGGCACTCAGTGGACACTGATGCAGCAAGTATGCCTGGTGCTGAGTCCCTTCCTGGAGGCAACCAAGATGGTCAGTGAGGAGCGGGCCTCTGTGTGCCAGTGGGTGCCCTTGGTTTGTCTACTGGAGCAGGCAATGGACAATTTAATTGAGCGTGGGGATGAAGCCCTGAGGCAGTTGGAAGAACAGGAGCAGATGGCAGCACAGTCCAGCTCAGAGGAGGGCTCACAGCAGGTAGTGGAAGAGTTGGAGGTCCCTAACCTGAATGAGGAGGAGGAGGAGGAGCAGAGTGCAGCAGGCGTTGTACGTGGATGGCGGTTTGAGGAGGACAACGACATGGCACAGGAAGAGGACAGCCATGCGTTATGGGACAATGGCGAGGACGAGGAAGATCTTGCTAGCAGGGCCCACTTGTTTCCCATGGCTGTGCACATGTTGCGCTGCCTTCGCAGGGACCCCCGGGTGATCCAGATGCGTTCAAGGGAGGACATCTGGATTACCTTGATGCTTGATCCCCGTCTGAAGGGGAAGCTGGGAGACTTAATGACGCCATCCACCACCGAGCAACGCACAAGGGAGTTGAAGGAGGCCCTTGTGCGCAGACTACTGGAAGCATTCCCCCAGCCTTCCACCCCCACTGTAACTGCTCTGCCAAGCCAGCAAGAGGTGCCTGCCATTGCCACTAGCAGCACAACAACAACCACCACCAGCAGCAGCGGCAACTGGCACCCCGGAGACCTGAAGAGCCTAAGCAAGAGCCTGTATGCAGTGCAGCAGCCCAGAACAGAGGTGCCCGCCACAGCATCCACCATCAACCAGCACAAGCAACGACTGACCACCATGGTGTCTGACTATATGGGGTCATCCAGCAGGCTCAATGACACCGACAGCCCCGTGGACCCCTTGGAGTACTGGGTCAAGAGACTGGACATCTGGAGCGAGCTTTCCCAGTACGCCCTGGAACTCCTATCCTGCCCTCCTTCCAGTGTCCTCTCAGAGAGATGCTTTAGTGCGGCCGGTGGCGTGGTCACAGAGAAGCGCTCTCGGCTCTCCCACGCCTCTGTGGACAAACTTACCTTCCTGAAAATCAACCAGGCTTGGGTGGAAGGTGAGTTCCTGGCCCCTATTGTCGGACACAGGGGGACATGAAGTGGCTGCTGCATGTGCTGTTGTTAACTATGCCTGCCTTTATAAAGAGTTACTACCTGCCTAGTGCCTACCTTGGTTAATTTTTGGTGTTATGGTACTACTACCAGTAAGTTGCCATGGTCCTCCTTCTGAGCTGCTGAACTGACCGCCCGCTTTGTCCTCCTGACTCAGTCGCTACTACACTCTGCGTTCACACTGCCCGGGTCACCGGGTGCATTTAATTTTTTGGCCAGCACTATGACGCTGTGCTGCTACTGCTACTACTACCACCAGTATGTTGCCATGGTCCTTCTGTGCTGCTGCTGCTGCTGAACTGAACGCCCGCTTTGTCCTCCTCCTCCTCCTGACTCAGTCGCTACCACGGTACCACCAATGTACTCTGTCTGCGTTATCACTGCCTGGGTCACCGGCTGCATTTAATTTTTTGGCCAGCACTATGACGCTGTGCTGCTACTGCTACTACTACCACCAGTATGTTGGCATGGTCTTTCTGTGCTGCTGCTGCTGCTGAACTGACCGCCCGCATTGTCCTCCTCCTCCTGACTCAGTCGCTTCCCGCTGCTGCACTCTACGTTCACACTGCCCGGGTCACCGGGTGCATTTAATTTTTTGGCCAGCACTATGACGCTGTGCTGCTACTACTAGCACCAGTATGTTGCCATGGTCCTCCTGTGCTGCTGCTGCTGCTGAACTGAACGCCCGCTTTGTCCTCCTCCTCCTGACTCAGTCGCTACCACGGTACCACCAATGTACTCTGTCTGCGTTATCACTGCCTGAGTCACTGGCTGCATTTAATTTTTTGGCCAGCACTATGACGCTGTGCTGCTACTGCTACTACTACCACCAGTATGTTGGCATGGTCTTTCTGTGCTGCTGCTGCTGCTGAACTGACCGCCCGCATTGTCCTCCTCCTCCTGACTCAGTCGCTTCCCGCTGCTGCACTCTACGTTCACACTGCCCGGGTCACCGGGTGCATTTAATTTTTTGGCCAGCACTATGACGCTGTGCTGCTACTACTAGCACCAGTATGTTGCCATGGTCCTCCTGTGCTGCTGCTGCTGCTGAACTGAACGCCCGCTTTGTCCTCCTCCTCCTGACTCAGTCGCTACCACGGTACCACCAATGTACTCTGTCTGCGTTATCGCTGCCCGGGTCCAGGGCCGGATTTCTGGAAAGGCCACAAAGGCCACGGCCTAGGGCGATAAAATCAGATAAGATAAGAAGGGCGGCATGACTTGGAGAGAGAAGAGGTCATATGTCAAAATTAATCACCTCCTCTGGTCCCGCAGCGCAGCCAGCCAGCGCCCTGCTCTGCACTAATAGCTGAATTCCAGAGTTCCCCAATTCCAGCAAGTCTCTCTCTCTCAATCAACATCTGCTGTCACCACATCTGATGATCAATTCCTCTTATCATGATCATACAAGTTGATGTGAGAAATACCAGGGATTTACATTACAAATCAGATAGAAGTAGAACTAAGTTCCGCTGAGTTTTAATGCAGGCATTCAAAGACATCAGTGAACCCTGCTAATTTCTTCACTTTCTCCTTTACAATTGTGACACTCACCCCAGCAGCTGTAAATTACACTTTCTTATCTCTAGTCTACTTAAATTTATGGCTTTAGGGTTTTTTTTTCTTCCTAGCCAGCAGTGGTCTCAGTTAACTCTTTCCTGACTCATTTTCTGTTCCTACCATCTATGAGAGGAATAAAAATGCTGTTTGCTTCCCTTTCATTGCTACACTGTCACTGTCACCTGAGCTGTTACTATCTCTATGCTAGTCTGTATAGTTTGGCATCCTTCTCCTTTCCTGTAGCAGTAAAGCATTGTACCATTTTAGCCACAGCGAAAGCAGAGAGTTTTGAATGAGGATGATACCATTTATTGGCTTAAAAGAAAAAAAGTAATCTTTCTGTGAATAAGCCTTCTCAAGACTTTGTTCCTGTATACTGTCAATGTGTTAGAGCAAACCACCATATGTACTTTCAACATTCAAAAGAGATACATAGATTTTTCAAATATAAATAAATATCATTCAGATGCTTTAAAGTGGAGCTGAACTCTTGCACAGGACAGAAGGAAAACATAGAAAATTCGACCTTGTATTTTTTTAGAGAGCCTGTGTAATTCCCCCTCATCTGTGTCTAATCTGACGTTGTAATTTGATCTCTCCTGTGTCCCCTGACTGCCACAACATCTAAGCTAATTTGAAAGCACAGGATGTTAACAATATGTCTGCTTCCATGAAAGCAGGAAGTAGACACTGCCGATTTATTGCAGGATTTGTATCAGCTGTAACAAAGAAATGTTTTTTTTTTAAGGTTATTTTGTTATTGTGTATCTTTTGAAGCAGAGAGGAAGTTCTGAGTTCAGGTCCGCTCTAATTACAACCAAACATCCAAAGTGGGTATTGACAGGATGTTTGCTACTTACCTGTTCTCTGTTTCTCTCCATTGAGCTGTCCTGTCACCTGTTTGTGGCTCTGACTGCAGCCAGTCGCACAGAGGACAAAGAAGCAGCGCATGCTCTGGCCACTCACGCTCCCTGTCACCTGTTTGTGGCTCTGACTGCAGCCAGTCTCACAGAGGACAAAGAAGCAGTGCATGCTCTTGCCACTCACGCTCCCTGTCACCTGTTTGTGGCTATGACTGCAGCCAGTCTCACAGAGGACAAAGAAGCAGTGCATGCTCTGGCCACTCACGCTCCCTGTCACCTGTTTGTGGCTCTGACTGCAGCCAGTCTCACAGAGGACAAAGAAGCATCGCATGCTCTGGCCACTCACGCTCCCTGTCACCTGTTTGTGGCTCTGACTGCAGCCAGTCTCACAGAGGACAAAGAAGCAGCGCATGCTCTGGCCACTCACGCTCCCTGTCACCTGTTTGTGGCTCTGACTGCAGCCAGTCACACAGAGGACAAAGAAGCAGCGCATGCTCTGGCCACTTGCGACTTGCGCAAGTTTTCTGCTCCTGCCCAGATGTGCACAGCAACCAACGCCAGTATAGTGTTATGCATTCTTGACAAGTACATATATCAGTGTCATTTCTCAAGTATGCATTCCCAGAACACTATTGGCTGCTGTGCACTTTCGGGCAGGAGCACAAATTGCAGGAATTATTGAGCAGACAGAGCATCCTCTGATTCTTGGCTGAATGGGAGGCAGAGCAGCACAATTGAAATGAGCCCATTCAAACCAATGATCGATAGTCAGTGTTGGTCAGAATGTTTTTTGGTAGTGGTGGTGGTGGCAGGGTGGGGGGGGGGGGGGGGCGGTAGATGACAGCAGGCCTAGGGCACAGGAAAGTACAAATCCGGCCCTGCCCGGGTCACCGGGTGCATTTAATTTTTTGGCCAGCACTATGACGCTGTGCTGCTACTGCTACTACTACCACCAGTATGTTGCCATGGTCCTTCTGTGCTGCTGCTGCTGTTGAACTGAACGCCCGCTTTGTCCTCCTCCTCCTCCTGACTCAGTCGCTACCACGGTACCACCAATGCACTCTGTCTGCGTTATCACTGCCCGGGTCACCGGGTGCATTTAATTTTTTGGCCAGCACTATGACGCTGTGCTGCTACTACTACCACCAGTATGTTGCCATGGTCCTCCTGTGCTGCTGCTGCTGCTGAACTAAACGCCCGCTTTATCCTCCTCCTCCTCCTGACTCAGTCGCTACCACGGTACCACCAATGTACTCTGTCTGCGTTATCACTGCCTGGGTCACCGGGTGCATTTAATTTTTTGGCCAGCACTATGACGCTGTGCTGCTACTGCTACTACTACCACCAGTATGTTGGCATGGTCCTTCTGTGCTGCTGCTGCTGCTGCTGAACTGAACGCCCGCATTGTCCTCCTCCTCCTGACTCAGTCGCTTCCCGCTGCTGCACTCTGCGTTCACACTGCCCGGGTCACCGGGTGCTTTTAATTTTTTGGCCAGCACTATGACGCTGTGCTGCTACTACTAGCACCAGTATGTTGCCATGGTCCTTCTGTGCTGCTGCTGCTGCTGAACTGAACGCCCGCTTTGTCCTCCTCCTCCTCCTCCTGACTCAGTCGCTACCACGGTACCACTAATGCACTCTGTCTGCGTTATCACGGCCCGGTTCACCCGGGTGCATTTAATTTTTTGGCCAGCACTATGACACTGTGCTACTACTACTACTACCACCAGTATGTTGCCATGGTCCTTCTGTGCTGCTGCTGCTGCTGATCTGACCGCCCGCATTGTCCTCCTCCTCCTGACTCAGTCACTTCCACCAATGTACTCTGTCTGCGTTCACACTGCCCGGGTCACCGGGTGCATTTAATTTTTTGGCCAGCACTATGACGCTGTGCTGCTACTACTAGCACCAGTATGTTGCCATGGTCCTTCTGTGCTGCTGCTGCTGCTGAACTGAACGCCCGCTTTGTCCTCCTCCTCCTCCTGACTCAGTCGCTACCACGGTACCACTAATGCACTCTGTCTGCGTTATCACGGCCCGGGTCACCCGGGTGCATTTAATTTTTTGGCCAGCACTATGACACTGTGCTACTACTACTACTACCACCAGTATGTTGCCATGGTCCTTCTGTGCTGCTGCTGCTGATCTGACCGCCCGCATTGTCCTCCTCCTCCTGACTCAGTCGCTTCCACCAATGTACTCTGTCTGCGTTCACACTGCCCGGGTCACCGGGTGCATTTAATTTTTTGGCCAGCACTATGACGCTGTGCTGCTACTACTAGCACCAGTATGTTGCCATGGTCCTTCTGTGCTGCTGCTGAACTGAACGCCCGCTTTGTCCTCCTCCTCCTCCTGACTCAGTCGCTACCACGGTACCACTAATGCACTCTGTCTGCGTTATCACGGCCCGGGTCACCCGGGTGCATTTAATTTTTTGGCCAGCACTATGACACTGTGCTACTACTACTACTACCACCAGTATGTTGCCATGGTCCTTCTGTGCTGCTGCTGCTGATCTGACCGTCCGCATTGTCCTCCTCCTCCTGACTCAGTCGCTTCCACCAATGTACTCTGCCTGCGTTCACACTGCCCGGGTAACCGGGTGCATTTAATTTTTTGGCCAGCACTATGACACTGTGCTGCTACTACTACTACCAGTATGTTGCCGTGGTCCTTCTGTGCTGCTGAACTGACCGCCCGCATAGTCCTTCTCCTGACTCAGTCGCTACCACCACTGCACTCTGCGTTCACACTGCCCGTGTCCACTGACAACTCTGCTGCGATGTCATTGCTAATTGCTGCAAAAAAACAAAAAAAAATTACAAAAACCTCTCTGGGGCCTTTTTGGCGTCAGCCACTCATCCTCCAGCGGTACCTTCGCCGCCAAGTGCCATTGGAACTCGCCTTCACCTCTTTGACTGCTTAACGCGTATATCCCTTTTTAAAACCACTTATTACCAATTAATAGCCCCATTTAAAGTGTTGATTTCACTTTAAAATCCATTTTCTCTAGAAAAAAAAATTTTTGGGGAATTTTTTATGTTGAAGTTATGTTGCCCCTTATCACCTCGATAATCCATGCAATTTAGGGGATTGTAGCATGTATGGGGGCTTTGTTATTAACGCTAAAAGAAAATCCGCCTCCGGGCGGGAATCCACGCGTGATTACGCCATTCACGGCAGAAAATCCGCGTGGTTGCGTGGACGCGAACGAAAATCCGCATGCGGCGGGGCCGAATGCGGATTTTTTTTTTTCAACCACGCGGATTTCCGAATTCGTGGATGAGGCACATCCGAGCATCCCTGCTCCTGAGCAAATTCAACGTTCATAAAATTAGCCGCTGAGCCAGAATCAATAAAAGCCTCAGTGGCTACAGACTTATTATCCCATGTAATCATACAGGGGAGAAGTAATTTTTTCTCTTTTTGGGGTGAGAATGATGTGCCTAGGGTGTCACCCCCACTACTCCTAGGCAGACCCGTTTCCCGGCTTGTTAGGGCAATTTCGCACTCTATGCCCCGTTTCTGCACAATACAGGCACAGTTGTTCTGTTATTCTCCGCCTTCGTTCCACCTGGGTCAGTTTTGATCGACCAATCTGCATTGGCTCGGGTGGGGGCAGGGCCAGAGAGGATGAGACAGACGGAGATGGTGTTGCTAAGGGTGCAGCGGAAGGTGCCGCATAAGATGTCACCCTGACCCGGTGACTGCCCCTAGTCTGCCTCTGATGGCGTAGCCTACGGTCGACTCGAATGGCCGATGAAATGGCCTCATCGACTGTTTTGGGCTCGGGTAAGGTTAACATTAAGTCGGAGACCTCCTCCGACAACCCAGACAGGAAATAATCCATCAGGGCATAGGTGTCAAATCTGGCGGTAACTGACCACCTACGAAATTCGGCCGCGTACTCTTCGACTGGACCCTTGCCTTGCCGTAGGAGCTTGAGTTTCCGCTCCGAGGTCGCAGCAAGGTCTGGGTCATCGTAAATTACGGCCATAGCCTTAAAAAATTCCTCTACTGAGGTCAGAGCTGTATCTGTAGGAGGCAGGTTGTATGCCCAGGACTGGGAGTCACCAGTTAACAATGTTTTAATAAAAATGACCCGTTGGGTCTCAGTCCCCGAGGATCGGGGTCTTAACTCGAAATATGATAACACTCTACTCTTAAAATTTTTTTTTCACCGGCACGTCATTTGCATGTCATTTGCCGGAAATTCTCGTAGCAGAACAGAGACGAGACCTCCCAGCTTTTTTCTTAGCTTGGCTTTCCTGTGGGCCACTGCCAGCCAATCAGGAGCGAGCATTTTCCCATCCCCCAGGCTGTTTTCTTCTGACAGGCAGGCTCCTGGGGAAAGAGGAGGAGCCGATCTGTGTTTCCTCTGTGAGCAGCGTGTCTGTGTGCCCCGTCCCTGCAGATTCAGTGCTGTCTGACTATAGCTGAGCGTGGCCGAGGCTGTGTGTGAGTGTATGGAGTTTCAGCATGGGGGAGAGAGGAGAGTTCAGGGGAGAGCACCCTGGCTGTGTGCATTCCAGGAAGCTGAGCCAGTCCAGCAGCAGAGTCCTGTGAAGAAAGGATCAACCGCAGCTGCCCTGAGCCAGCCCAATATTTCAGCCTAAACTAACTGTGAAGCTGCCCAGCCAGGTAAAGAGACAGTCAGTGAGTCACACAGTCACTACAGGCTCACACTGACAGCTGTCCAGGAAGCTCAGGGCTCATACACACTGGGATACTTTTGTGAGGGATTTTGCTGATCACCAGCGATCAGCAAATTGCTGTGTATAATGTAACCCTATGGGATCATTCACATTACAGAACTTGCAATTTTCCGAAATCGCCAATGCACTGTCTGCATCTGCATGTAGCATTTTTGGAGAAATTGTGATTCTCAGTCATTGAATCAAAATGCAGTTCACAATTCAATTCACAAGTGTGAATGTGCCCTCTGTCAGACCTGGAACCCACTGGGAGTGTTTGCAGGGATCCGAAAAGCCAGCGCAGCATGCAGGAGACAGACAGAAAGCCACAGCCAGTAAGGGCAGCATGGTGGCGTAGCTGTAGTGGACAGCAATCTTGCTTTGCGGCGGCACTATCTGAACAGCGTTTGTATGTTATCCCCGTGTCTGCATGGGTTTCTTGCAGACACTCAAGTTTCTTCTCACATCCCAAAACCATACAAATAAGTTTATTGGCCACCCCCTAAATTGGCCCTAGATTATGATTGACACATAGTTATGGAAGGGATTAGATTGTGAGCTCCTCCGAGGGACAGTTAGTGACATAACTGTACTGCAAAGTGAAAAAGGAAGATCTGCATGTTCCTCGATGAAAAACATTTGTGGTTGTATCAAACATGAGAAAACGGACACTATGCTTTCTGGCTACATGTCCAGTATTTCACTTTGGATATGTGCACCAAACAAAGGTTTTCATTGGGCAATGTGCGGATCTTCCTTTTTCACTTGCTGCATTGGGACCGCCCATTAGACTGGTTAGAGCAGTATTTTCAATTTTCTATCTGTACTCTATAAAATGAGGCAGAAGCTGTAGGACATTAGACTATGGTAGGATTCAATTGTGAGCTCCTCTGAGGACAGTCAGTGACATGACTATGTACTCTGTAATGTGCTGAAGAAGATGTCAGTGCTATATAAATACATAATAATAATAATATGGTAGGACATTAGACTATGGTAGGATTAGAGTGTGAGCTCCTCTGAGGACAGTCAGTGACATGACTATGTACTCTGTAAGGTGCTGCAGGAGATGTCAGTGCTATATAAATACATAATAATAATATGGCAGTACATTACACTATGACTATGGTAGGATTAGAGTGTGAGCTCCTCTGAGAACAGTCAGTGACATGACTATGTACTCTGTACAGCGCTGCAGGAGATGTCAATGCTATATAAATACATAATAATAATATGGTAGGACATTCGACTATGACTATGGTAGGATTAGAGTGTGAGCTCCTCTGAGGACAGTCAGTGACATGACTATGTACTCTGTAATGTGCTGCAGAAGATGTCAGTGCTATATACAGGTAAATACATAATAATAATATGGTAGGACATTAGACTATGACTATGGTAGGATTAGATTGTGAGCCTCTCTGAGGACTGTCAGTGACATGACTATGTACTCTGTGATGTGCTGCAGGAGATGTCAGTGCTATATAAATACATAATAATAATATAGTAGGACATTAGACTATAACTATGGTGGGATTAGATTGTGAGCTCCTCTGAGGACAGTCAGTGACATGGCTATGTGCTCTGTAATGTGCTGCAGAAGATGTCAGTGCTATATAAATACATAATAATAATATGGTAGAACATTACACTATGACTATGGTGGGATTAGATTGTGAGCTCCTCTGAGGACAGTTGGTGACATGACTATGTACTCTGTAATGTGCTGCAGAAGATGTCAGTGCTATATACAAGTAAATACATAATAATAATATGGTAGGACATTAGACTATGACTATGGTAGGATTAGAGTGTGAGCTCCTCTGAGGACAGTCAGTGACATCACTATGTACTCTGTAATGTGCTGCAGGAGATGTCAGTGCTATATAAATACATAATAATAATAATATGGTAGGACATTAGACTATGACTATGGTAGGATTAGAGTGTGAGCTCCTCTGAGGACAGTCAGTGACATGACTATGTACTCTGTAATGTCCTGCAGAAGATGTCAGTGCTATATAAATACATAATAATAATAATATGGTAGGACATTACACTATGGTAGGATTAGAGTGTGAGCTCCTCTGAGGACAGTCAGTGACATGACTATGTACTCTGTAATGTCCTGCAGAAGATGTCAGTGCTATATAAATATATAATAATAATAATATTACACTATGACATTACACTATGACTATGGTAGGATGATTAGCGTGTGAGCTCCTCTGGGGACAGTCAGTGACATGACTATGTACTCTGTACAGTGCTGCAGAAGATGTCAGTGCTATATAAATACATAGTAATAATATGGCAGGACATTCGACTATGACTATGGTAGGATTAGAGTGTGAGCTCCTCTGAGTGCAGTCAGTGACATGACTATGTACTCTGTAATGTGCTGCAGAAGATGTCAGTGCTATATACAGGTAAATACATAATAATAATATGGTAGGACATTAGACTATGACTATGGTAGGATTAGATTGTGAGCCTCTCTGAGGACTGTCAGTGACATGACTATGTACTCTGTGATGTGCTGCAGGAGATGTCAGTGCTATATAAATACATAATAATAATATGGTAGAACATTACACTATGACTATGGTGGGATTAGATTGTGAGCTCCTCTGAGGACAGTTGGTGACATGACTATGTACTCTGTAATGTGCTGCAGAAGATGTCAGTGCTATATACAAGTAAATACATTATAATAATATGGTAGGACATTAGACTATGACTATGGTAGGATTAGAGTGTGAGCTCCTCTGAGGACAGTCAGTGACATCACTATGTACTCTGTAATGTGCTGCAGGAGATGTCAGTGCTATATAAATACATAATAATAATATGGTAGAACATTAGACTATGACTATTGTAGGATTAGAGTGTGAGCTCCTCTGAGGACAGTCAGTGACATGAGTATGTACTCTGTAGAGTGCTGCAGAAGATGTCAGTGCTATATAAATACAATATTAATATGGTAGGACATCAGACTATGACTATGGTGGGGATTAGATTGTGAGCTCCTCTGAGGACAGTCAGTGACATGAGTATGTACTCTAGTACATAGTGCTGCAGGAGATGTCAGTGCAGTATAAATACATAATGTGGTAGGACATTAATGACTATGGTAGGATTAGATTGTGAGCTCCTCTGAGGTGCAGTTGAAGACATGACTATGTACTCTGTAAAAGCACCTCGGAAGATGTCAGCGCTATGTAAATAATAATAAGTTAGCCAAACTAAGATTACCTGTATGTTCCTCAATACTGCAGGTCAATCAACCTTCCAATTCAATAATTTTTTCAAATTGGAACAGAATCAATGCCAAATATTGCTGCCTGATCGATTTGTGGCCAAAATCGGAAGAATAAAGCGATTAGGAATGGCAGAAAATCTCTTTTTCAAGGGCTTTATCGGATGCACAGTGGTAACCACGTTCAGTATTGCGACGTCTCCTCATGCCTGTATGCAGTGTTGAAGGTTCACCTGTCTGGCACGATTCTTGGCCTCCTCCAGCGTCCGGCATCACCTGTTCTACATGACACTCTCGCATGTAATGAAGTCACTAAATGCGCCGGTGTCAGTGGTACATGCACTCATGGATACTGGACAAGGGCAGGTGATCCTTAAACATTGAACACAGAGGAGGAAACATACACTTGGGGGCCATGGCGCTAGGACAGTTTCCAATAGTGCAGTGTGTGGGCAGGCAATAGATCCCTCACTGATCAGATTCAACAGGTGGCACATCCCAAGCATTGTAGCCACTTAGCCATCCAGTCAGCAACAACCAGAAAGATCCAGCCACAAGCCAGCCACTAAATTGCTGCCAAAGGTCAGCAACAACCAGTCAGGAGGCCCATCCACTCAGGCTAGGCAATCATGTGCAATTTCCGAAAAAAAAGACGTAGCAAACCACTCCCACTTTTAGGCCACACCCCCAAGCCGGTATTTTTCAACCCAAAAGGTGGCAACCCTAACTAAAAGGGAATCGCACTGAATCAACTGACGTCTGGAGGGTTCGCACGGAGCCTGAAAGGGCGTCAATCAAGGCTTTGTGCTGACCCAGTGCTTGATGGATGCTATCCACCGAAGTGGCAAGCACAGTCAGAGGGTCAGCGCAGTTTTCCATCTGTTTTTTGGTCTGGCGTTCTGTAACGATCGGTGAAGCACAGAGAGGATCTGATTACCGGTGATCTGCAGTATCACTGGGAATACAGATGTATACCAGATTATAAGTGATCTGCAGTAACTAACCTCTGTTCACCTGAGTAGAGTGTAGTGTTTTGGTGTAACTGTAACACTTAGAGGACTAGGCCTCAGTGTAGTCAGGAGTACTACACAGCTTCCTTCCGAAGACCTGAGCTCTCCAAGGCGGGAGGTATCAGGCTGCCCAAAAGTAGGAAGGTTTATCTGAAAGTGACACTCTGGAGGAAGTGTCACTAACAGGACGGGGAACTGCTTCTGACAATAAGGTCGGTTCTGGAGGTCGGGCAAGCTAGGTCGTAACACACGGACAGATAAAGTACAGATACAGTAGGCAGAGGCGGAGTCTAAGGCACAAGCAGGGTTCGGCAACAGGGTATCAGAAATATCGAGGTACAAGATCAGGAGGCAGGAGCAGAGTCAAAGGACGAGCCGGGGTTCGGCAACAGAGTATCAGAAATATCGAGGTACAAGATCAGAGTTCAGGAGGATAGTCAGGCAGGCAAAGAGTCATAACAGATAATCACAATCAAACTAGTACTTTAGCTATCAAACAGAATCTAGCTAAGTGTAGGATTACAGCTCCAGCTGGTCCCGGCACACTTGCGGATCTGACTACGGATCTGGGTGCTTCCACATAAGTGATTGCAACGCCAGACACCAGAGAAGTGACCGGCTAGTAGTATATATACACTGGTATCCTTCCAGCACCACCCTAAGTGCTGGATCAATGAGGAGTGGAGCCAGAGTCAGCTGACCACCTGCCATAAAATCCCTATCTGAGTGCACGCGCGTCACTCTAAAGCCAGAGGGACTACGAGTCCCAGCCACAGCAGCCCCGCTCTGCGGCGTATCCGCAGCGGGACCATGCGCGCTAACTGCCGCGTCTAACGCGGCGGTTTCTCCGCGCTCCACTGAACTCTGCACGGAGACAGCCGCCTCACACTGAGAGGAGGCGGCTGCCTCTCCGTGTGCGTCCCCACTATGCGCGGAAAGAGCGGCCAGCCGCTGGCTCATGGCGGCGGCTCTTCCGTGCTTTCTCACACTTTACATTGCAGTCTATAGTAACACGCCTCATAAAGAGATTCCGTAACAAAAATTGCATCCTGTTTTTTATCATCCTACAAGTTCCAAAAGCTATTCTAATGTGTTCTGGCTTACTGCAGCACGTTCTACTATCACCATCTCTGTAATAAATCAACTTATCTCTCTTTTGTCAGACTTGTCAGGCCTGTGTCTGGAAGGCTGCCAAGTTCTTCAGTGTTGTGGTTCTGCTATGAACTCCCCCATCCAGGCCCCTCTCTGCACACTGCCTGTGTGATATTTAGATTAGTGCAGCTTCTCTCTGTTCTATTATCTTTTACAAGCTGGATAAATCCTCCTCTGAGCTGGCTGGGCTTTCACATACTGAGGAATTACATACAGGCACAGCTGTCTGCACTCTGCAGGAAGAAATAGCCTGACACTTCAGTGGAAGATAGCAGCAGGGGGGAAAGAAACACACAAATGATCTCTTGAGATTCAAAAGGATGGCTGTATACAGCCTGCTTGTGTATGGATGTATTTTCTATGTGTGGACATACTGTACATCAACCTACTTCCTGTTTTGGTGGCCATTTTGTTTGTTTATAAACAAACTTTTTAAAACTGTTTTTAACCACTTTAAGGGCTGGTTCAGACGGACGTTTGCAGAGCGTTTACAGCCAGCGTTCAGGGCTTGGTGTTAAACGCTCCCATTCAAGTGAATGGGAGCGTTTGTACCAAGCTTTCAAGCGCGTTTACACAAACGCAGCGTTTGGGTCCCGATTTTCTCTGGCGTTCAAGGAGCCCCTGGAAGCTACATGTAGCTTCCAGGGGAGGTTAACTGCGACGGCTAATGTCCCCCTAGGGGAAGAAAAAACGCGACCGCATCCAAACGCACACGAACGCTGCTGAACGCGACGCCAGCAAACGCAACGCCTCCAAACGTCCGTCTGAACCAGCCCTAATGTGGCGAGGAGCGGCGAAATTGTGACAGAGGGTAATAGGAGATGTCCCCTAACGCACTGGTATGTTTACTTTTGTGCGATTTTAACAATACAGATTCTCTTTAATGACAGCTTAGGCAAGGTGATAACTCCTCACACACTTTACAGTTATCACTTGCATTCCTCTCTGTGAATTAACATCCTGTCTTTAAGTTTAGAATGCTGTCGTTATTTTAAAGGAACTATATTGCCAAATTTCTAAAAAAAAAACTAAATAAAACTAAATAAGATTTATACTGGAAAGAATGCTAGTAGAAGGGATAGTGAAGGGCTAAGAATTAGTTAAAGGAACACTATTGATTAACGTGTTATTTTTTCAATTCAGATAGGAAATGTTTGAGAATTGCTGCTAAGTCACTTTTGTTTACTGATATAATTCATTTCACACTTTTCTGACAGGCAGTCTGCTGTAGTTTGACCAGAGTGAACCATGAGGGGAGAGGGAAATTCCCTCACAGTGCAGTGTTAAGCTATATCTGTGTGGAATGATGTATGATTTTCGATCCACTTCTCACGTGTAAACCACTTTGTATTGGTCTTTCACGTGGAATTCCAATAAAATTGATACATGTTTGTGGCAGTAATGTGATAAAATGTGGAAAACCTCAAGGGGGCCGAATACTTTTGCAACCCACTGTATACTGGGACTCCTACCTATGCCTAGCTAACTACTGGGGCACCTACCTATGCCTACATACCTATACTGGGACACCTACCTATGCCTAGCTAACTACTGGGGCACCTACCTATGCCTACCTACCTATACTGGGACACCTACCTATGCCTACTTACCTATACTGGGACTCTTATCTATGCCTAGCTAACTACTGGGGCACCTACCTATGCCTATCTACCTATACTGGGACACCTACCTATGCCTACGTACCTATCCTGGGACTCCTACCTATGCCTAGCTAACTACTGGGGCACCTACCTATGCCTATCTACCTATACTGGGACTCCTAACCATGCCTAGCTAACTACTGGGGCACCTACCTATGCCTATCTACCTATACTGGGACACCTACCTATGCCTACGTACCTATACTGGGACACCTACCTATGCCTACCTACCTATACTGGGTTACCTACCTATGCCTACCTAACTACTGGGGCACCTACTTACCTATTCGGGGACACCTACCTATGTCTACCTACCTACCTATACTAAGGCACCTACCTATGTCTACCTACCTATACTGGGACTCCTACCTATGCCTAGCTAACTACTGGGACACCTACGTATGCCTATCTACCTATACTGGGACACCTACCTATGCCTACCTACCTATACTGGGACTCATACCTATGCCTAGCTAGCTACTGGGGCACCTACCTATGCCTATCTACCTATACTGGGACACCTACCTATGCCTATCTACCTATACTGGGACACCTACCTATGCCTACCTACCTATACTGGGACACCTACCTATGCCTACCTAACTACTGGGGCACCTACTTACGTTTACGGGACACCTACCTATGTCTACCTACCTACCTATACTAGGGCACCTACCTATGCCTACCTACCTATACTGGGACTCCTACCTATGCCTAGCTAACTACTGAGGCACCTACCTATGCCTACCTACCTATACTGGGACTCCTACCTATGCCTAGCTAACTACTGGGGCACCTACCTATGCCTATCTACCTATACTGGGACACTTACCTATGCCTATCTACCTATACTGGGACACCTACCTATGCCTACCTACCTATACTGGGACACCTACCTATGCCTACCTAACTACTGGGGCACCTACTTACCTATACGGGACACCTACCTATGTCTACCTACCTACCTATACTAGGGCACCTACCTATGCCTACCTACCTATACTGGGACTCCTACCTATGCCTAGCTAACTACTGAGGCACCTACCTATGCCTACCTACCTATACTGGGACTCCTACCTATGCCTACCTACATACAAGAAGATAATAAGGTTGTCGCTTAATTGTGGACAGACCAAATTTGATCAGCTGGACAGTCACTGTTGCTCTATCATTGAGCTATTACAGCCCGGCGACCATATGGGCTTGAAAACCGCCACGGCCTGCACTCTCGCCATGACTGTCTCTCGCACGGCTGTCACTACACAAACAGCTGTTTGCGGTGCGTTACACAGTGAGTTTGGTGTGTCCGTGTGAAGCAGTACTCTAATTACACTCCCTGATTGATGTATACACATGCAAGATGTTTTAAAGCACTTTAGGCCTGCAATTTAGCATTCAATGTGATTTCTGCCCTTAAAACGCTGCTGTGCGTCAAATCCAGATTTTTCCCTGGGACTTTGGGCATGTATCCCACTCCGCCATGCCCCCCTCCAGGTGTTACACCCCTTGAAACATCTTTTCCATCACTTTTCTGGCCAGCATAAGTGTTTCTAGTTTTCCAAGTTCACCTCTCCCTTGAAGTCTATTGCGGTTCGCAAAAGTTTGCGCGAACCAAACCTTTTGCGGAAGTTCGCGAACCCGGTTCGCGAACCAAAAATTGGAGGTTCGGCCCATCTCTAGCGTGCACTCCTGCTAGCCCATAGAAGGCTGTTCACGCCAATCTGTGTAGAACGGTCCTGGGGCTGCCGCCATGTTCACTCCAATTGGCGTGGAGCAGTGTCGGCAAGAAGTAAAATGTTGTGATAGTCAGGACTGCTGGGCAAATACAATGTTTTAACTATAGTAGATTGTTTATTTTAACCACTTAAGTCTATCTGGACGAGTATTTTTATATTCTCGTCCAGTTTGCAAACAGCGGTACCTGGCGGTTTTCCATGTCGCCGATTGGGGAAGAGAAAGAAAGCTTCTCTGTGCTAATCACAATGCCTGTGATGAATGGACATGACCTCGATCAGAAACCATGTCCATTCATCAGAAAGTTACTTTTTTTTACTTTATTAACGTTATAACACTGCCTTGTAAACCAAGGAGTGTTTATCACCATCTAGTGGCGAAAAGTGAAATTACAGTGCATAGATTTTGTATAAAAAAAAAAAAAAGAACAGTAAATACCCCCATGACATACATATTAAAAAAGATAAGATCCTAAGGTAACTATTTATGGATTTTTTTTTTATTTATTTACTTGTTAACTGGGGGGGGGGGGGCTCTTAGTACATAAGAGGTTACAGTTGATGGGACACTCAAAAAAAAACAAACACAGAAATAATACACCTTTATTTCCAAATAATATATTGTCACCATACATTGTACTAGGAACATAAATGTTGTGATAGCCGGGACTAACAGGCAAATGAAATGGGTGGGTTTTATTTATAGTAGCATTGCTTATTTTAAAACTATAGGTGGTGGAATTGGGGAAATAGCATATTTTTTTCTTTTTTTTGTGTATTTGCCTTAAAAATGCATAGAAAATAAAGTAATTACTGAAAATTTGGGGTGAAAGAAACAAGCTATAGATCATTTACATGTAATGAGCAGTGATAAAGTTATTGGGGAATGAATGGGAGGAGCGCTGACAGGGGAAAATTGCTTCCGACCTGAAGGTGAAAACACCTGCGAGCTGAATTATAGAAGATTCCTTGTATTTCCCTGTAAAATGTATAGAAAATAAAGTAATAACTGAAAAAATTGTGGTGAATATATATATATATATATATATATATATATATATATATCTATAGATATATAGATATATATACATTTTAGGTGTGGTAAGTAGCAATAAAGCTATTGGTGAATGAATGGGAGGAGTGATACAGGGGAAATTGCTTCCATCCTTAACCACTTGCCGACTGCCCACTACCAATAGGTGGCGACAAAGTTGCAGCCCCAGGACCGCATAACCTGGGGGACTAATTAGCCGGGGATCGCACGCAGGGATGCATTAGGCTCCGCCCACCTGTGACGTCAACCTGCCGGCCATTTAGAAGTGCCAGCAGGTTGTTAACCCTGCGATCACCGCATACAAAGTGTATAATATACTTTGTAATGTATACAAAGTGTATTATACAGGCTGCCTCCTGCCCTGGTGGCCCCAGTGATCGAGGGACCACCAGGGCAGGAGGCAGCTATAGATGTAATATCACACACACACTGATTCTGCCCCCTGATCGCCCACAACACCCCTCAGCCCCCCCCCCTCCCCTGATCACCCCCTCAGACCACTGTTTGCACACAATCACCCCCCTAATCACCCATCAATCACCCCCTGTCACTATCTGTCAACGCTATATTTTAGATTAGGTCCTAAACTGCCCCCTGGGGGCTCCTGGTCACCCCCCCCCCCACACCCTCAGATCCTCCTCAGACACCCCTCCCCTGTGTACTATACACATCTATTCTCCCCTGTAATCACCCACTGATCACCTGTAAGTCACCCATCAATCACTCCTTGTCACCACCTGTCACTGCCACCCATCAGATCAGACCCTAACCTGCCCCTTGCAGGCACCTGATCACCCGCCCACACCCTCAGATCGCCCGCAGACCTGCCCTCAGATCACCTCCCAAGTGCATTGTTTACATCTGTTTTCCCCTCTAATCACCCACTGATCACCCATCAATCGCCCATCAATCACCCCTGTCACCACCTGTCACTGCTACCCATCAGATCAGACCCTCATCTGCCCCTTGCGGGCACCCAATTACCCGCTCACACTCTCAGATCGCCCTCAGACCCCCCTGATCACCTCCCCAGTGCATTATTTACATCTGTTCTCCCCTCTAATCACCCACTGATCACCCATCAATCACCCATATCACCCCCTGTCACCACCTGTCATTGCTACCCATCATACCCAACAGATTAGACCCTCATATGCCCCTTGTGGGCACCCAATCACCCACCCACACTCTCAGATCGCCCTCAGACCCCCCCTGATCACCTTGCCAGTGCATTGCTTGCATCTATTCTCCCCTCTAATCACACCCTGATCACCTATCAATCACCCCATCACCCCGTCACCACCTGTCACTGCTACCCATCAGATCAGACCCTGATCTGCCCCTTGCGGGCACCCAAACACCCGCCCACACCCTCAGATCGGCCTCAGACCCCACCCTGATCACCTCCCCAGTGCATTATTTACATCTGTTCTCCCCTCTAATCACCCACTGATCACCCATCAATCACCCCCTGTCACCACCTGTCACTGCTACCCATCAGATCAGACCCTAATCTGCCCCTTGCGGGTACCCAATTACCCGCCCACGTCCTCAGATCGGCCTCAGACCCCCATTCCTGATCACCTCCCCAGTGCATTGCTTGCATCTATTAGTGTTGGGCGAACAGTGTTCGCCACTGTTCGGGTTCTGCAGAACATCACCCTGTTCGGGTGATGTTCGCGTTCGGCCGAACACCTGATGGTGTTCGGCCTTTTAAGTTCGGGTTCGCCCCGAACTTCTAATGGCCGCCGAACAGGGCCGAACAGGGCCCCTGTTCGGCCGAACAGGGCCCTGTTCGGCCGAATACTGCCCCCCTATGGGGTCGCAGGCATAAGGGGGGAGCATGCCCCGATCGCGGGGGGGGGTCGGAAATTCCCCCCACCCCCTCTGCTAGCGCTCCCCCCTCTGCCCGCTTCCCCATACAAAAGTTTAAGCAAAGTACCTGTAGTGGATGGCCTGGCAGTGGGCGGCACTGTGGAGTGAGGAGGAGGAGTCCGGAGAGTGACGAGTTGAGGGAGGCCGGGCAGCGGGCGTGAGGTCAGAGAAAGGGCGGAAGTACCACAAGGGTACTTCCGCTGAACCGCCCGCTGCCCGGCCTCCCTCAACTCGTCACTCTCCGGACTCCTCCTCCTCACTCCACAGTGCCGCCCACTGCCAGGCCATCCACTACAGGTACTTTGCTTAAACTTTTGTATGGGGAAGCGGGCAGAGGGGGGAGCGCTAGCGGAGGGGGTGGGGGGAATTTCCGACCCCCCCCCCGCGATCGGGGCATGCTCCCCCCTTATGCCTGCGACCCCATATGGCCCCCAAAAGCTGGATGTTCGGAAAGTTCGGGGTTCGGCCCGAACATGCCGAACATCTCGGCCATGTTCGGCGAACTTTCCCGAACCCGAACATCCAGGTGTTCGCCCATCACTAGCATCTATTCCCCCTCTAATCACACCTTGAGACACCCCTCAATCACCTCCTGTCACCACCTGTCACCCTCTAGCACACCTACCAATCAGATCAGGCGGCAGGCCCTAATTTGCCCCGTGTGGGCTCCTGATCACTCAGCCAAACCCTCACCCGCCCCACTGCAGTGACAGAATTTTTTTTTTCTGATCACTGCTGGTCTCTATGACTTAATTGTGGCTGAGACCAACCGTTATGCCACACAATGCACAACCGCCAATCCAAGCTACCATGTCCAGCCTTTTCGGTGGAAACCATTCCAAGTTTCCGAACGTAACATTTTTGGGGTCCTTCTCCTTAACATGGGTCTAGTCAAAAAGAATGTATTGCAATCTTATTGGTCTACGCACCCAATACATCACATGCCCATGTTCTCTGCTGCCATGTCCAGGTACCGATTTGAGACGATCCTGCGCTTCCTGTACTTCAGTGCCAATACAACCTGTCATCTAAGAGGCCAACCTGCTTATGACCGGTTCCACAAAATTCGGCCCCTCATAGACCACCTGTCATCAAAATATACCCCTGAACAGTCATTTTGAGGCATTTGGTTTCCAGACTACTCCTCACTGTTTTGGGCCCCTAAAATGCCAGGGCAGTATAGGAACCCCACAAGCGACCCCATTTTAGAAAGAAGACACCCCAAGGTATTCCGTTAGGTGTATGATGAGTTCATAGAAGATTTTATTTTTTGTCACAAGTTAGTGGAAAATGACACTTTGTGAAAAAAAAAACAATACAAATAAATTTCCGCTATCTTTTTTCCTCATTTGTCCCTCTTTCAGGACTGATGTACAGATCTGTGGAAATATATGTATTTTTCTAATGAAAAAAAAGTCATGATTAGGGGTGGGGCCTAAGTGTCCCTCTTTCTGATCTCAAAATGTTTGGAGGTGTGGGCTGACAACACTGACAGAAATTATGACATCATCCATTGTAGCCTTATGCAACAGTGCTTACTGCTCATCACAAGACTTCTATTCAGGACTGCAGTTTTTTAAGGCTTGACAGGTTATGCCCACACTCAGTATCTATGCTGCAATCTAGTGCTGTGACTCTGAGCCCGGCCCATGGTCTTCACCTATAGACAAGCCCCCGCGTGAACAGGACACTTTATTTGTCTCCTGACTATGGTTACCCCCAGGTCTTAATGTTACAGACTGAAGTAGAGTGGACAATAACCTGCCAGAACCCCACTGAGGCAAGTATAGCACAGTTCAATAGTTCATAACTATCACACAGGACTAGTACCTTTGATTCACAAGGATGAGGCCCTCAACGTTGATTGCCAGTAATGACAGATAGTTCAGGGAATAGGCAGTAGTTGATCCAAGCAGCCAGCCCTGCGTAATATGTTGGCGCTTTATAAACACAATAAATAAATAAATAAATAATAAAATAAGCAAGCTAGTTCAAGCAAGGTCAGCATGCAAGCGTATCCAAGTAACAAGCAAGGGTTGGTCCAGGCAGCATGCAAGAGTATCCAGGAAACAAGCAATGGTCAGTCCAGGCAGCAGACAAAAATGTCCAGGTAACAAGCAAGGGTTGGTCCAGGCAGCAGACAAGAGTATCCAGGTAACAAGCAAGGGTTGGTCCAGGCAGCATGCAAGAGTATCCAGGAAACAAGCAATGGTCAGTCCAAGCAGCAGACAAAAATGTCCAGGTAACAAGCAAGGGTTGTTCCAGGCAGCAGACAAGAGTATCCAGGTAACAAGCAGACGTTGATCCAGGCAGCAGACAAGAGTATCCAGATACAAGCAATGGTTAGTAAACAGCAGACAAGAATGTTCAAATACAAGCCAAGGTCAATATCAGATAGTTCAGATAATATGAGTGTGCACCCAGTAACTAGCCACAGATATGCTTATCACTGGCGATGACTGGGAGCACTCTAGATGTTTAAATACAACTTTCATCCAATCAGTGGCCGGCCATACTCCGCACAGCCACTCACAGCAGACACACCTGCCAAGTCTCAGACACACAGTCAGCTGAATATTGTTTACTTTTGTGGAAGGCGTACTGAGAGCTCGCCCTCCGCCTATCAGGAAGTGAGGCCTGTGTCCCAGGCCAGCTAGAGATGACTCGAACCTCAGATTTTTGGTTTGCAAACCTCGAACTCGAACTTCCGAAAAAATTTGTGAACCTACAAACTTTTCGAACTGCAATAGACTTCAATGGGCAGGCAAAATTGAAAAACTACAAACACTGTTTCTGGCCACAAAAGTGATGGAAAAGATGTTTCAAGGGGTCTAGCACCTGGAGGGGGCATGACGGAGTGGGATACATGCCAAAAATCCCGGGGAAAATTACAGATTTGACGCACAGCAAGGTTATAATCCCTAAAAGGCAGAAATCACATTACATTGCTAAAGTGGAGGCCTAAAGTGCTTGAAAACAGCTTGCGCGCGTATACCTGGATCAGCAGTTAGTGTAAGTAGTGTACTGCTTCACACTGACAGACCAAACTCACTGTGTAACGCACCGCAAACAGCTGTTTGTGTAGTGATGGCCGTGCTGGACTGGTGTGCACCATGGCGAGAGTGCAGGCGGTGAGAGGTAGACAGAACAGTTGTTCTCAATGACAGAACAACTGTCCACAATGAAGCAACAACCTTATTATCTTGGGTCAGGTGTGCCCCCCAACACTCTCATATAGCTGGTCATTGCTTCATTGTGATACGCAAGCCCCTTCACCGCGGCAAGGTAACGATCACGAAGGGAAATTGACACATGTACATGCTTTGTTTTGTTGTTGCAGCCGAAGTGCAGCCAGAAACATTAGGCAGGCATGTACACGCACCAGAAAAAATTATTATTATGTTAGGCCAAAAAAATTCAGGAATCCACCTGGAGTCCTGGACCCTGTTGGTGGTGGCGGAGAAGGCAGTCAAGCGGCCTGCAGGCAGAGATGCTGTGTGGGGACTGACTTAGTGTTGGGGCGGGCAGCAGCGGCCGGCAGGCAGAGATCCAGTGTGGGGACTGACTTAGTCTTGGGGCAGGCAGTCACACGGCGTGCAAGCAGAGATGCTGTGTGTGGGGACTGACTTAGTCTTCGGGCAGGCAGTAGCCCTCCGGGATCCATGCCTCATTCATTTTGATAAAGGTGAGGTACTGAACACTTTTTTGACCTGACTGCTGGTGGTATAATACAATGTGCAGTTACACAGGTGCAGTGAAAAGGTATGCACTGACTGCTGCTATAATACAATTGTGCAGTCACACAGGTGTATTTAAAAGGTGTGCAGTGACTGCTGGTATACAATGTGCAGTCACACAGGTGCAGTGAAAAGGTATGCAGTGACTGCTGGTGGTATAATACAATGTGCAGTTACACAGGTGCAGTGAAAAGGTATGCAGTGACTGCTGCTATAATACAATTGTGCAGTCACACAGGTGCAGGGAAATGGTATGCACTGACCGCTGCTATAATACAATTGTGCAGTCACACAGGTGCAGGGAAAAAGTATGCAGTGACTGCTGCTATAATACAGTTGGGCAGTGTTGAAGTAAAAAGCAACCTTATCTACTTAGAAGCACCGGAGGAAACAGAATTGATTTCAGAAACAAAGCGTTGTTTATTACACACGTGCGGCTTCTCCCTGGATAACAAAGAGTCTATGATAAGCACAGCTCTACCCAGAAGAGAAGTAACTTTCCCGCGCAGCTAACCCCCCCTATATAGTCCTCCGTTGTCTTCTGGGTGTCTCTTTGGTGATGTCAGGTCATAGGCGGTGTCATCAGGGAAAGTCAGTATCTGACCAGTAGAAGTTCAGAGTTCGATGCTTTCTCCTTATATGTCCTTACTGAAACCATGGCTCCCTGGTGGTTCCTCATTCTGTGTAAGACTCATGTACAGACAAGAGTGGGCCTCATCCTCCAGATGCACTCGCTTCCTGTAGAGAGTAAAAATATCCACGGCAGACTGGTGCTCTTTTGAACACATTCATCACCCTAGTTCCTTAACCCTAGTTTCACTGACAGGCTGCCTTAAAAGGTATCACGCAGCTGCTTAAACAGTAATACTGAGTTAACCCTTTAACACTTGCTAAGCTTGATGCACAAAACACATATGATTATATCCACATTTCCCTCCTGTTATTACTTTTAAAGCAGCTTTCTGCAGAACTAACATTACAATTCTTAACTTCGATAGCTTCGCTGTGAAAACATCAAATGCTGGAAAAGTCTATGACTGGTATTGCAGCATTGTCATATAACAGTTCTGTATCATTATACATTGTGATCTTAGTCTTTGTCTCAATGAAACTCATCAAGTATTTCTTTGCCAGGGGAAATACACAGCACGCCAGCAAACAAAATATAAAAAGTATAGCAAGTAGTGTGACCCCAAAGTTCTGAAAAAGGGATGCCCATGAGCCGAACATTTTTTGGAACCAGTCAGAGATTGGGTTATTGATCCCTGAATTCTGCTTTAGCTCTATTGACAAGTCTTCTAACTTTTGCAGAGCAACAGTGACCTTCCCATTTGGGCCTGTGTTACTGGGTATATAGGTGCAGCAGGTATCCCCAAAACCCATGAATTTGCACACCCCTCCCTTTTCGGCCAGCATCATGTCTAAGGTCATTCTGTTTTGGAAGGTCATTCGGGAGTTGGGACCCAGTTCATTTGCCAAACCTTGGAGGGCGTCTCTGGTATAGTTAACAAACCTCTGTTGGTTATAGTAGATGTAGTTAATCCAGTCAACATTTTTGTTAATTGTGATCATAGGGATCAGTGATTCAAACCCAGCAGCGACCTGATCTCTGGCTTTAAATTCATCAGGTACTCCTCTTGGTACGCCTATAGCGTCACGGTATACATGGGGGTCTAGGCTGCCTTTAAGTTCTCTTTTGACTCTACCCATGTTGTGCACTTCCTCTGCTGCATCACCTTCCTTAAAGATGTGCAGAGGCATTAGGACTTTAGCGAGTGCACATTGCCCCTTCCATCTGCTAGGTAATTTTGGTCTCAGGTTTAGGTCCCCACACAACCAATAAATATCCCCTATGGCTTGGGTTTGGTTCTGTAGCTCAGTGCCGTTTATAGTGCTAAAAGTGCCACAGTAGCCAGGTGGGAACACTCCTACATCAACTCCCTTCTCATCACCTGAGTTATAGCAGGTGTAATTGCCTTTGTAGACACTGACAGGGGAAGTCAGTCTGCTATTGGAGGCGGATAGGATAGGGTATTTTGCCTTCCAATGCTCACAAGCCGGGTCATTTGTACTTGAGTTAGTGTACAGGCTTAAAAAACATTCCTCTCCCTCCTGTGGGAGATGGAGGGGGACAGTTCCCAGGTGAGGTCTGGCACCCCCGCACACATAACAGTCAGACATGTTGTGTTGGTCAGCTGTGTATCTCATCCATTCCAACCACATGTTAGTGTCTGAGTACCCCCTTTCTGTGGCCAATACATCCTCATACGTTGGGTCTGCTGTTGCTATCATTTTAGAAAAGGAAAAGGAGTCTGTTTTTGGAGCTAAGGGGTTCTGAGTTGGCTTACTCGCCTGGTAATTCTTATTTTGGTACATGTCTTTCAGCTGGAACTTGCCCCTGCGTCCTGCTGAGGCTCCTGACATATGGAGCCCCATGACATACGTTCCTGCATCCCCAGGGCTTGGGTTTTCTATATTTAAGGTTAAGCGCATGGTGCTTCCTGTTTGCCCATAATTAGTACAGGTCCCTGTCTTTATCAGGGTCATTCTGTCGCGGAGAGTTTTACCATTTTTGTCCTTTCGAGTCATTGCTGTGTCAGGTTTGTAACCCCAGTCATCTCCAGTGTTCCAGGCTGCTGCTCCCCAATTCCCACACTCTGATCCCCAGTAGTCATCTGTCACACACATATAAATATGTCCACGAGTATACATGGTGCATTGCCAGGGGACTGGTGGGCAGGACACTATATTGCAATAGTCAAAGGTGTATGTTGCTACTAGTGTTGGGCGAACAGTGTTCGCCACTGTTCGGGTTCTGCAGAACATCACCCTGTTCGGGTGATGTTCGAGTTCGGCCGAACACCTGGTGGTGTTCGGCCAAACTGTTCGGGGTTCGCCGAACTACTGAATGCATGGCCGAACAGGGCCCCTGTTCGGCCGAACAGGGCCCTGTTCAGCCGAATACTGCCCCCCATGGGGTCGCAGGCATAAGGGGGGAGCATGCCCCGGTCGCGGGGGGGGGTCGGAAATTCCCCCCACCCCCTCCGCTAGCGCTCCCCCCTCTGCCCGCTTCCCCATACAAAAAGTTTGAAACAAGTTCAATAGTACCTGTGGAGTGACGTTGAGGCCGGGCAGCGGGCGGTTCAGCGCTAGTACCCTTGTGGTACTTCCGCCCTTTCTCTGACCTCACGTCCTCTGCATACGAGGGTACGCATCACGCGTACCCTCGTATGCGTCATCACGCAGAGGACGTGAGGTCAGAGAAAGGGCGGAAGTACCACAAGGGTACTAGCGCTGAACCGCCCGCTGCCCGGCCTCAACGTCACTCTGCTACTCGGACTCCTCCTCCTCCTCACTCCACTGCCAGCCAGTGCCACCAGCCCAGGTACTATTGAACTTGTTTCAAACTTTTTGTATGGGGAAGCGGGCAGAGGGGGGAGCGCTAGCGGAGGGGGTGGGGGGAATTTCCGACCCCCCCCGCGACCGGGGCATGCTCCCCCCTTATGCCTGCGACCCCATGGGGCCCCCAAAATGGGCATGTTCGGGGGTCCCATTGACTCCCATTGAGTTCGGCGTTCGGGCCGAACATGCCGAACATCTGGCCCATGTTCGGCCTGTTCGGCCCGAACCCGAACATCCAGGTGTTCGCTAGTGTTGGGCGAACAGTGTTCGCCACTGTTCGGGTTCTGCAGAACATCACCCTGTTCGGGTGATGTTCGAGTTCGGCCGAACACCTGACGGTGCTCGGCCAAACCGTTCGGCCATATGGCCGAACTAAGAGCGCATGGCCGAACGTTCCCCGAACGTTCGGCTAGCGCTGTGATTGGCCGAACGGGTCACGTGGTTCGGACCCGAACGCGCTCTGATTGGCCGAACTGTCACGTGGTTCGGGTAAATAAATACCCGAACCACGTCATATCTCCGCCATTTGTCTGTGGGTTTAGCTTTGGGTAGGCAGGCAGGGTAGTTCGCGCTCCAGCCACGCTAGCCAGGGTCCCCCCCAGTCATTGTGTGTCGCTGCTGGGAACAGTAGTACACCGCTCGTTCAGCCACACTATATAGCATTCTGTGTACTGTTCTGTGTCTGCTGGGAACAGTAGTACACCGCTCGTTCAGCCACACTATATAGCATTCTGTGTACTGTTCTGTGTCTGCTGGGAACAGTAGTACACCGCTCGTTCAGCCACACTATATAGCATTCTGTGTACTGTTCTGTGTCTGCTGGGAACAGTAGTACACCGCTCGTTCAGCCACACTATATAGCATTCTGTGTACTGTTCTGTGTCTGCTGGGAACAGTAGTACACCGCTCGTTCAGCCACACTATATAGCATTCTGTGTACTGTTCTGTGTCTGCTGGGAACAGTAGTACACCGCTCGTTCAGCCACACTATATAGCATTCTGTGTACTGTTCTGTGTCTGCTGGGAACAGTAGTACACCGCTCGTTCAGCCACACTATATAGCATTCTGTGTACTGTTCTGTGTCTGCTGGGAACAGTGGTACACCGCTCGTTCAGCCACACTATATAGCATTCTGTGTACTGTTCTGTGTCTGCTGGGAACAGTGGTACACCGCTCGTTCAGCCACACTATATAGCATTCTGTGTACTGTTCTGTGTCTGCTGGGAACAGTAGTACACCGCTCGTTCAGCCAGACTATATACCATTGTTTACTGACACTATATAGCAGACTATATAGCATTGTGTGTACACCGCTCAGCCAGACTATATACCATTGTTTACTGACACTCTGTGTACACCGCTCAGCCAGACTATATACCATTGTTTACTGCCACTCTGATTCTGCTGGGAACAGTAGTACACCGCTCGTTCAGCCACACTATATAGCATTCTGTGTACTGTTCTGTGTCTGCTGGGAACAGTAGTACACCGCTCGTTCAGCCACACTATATAGCATTCTGTGTACTGTTCTGTGTCTGCTGGGAACAGTAGTACACCGCTCGTTCAGCCACACTATATAGCATTCTGTGTACTGTTCTGTGTCTGCTGGGAACAGTAATACACCGCTCGTTCAGCCACACTATATAGCATTCTGTGTACTGTTCTGTGTCTGCTGGGAACAGTGGTACACCGCTCGTTCAGCCACACTATATAGCATTCTGTGTACTGTTCTGTGTCTGCTGGGAATAGTGGTACACCGCTCGTTCAGCCACACTATATAGCATTCTGTGTACTGTTCTGTGTCTGCTGGGAACAGTAGTACACCGCTCGTTCAGCCACACTATATAGCATTCTGTGTACTGTTCTGTGTCTGCTGGGAATAGTGGTACACCGCTCGTTCAGCCACACTATATAGCATTCTGTGTACTGTTCTGTGTCTGCTGGGAACAGTAGTACACCGCTCGTTCAGCCACACTATATAGCATTCTGTGTACTGTTCTGTGTCTGCTGGGAACAGTAGTACACCGCTCATTCAGCCACACTATATAGCATTCTGTGTACTGTTCTGTGTCTGCTGGGAACAGTAGTACACCGCTCGTTCAGCCACACTATATAGCATTCTGTGTACTGTTCTGTGTCTGCTGGGAACAGTAGTACACCGCTCGTTCAGCCACACTATATAGCATTCTGTGTACTGTTCTGTGTCTGCTGGGAATAGTGGTACACCGCTCGTTCAGCCACACTATATAGCATTCTGTGTACTGTTCTGTGTCTGCTGGGAATAGTGGTACACCGCTCACCCGTCACTGTATAGCATTGTGCTCTGTGTCGCTGCTGGGAATAGTGGTACTGTATAGCATTTCTGTACTGCCACTGTACTGCTGCCAGTCAGCGTGTACTGTAAGGATAAGTGAAATGAGGAAGAAATCCGGTGAAAGAGGGAGGGGCAAGGGAAGAGGTGTTTCCCCTGACGGTTCACGTACAGGCCACAGGGGAGCACCCAAGAAAACCCACTCAATACCGCCCATGTTGTCCAGGACAACAACCCTCACAAATCCAAAAGAACAGGACCAGATAATTACTTGGATGACCTCTCAAGCGTCCAGCAGTGGGTTAAGCAGCACCAGCACATCACGCACGAGGTCCGAGTCCTCAGCCAGTTACAAGGAGCCAGTGGGCACAAAGCTGACACAACCGGCAGCGACACCACGCACACAACTGCCAGATAACCAGTCCGATGAATTACCTCAGGACACAATGGGGTATTCGCAGGAGCTATTCCCAGCCCAACAAACTTCCACCTTTCAAAGGTCAATGGAGGAACAGCCAGAAATGTTGTGCCTGGATTCACAACCGTTAACTGTGGGAAATGCACCGCGCACTGAAATACAAGGCGAGTCCGAAGAGGACTCGGAAACCCAAATCCCAGAGCAATTTGGGCAGGAGGGGTTGCAATTGCAGGAGGTCGGCCGACAAGATCTGGAAGACGACGTTGGAGTGTGCTGCGCAGAGGTTGTTGTGGGGAGCTCTACTCCACGGCGGTGGCCCACAATGACATATGACGAGTTTGAGGAGATGGAAGAGGAGGGTATGGACAATGTGGACAGAGACCCAGATTTTGTTTGTGAACGAGAACATCGCCGTCGTAGCAGCAGCACAGATGAGTCTGTTGAAGAACACACTGCTGCACGAGTTCGCCTTGTGCCACAAGGTAGGCGGCGCGCAATTTCAGGCACCACAAGCGTGGAAGTTCAAGTGAGAGGCAAAAGAGGAGCAAACAGAAATCGCCAGCAAGGAGGCAGGTGCTCCAAAGTCTGGGCTTTCTTTGAAGACTGCACTGAGGATGTTACCATGGCGATTTGCAAGGTGTGCAAGACCCGCCTGAGCAGGGGGAAAAATATTAACAACCTCTCCACCACCAGCATGAGCCGTCACATGCTATCCAAACATCCCACTCTTTGGGCAAACGCGTCAGGACAGGGTACCAGAAACAACACTGCCTCCCTTGGGTTCACCAGACCCGCCTCAGCAGCAGCAGTAGCCCAGCCATTGCGTGGTTCACAACATTCACAAACATCAGACGACGCTGACACTGTCACTTTCCGGAGTAGTGCTCTTGAGGTCTCCCAGTGTTCATCAAACACAACAACCAACAGCCCTTCCGTGTGCAGCGCTACGGTTCAGTTGTCTGTGTCGGAGATGTTTGAGCGCAAGAGGAAATTGCCAGCAAATGACCCCCGGGCCGTGGCAGTAACAGCCAGCATAGCCAAGCTTCTGGCCTGCGAAATGCTGCCATATCGATTGGTGGAGACAAACAGCTTCAAGGGCATGATGTCAGTGGCCATCCCACGTTACGTGGTTCCCAGCCGCTACCACTTTGCACGCTCTGCAGTGCCTGAGTTGCATGAGCACGTGGTCAGCAAAATAACCCGAAGCTTGAAGAATGCCGTTGCCTGCAAGGTTCACCTCACCACTGACACCTGGACGAGTGCGTTCGGCCAGGGTCGATACATCTCCCTTACCGCGCACTGGGTGAACCTTGTGGAGCCTGGCAGCGATTCCTCACCTGCTACGGCACGGGTGTTGCCCACGCCACAAACAGCTGCACCGCCGTCCCTCCCACTGGATAACAACAGCAGCACCTACCTCTCTGACTCCTTCTCCTCCAACGCATCTCAAAGCTGTACCTCATCCGGAAACGCTAACCCAGCAGCAGTAGGATCGTGGAAGCAGTGCAGCACAGCTGTTGGCATGCGTCAGCAAGCGTTGCTGAAGCTAATCTGCCTTGGGGATAAGCAGCACACAGGGGAGGAAATTTGGAGGGGAATAAAGGAACAGACGGATTTGTGGCTGGCACCGCTGGACCTGAAACCGGGCATGGTTGTGTGTGATAATGGGAGTAATCTCATTCGCGCTTTAAGGTTGGCTAAGCTGACACACATCCCTTGCCTGGCGCACGTGATGAACCTAGTAGTTCAGCGGTTCCTGAGGACATACCCAGGCGTGCCCGATCTGCTGTTGAAGGTGCGTCGAGTGTCCAAACATTGTAGAAATTCCAGTACTGCTTCGGGGGCACTCGCCAAGATGCAGGAGCGCTTCAATCTCCCCCACCATCGCTTGCTGTGTGATGTCCCTACGCGCTGGAATTCTACGCTGCACATGCTAGCCCGCTTTTGCGAGCAGAAGAGTGCAGTGGTCCAGTACATGACGGCGCAGTACCGAGGCGCATCCGGCCAGCTGCCAAGCTTCTGTGGATCCGATTGGGCCAACATGTTGGACCTCTGCCAAGTCCTCCAAAATTTTGAGCAATCCACGTTGCTTGTGAGCAGTGACAACTCTTCAGTCAGCATTACCATACCACTGCTGTGTTTACTGAAGAGGTCGATGTTAAAAATCAAGGAAACAGCTGTCATGATGCAACTGGGGGAATCTGAAGGAGAAAACGATCAGCGTGATGGTACCAACATCAGGCCATCCGCCTCAGGGAACGCTGGCCCCAGCAGCTATGACGAAGAAGAGGAGGAGGAACAGCTGGAGTTGGAGCAGGAATTTCATGCCACCACTGACGAGGGCCAGAGCGGTGCACGTTGGACTTCCACAATTCAACGCGAATGGTCAGCAGAAGCAGACCAGGAGGAAGGTGACGACTATGATGCATCACAACAACTATCACAACGCTCACAAGAGGATGATGAGGATTCTGGTAGGACTCTGGCACACATGGCTCAATTCATGCTAGACTGCATTGAACGTGACCCACGCATTGTGCGCATTCTGGACAACACCAATTACTGGGTTTATACCCTTCTGGATCCACGGTACAAACACAATGTTCCAAAACTGCTTGAAGAAAGAGTCAGACAGGTCAAAATGGAAGAATACCAGCAGGCCCTTGTGGAGACTTTAGAGAGGAGATTGACATCCTCCCCCTCCTCTAGCCAGTTGTACGCAGACAGACTGACTTCCGCAAACCCAGGACGACCAGGAGGGCAGCAAACAACGCAAGCCGCAGCTAGTACCCAAAAGGGAATGGTATCGGCAGTGTCCTTGGAGTGGGAAAATTTTCTGACACCCATGCAGCCGCAGCCCACTGAACAGCAAGCGTGCAGATCCACCTCCAACACCGATCGCCTGGAGAAGATGGTCAAGGACTACATGTCAGATGGCGTAGCTGTGTCGAACCATCCATCTGCACCCTTCAACTATTGGGTATCGAAGCTAGACACCTGGCACGAACTGGCAATGTACGCAATAGAGGTGCTGGCTTGCCCGGCAGCCAGCGTTATGTCGGAACGCTGTTTCAGTGCTGCCGGAGGCATCGTCACAGATCGGCGTATCCGCCTCTCTACAGAAAATGCAGACCGTCTGACTCAAATTAAAATGAATCAATCCTGGATTGGAAATGACTACGCAACACTCCAGGACCCCAACCAAGTAACATGACCAATGAACATCTGGGATGGTGTTGCGTTTCCGGGCCCTGTTTATTGAACCTCTCATCTGTATTACATTTATGACTGCATGGCGGTACAAAGCCTGCTATCCGCACGCTTCTTGCCCTCATGCAAGGCCGGGGTTGTTGTGTCTCACAAAGCGTGGCCTTCTTCTCCTCCTGCGCCACCCTCCTCCTGTTCCATCACGTGTGCTGCTGCTGGGTTAGCGTTGCCGCGTGGTCCCTGTTTATTGAACCACTTATCTTTATTACATTTATGACTGCATGGCGGTACAAAGCATGCTATCCGCACGCTTCTTGCCCTCATGCAAGGCCTGGGTTGTTGTGTCTCACAAAGCGTGGCCTTCTCCTCCTGCGCCTCCTCCTGTTCCATCACGTCTGCTGCTGCTGGGTTAGCGTTGCCGCGTGGTCCCTGTTTATTGAACCACTTATCTTTATTACATTTATGACTGCATGGCGGTACAAAGCCTGCTATCCGCACGCTTCTTGCCCTCATGCAAGGCCGGGGTTGTTGTGTCTCACAAAGCGTGGCCTTCTTCTCCTCCTGCGCCACCCTCCTCCTGTTCCATCACGTGTGCTGCTGCTGGGTTAGCGTTACCGGTCCCTTTTCCTGGAACCTCTTATATGTATTACATTTATGACTGCATGCCGACAAAAAACATGTTACCTGTGCAAAGAAAACAGACATTTCCCGCATTTAAAAGACAGTTTTCCCTTTGAAACTTTAAAATCGATTTTCTCAAAAACTATAAGCTCTTTTTGCTAATTTTTTTTTCCTCTTGTACCCACTCCCAAGGTGCACATACCCTGTAAATTTGGGGTATGTGGCATGTAAGGAGGCTTTACAAACCACAAAAGTTCGGGTCCCCATTGACTTCCATTATGTTCGGAGTTCGGGTCGAACACCCGAACATCGCGGCCATGTTCGGCCTGTTCGGCCCGAACCCGAACATCTAGATGTTCGCCCAACACTAGTGTTCGCCCAACACTAGTTGCTACCCCTGGATGCTTGAGGAATTATACCAGAACACTGGCTGGGTGCCTTCCTTTGTAATATCCACTTGTCCCTGGTCTCTCTTAGTTTTTGTAGCAATCACTAAACTGCGCTTTTGCCTGAGATGTGGTGACTGCCAATCGGTCCTATCTGACATGGGTGAGAGTACTACCTCGGTGTATGACTGTTCATGGTCATGCAGCGCCCATCCCCAAAGTCCAAGCATCATAATTATTGACAGGGCTGAGACAATTATGCACGCTTTCCCCTCTGAGGTTCTATGGAATCCTACGTCCATGAGTCCCAGTCTCCGAGGTGTGAGGATTCTAGTGGCTGGTTGGGGAGTGAGGATTCTAGTGGCTGATTGGTCTGCATCTGGGTAGGACTCTAGGGTCTCTGTAGGGGGCACCATCTCTCCCTGTTCTACCTCCTCAGTCATCCCGCTCAGGGCTTGTACCCGCTATGAGTAGAGGAAGATCTCTAACGTTTCCTTTACCCGCTGTGACTGTGATCTTGACTAGAGCTCAAGCAAATGTTCCTGTCGCTCCAGAGCCCCAGGAGCCACCACATCCCCTCGCAGGATGCTACCTATTCTGTCCCTTTCTCTGGAACAGGTGCCCTCTTACAATGTGTCAGGTGAACCCAAGAGTTCCTTTCCGCCACTCTGACTGCTGTAGGGGTAGCAATCAAAACCTGGTAAGGTCCCTCCCACCTGGGGGTATTCCAATGTTTTCTTTTAATGATTCTGACCCATACCCACTCTCCTGGGTTTACAAGTAAATCCTCACTTACAGCTGGTCCCTCTGGGGGGTTCCCTGGTGATCGTGCCCTCTGTCTGCAGGTGTGTCTTAAGTAATCTGCGAGCTCCCACTCCTCTGGGGAGCCTTGGACTGCGTCAAATGCCGGTATCCTGTATACCCTGCCAAACAGAATTTCATAGGGTGACAATTTGTCCTTTTCTGGGGTAATTCTCATACTTAACAACACCAATGGCAGGCACCACATCCAGCTTTTTCCTGTTTCTGTCATTGCTTTACTAAGCTTATTTTTAATTGTGCCATTAGCTCTTTCCACAGCCCCAGCTGATTGGGGGTGGTAGGCACAGTGGTTCCTTACATCAATGTGCAGTGTGCTTGTCAACTGTTTGATGATCTCATTTACAAAATGACTACCATTGTCACTAATCATTTTTTCTGGTATTCCCCATCTGGGTATGATTTCTCTAGTCAATGCTTTTGCTACCGTGAGTGCATCTGCTTTGGCTGTGGGGAAAACCTCTACCCACCCTGAGTATATGTCCAGTATCACCAGGGCATATTTCTTTCCTTCCGAGGGGTTCAATTCAATGTAGTCCAGCGCTACTGTGTGGAATGGGTAGGCTGGTGTAGGTGTGGTGCCTATGGGTGGTTTTAGCCCCTTTGCTGGATTATGCTGTGCACAGATAGTGCATTGTGACACAAATTTTTGAAAAAATGTGCCCGGGCAGTAGAAATGGGCAGTAGCAGTAGCTAGGGCAGTAGAAATGGGCAGTAGCAGTAGCTATCATTCCTCCTGTTGACACATGGGTAACACCATGTGTCATTAAGGCAAGCAGTCTGAATAAGACCCTGGGGAGACAGACCTTGTTGTTTACAGCATATAGACCTTGTGCATTGAGGGTGGCTGAAGCTTTGAGCCAGGAAGTCAGCTCTGCTTTTGGGACATTTTGCTGGAATTCTGTTAGTATTTCAATAGAAATGGAGGTGAGCGAGGACTGTGAGGTAGCTAGTGTTGGGGTGTCTTTGCTCACAGCTGCTTTTTTAGCTTCAGAATCAGCAAAGTTATTGCCTCTGGTGACAGGGGTGTCATCATTTTTGTGAGCTGCGCACTTGACTATAGCAAGTTTCTTTGGCAGCTGGACACTCTGTAGGAGCTGTTCCAACAGGGACTTATGGCGAACAGGTTTACCTGCCGCGGTAATCATGCCTCTGTTACGCCATTGTGCAGCAAAAGTATGCACTGTAGAGAAAGCATACTGGCTGTCTGTATAGATAGTGACAGCCTGATCTTTGTACAGGGTGCAGGCACGGGTGAGAGCATGAAGCTCGGCAGCTTGGGCTGAATAACTAATGGGCAGTTTACCAGACTCTCTTACTTCATCCAGAGTCACTACTGCATAGCCCACTCTATTAGTACCTACTAGATCTTTGGAGGCTGAGCCGTCCACAAAGACTAGTGCACCCTCTGTCAAGGGTTCAGACTGAAGGTCTGGTCTGGGCAGGAACTCTCTGCGAGAGCCTTGCAAACAGTCATGGTGGTCCTCCGCATCAGTCAAGTTATCTGATGTGGGAAAAAGTGTGGCTGGGTTCAGAGTCGTACAGCGCTGCACCTTTAGGTGAGGCTGGCCCAGCAGGGTGGCAGCACAGTAGAGATGGCGTGCAGGAGTAAGCAGTGTCATTTTATCCTGCAACAAGAGGGCATGAACAGCATGTGGAACAAGCACTTCTAAGGGATGGTACAGCACAAGAGAGGCAGTGATCTCAACAGCCGTAGCTGCAGCAATGACAGCCTGAACACAGGATGGTAAAGCACAGGCTACAGCATCAAGTGGGCGTGAGTAAAAGCCCAAAGGTCTTTGTTTGTCTCCCCACCTTTGTGTCATTACAGCTGTCATGCATTTGTCTCTGCAATCAACATACAAATGAAATGCCTTAGTATAGTCAGGAAAGGCGAGTACAAGGGGATCCTTAAGTGTTTGCTGACAACGTTTGAACTGTTCATTAAGTTCATCAGTCCATACAATTGTGTCATTGAGTGCCATGGGATGTTGATGTATGGCATTGTAAAGTGGTTTCACTAGGGCTGAACAGTGTATTATCCAAGCCCTGCAATAGTTCAGTGTTCAGAGAAACGACATCATGTCTTTTTTTGTTTTTGGCTTAGTCATGGTCTGTATGGCCTGAACTCTGGTCTGCTCTAAGGTTCTGCCAGCTGCTGAGATCAGTTGGCCTAAGTATTTGACTTCAGGCAGACAGAACTGCAATTTGGCCTTTGAGGCTTTGTGACCCTGCTCTGCCAGGAAGCAGAGCAGCTGTATGGTAACCTTTTCACATTTCTGAGCAGTAGGGGCCCCTACCAAAAGATCATCTACGTAAATGAGGAGTTTGCAGTCCTCTGGCACAGGGAAGGGCTCTAACGAGCGAGTAATCTCCTGTGAGTAGATTGCTGGGCTTTCACAGTATCCTTGAGGCATCCGGGTGTACGTATACCTCTTGCCCTGGAACGTGAAAGCGAACCAGAATCTGCTGTCTGGATGGACCTCGACTGAATAGAATGCATTTGTGAGATCCACGGCACAGGTAGGTGTAATACCATTGAGTATGGTGTTAGGGTCAGGTACCACAGGTGCCCTTGGTATTACAGCGGCATTAACCGCTTGCAAGTCATGTACTAATCTGTATTGTTGCGTTACAGGTTTGAGTACAGGGAAAATGGGCGTGTTACAGGGGGAGGAGTCACATGGTATTAACACCCCCCTTTCAAGTAGGCCCTGTATTATGGGACGGATACCTGCCATAGCTTCTGGCTTTAAGGGGTACTGTGCTTTATATGGCCTGTAGGGGCCCTTTGGTACAACAACGATTTGCTCAGAATTTTTGATCAGACCGACATCAGTTTTAGACATTGCCCACAACTTCTCCGGAACACTGGACAGCATGTGTCATTCTAACTTCATCCTGCAGTTGGCCTTGGTAGGCAAACTGGCAAGGTGTGTGAGGATACCCACACACTCTGAGAACCTTTCATAATGGTTCCCTGTTGTTCTCCCCTGTTTCCATCTCTTCAGGAGCTTTCCCCCCACCTCCCACTTTCCCCACTTTGGTTTGTACAGGGAGATGTGAGGTGCTGAATCATGAAGTGTGTACAGGGTGTCCTGCAATATGCCTTTGTTTGGCCTGTGAGCCCAGCCTGGGATTGTGACATCATACAGTGTGTTCCCATTATTGTCTTCCCAGAGGCCATCAACAGCTATTTTTACTGTCATGCCCAGTGGGAAGCTTGCTTCATAGTCTGTGTCGCTACTACCATTAAGTATGACATGAGTGGTAACATGAGGTACTTCTATCACGTCTTGGTCATTACTGGGAGAACCTGCGTCCCTCGTCATCCAGTCAAGTACTTCATTTCCCAGGATGATCCCATACCAGTGGAAGCCCATGCTTTTCCCATGCTCACCCAACTGCGGGGAGGGGAATGGCTGCTGCAGCCTTTTAATCTGTAATGAGTCTCTGCCGGGTTCAATTATCAGTCGCAAGTCACCTATCAAATCTCTCCCACACAGGTTTATAGGACATTTGCGGGAAATCACAAAACTGCAAGACACTGTTATGCCTGACAAGGGGTCCCTGACCTCTATGGGCTTAGTGGTGGGCTCGCACTCCACCCCTCCCCCTGCATTCCGAGTCAGAACAGTGCCTGCTTTTTCCCAGCGAATGTAAGTTGAAGCTCCTAAGACAGAGCGACACGCACCAGTATCCACCAGAAATCTGATCTTTTTCCCTCCCACTAGCAGGGTTATTTCAGGTTTGTGAGTGTCCGCGTAATCAATGTTTATACACGTCCTCTGGTGCTGAATGTCAGTCTCACTTTCCCTGCTGTTTGTACCGTCTAGTCATGCAGTGGGTCTACTTCTCCTCTCCCTCTTTGGGCAATTTCGAGCAAAGTGACCTTTCTCACCACAAGAAAAGCATTCCCCTCTGTCACGTCTCCCCTCATAATCTTTGATCCTTCGCCTAGGGCGAGGCACGGTGTCATTCACATAAACACAGTCACTACTGTCCTTGTCACTGCTGCTGTCATAGTCTAGAGCATATGTGGCAGCTGTGTTAATTTTCTTTTGCTTTTTTTTTTCTTGTCCCTAACAGTTCTCTCTGCATGCCTAGCATATTCCAGAAAGTCTTGTAACCTGCAAGTACGCCAGGTCACCAAATGCTTGTGGATAAACCACTGCAAGTCCTCTCGCAAGGATCTGTCTATTTGGGCTTTAAGTTGCTGTTCCCATGGACTGTCATCAGCCCTGTTTGCAGGCCTTGTAAGGCCACTGTATTTGTCAAAAACATCCATCACCCTTGCTACTAAGTCATCTACAGTTTCAGTTGGTTTTTGGGTTATGGATGAAAGCTTACTGTAGTCTGGGGTTACTTTGTAATATGTTTCCATGCGACCTAGTACCGCTTCAAATGCGTCTTTCAGCGCTTCACTGTTCCAGTCAAAAAGTTTAGATGGATCTGTCCCTACAGCAGGGTGATAAATTTTCCATTTCTCATCCACCTCACTCCAGGAAGTACCATTCATTCGCCTGAGGACTCTGTCGCATTCTAATGCTGTCAATTTAAAGCTAGCTCTCAAGCCCCTTAGGCCTTTTACACAGTCTGCTATATCTTCCTTTGGGGTAGGAATACCTTTGAGAGCACTGATCATGTCATCCTCAGTCCAAGGTCTGTAGACCTCCTGTATGCTTCCTGAGCCATTTGGGAGTTCTATCATGGGCATAGACTGCACCACTGGGTCAAGTGGTGGGGAAGGTGCTGTAGGTACTTCCTCTTTTGGCAAGGGTGGATATACATTAACATAGGGAGGCGGAGGAGGATGGGCATAATTCTCCTGTAGGTGAGCCTCCCCCTCCTCCTCCTTGATGGCAGGTTTCTCCTTCCCTGATCTACCCCTTCTCTTCTCTGTCTGTTTTGGTTCAAGTTTAAATGTAGTCTTTTTTCTTGTCGCCCTGTTAGCGGGGGCGGACGCAGATCTATGTGCGGCCACCGATCTAGCTCTGAGCCGGGGTGACCTGCTGACTGGGGAAGGAGACCGGTCACGCCTATCGGCTACCTCGTCCTCCACCTCCTCCTCGTCATTACTTTCTGGGTCATTTTGTCGTGTGTGTGCAGTCACATAGTCACTTTCAACAACATCAGTCTTTTTCCCAAAGTAAAATGTACAAACGTCTTTCTTTTTCTTATCTGCCTCATCCTTCCATATTTCTGCTTGCTGCAGACCAAACCTTTTTTCTAACCTTACATCACCTTTAGCTTCATCCTTAATACGTTTTATGAGGGCCCGGCATTGCTTTGGGTGTAAGTGACCCGGGAATTGAAACCGCGCCCGCCAGAGGCCACACTTCTTTGTGTAAGAAGGATCCCTCCTGTGCATGATGACCTCGTCATCTGTAGCCTCTAGAGGACGGGGTTTGTTACTTCCTTGTCCCATGCCTGGGTTTGAGAATTACAAATGAGCTATGACAACAACTATTTTCAGTCCCTTTCTCTCTGGACTACCTTAAGGATTTTTCTATCACCTCACGACTCAAACATTCACATCTACTCCTGTGAATAGGAAAAAGGAAGTAACACTTACGTTTCTGCAGTTGGAATCAATGGACCCGGGACCCTCAGTGAGTGGCACGCAATGTCTCTGAACTGTCTCCTCCGTCTGTGGTTCTTTGGAAGCAGCTGTTGAGGACGATGGAGTCTGTGTCGAGTGGCCTCTGTTGACAGGTTACCTTGTGGGTCCCCGGAGGACTTTGGGTGGACGTCAGCTGTGATTAGACGTCCAGCAGCACTCGACCAGAGGTCCAATTCGTCTACGATCAGTGCTTCCGGTTCAAAAAGACCAAAGATGTTGAAGTAAAAAGCAACCTTATCTACTTAGAAGCACCGGAGGAAACAGAATTGATTTCAGAAACAAAGCGTTGTTTATTACACACGTGCGGCTTCTCCCTGGATAACAAAGAGTCTATGATAAGCACAGCTCTACCCAGAAGAGAAGTAACTTTCCCGCGCAGCTAACCCCCCTATATAGTCCTCCGTTGTCTTCTGGGTGTCTCTTTGGTGATGTCAGGTCATAGGCGGTGTCATCAGGGAAAGTCAGTATCTGACCAGTAGAAGTTCAGAGTTCGATGCTTTCTCCTTATATGTCCTTACTGAAACCATGGCTCCCTGGTGGTTCCTCATTCTGTGTAAGACTCATGTACAGACAAGAGTGGGCCTCATCCTCCAGATGCACTCGCTTCCTGTAGAGAGTAAAAATATCCACGGCAGACTGGTGCTCTTTTGAACACATTCATCACCCTAGTTCCTTAACCCTAGTTTCACTGACAGGCTGCCTTAAAAGGTATCACGCAGCTGCTTAAACAGTAATACTGAGTTAACCCTTTAACACTTGCTAAGCTTGATGCACAAAACACATATGATTATATCCACAGCAGTCACACAGGTGCAGGGAAATGGTATGCAGTGACTGCTGCTATAATACAATTGTGCAGTCACACAGGTGCAGGGAAAAGGTATGCACTGACTGCTGCTTGTAACGATTGGTGTCAGCAACACAGATTTTTCTGATTATTGGTGATCTGCAGTATCACCAATAATACAGATGCTATACCTGATTATGTGGTGATCTGCAGAATCACCAATAATACTAGTATAGCTATACACAGGACAACCAATTTAGAGTAGTGTTTTGGTGCAACAGTAATGAGAAGAGGAGATCTCCCGAGAAGCGGGAGACTCAGAAAATACTGCAGCCAAGAATTCCCTGAGGAGCAGGGAACTCAGACTGCACTGCAGCCAGTGGCACCTGAGGAGCAGGAACCACTGACTGTACTGCAAGGAATGTCACCTGAGGAGCAGGTGATAGAAGACTACACTGCAGCCAGGAATCTCCTGAGGAGCAGGGGATTCAGATAGTACTACAGCCAGTGGACACCTGAGGAGCAGGGACCACGGACTGTGCTGCAGGGATGATCACCTGAGGAACAGGTGATTGCAGATTAACCTTCAGCCAGGGATCCCCTTAAGAGCAGGGGATTCAGACTGTACAGCAGCCAGTGGACACCTGAGGAGCAGGGACCACTGACTGAGCTACAAAGACAATCACCCGAGAAGCGGGTGATTAAGACTCTACTGCAGCTAGCGGACACTTGAGGAGCAAGTGTTGCAAACTGTGCTGCAGGACTGGACACCTAGAAGGCAGGTGCCAGCTCTTAGCAATTCCTCACTAGTGGGGGACCCACTAGTGGGAATAGGGAGGTCAGACAAGCCGGGTCAGTAACGCACAGACAGATAAGGTACAAAGACAGAAGGCTGATTCAAAGTAAGGTACAGGCAGAATCGGCAGCAGTAATCAGATAGGCAGAAGTACCAAATCAGCAAACAGAAGAGTAGTCAGGAAAGCAGAGGGTCATAACAGATAATAGTAGCAATATAGCAATATGCTAATCTAGGTGTGAAGTCATTGGTTTCAACACCTGGGATCTAGACTAAAGAATAGTACACAAATATCACAATGCAACTAGTACTTTAAACTATCAACAGAAACTGGCTAAGTGTGAATTCCCAGCTCCAGCTGGTTCTAACACACTGTAAGATCTGACTAAGGTCTGAGCGCTAGCACATTAGTGTTTGCAACAGCAGACAACCAGCAACTGACAGGCTGGTCCTATATATACTCAAAGGCGCTCCACAGCGCCGCCCCAGTCACTCAGCAAATCAGAAGCACTGCTGGAGTCAGCTGACCGGCTGATCAGCTGACTCCCCTTTACTTGCATAAAGGTCCTGTCGTCTGGCGCGCGTGCGCGTAGCTCTCAATCTGTGTGCACTAGAAGGACCAGGCAAAGCAGCAGCACGTAGCTGGGTGGCAGAGGCCACCGGCTGATACGCGGAGATAGCCGTCATGTTGCTTGGCAATGCGGCGGCATCTCCGCTATCCTTTACCCTGCTATAATACAATTGTCCAGTCACACAGGTGCAGGGAAAAGGTATGCAATGACTGCTGCTATAATACAATTGTACAGTCACAGGGGTGCAGGGAAAAGGTATGCACTGACTGGTGGTGGTATTATATAATACAAAGTGCAGTCACACAGAGGCAGTGAAAGGTATGCACTGAATGTGCTGGGCCTGGCGCAGTACAGCAATTAGCAAGGGCCTTCTGCGACACACAGGGCTGTATCTGCAGTGTCAGTGGCACACACACACACACACACAAAACACATCAGAAGAACATTAGCTCTCAAAAGAGCTGTTTTGGTGGTGCTTTTCATCAACAAATATCAGCAAGGAGAAAGCTAACAGACCTCCTAACTAACACTTTCCCTCCAGAATAAAAACACATACATAAAATACACAGCGCTTGGGATTATCTGATACACCACTATCAATGTGATATGAAGGAAAAATACAAATATCTATATCAATATGATTAAACAAACATGACCAATATGGTCTATATATTCCTTATATCAACACAGTCCTCAAATTTTGGGACATCAAAAGACCCAGCACAAAAGTCCTAATAGGTGCGCTGCTGTCTAGGAATGAGTCATTTCCTCCATCAAAAACATGTTCAAATTCAGCCAAGCGCTTCCATAATGAGCTGTATAGCCGTTTTCTTTTATATACAAAATGGCAGTCCGCTACACCTCCACCAGGGTCACCCTCTGGGGCATTAACAGGCTCCCCTCGAACTCTCTTTTTCTCAAAAGGTCATCAGCCCAAAAAGCTTTCCTTCAATAGGCAGCAGCATAGATTTCCACAATTATGTATCTCAATGACAATAAAAGCCTTCATTGCGCAGCAAATTTAAAAACAATGTACTTTATTGTGCTATTACACTCATGTTTAGCAGATGTATTTCAGGCATATGGAGTTAATAATGGGCTCCCCCCCGTGCGGCCTCCCGGGCTGACCGCCGTTATGTTGTTATCCAGGGTGCGAGCTCGCTTCCACCGCCAACCTCCCTTCGCTAAACGCAAGCCTCCTTCCGCATGTGGCTCCTTCCAACTAGTTTCTTCACACCCACGTGACTCATTCAGGGGATCGCTTTCCCTATCTCTCCAATGTCTCTCCCTTCTCTCACTAATACAGCAGCACACAGAGTGAGGACATGGCCGACACTGCTGCCTTTTATAAGGAGGAGGGGGGGGGGGGGGGGGCTCCAGGAGGGAGTGCAGCCTGATTGGCTGCCATGTGTCTGCTGACTGTGATGTAGAGATTCAAAGTTTAGCCCAATGATGTAGTATAGGGGGCGGGTCGAACTCGCTAAATGTTCGCGGTTCACCAGCTAAGTTTGCGTGAGCAAGTTCTCTGGCGAACCGTTCGGGCCATCTCTAGTCCCAGCCTGCACGTCATCAGCGGGGAACAAGCGCCGAGACCCGGAAGAGGTGGATTCTGCCCGGTTCTCGGCACAAACATCGGTATTCACGGGCCAGTTCCTTATAAGTCTCTTGTCACTTGATCATATGTTCTGCCTCACCAAAGTGTGTTTGGGCGGTATCATAGACCATTTAGGAAGAAGTTGTGGCTTAAAGCAGGGAACACAATGGCTCTCATACATCGATTGATTTTGTGTTCAGAGATACAGATGGGATTTATGACTTCTCCCTTTAATTTTCTTACAGTCGGGAAATACGAGGATGAGACAGCAAAGCAGTCCTGCTGGAGTAGTTATCAGAGCTATTTGTTATTCTGGGAGTGTCCCGAGTGGCTGAGCAAGGAGGACAAGGAATGCTGCTTTTACACTAGAGAATACTTCCACAATCTGGTGTCTGCTGGTCATGTCAACCTTGCCAGTATCAAGCATGGCGAAAGATCTTAGAGTTTGATGCCAAAATCTCATCAGAATTCTGGGCAATAAAAATACCTGTAGTTAGATCATCATCAAATTCACCCCTCGCCTAGGGCTTCTTATGGCCCCTATACTTCCCATAATACCATATATAATACAATAACATTTTTAAAGGACTTCCATAGGACTCAAAGCGCCCCTCTAAGACTACCATAGTCCTGAGTCTCCCATAACACCCACCTCCCCAGGAAGACTCCCAATGATTCCCCGACCTTTAATTATACTTGCGTCTGCAGTTAGGCTCCCAAAGGTGCTTGATACTCCTTTGATTGATAGGGAGGGTCGTCATTGCCAAATTCCGAATCCAATGGCATTGCATATTGTTCCCACAATACTCAATGCTCCTGGTGCTATGTCTTTTCATGGTGCTCATGATACTTTCCTTTAGACTGTAAGCTTGCAAGGGCAGGGTTCTCTCACCTTTTGTGTCTTGAAAGCTGCTATTCATCTTGTTCATTATGTTACTGTTATCACTGTAATAACTACGATGTCTACGAATTCTGTATTTGTGTATATAACTATGGTATTATGTGGCCCATGTTTAATTTTTACAATGTACAGTAATATCTATACAATGAATTGTGTGCTCTATAGTGTATGTACAATACATAAATGTGAACATCCAAATAAAAAAAACTTCAATCCTTATAAAAGTCAACCTAGAAAAATGGATTGCAGTCCTATTCACCAAACATATAGTGCATCCATTATTCAATCCCACGGATGCTGCGCTCTCATTAAAACTGTTCACCAGCCTCCAACTTCCTGTGCCTTTATACTCTGTTATACATATAAAAAAAAAGAAAAGAAAAACAAAACAATAGCGTGACTCTGTAAATTATGTTTAACATCACCATGTGTATCCTTAGGCTGGTTTCACAGTGGGACTTTAAAGTCCCACGTTACAGCAGCCAGTAAGGCAGCCTAACTCACAGCACTGTAAAATCAATTGTGCTGTTCACAGTGCACACGTTGCCTTACATAGTAACGCAGCACGTTTAAACAAAGTGCTGCGTGCTGTACGTTATACTGGGCTAAGCCACGTTAGACTGTTTGCACATACTCAGTAATGTTGGAGGAGGAGGTCTCCCCTCCTCCTCAGCAGCCAGCCACATGGCTAATTAATATTCACTGCACTGCAGAGACTGGTGGTAGTACTGTAGTGTTGTCCGGATCATGAACGAATCGTTCATTTGATCCGGATCTTTTTTGTGAGTCGAATAATCCTTATCATCACAATGAAAGATTCGGTTCACAGTGGATGTCTGTCTGGAAGAAACAGGAACATACAGAATGTACAGTGCAGGGAAAGTTCTGTCCTGCTAGTCATTTCACCCAGTCTGCTTCCCTAGTAAAATGATTCAAATGATTTGGTGCAAAGATCCGGATCTTTTCAATGATCCGATTCAAATGATCCGAATCCTTAAAAAGATCCAGACTTCCTATCACTAACCTGGAGTGGCTGCTTTGAGAGCTGCATAACGCAGCTCAATCTGACGTCCAACTTCAACACCACCATACGTTGCGTTAGGGGCACGTTATGCGACCATAACATCCCCTAAAACACAAGGTCTTGGTGTGTAAGTAGCCTTAATCCTGTGTGAACCCGCCACACACTCAGAATCTAGAGCTCCTCACCCTCTGTGATGACTGTCAAATCACAGATAGCTCATACGCTTTATTACCAGTGATGTTGTTCCATGCTTCCTCTACCATAAACAAAGCTGCATCACTCACCAGGACACCTGGCCTCTCACCTTATCTGAATGCTGCCATGCCAAGTTATAGGACAGCTACAATGTTTGATAAGATCCAGGGTTAAAACATCTTCCCAATCATCCGAATAAAGTATACCATTTTCACAATACTTCTACTCCACCGGATAATTAACCTAATAACTGAAGGGAAAAAGTAGGGTATTAGGTTAGCGCTCAAAAACAGTCTCTATTTTGGATAAAAAGTCCAGGCTTGACAGTTAATTTTCAACAACTGCCTCAATGAAATGTAATCTACGGCAGGAATATAACCCCAAACACACAGCCAGCGCTGCCATAAAGAACCCACCTGTGGCGTATACCTGAAGTGGCCGGTGCTGAGGTGTGGAGGTTGCCAGAGAGGCTGAGGGGTGGCCTATACCCCTGAGGCGAAGTCAGGCCCATTCTGGCCATAGGATCTGGTGAGTTTATCTACGCTGGGGGGGTCGTAGCCCCATGATGTTATGCTGAGGCAGTTGTTGAAAATTAATTGTCAAGCCTGGACTTTTTATCCAAAATAGAGACAGTTGAAAACAACATCCATAAGCCAGCTCTAGTCCACGTCTTTAGGCTCCGCCCAACGCGTTTCATACCAAACACTCATCAGGGAGTGAGGAGCTCTGGATACTAAGTGTGATGCGGCGGGTTCACACATGATTAACCTCCTTGCTGTTCTGATTCTTTCCAAATTTTAGGGTCTAAAAGAGGTGCAATTTTTTTTCACTCTTTCATACCCTAAAACCTGAAAAAAATCATTCTGGCAGGGAGATGTGCAAGAGAATAAAAAATTTACCTTCCTGGGCTCCAGCGCTGCAGTTTGCACTTTCACCACAAGATGGCGCTAATATACATATAAACAAACTTCTCTATATTTCTCTAATATAGAGAAGTTCGCTTTACATATTAGCCCCGCCCCCGATGATGTCACGCTGCCACCACCGCTCTGCTGCTCTGCTTGGCTGCCGGGTCCCCAGAAGAATAGCAGGGACATGGGGGATCCCGGCGGCCAGGGAAAGACCCCACACTGCCGGGGAGAGAGACTGGAGTCCCGCTGCACAGCGCGATCGCGCGCGGGACTCCAAAACCTAAGGTAAAGCTCTGCAATGCCTACCCCGACCTGAGCTCGGGATCACTGCTAATAGCTTCTTTTTTCTACCCCGAGCTCAGGTCGGGAAAACCGGCAAGGAGGTTAAGGATACACATGGTGGCGTTAACCATAATTTACAGAGTTACGCTATGTTTTGTTTTTCTTTTCTTTTTTTATATCTATAACGGAGTATAAAGGCACAGGAAGTTGGAGGCTGGTGAACAGTTTTAATGAGAGCGCAGCATCCGTGGGATTGAATACTTACAATGTACAGGGTCACACAATATGTTGGAGCATTGTAAATAATAATAATAAAAATAACAATTGTTGAAATTTAAGTATGCTATGCTTGAATTCGGAGGCCTCGGTTACTTTAGATAATTGGTTTTAGGAAAAGGACTTGGTCTGCAGAGTTTCTCTTTAAGGAGGATTTCTCTTAGAGAGAAATAGAGGCATTTATGAAAGCACGATGTAGAACATTGTGCTGTGTCTCCCACAAGGCCCGAGCTCGTTATCAGCTCAAGATGTACCGACATCCAGGCTGCCGTGGAATAAACAATAAGTATTTTTATATTTCCTAAAGGTAAACAATGGCCAGGGAACATAAAACAATGTTCTGCTAAGAACAAGGGGACAGGTCACTGGAAATGGGATTTTCCAGAGCATGCGCAGTAAAGACTGGGCAAGTCAGTCCATCACATGCTGTTGATGGCCTATCACAGGCTGAGTATGTGATCGACAGTGGACTCCACCCACTAGGGGTGGAGTCCAGGGTTAACTCTTGACTAGCTGTTTATAAGAAACAGACAGTCTAGGGGAGCTCACTTTCCAGTTTCTTCCAGGTTCCACATTCATTTCAATTTCTGCTTATACTTCTTACTCGCTGTATCTGTCTGCTGTATGTAGGCCTAAGTGCAACGTAGCATAGATATTTGTATGATAAAGCATGGTTACCATTCACAAGGAATGGACCAAGAGCCGCAACGCTTAAGAGGACTTACTACAGACCAATTGCTTTGCTGAGGTAATGGACATGTAACTAAGATAAGATTGCTGCTGAACACACCTGTATATCTCTTTGCCGAATAAACTCCTTAAACTCTGAAGATGTCTAATCAGTTCTATCTCCTGTGATATGGCGCCAAACAAAGGTGTAGTGTTGTTGCCCATAGCAACCAACAAATATTTATAATAATAATAATGATGATAAAATAAACCTTCTCAGTAATGCTTCCAATGGTCACCAGTCCTTGCATAATAGTCACCTTTCCAGTAACTTTTGATGATTCCTCCTACTTCCCAGGGAGATCCTTCAAGGTCTCTATTACTCCCATGATACTCACATCTCCAGTAAGGTTTTTGATGATCCCCAGACTTCCCATGATATAGAGTGACCATATTTTTGTGGGTCCAACCTGGGACGGGTGGGGGAGGGGGGGGGGGCGTGGGGGGGGGGGGGGGGGCGGCGCGCGCAGCGCGCCGCGGCGAAAAGTGGGAAGGAGTGAGGAGCACGCAGCGGCGAAGACTGGGGGAGGGGGGCTGCGGCGCGCGAAAAAATGGGCGTGGCCATGACATTGTATGGGCGGAGCTAACGTAATGATGTAACAGCGAGGCATAAGAAAGCAGTGTTTACGCCATGATGTGGACAAACGAGACTTTGTATCATGGGTGTGCAGAAACTGTGTGATGCTAATAGTATACCGTAACCACAAAGCAGCAAACATAGCCATCTATGACCATTAAATAATAAATGCAGTAACAGTTACCCCGGACACCAGAAAATAAACGCAATAGGCAACATGTCAGTATAAAATAAATGCAATGCGGGCAACATGTCAGTACAAAATAAACGCACTGCGGGCAAACATTTCACCAGAAAAGAAACGCACTGCGGCCAAACATTTCACCAGAAAAGAAACGCACTGCGGGCAAACATTTCACCAGAAAAGAAACGCACTGCGGCCAAACATTTCACCAGAAAAGAAACGCAATGCGGGCAAACATTTCGCCAGAAAAGAAACGCACTGCGGGCAAACATTTAGCCAGAAAAGAAACGCAATGCGGGCAAACATTTCGCCAGAAAAGAAACGCACTGTGGGCAAACATTTCACCAGAAAAGAAACGCACTGCGGCCAAACATTTCACCAGAAAAGAAACGCAATGCGGCAAACATTTCGCCAGAAAAGAAACGCACTGCGGGCAAACATTTCGCCAGAAAAGAAACAATGCGGGCAAACATTTCACCTGGAAAAGAAACAATGCGGGCAAACATTTCACCTGGAAAAGAAACAATGCGGGCAAACATTTCACCTGGAAAAGAAACAATGCGGGCAAACATTTCACCTGGAAAAGAAACAATGCGGGCAAACATTTTACCTGGAAAAGAAACAATGCGGTCAAACATTTCACCTGGAAAAGAAACAATGCGGGCAAACATTTCACCTGGAAAAGAAAGCATTTACTCACCTGGCAGAAGTGTCCGGCCTCTGGCGCGCTGCTCCGTCCCGGGACCGTCTTCCTCCTCCTGCTCTTCTCTCCCGCGCTGACAGGGCTACGGCAAGATGGCGCCCGAAGCCCTGTACTGACACAAATAGGTCTCCAGTACAGGGCTTCGGCAGCCATCTTGCCGTAGCCCTGCTCGCCTGCCGGTGTCGGAAACAGACACCGGAAGAGGAGGCTGGAGCGGGGCTGCAGGCAATGAACTGGCACGGCGTCTATAGACGCCGCTGCCAGTTCATTGAGGAGAGAGTGGCCAGAGTCCCGAGGCCGGGACGTCCCGCTGCTGAAAGCGGGACGTTTCCCGGGACCTCATTAAGCCTGGGACAGCGGACCCCGAATCCGGGACGTGTCCCGGGCAATCCGGGACGTCTGGTCACTCTACATGATACTCTCTTCTCCATTAAAGCTATCAATGGTTTCTGGTCTCCCAAGGATAGTTACCTTTCTCTTAAAGAGAACCCGAGGTGACATATTGTTATCCTAACAGGACCCAGAGGCATGTCGTGTGCACAATGTCATGCCTTTGGGTCATTGTACCGCCGCTGCCAGGAAGGAAGGAAGTACTCCTGGGTCCCGGCTTGGCTTCCTTTGAGGAAGCTAACAGAGGCGGGGAGCGGCGGGGGGAGCCTGGAATCGAGGGGGAGATGCTACGAGGATGACTGACAGCCTCACATAAATAAAGCCAGCTAGCGACTTATCATATTGTCGGTAGCCTAGTGATCTTTTCAGGGGGTGCAGCTCGGTGCAGGGGGGAGGGGGGGGGGGGCTGGCTGTGGCAGTACAATGACCCAGAGGCATATCATTGTGCACACGACATGTCTCTGAGTTCTGGTAGGATAACGATATGCCACCTCGGGTTCTCTTTAAAGGATATTTGAGGAAAGGGAGGGGGGGGGGGGGGGGAGGGTAAGATTTTCTTACTTGGGGCTTCTTCCAGCCCCTAGCAGTCTATCAGGTCCCTTGCTGTAGTTCCACTGCCCTCCAGTGCGCTGCTGTCCTCTCTGTGGCTGCGGCTACTGCTGGTAGCCTGTACATCCGCACACCTCTCTCTATTAGAAATGTCACAGACATCAAATTTTGGGTCCACGGACACCAAACTCGAACTTCCATAAAAGTTCAAAGTCGTGTGAAGTGGGCAAACCACCATAGACTTCAATTAGCAGGTGAATTTTAAAACCTACAGGGACTCTTTTTGGCCACAAAGGTGATGGAAAAGTTGTTTCGAGGGGTCTAACACCTGGACAGGGGCATGCCGGAGGGGGATACATGGCAAAAGTCTCACCAAAAATTAAGTAGTTGACGCAGAGTCTGGTTTTAACCCCTAAAAGGCAGAAATCACATTACATTTCTACATAAAGAGGAATAAAGGGCTGCTTTAAAATGTCCGGAGTGTGTACATGGTGGAAGTAAAATGGTTATATTCGCTTCACAATGACAGACCAAACGCAGCATTTACTGAGATTGAGCACTGACAGATCTGTAAGACACTTAGGTGTGTGGTGCTGCATGTGCGCTGAACTGAATGGACCAGTGAAGGTGTGTAGCGCAGGCCATGATGGGAAGTTATTCTCAGGCCCTGCTGGGCCAATTTGCATATTTTTTTTTTTTGGTACACGCAGCTAGCACTTTGCTAGCTGCGTGTACTGCCGGATCGCCGCCGCCACCCGCCGATCGCCGCGCCCCCCCCCCCCCCAGACTCCGTGCGATGCCTGGCTAATCAGTGCCAGGCAGCGCTGAGGGGTGGATCGGGACTCCCTTAGACGTCACGACGTCCATGACGTCGGCGACGTCATCACGTCCCGTCGCCAAGCCCTTCAGGAAATCCTGTTCTTTGAACGGGATTTCCTGATCAAAGATCGCCGGAGGCGATTGAAGCGGGCGGGAGGATACCGCTGTACAGCGGCTATCATGTAGCGAGCCCTAGGCTCGCGACATGATTTTAAAAAAAAATGTAAAAAACACTGCTGCGCTGCCCCCTGGCGGATTCTAATAGACCGCCAGGAGGGTTAATAAAAGTGTACAATGGAACCAGTGCGCAACCTAATTGTTATATTTTTTTATTTTGGCTTATTTGTGAACTCCTTCTTGCTAACTAGACAATGCAGCCACGCGAGATTGAGCGCTACCAGGTCTGGACACTGGTCAGTGACACTGACAAGAGATGCGATGACTTAGCTCTGCACATGTATACATAGGTTTTGTAATTTGACCCCCCCCCCCCCCCCCAAAAAAAAAAAAAAAGAAAAGAAAACATGTTTTGCAAATGCTGTAGCAGAGCCAGACAATGGCTTCAATTCACTAAGATCATGCTGGAGGTAAGGCAAGAGAAAACTTACCACCACCCATCAATCTTGCCTTACTAAGGTGTAGAGATACGTTTTCACTGTGAGAGCGTTAGCGTTATCTTATCACTTCTGTCCTTAAGTTACCTCCCCTGGCCTGTAGTTATTTTCACATGCAGTTAATTAACAACCCGTCTTTAACTTTAAAATTCTGTAGTTATTTTAAGGACTGAAATGTTAACTTTAGAGAGCTCTCCTTAAAGGGAACCTTAACTCAAAAAAAAACATGAGTTTCAGTTAGGGACATTAACAAGTGCATTTTTACGCGTTACAGGTGCAATACAAATTTACGCATTGTACCTGTAACGCGTAAAAATGTATTTGTTAATGTCCGGGATAGCTTTCTGCACCAGCGGGAATGCATAAAAATGTACGCATGGCGGCCGGCCGACTCCTAGTCGGCAAAAATGAAACTAGCTAGCAGCGGGGGACCAAAGGAGCCATGAAAGACTGCCAGGGCACAGGATGGCTGCAGGGGGGTGGTAGATGCCCCAGGTGAGTGAAACTCATGTTTTTTTTTTATTTAAAGAGACTCCGTAACAAAAATTGCATCCTGTTTTTTATCATCCTACAAGTTCCAAAAGCTATTCTAATGTGTTCTGGCTTACTGCAGCACGTTCTACTATCACCGTCTCTGTAATAAATCAACTTATCTCTCTCTTGTCAGACTTGTCAGCCTGTGTCTGGAAGGCTGCCAAGTTCTTCAGTGTTGTGGTTCTGCTATGCACTCCCCCTTCCAGGCCCCTCTATGCACACTGCCTGTGTATTATTTAGATTAGGACAGCTTCTCTCTTCTCTCATCTTTTACAAGCTGGATAAATCCTCCACTGAGCTGGCTGGGCTTTCACATACTGAGGAATTACATACAGGCAGAGCTGTCTGCACTCTGCAGGAAGAAAAAGTCTGACACTTCAGTGGATGATAGCTGCAGAGGGAAAGAAACACACAAATGATCTCTTGAGATTCAAAAGGAAGGCTGTATACAGCCTGCTTGTGTATGAATGTATTTTCTATGTGAGGACATACTGTACATCAACCTACTTCCTGTTTTGGTGGCCATTTTGTTTGTTTATAAACAAACTTTTTAAAACTGTTTTTAACCACTTTTAATGCGGCGGGGAGCGGTGAAATTGTGACAGAGGGTAATAGGAGATGTCCCCTAACGCACTGGTATGTTTACTTTTGTGCGATTTTACCAATACAGATTCTCTTTAAGGTTCCCATAAACTTAAAGACAGAAAAGTTAACTTTAGGTTTGCATGAGGTAAAATGTTTCCTGAATACTACATGCCTTATCTCCATGGTGATAACGTTAGAAACGTTATTAAAGACAGGAGATAACCTTAGTGAATTGAGACCAATGGCTTCATTTCACTAAGATCATGCTGGTGATAATAAGGCAAGAGAAAACTTACCACCACCCATCAATCTTGCCTTGTTGAGGTGTAGAAATAAGTGTTCACAGTGAGAGAGTTATCTTATCACTTAATTCCTTAAAGGGAAGGTTCACGCAGGAGCTGTAAAAAATAGAAATCAAAATCCACTTACCTGGGGCTTCCTCCAGCCCGTGGCAGGCAGGAGGTGCCCTCGCCGCCGCTCCGCAGGCTCCCGGTGGTCTCCGGTGGTGATCCCGACCTGGCCAGGCCGGCTGCCAGGTCGGGCTGCTCCTGCGCTCCAAGTTGCGTGTCACTTGTGCGCGCTGACGTCATCCGACGTCCTCCGGGCTGTACTGCGCAGGCGCAGAACTTCTGCGCCTGCGCAGTACAGCCCGGAGGACGTCGGATGACGTCAGCGCGCACAAGTGACACGCAACTTGGAGCGCAGGAGCAGCCCGACCTGGCAGCCGGCCTGGCCAGGTCGGGATCACCACCGGAGACCACCGGGAGCCTGCGGAGCGGCGGCGAGGGCACCTCCTGCCTGCCACGGGCTGGAGGAAGCCCCAGGTAAGTGGATTTTGATTTCTATTTTTTACAGCTCCTGCGTGAACCTTCCCTTTAACCTCCCTGCCGTTATAAAAAATTGCTGCGCACGGCAGGGAGGGTGTTTTTTGGCATTTTTTTTTTTTTTTTTTTAGCATGTAGCTAGCCTAGCGCTAGCTACATGCTTCCCCCCTCCCTGCGGCGTCCCCCCGAATGCGCCGATCGCCGCCGGCGCATTTACCCATCCGGAAATCACGTTCTGACCGCGATTTCCAGGAGGGCTTCCCCCGTCGCCATGGCGACGGGCGCGATAATGTCACCGACGTCATCGACGTCGTGACGTCAGAGGGAGTCCCGAACCACCCCTCGACGCTGCCTGGCACTGATTGGCCAGGCAGCGCATGGGTCTCGGGGGGGGGGGGCACCCTCTGATGCGGCGGGTTGCGGCGAATCGGCACGGAGCGGCGGCGATCGTAAGTTACACGCAGCTAGCAAAGTGCTAGCTGTGTGTAACAAAAAAAAATTATGCAAATCGGCCCAGCAGGGCCTGAGGAATCCTCCGCGGCAGGTTACCCCGAGCTGAGCTCGGGATAACCGGCAGGGAGGTTAAGTTACCTCCTCTGTAGTTATTATAAAATGCAGTTAACAACCCGTCTTTAACTTTAGAATTCTGTAGTTATTTTAAGGATTGAAATGTTAACTTTAGAGATCTCTCCTTAACTTAATAACAGAATGTAAGTCTTGGTGGTGTATTCTCCACAGTCAGCATGCAACGCATGAGCTGGCGTGGAGGAGGTACACACACCAGCACAAGGAAACAGGCTATCCCTAGTATAGTGGAGGGGAGGACTGACTCCAATAGGAGATTGTGGCGCACAGAGCCGGTGCAGATCTGACAGCCACAAACAATGCTTTCGTTATAACGTCTCAGCGCAAAGTAGCGCTGAGCGCATAAACCAGAACTGAGGAGATCAGGACAGGTAGACAGAATGAACGCTTGCTAGCTAGCGGCTACTTAGCGACAGCAAGCGTCCAAAACAAGACAGACTGGAATGAGGCAGCCAATGCGATAGCAGCGATGGCGTGCCTCACAAAGACAGGACAGGATAGTCAGGAAATAGCAGGATCAAGATAGATGAACGTAACACAGACAAATATACAATAAGTATGTTTTCCTAGCGTATTACAATTACAGCTATCAATGAAACTATTTGTAACGTCTGACTAACATATGTATATATCAGCAATGAACCGATATATGACATAAGCAGGAACGCTGACTAGGACTGGAGTAATACAGGGAACAGGACTCAGAAGGATTCGCTATCTCTTCGCAGAGATGAACGCAATCCACAAACGGTAACAGAACAGGATTCAGAAGGATTCGTTATCTCTTCGCAGAGATGAACGCAATCCACAAACAGTAACAGAACAGGATTCAGAAGGATTCGTTATCTCTTCGCAGAGATGAACGCAATCCACAAACGGTAACAGGACAGGATTCAGAAGGATTCGTTATCTCCTCGCAGAGATGAACGCAATCCACAAACGGTAACAGAACAGGATTCAGAAGGATTCGTTATCTCTTCGCAGAGATGAACGCAATCCACAAACAGAACCAGGAGCAGGGTAACTACCTCAGCACGGGTGGTCACGGTACGCGCAACCTACCAAAACGTGCTGGAAAACTGACTAACTGAACACAGGATATAAACAGTTCGTGTACGTATACATCAGCGACACTGATGTATCAACGTAACACGAATACAAGGAAAATAATAAACGTGCTGGTATGCATATATATTGGCAATGAACCAATATATGATGCAAAGACCAGCAAAGTATCTTTAGAACAAGAAACACGATCGGGGGCCGAAGCGACAGCAAGACAGGCTTAAACTGAAGCTATGAAAACCCAAGGAAACCCTGCAGGAAGCAGATCTTTATACTGAGGTCATCCAATGGGAGCAGACATGCAGATTCCCACACAGGTGAATGATAATCAGTCACAAGCTGACAGCAGGGAAAGACAGACAAAGCTATGCAGCTTGCATGGAAAGACATCAGAACTGCCTGAGCTGCAGCACTACTACTTCCAGCAACACCTGCTGCAGCAGCGATCATTACAGTACCCCCGCCCTTAAAAGCGGATTCCAGACGCTTTTCAAAACTGAAATTCCCAACAAAACAGTCTGACTGATAATTCATGATGACCGGGACAGCCCGGCAAGACCGAATTCCAGAATCAGTCCCCACAAGACTGGACCCATCAGAACCAGAACCTACAGAACCATGCCCATCAGTACTACAAGCCCCAGTGTGACACCCATCAGAACCATGATTTCCAGAAGAAAGCCCTCCGAAACTCCCTGAGCGATACCCACCGCCTTCCAGGAACCGTTCAGAAACGCCAAAGCCTTTGCAATGCCCACCGGGACTGTCTTTACCAACACAAAACCCACTGTTGAACCAGTCCAAGGCACCAGGACAAGTTTTCTCAGAGACCTCCCAGAACACCTTGAAGCTCCAAAGAGATCCCCATAGGTCAGAACGCCCCTTAGGCTCACATGGAGAACTATCAAGAACCCCTATGGAACCTAGGGCAATTCCCGAGTCAGGGCCACAAGGACAAACATCAAGATCAGGGCTTTCAGGGACCAGAACCATCTCTGGGCATGCAGGCAGACTGGCAACATCAGAACATGTTCCCACTAAGGAAGCATCAGAGCACGCTAGCACCTTAGACACACTTGGGCATTCTGGCACACAAAGAACATCTGGGCACACTGGCACAAGAGAAACCTCTGGGCATGTCAAGGAACTGTGAGCCTCAGGGTCAGCCAAGACAGGACCAAAACCAGGACTGGCCAAAAAAAAATCATCATGACTAGACTTCGCAACTACTGGACTTTTACACGAGAATGCAGGATCAGACTTAGATGTCGCTGATTCCAGCAAAGTCTGTAACAAATCAGATTCAGGGGCACTAACAAGACAGGACAAATTTTCTGATGTATGCACTGAACCAGATAGGGACTCCACAACTACCTCTGGACTGGACAGAGACTCATCTAATACACTGGATTGGAGCTCATGAGGCGCTGCAGAACAAGTCAGTATTGCAGCAGCCCCCACTGGACTAGGCAAAACTGAGGAATTCCCTGGACAGGAAGGGGACTCTGACTGGAACCTCTGCCACAGTGGCCAGAGAACCAGAATCTTTCAGGATACAGGGCTGGGTTTCAGGAACACTCATCAGACCGGACTGAAATTCTGAGATTTCTATTATTTTGACCAGAGAATCAGAATTATCCATGTTACAGGGCAAGACTTCTGAAACATTCAGAGGACAGGGCTGGAGTTCCTCGGCTGTTACAACACTGGAGAGGGACTCAACAACATTGGTTAAATCAGACTGTATACAGGGCAAGGTATCTAACACACTTGCTGACGAGGACAGTATTTCAATGGCTTCTGCTTTGCTGGGCAGAAATTCATCAAGTTTTATTAGAGCAGACTGTAATTCCAAAACAGCTGCTAGACAAGTGAATATTACTGCAACACCAACTGAGGTAAGCAGTGCCTCAGACTCCTCTGCTAGAGGGTTTGAAGTATCCAAAGTACTGGGTGAAGCATAAGACTCTGCGACCACAGCTTCACTGGACAGGATCACTGAACAGTCCATATTGCAGGGCAAAACCATGGAAGCACCTGCTGGACAGCATAATGATTCTGTGACCTGAGTTTCATTTGAGAGATCTACTGCACAATTCATGGTACAGGGCAAATTTACTGGAACATTTTCTGAACAAGGTAATAATTCTGCGATTTCAGGTTCACATAGCAGATGCTCTGAGCTATTCACGAAACTAGAGCGAGGTGTAGAAACAGGAAGATCAAGACACAATGTTTGCGCATCTGAATCACCATTCATTTGTAAAATTGGAAAATTCAGATGCTGGGGTTCTGAGGTTTCTAGACAGGATTGCTGGGACTCGGAAACTGATGTAGTGCATCTATTGGCATCTGCTGGATCAGACAGGAGTTGAACTTTATTAACACAGGTAATTTCTGCAGAAGTGTTTGCAGAGGCAGGCAAGATTTTTCTGGTGTCTCTTTCACTGAACAAAGAGTCATGAGTACTGGCTAGGCTGGACTCGGAAGTCAGCAGGACCTCTGGATTCTCTGCTGAGAAATTTGCGCAGGACAAAGTTAAGAATGTATCAGTGGCTTCTGTTTTACTGGTAAGTAACACTGAGTTATCCATGGTACAGGGTGGAATTGCAGGAACTTCAATTTCACACAAAAAGAGCTCCGAATCACCTGCTGAATCAGCCAAAGGTGCTGAAGCAGGCGGGTCAGAACGCCAAATTTGCGAATTCGGAGTCACATAAAAATCATCCAAAATCAGTTCCCACACATCAATCAATGGAGCCACAAAGTCATACCCACACACACCAGTTTTTATTAGGTTATAGGCAGACTTAATGCATGCATTCAATACTAATTCACTTTTTGCACTGTAAAATTGACAAAATGAACTTGAATCATTCTTCCATTCATTGACCAGAGCTTCCATCTCTCCTTTCTCAAATGGAGGATTCCAAGCATACTTAACAGGCAGATCATGGTTTGCAGATATGATTGTAGCAGGGACATATATTGGGTTAATTAGCAGGTGATTGGCAGATTCCTTATTCCTAAGAATCTCCAATACCTGTAGCAAGTGCTGAACTGTAGTGTATGCAAACTTTCCTTGCTTCACAAATAAGTTGATTTGTTCAATACTCTGTAATATCTCCTCATAATCATACTCAGATAATTCTTTTAAACAAAAATCTTTATTTTCCCTAGCCAGGGAGGAAAGTTCATTAGTAGTTTCATAAGTCCATTTAACTCCCCTGAAAGACAATTGCATTTCATTATCTGTTAATGGCAGAATCTCATTATAGGTCTCAGTCGCTAAGGATAACGACTCTGCAGATCGGACACGTTTCTTAGAACGTTTGCGTTTTGCCTTAGACCCTGCTGTTTTTGGTGATTTATTCAAGGCTGCAGGAAAATTATCAGTAACACTTTCTGCTTGCTGAACATTTTTGCAAGCAATTGAAGGAGTAGCTGATTGGCCTGCTGCCAGGAGTTCATTAAGAGGAAAAGGCAATGGATCTATGCGCAACCAGTTATGGATCACAAACGCTAGAAATTCCAGCGGTCTCTCTTTCAAATCGTAATGATTGAGAACATCAAATGCCCACTGGAATAATTCCCCTTTAAACAAAATATAACTTAGTTGGAGTGCCCAGGTTGAAACAGGAGTCGCTTGGAGATCGGGATTGGCCAGGAACCTGGCACATTCAAAGAAAAACTCATTTTCTGTTTCAGAGCTAAGTTCTTCAAATTTCTTAAAGGAACAGGAACCATAATTAACAGTGTCATACTTTCTGGGAATCCCCCCCACAATGGGGATTGGTAATGGGGTTTTCATAATGTGAGGCTTGGAGGTGTATTCTCCACAGTCAGCATGCAACGCATGAGCTGGCGTGGAGGAGGTACACACACCAGCACAAGGAAACAGGCTATCCCTAGTATAGTGGAGGGGAGGACTGACTCCAATAGGAGATTGTGGCGCACAGAGCCGGTGCAGATCTGACAGCCACAAACAATGCTTTCGTTATAACGTCTCAGCGCAAAGTAGCGCTGAGTGCATAAACCAGAACTGAGGAGATCAGGACAGGTAGACAGAATGAACGCTTGCTAGCTAGCGGCTACTTAGCGACAGCAAGCGTCCAAAACAAGACAGACTGGAATGAGGCAGCCAATGCGATAGCAGCGATGGCGTGCCTCACAAAGACAGGACAGGATAGTCAGGAAATAGCAGGATCAAGATAGATGAACGTAACACAGACAAATATACAATAAGTATGTTTTCCTAGCGTATTACAATTACAGCTATCAATGAAACTATTTGTAACGTCTGACTAACATATGTATATATCGGCAATGAACCGATATATGACATAAGCAGGAACGCTGACTAGGACTGGAGTAATACAGGGAACAGGACTCAGAAGGATTCGCTATCTCTTCGCAGAGATGAACGCAATCCACAAACGGTAACAGAACAGGATTCAGAAGGATTCGTTATCTCTTCGCAGAGATGAACGCAATCCACAAACAGTAACAGAACAGGATTCAGAAGGATTCGTTATCTCTTCGCAGAGATGAACGCAATCCACAAACGGTAACAGGACAGGATTCAGAAGGATTCGTTATCTCCTCGCAGAGATGAACGCAATCCACAAACGGTAACAGAACAGGATTCAGAAGGATTCGTTATCTCTTCGCAGAGATGAATGCAATCCACAAACAGAACCAGGAGCAGGGTAACTACCTCAGCACGGGTGGTCACGGTACGCGCAACCTACCAAAACGTGCTGGAAAACTGACTAACTGAACACAGGATATAAACAGTTCGTGTACGTATACATCAGTGACACTGATGTATCAACGTAACACGAATACAAGGAAAATAATAAACGTGCTGGTATGCATATATATTGGCAATGAACCAATATATGATGCAAAGACCAGCAAAGTATCTTTAGAACAAGAAACACGATCGGGGGCCGAAGCGACAGCAAGACAGGCTTAAACTGAAGCTATGAAAACCCAAGGAAACCCTGCAGGAAGCAAATCTTTATACTGAGGTCATCCAATGGGAGCAGACATGCAGATTCCCACACAGGTGAATGATAATCAGTCACAAGCTGACAGCAGGGAAAGACAGACAAAGCTATGCAGCTTGCATGGAAAGACATCAGAACTGCCTGAGCTGCAGCACTACTACTTCCAGCAACACCTGCTGCAGCAGCGATCATTACAGTACCCCCGCCCTTAAAAGCGGATTCCAGACGCTTTTCAAAACTGAAATTCCCAACAAAACAGTCTGACTGATAATTCATGATGACCGGGACAGCCCGGCAAGACCGAATTCCAGAATCAGTCCCCACAAGACTGGACCCATCAGAACCAGAACCTACAGAACCATGCCCATCAGTACTACAAGCCCCAGTGTGACACCCATCAGAACCATGATTTCCAGAAGAAAGCCCTCCGAAACTCCCTGAGCGATACCCACCGCCTTCCAGGAACCGTTCAGAAACGCCAAAGCCTTTGCAATGCCCACCGGGACTGTCTTTACCAACACAAAACCCACTGTTGAACCAGTCCAAGGCACCAGGACAAGTTTTCTCAGAGACCTCCCAGAACACCTTGAAGCTCCAAAGAGATCCCCATAGGTCAGAACGCCCCTTAGGCTCACATGGAGAACTATCAAGAACCCCTATGGAACCTAGGGCAATTCCCGAGTCAGGGCCACAAGGACAAACATCAAGATCAGGGCTTTCAGGGACCAGAACCATCTCTGGGCATGCAGGCAGACTGGCAACATCAGAACATGTTCCCACTAAGGAAGCATCAGAGCACGCTAGCACCTTAGACACACTTGGGCATTCTGGCACACAAAGAACATCTGGGCACACTGGCACAAGAGAAACCTCTGGGCATGTCAAGGAACTGTGAGCCTCAGGGTCAGCCAAGACAGGACCAAAACCAGGACTGGCCAAAAAAAAATCATCATGACTAGACTTCGCAACTACTGGACTTTTACACGAGAATGCAGGATCAGACTTAGATGTCGCTGATTCCAGCAAAGTCTGTAACAAATCAGATTCAGGGGCACTAACAAGACAGGACAAATTTTCTGATGTATGCACTGAACCAGATAGGGACTCCACAACTACCTCTGGACTGGACAGAGACTCATCTAATACACTGGATTGGAGCTCATGAGGCGCTGCAGAACAAGTCAGTATTGCAGCAGCCCCCACTGGACTAGGCAAAACTGAGGAATTCCCTGGACAGGAAGGGGACTCTGACTGGAACCTCTGCCACAGTGGCCAGAGAACCAGAATCTTTCAGGATACAGGGCTGGGTTTCAGGAACACTCATCAGACCGGACTGAAATTCTGAGATTTCTATTATTTTGACCAGAGAATCAGAATTATCCATGTTACAGGGCAAGACTTCTGAAACATTCAGAGGACAGGGCTGGAGTTCCTCGGCTGTTACAACACTGGAGAGGGACTCAACAACATTGGTTAAATCAGACTGTATACAGGGCAAGGTATCTAACACACTTGCTGACGAGGACAGTATTTCAATGGCTTCTGCTTTGCTGGGCAGAAATTCATCAAGTTTTATTAGAGCAGACTGTAATTCCAAAACAGCTGCTAGACAAGTGAATATTACTGCAACACCAACTGAGGTAAGCAGTGCCTCAGACTCCTCTGCTAGAGGGTTTGAAGTATCCAAAGTACTGGGTGAAGCATAAGACTCTGCGACCACAGCTTCACTGGACAGGATCACTGAACAGTCCATATTGCAGGGCAAAACCATGGAAGCACCTGCTGGACAGCATAATGATTCTGTGACCTGAGTTTCATTTGAGAGAACTACTGCACAATTCATGGTACAGGGCAAATTTACTGGAACATTTTCTGAACAAGGTAATAATTCTGCGATTTCAGGTTCACATAGCAGATGCTCTGAGCTATTCACGAAACTAGAGCGAGGTGTAGAAACAGGAAGATCAAGACACAATGTTTGCGCATCTGAATCACCATTCATTTGTAAAATTGGAAAATTCAGATGCTGGGGTTCTGAGGTTTCTAGACAGGATTGCTGGGACTCGGAAACTGATGTAGTGCATCTATTGGCATCTGCTGGATCAGACAGGAGTTGAACTTTATTAACACAGGTAATTTCTGCAGAAGTGTTTGCAGAGGCAGGCAAGATTTTTCTGGTGTCTGTTTCACTGAACAAAGAGTCATGAGTACTGGCTAGGCTGGACTCGGAAGTCAGCAGGACCTCTGGATTCTCTGCTGAGAAATTTGCGCAGGGCAAGGTTAAGAATGTATCAGTGGCTTCTGTTTTACTGGTAAGTAACACTGAGTTATCCATGGTACAGGGTGGAATTGCAGGAACTTCAATTTCACACAAAAAGAGCTCCGAATCACCTGCTGAATCAGCCAAAGGTGCTGAAGCAGGCGGGTCAGAACGCCAAATTTGCGAATTCGGAGTCACATAAAAATCATCCAAAATCAGTTCCCACACATCAATCAATGGAGCCACAAAGTCATACCCACACACACCAGTTTTTATTAGGTTATAGGCAGACTTAATGCATGCATTCAATACTAATTCACTTTTTGCACTGTAAAATTGACAAAATGAACTTGAATCATTCTTCCATTCATTGACCAGAGCTTCCATCTCTCCTTTCTCAAATGGAGGATTCCAAGCATACTTAACAGGCAGATCATGGTTTGCAGATATGATTGTAGCAGGGACATATATTGGGTTAATTAGCAGGTGATTGGCAGATTCCTTATTCCTAAGAATCTCCAATACCTGTAGCAAGTGCTGAACTGTAGTGTATGCAAACTTTCCTTGCTTCACAAATAAGTTGATTTGTTCAATACTCTGTAATATCTCCTCATAATCATACTCAGATAATTCTTTTAAACAAAAATCTTTATTTTCCCTAGCCAGGGAGGAAAGTTCATTAGTAGTTTCATAAGTCCATTTAACTCCCCTGAAAGACAATTGCATTTCATTATCTGTTAATGGCAGAATCTCATTATAGGTCTCAGTCGCTAAGGATAACGACTCTGCAGATCGGACACGTTTCTTAGAACGTTTGCGTTTTGCCTTAGACCCTGCTGTTTTTGGTGATTTATTCAAGGCTGCAGGAAAATTATCAGTAACACTTTCTGCTTGCTGAACATTTTTGCAAGCAATTGAAGGAGTAGCTGATTGGCCTGCTGCCAGGAGTTCATTAAGAGGAAAAGGCAATGGATCTATGCGCAACCAGTTATGGATCACAAACGCTAGAAATTCCAGCGGTCTCTCTTTCAAATCGTAATGATTGAGAACATCAAATGCCCACTGGAATAATTCCCCTTTAAACAAAATATAACTTAGTTGGAGTGCCCAGGTTGAAACAGGAGTCGCTTGGAGATCAGGATTGGCCAGGAACCTGGCACATTCAGAGAAAAACTCATTTTCTGTTTCAGAGCTAAGTTCTTCAAATTTCTTAAAGGAACAGGAACCATAATTAACAGTGTCATACTTTCTGGGAATCCCCCCCACAATGGGGATTGGTAATGGGGTTTTCATAATGTGAGGCTTGGAGGTGTATTCTCCACAGTCAGCATGCAACGCATGAGCTGGCGTGGAGGAGGTACACACACCAGCACAAGGAAACAGGCTATCCCTAGTATAGTGGAGGGGAGGACTGACTCCAATAGGAGATTGTGGCGCACAGAGCCGGTGCAGATCTGACAGCCACAAACAATGCTTTCGTTATAACGTCTCAGCGCAAAGTAGCGCTGAGTGCATAAACCAGAACTGAGGAGATCAGGACAGGTAGACAGAATGAACGCTTGCTAGCTAGCGGCTACTTAGCGACAGCAAGCGTCCAAAACAAGACAGACTGGAATGAGGCAGCCAATGCGATAGCAGCGATGGCGTGCCTCACAAAGACAGGACAGGATAGTCAGGAAATAGCAGGATCAAGATAGATGAACGTAACACAGACAAATATACAATAAGTATGTTTTCCTAGCGTATTACAATTACAGCTATCAATGAAACTATTTGTAACGTCTGACTAACATATGTATATATCGGCAATGAACCGATATATGACATAAGCAGGAACGCTGACTAGGACTGGAGTAATACAGGGAACAGGACTCAGAAGGATTCGCTATCTCTCACCCGAGGAGTCCTGCAGGAAGCAGATCTTTATACTGAGGTCATCCAATGGGAGCAGACATGCAGATTCCCACACAGGTGAATGATAATCAGTCACAAGCTGACAGCAGGGAAAGACAGACAAAGCTATGCAGCTTGCATGGAAAGAGATCAGAACTGCCTGAGCTGCAGCACTACTACTTCCAGCAACACCTGCTGCAGCAGCGATCATTACACAGAAGAGTTAACTTTAGGTTTGCCTGAGGTAAACTGTTTAGTGAGTACTACATGCCTTATCACCATGATGATAACACTAGAAACAGCTCAGAAACGTTATTCAAGACATAAGATAAGCTTAATGAATTGAGGCCAATGTCATGTCCTGCACATTTTACCCCAAAAATTAAAGTTTTTTTCAAAGAAAATGAATGTTTGTTAAATCCCTGGTGAGCGTCACTGACAAGAGGCGGTGACTTGGCTCTGCACATGTATGTGCAGGTTTACACATACAAATGTAATTTAAGAAAAAATGTTATTGTTATTTTTTTAAAAATGTAACTGTTATTTAGAAAAAAAATGTTCTTAGAGCGTGCACTGGAATGTGGAATAGGCCCTGGGGAGCTGGTGGTGTGCACTTGTAGTAGAGGAGGGCACAGCAGCAACAGAGGGAGACTCAGCCGAGGACGATAGCAAAGAGGATGATGGAGAAGGAGTAGGAGGAGAAGAGGAGGTGGCAGCAGACCTGCCTGCCATTTGTGGCTGTGTCACCGACTCCAATGCAGAGCAATGCGGTGGAGGCTTGCCAGTGGTGGTCAGCAGGTTGCAGGCTGGCAGCAGGCCTGCTTGCCACATGTGTTGGTGTCACCAACTCCAATGCAGAGCCACGCAGTGGAGGCTTGCCAGTGGTGGTCAGCAGGTGGCAGGCTGGCAGCAAGCCTGCTTGCCACATGTGTTGGTGTCACCAACTCGAATGCAGAGCCACACAGTGGAGGCTTGCCAGAGGTGGTCAGGAGGTGGCAGGCTGGCAACATACCTGTCTGCCATTCATGGTGGTGTCACCGACTCCAATGCAGAGCCACACAGTGGAGGCTTGCCAGAGGTGGTCAGGAGGTGGCAGGCTGGCAACAGGCCTGTCTGCCATTCATGGTGGTGTCACCGACTCCAATGCAGAGCCATGCAGTGGAGGCTTGCCAGAGGTTGTCAGGAGGTGGCAGGCTGGCAACATACCTGTCTGCCATTCATGGTGGTGTCACCGACTCCAATGCAGAGCCACACAGTGGAGGCTTGCCAGAGGTGGTCAGGAGGTGGCAGGCTGGCAACAGGCCTGTCTGCCATTCATGGTGGTGTCACCGACTCCAATGCAGAGCCACGCAGTGGAGGCTTGCCAGCAGTCAGCAGGTCTACTCAATGTGCGGTATAGGTAATATACCTGCCCTGACCATGCTTTGCAGACCAGGTATCAGTGGTTGCATTGACCCTTGTCCCAACACTGTGTGCCAGAGATGCGGTGACTTGGCTCTGCACATGATGGCACAGGTTTACACATACATGTTTAATCTGAGAAACAAATGCCAATGTTATTTATAAATACATTATTATTCAGAAAAAAATGTCAATGTTTTTTAGAAAAAGAAAATTAATTGTTATTTAGAAAAAGATGTCAATGTTATTTAGAAAAAAAATGGTTTGGGGATTGCCTTCCTGGAAAAATAAATTCTGACGGGTACCTTTCACTGTGGTGTCCCAATCGCAACACATTTTTTAAAGGCCTCCGACTCCACCAGCTTGTATGGTAACCACTTGCGGGCTAACAGTTCCGACAAGCCAGCTGTCAGATGCCAAGCAAGGGAGCGACTCAGAGACATTGGCTTCTTATGCTCAAAAATGTCCTTGACAGATACCTAACTGTAGGCAGATAAGCAGGAACTGCTTTAGGTGAGAGGCGGAGTGGAGGGTGGCTGCGAAGGGACAAGGACAGCAGAGGGTGACATGGCTGAAGAAGCTGGACCAGGAGGAAGGTGGCTTAGACAATAGCTATCATTCATGAAAGTGCTGTCGGTATGGAGAATCAGTGCGGGAAAACACCGCTGGCGGTGTTTTAGACTTCTGGCTGCTGATTCATAAAAAAGTATCCATGTGCGGTAGCAGTGCGGAGATTCCCCGAACTAATCTGGCGGTAGGCTTGCGGAGACACGGAAGCTGCTGAGTTGATACATTTCTCCGTGTTCCGCTCTGCCGCAGATGCCTGGGAGGTCTGTGTGTCTCCATTCACTTACATTGATATCGCCACATCAGAGGGAGCGGTACTTCCCGACCTCACACCGCTTGCGGTGATCTTTATGAATTTACATTTTGCTACATTTTTTACAATAATCACCGCACAAGGCGGTGATTTATCGCTCTGCTCGGTAGTGTCAGCTTTATGAATGCTGAATTTGCTACGTGGGCGGTAAAGTCAGCTGTTTTAAGCATTTCCGCATGCGGAAATGCTTTATGAATGATAGCCTTTGTGTGCTGATTATCCTCATGTATTGCTCCCATTGCTCCCATTCCCATTGGCACATTTCCAGTGTGGTTTAAAATTAGCATCGCTTTTTAGTAGGAGGGCTTTTCGGTCTCTTTAAGTCCCCTATAACTTCCTTGTGGTTTTGGGTCACCACAAGCTGCTTGGTTACTGAGTTGTACTGGTCAAAGCCCCTATCCCATAGAGCCATATCAATTCCTGCCATGCACTGAAGAGGACCAAATGTCTGAAACAGGCTGTGTGCATGTGGGGTTGGTATGGCTCTGTAAAATTTAAAACTCTAGGCTTGCTAGACACCAGCAGTTCTTGACTTCTGGGGCATGAAGAGATCATTTGCATATTCAGTAGCGGTGCATTGTGGGTAACCACAGATGTTCACTCTATGCTGAATTATCGCAAATTCTTTCTGTTTTAAGAAGGCAAACCACACTTAGCATTGCTTTTTAGTAGGAGGGCCCTATACCTTACTTGTGGTTTTAGGTCACCCAGAGCTGCTTCGTTACCATGTCAATAATCCCTCAACTCACGTCAAAGAGTCAAGAGATAATCCCATTTTATTTTCTCCGGTTTCACACCGCATTGTACTGCAACGCTAAAAAAGGCCTTCTGGGATTTCCACGTTAATATGTGGTAATCCCCTTTCTGGCCGTAAGCCAAACAGGAAGTGAGGTTTTCTAGCGCTCACTTCCTGTGGAGGAAATACGTATTGTGCGAAAGTGTATAGAAAAAATACGCTTCTGCGCCGCAACAAAAAAACTTAAAAAAAAAAGTCTGCATCACCATTGTCTTACAGGACTTCCAGTCTGCCACATAAGCTGGCCCCCAATGCACTGTTTATTCACGTTGGCAGTGCAATGAAAAATGTCACTACCGGTGTATAGTGACGCACCATACGAGTATGAAAGCCCCCATAGACTTTTATTGTCTTAGCATTACCACAGGGTAATGCAACACAATGAAAAACAGTGGCTGGATAGTGTACAGGTTAAGGGCTCTGCCTTGGACATTAGAGACCAGGGTTTGAATCCTGGTTAGGCTCAGTACCTATTCAGTAAGAAGTCCTTGGGCAAGACTTCCTAACACTGCAGGGTGGCCCCTTGAGTGTGCCCTTAGTGGCTGCAGTCAATACATAGTTTGTAAAAAGTCCTTGGACAAGACTTCCTAACCCTGCAGGGTGGCCCCTTGAGTGTGCCATTAGTGGCTGCTGCTCTTGAGCACATTGAGTCCAACTGGAGAAAAGCGATATACAAATGTTAGGATTATTAGGATTATATAGGCCTAAAATGTTTTCCTATTTTTGGTTCTACTATTCTAGTTGCTCTTTTTCTTCTAACTGTACATTTGAGGAGGAGCGTCCCAGGCCCAGGTAATGGAAGGCCAGATTCACATCAAACTGTTTGATATGTCATCCCCATTCATGCTCCTCCTTACCATCAGGTTGTCCACGCTGCTGAATTAATTTTTAGTTTGGTTCTCATATGCTTTTGTTGCTGAAAGATGTATATACACGTTTTAATATCACTGACTAGGTGGAAACATCACTTTCTGGATGATGTTCTTCTTGATTTGATGCATTACTATTTGTCCATGATAACACAATGCTGTCACTTTATCTCCTATATGTCTCAGAAAAGCACTTTAGGAGTAAACAACACAGAAAGTAATTGTAAGACCTGTTAAGATCCCATGATTGTTTTTTAGACCTCTGAGTACTGAAAGTCAACCCAGACCACCCAAGTCAGCATATATTGTTCATAACGATACTGGGACATAAAAATCTATTCCTCCATAGCCTCCTTGGTTTCCACTCTTTTCAGCTATGCTTTTATGGAGCGCGGAGTAGGTGACTTCCAACACAGTGATCGTTGCTCTAGCAGCATTTATTAGATGTATCACTATAGATTTCTTGTAAGTCTTAACCCTCCTGGCGGTGCATTTGTGTCTGGAATTATGAGTCAAAAGCGGTACATTGTTTGTCTAGAATTCTAGGCCTCCTATTCTTACGTCATAACTCATCAATATATGCCAGAATTAAAGCCTGGTAGACATTCTGCATATACATAAAAGACTAGAACACAAATGTGTTGAATTAATTACATTTAAGAATAAACTTAACATTTTTTGAAACTGTACAAATAAGGCAGGCAGAGAGTAGTCAAAATCCATGCAGACGTCGGTGCAGGCAGCAAGCAGAGAGTAGTCATAGTCTAGGCAAACGTCGGTGCAGGCGGCAGGCAGAGCGTAATCAAAATCCAGGAAGAGGTCGGTGCAGGCGGCAAGCAGAGTAGTCAAAATCCAGGCAGAAGTCGGTGCAGGCCACAGGCAGAGCGTAATCAAAATCCAGGCAGAGGTCGGTGCAGGCGGCAAGCAGAGTAGTCAAAATCCAGGCAGAAGTCGGTGCAGGCCACAGGCAGAGCGTAATCAAAATCCAGGCAGAGGTCGGTGTGATGAACATTACGCCAACGATTTTCGGATGGTCGTGCGCAGTTCCTGTCAGTCCCGGGTAAATGCACAATAGATGTCAATTTCCCTCTCTCTTACTGAGAACAGTAACCTTCCCCCCCACATCCTGTGTCAGGTCAGGAAAGAATGTCACACCTAGCAGGACCTCCCGCTGGGCCAGTTGCTGGCACAGCCTTCCCCAAGGAAACTAGACCCAACCAGTAAGATAAAAAAATTCCCTCCAAACTCAGAGGCTCAAACAAAGGAATCCTTAATGTATTAATAATTCAAAATAGGTTTGGCACAGAAAGACAACAAACACATTTCCTGATACCCAGAAATCAGTTCTATCACTCACATGATTTATAATTTTCTGGCTATCAGGAATCAATAGAGAATCCACTTTATCCGGCCTGCGTAGAGCGAATGCGACAGACTAGGCATGTATAGCCTAGTTTAATACAGGATCGCAAGCGGCTTATGAATATAGTCTCGGATTTGCGATGCGCCAATCTGGGACGGAATTACACAAATTATTAATAAATTGGTACATTTCTTGCTCTAAGTCTGAGGGTGGCAACCTGGCTTCCAGGAGGTAGCCCTGCCTTAAACACACCTACTTTCCAGGTAGTGACCGCCCCAAAACTGAGGTCAGTAAAAAGTGTTTGCGAGGAACTCCTCCTGAGTTCTTCAATTTCCATCTATCAGGGAAGTCTAGACATGTGCTCACGGAGAACCGGGCGCATGTTGTATACAAAGACTTTTAACCTGAATGCCTACTTTTAAACTGGACTATTTTCTTCATTCTTCAAATGGACTGCTCAGCTAACTAAGTAAGAATTTTCTGATTTTATTCCTTTTTATTTTTAAAGAGTAACTGTCAGGCTGCAGAAGCTAATTTAAACCTCTATTCTCCTGTGTTAAACAGTTTAGAAGGAAGCTCAAAAGCCATTAGTGAAGATAAAAATCTCAGTTACCTTTGATGTGTGCTTATCAGCAAGTCTGTTATAGACCCATAAAGACGCAAGCCGCATACTAAACTGCAAAGCATTCTGGGGCCCTCCCCTCGGCTGCTAATGAGACGTTACAGAAGCTTGTAATCAGTCCAGTGTGTAGCACTGATAAATCTCGGGGCAGAGTACTCTGCAGGAGTCAGCTATTGTTCCTAGCCACATGGCTCATTAATATTCACTGCACACTGTGTTGTTCAAGTAGGAGCTTATCTGTGATCAGGAAGCAGGCAGGACATGACGACACATTTGACAGAAAAACATGGAGCCTGCCATGAGCTGTCAGGAGCATCTATCTCTGCATATACTATATACAAATTCTGTGAAATCCAAATGTGGACAGTGAAATGCATATGTAATGTAAGTACAGCCAATCTTTAGCTACTGATATATGTGTTTATTTTGTCTGAGACCTTATACCTAACAGCTCCTCTTTAAGCTCTGTGTTTTATATGTTAATAGGTGTATATAACTGTATGTAATGCATTTGTGTTATTAAACGTTTAAAAATCGTTTAGCGGTTATGACCTGTTGCTGAACATACACAATCGTACCTATTCTCCTGAACTCGCTACCCTGTGTTTAATAGAAGTATACATTTATAACCCGTATGCGTGAATCCGGCTCAGATAGTCAGATCTGACCCAGATTCCTGCATACTGCTAAGGGTTAATAGAGCGTTCTCCAAGTCCTAGTATAATTACAATAGCGGGCTGTGTAACTCACTTGGTGGCAGATCTTTGGATTGTATATGTGTGTGGTGAATCGGTTGGTATCAGAACGCTCCGTTCGCGAGTCAGTTCATCAAATTGCGAATGCGGGTTACCCTTCATGATGAACAAATGACCGTGTGAGAGGATTTCTGACGCTGATCGACTGACCCACCCGCAGACCGGCCTAGCGGTCTGTGACATTGTTTGGCAGCTTATTAGGATTTGTGTATGTTCAGAACATCAACGGCAACGTTATTTGATTAACCTGCCAGAACAGATCAAAAATCTGTGGTCGATAACCGGTGCATTACCATTTATATAGACTAAACGTGTAGCACAGAGTTCCCCCCAATCTCTTTTCCTATCCTATCTTTTATTTGGCAAAAATGGCTGCAGCAAGATACAAGAAAATGTCAGTGGCAGACCTAGTAAACTTGTGTGAGGAAAAAGGCATTGTGACTTATAGAAAAAAGAAATCGCAATTGATCGAGGACTTGTTGCGACTGAATACCCAGCCGGAGCAGATGCTGGGAGAGCACACTCCTGGTTCAGACGGTGCTGTAACTGGGGCAGAGGAAAGTGAGCAGTTGGAGCAAAGAAACCCACTTACAGACCCAGAGGAAAACGGTACCGCGTCTGAACCGGTCGCTGTAACTGCTGAGGAGCGTGGTGGCCGGCAGGAGCCCGCCCATGCCAACCTGTTCTGTGTTCCTGATGCTGGAATGCAACCTGGATTACAAAGGCTGTTGAAGACAAATCCTGAGCTGTACATGCAGATTGTCAGAGAAAATGCTGACCGCTCAGAACGCCAGGCGGAACGGGAAGCGGACCGAGCAGAGTGCCGGTGGCTTGCCGAGAAAGAGGCGGCAGTAGTGGTGCTCAAATACCTCTTTTCAAAATTCGAGTTTGGTCGAATTCGAATAGTAAATTATTCGAGGTCAGTCGAATATTCGAGTAGAATAAATTTTACTATTCGATTCGACCTCGGACTTCGAGCTCACTATTCGAGTCGGTATTCGAGCTCATTATTCGAGCTGACTATTCGAATTGGCCTTAAATAGCTTCCTACACTTGTTTTGAGGGTGAATGATGCAAGAAACATCTTTTTTTCCAAGTAACAACAGCAAGTGATTATGTGGGGATGTTCCTTTAAAAAAAAAAGGTGAAAAGAGAAGTTGTGTCCAGAATTTTGTTCAGTACTGTATATACTTCTTCTTCTTCTTCTTCTTCTTCTTTATCTTCTATATCTTCTTCTTCTTCTTCTATATCTTCTTCTTCTATATCTTCTTCTTCTTCTTTTATATTGTCTTCTTCTTCTTCTTCATCTTCTTCATCTTCTTCATCATCATCTTCTTCTTCTTCATCTTCTTTTTCTTCATCTTCTTCATCTTCTTCTTCTTCTTCATCTTCTTCTTCTTCATCTTCTTCATCTTCTTCTTCATCTTCTTCATCTTCTTCTTCATCTTCTTCATCTTCTTCATCTTCTTCTTCATCTTCTTCATCTTCTTCATCTTCTTCTTCTTCATCTTCTTCTTCTTCTCCTTCTTCATCTTCTTCTTCTTCATCTTCTTCTTCTTCATCTTCTTCATCTTCTTCTTCATCTTCTTCATCTTCATCTTCTTCTTCATCTTCTTCATCTTCTTCTTCATCTTCTTCATCTTCTTCATCTTCTTCTTCTTCATCTTCTTCTTCTTCTCCTTCTTCTTCTTCTTCTTCTTCATCTTCTTCTTCTTCATCTTCTTCATCTTCTTCTATATCGTCTTCTTCTTCACTTATTTCTCTTTTCAATTTTTTTTTTTAAAGAAATGCAGATATTTTTGAGCGTAACAAATAGCTGGTGGCGCACGCATGTTGGAAGCGCCATTGTATGTGCTCCCTGGCAGTGGAAACACACAGGCAGCAGGAGGTAAATTCAGCAGCAGGAGGAGGAGGATGAGTGTGTGGCAGCAGGCAGTCAATGAGGCAGGCAGCGTGACATAATAGCCCTGGTACCTAGCGGTGATACCAGGGCTGTAAATAAACACAGCAGGCAGGAGGTCCCAGACAGCGGTCGTGCAGCCCACATCGTGTCCAATACACAACTGGGACAACACAGTTTTCAACCCGGGCACCTCAGAAAAATTAAACCTTTTTTTTTATGGTTTTTTGGTTTTGTTTGTAAAACAAATTACACAGATATATAGCTATTGTTTGACGTAATAGCTGGTGGCAGAGTGGCAGCAGAATGTAATTCTGTGTACCCTGGCAGTGGGAAACACAGACCGACAGCAGCAGCAGCAGGAGGAATGGAGGAGTAATGTGAGCAGCTATTGTTTGACGTAATAGCTGGTGGCAGAGTGGCAGCAGAAGGTAATTCTGTGTACCCTGGCAGTGGGAAACACAGACAGACAGCAGCATCAGCAGGAGGAATGGAGGAGTAGTGTGAGTGTGGCAGCAGGTAGGCAGCGTGACATAATAGCCCTGGTACCTAGCGGTGATACCAGGCCGTAAATAAACACAACAGGAGGTCCCAGACAGCGGTCGTGCAGCCCACATTGTGTCCAATACACAACTGGGACAACACAGTTTTCAACCCGGGCACCTCAGAAAAATTAAACCTTTTTTTTTGTAATGGTTTTGTAGTTTTGGTTTTACAACCAATTACACAGATATAGCTATTTTTTGACGTAATAGCTGGTGGCAGAGTGGCAGCAGAAGGTAAATCTGTGTACCCTGGCGTTGGGAAACACAGACAGACAGCAGCAGCAGGAGGAATGGAGGAGTAATTATGTGAGCAGCTATTGTTTGACGTAATAGCTGGTGGCAGAGTGGCAGCAGAAGCTAATTCTGTGTACCCTGGCAGTGGGAAACACAGACAGACAGCAGCATCAGCAGGAGGAATGGAGGAGTAGTGTGAGTGTGGCAGCAGGTAGGCAGCGTGACATAATAGCCCTGGTACCTAGCGGTGATACCAGGCCGTAAATAAACACAACAGGAGGTCCCAGACAGCGGTCGTGCAGCCCACATTGTGTCCAATACACAACTGGGACAACACAGTTTTCAACCCGGGCACCTCAGAAAAATTAAACCTTTTTTTTTGTAATGGTTTTGTAGTTTTGGTTTTACAACCAATTACACAGATATAGCTATTTTTTGACGTAATAGCTGGTGGCAGAGTGGCAGCAGAAGGTAAATCTGTGTACCCTGGCGTTGGGAAACACAGACAGACAGCAGCAGCAGGAGGAATGGAGGAGTAATTATGTGAGCAGCTATTGTTTGACGTAATAGCTGGTGGCAGAGTGGCAGCAGAAGCTAATTCTGTGTACCCTGGCAGTGGGAAACACAGACAGACAGCAGCATCAGCAGGAGGAATGGAGGAGTAGTGTGAGTGTGGCAGCAGGTAGGCAGCGTGACATAATAGCCCTGGTACCTAGCGGTGATACCAGGCCGTAAATAAACACAACAGGAGGTCCCAGACAGCGGTCGTGCAGCCCACATTGTGTCTAATACACAACTGGGACAACACAGTTTTCAACCCGGGCACCTCAGAAAAATTAAACCTTTTTTTTTGTAATGGTTTTGTAGTTTTGGTTTTACAACCAATTACACAGATATAGCTATTTTTTGACGTAATAGCTGGTGGCAGAGTGGCAGCAGAAGGTAAATCTGTGTACCCTGGCATTGGGAAACACAGACAGACAGCAGCAGCAGCAGGAGGAATGGAGGAGTAATTATGTGAGCAGCTATTGTTTGACGTAATAGCTGGTGGCAGAGTGGCAGCAGAAGCTAATTCTGTGTACCCTGGCAGTGGGAAACACAGACAGACAGCAGCATCAGCAGGAGGAATGGAGGAGTAGTGTGAGTGTGGCAGCAGGTAGGCAGCGTGACATAATAGCCCTGGTACCTAGCGGTGATACCAGGCCGTAAATAAACACAACAAGAGGTCCCAGACAGCGGTCGTGCAGCCCACATTGTGTCCAATACACAACTGGGACAACACAGTTTTCAACCCGGGCACCTCAGAAAAATTAAACCTTTTTTTTTGTAATGGTTTTGTAGTTTTGGTTTTACAACCAATTACACAGATATAGCTATTTTTTGACGTAATAGCTGGTGGCAGAGTGGCAGCAGAAGGTAAATCTGTGTACCTTGGCGTTGGGAAACACAGACAGACAGCAGCAGCAGCAGGAGGAATGGAGGAGTAATTATGTGTGCAGCTATTGTTTGACGTAATAGCTGGTGGCAGAGTGGCAGCAGAAGGTAATTCTGTGTACCCTGGCAGTGGGAAACACAGACAGACAGCAGCAGCAGGAGGAATGGAGGAGTAGTGTGAGTGTGGCAGCAGGCAGGCAGCGTGACATAATAGCCCTGGTACCTAGCGGTGATACCAGGCCGTAAATAAACACAACAGGAGGTCCCAGACAGCGGTCGTGCAGCCCACATCGTGTCCAATACACAACTGGGACAACACAGTTTTCAACCCGGGCACCTCAGAAAAATTAAACCTTTTTTTTTTTTTAATGGTTTTTTGGTTTTGTTTGTAAAACAAATTACACAGATATATAGCTATTGTTTGACGTAATAGCTGGTGGCAGAGTGGCAGCAGAAGGTAAATCTGTGTACCCTGGCAGTGGGAAACACAGACAGACAGCAGAAGGGCAGTACACAGCAGCCCACTGTAGGTGTAAAATGTGTGGCTGCAGGCGACGTAATAGTCAAAGTGAACCAGGCTGGCTTAGTGAGCAGGAGCCAGGAGGTGGTAAAGGGTGGTAAGGCACATTAACGATGGTTCTTAGCCAGTTCATGTCCCCCTCTCGCCGACAACAGGGGCCAGGAACTCGCCTTCCACCCACGCCTGGTTCATCTTGAGAAACGTCAGTCTGTCCACAGACTTGTGAGACAGACGTGAGCGTTTCTCGGTGACCACACCACCAGCTGCACTGAAGCAGCGCTTGGACAGCACGCTGGAAGGGGGGCAGGACAGCACTTCCAGGGCGTACTGCGCCAGCTCGCTCCAGATCTCCAGGCGCTTGACCCAATACTCCATGGGATCAACAGGGGCATCGCTGTCAAGCCCGCTGTAGGACCCCATGTAGTCAGCCACCATGCGGGTCAGGCGCTGGCTGTGACCGGAGGAGGATGCTGCTGCATGCACCTCCTCTCTAGTCACTGCTGCCGGAGCCTCTACAGTCCTGTAGAGCTCGTGGCTGAGAGACAGCAGGTCTGTGGGGCGCTTGCTGCTGGATGCAGGCACCTGCTGCTGCCTCTGTGCTGGCTGCTGGACAGTGGGGGTGGAAGGCTGGGGGAAGGCTTCCTCCAAGCGCTCAACAAGGGCCTGCTGCAAGCTCCTTATTTGTTGCGCTGGGTCTCCTCCTGCAGACGGCAGGAACTGGCTCAACTTCCCCTTGAGGCGTGGGTCCAACATCATGCTGATCCAGATCTCCTCCCTCTGCTTCATCTGGATCACCCTGGGGTCCCTGCGCAGGCACGTCAGCATGTGCGCTGCCATTGGGAAGAGGCGGGCCACGTCTGCTGGCACATCGACGGCAGTGCTGCTGTCCTCATCCTCCTCCTCTGCCTCGTCAGCCTCATCCTCTCTCCACCCCCGCACCAACTCAGCTGCACTGTGCTGCTCCCCCTCATCAGCAGCAAGGTCAGGGACCTCCACCAAGTCCTCCTCCTCCTCCCCCTCAGAGGTGGACTGTGCAGCTGCTTGCCGCTCCTGCTGGTCCAAGGCTGCCGCTCCCTGTTCCAGCAAAGCATCGAGGGCCCTGTTCAGCAGACAAACCAGGGGCACCCACTCGCAGACCATAGCATGGTCCCTGCTCACCATGTTAGTGGCCTGCAGAAAGGGAGCCAGCACTAAGCACACCTGCTACATGTGCCTCCAGTCATCATCGGGGACGATGGACGGGATGTTGCTGGTCTTGTCCCTTCTCTGAGCGGCGGAAACAGTGGCCAGGGCAAGGTACTGGTTGACAGCGTGCTTCTGTTCAACCAGACGCTCCAACATCGCCAGGGTGGAGTTCCAGCGAGTCGGAACGTCAAGGATCAGCCGATGGCGTGGCAGATCCAGCTCCTTTTGCACGTCTTCCAGGCTCGCACAGGCTGCAGCCGAGCGCCGGAAGTGACGCACAACGTTTCTTGCCGTTTCCAGCAGTTCGCCCATCCCCTGGTAGGTGCGCAAGAACTTCTGCACCACCAGGTTCAGCACGTGGGCAAGACAGGGGATGTGGGTCAGGTTTCCCCTGTCTATTGCGGCAACCAGATTGGCCCCATTGTCAGCCACCACCTCTCCGACTCTAAGGCCTCTGGGGGTCAGCCAAATCCTCTCCTGCTCCTGGAGTTTGGCCAACACATGGGTTGCCGTCAGCTTGGTCTTCCCAAGGCTGACCAAGTGCAGCAGCGCTTGGCAGTGGCGGGCCTTCACGCTGCTGCTGAGGCGGGGGGTTTGGCCAGGTGTGCCGGAGGATGGCAGAGGATCGGAGGAACCTGCTGCAGTTCCCCTGACCCTGCGGGGTGGCACCACCCACTGTGTTGCTGCTGCTGCTGTGCCCGCTGCTGCTCTCCCATCCTCACCCCCTTCCACCAAGCTGACCCAGTGGACAGTGAAGGACAGGTAGCGGCCTGTCCCGAAGCGGCTGCTCCAGGAGTCCATGGTGACGTGGACCCTTTCACCAACCGCGTGCTCCAGCCCTCGCTCCACATTGGCCATCACAAAGCGGTGCAGTGCAGGAATGGCCTTGCGGGCAAAGAAGTGTCTGCTGGGGAGCTGCCAGTCTGGGGCTGCGCAAGCAAGCAGCGCACGAATGTCGCTCCCCTCCTGCAAGAGCGTGTACGGCAGGAGTTGGGAGCACATGGCCCGTGCCAGCAAGCCGTTCAGCTGCCGCACGCGACGGCTGCTGGGAGGCAGAGCCCTAACCACCCCCTGGAAGGACTCGCTCAAAAGGCTCTGGCGTGGCCTTTTGCTGGCACGGGAATCAGCAGACACAGCGGAGGAGGCCACTGAGGACTGGCTGCCAGAACAGGCCTCAGTGTCGGCGGCAGGAGTTGCAGAGGGGGGAGGAGCAGTGCGTTTCCGCACTCCTGCTGGTGCTGCTGGAGGAGCAGGAGGGCGGGTGGCTGCTGTTGCTGTGCAGTGATGGGTGTGGTGCCACTGCCAGCACCAGATGCCTTCAGCCTCTGGAACTCCTCATGCTGGTGGAAATGTTTCGCAGCAAGGTGGTTGATGAGCGAGCTGGTGCTGAACTTTAAGGGGTCTGCACCTCTGCTCAACTTCCGCTGACAGTGGTTGCAAGTGGCGTACTTGCTGTACACAGTGGGCATGGTGAAAAATCGCCAGATTGGTGACAGAAACATCCCCCTACGGCATGGAAGCGCTGCTGCCGCCTGTCTCCCTGTGGTGGTTGGGGGGGGGGGCTTGGGTGCGGCTGGTGGTGGTACTGGCAGATGCTGCTGCTGCTGCTGCTGAGCCTGAGACACCAGCAGGCTGTGGGACCTGCCTACTGCTGCCAATGCTTGCCATGATGCGCCTCCTTGCAAGGCCCACAAGCACATCCTCCTCCTCCTCCTCAGAGCTGCTGAGGACGACATCCCCTGGAGGTGGTGGCACCCAGTCTCTGTCTGTCACCGGGTCATCATCATCCTCCCCCTCCTGAAACATGTCCTGCTGGGATGATGACCCCCCAAACTCCTCTCCTGATGCATGGATGGGCTGCTTGACTGTCGCCACAGTCTTGCTGTCCAATCCCTCATCCCCCAAAGTGCCCATCAGCATCTCCTCCTCCAAATCGCCAACAACAGCAGACAATACCCTGATGGTGCCTGGGGTAAAAATACTGCTGAGTGACAGGTCGCCAACTTGTGACGGTGAACTGGCCTCCTCCCCAGACCCTGCTGGGCGGCTGCTGCGAACAGGGGTGGTGGTGGTGGTGGTGAGGGTGGAGGCCTCGGATGCAGAGCTGATGGCGGGCTGCTCATCCTCCGTCATGAGTTGCACCACAGTGTCTGCATGCTTTTCCTCAATGGGACGTTTCCGACCCGGCTGGAGGAAAATCGGAGCAGGTGCTAAACGCTGCTGCTGCTGTGTCTCTGCAGCGTGAGTTGCAGATGCTCCTGCTGGGCGGCGCCCAAGGCGTCCACGGCCAGTGGCTATGGGAGGAATGTTAGCCACTGACGCTGCTGCTGCTGCTGCGGAACTGTGCATGGTGGCGCGGCCGCGGCCTGCCACAATGCTGCTCCCTCTCCTCCTGATTCCCTTGCTGCCCTTCCCCTTGCCCAAACCGCGCTGGCTGCCACTTCCAGACATCTTCGATGTTTTGGGCGTAAAGACAAAAGTTTTTTAAAAGGGCGGGTTAAAAGTGGGGTACTTTAATGGAGTGGGTTGGTGGATGAGGTGACTGAGTGAGTGTCCCTAGTACAGTAAGTAAGTAGTAACAGTCAGGAAGTACAACTAGAAGTTACAATAATCAGTAGTAATCACAAGGAAATTTAGTGTGTGTACACTACAGACAGTGAGTGCACGCACGCGCAAACACGCGCAGGAGCTAGCCTATGAACAGTGACTGAGTGTCCTAGTACAGTAAGAGTAAGTAGTAACAGTAAGTACAACTAATTACAATAATCAATCAGTAATCAGAACTTCAGAAGGAAATAGAGTGTGTTGTACACAGACAGTGAGTGCACACACGCAGGAGCTAGTAGCCTATGAACAGTGACTGAGTGTCCTAGACTCCTATAGTACAGTAAGAGTAAGTAGTAACAGTAAGTACAACTAATTACAATAATCAATCAGTAATCAGAAGGAAATAGAGTGTGTGTGTACAGTACACAGACAGTGAGTGCACACACGCAGGAGCTAGTAGCCTATGAACAGTGACTGAGTGTCCTAGACTCCTATAGTACAGTAAGAGTAAGTAGTAACAGTAGGTACAACTAATTACAATAATCAATCAGTAATCAGAAGGAAATAGAGTGTGTGTGTACACTACAGTACACAGACAGTGAGTGAGTGCACACACGCAGGAGCTAGTAGCCTATGAACAGTGACTGAGTGTCCTAGACTCCTATAGTACAGTAAGAGTAAGTAGTAACAGTAAGTACAACTAATTACAATAATCAATCAGTAATCAGAAGGAAATAGAGTGTGTGTGTACACTACAGTACACAGACAGTGAGTGAGTGCACACACGCAGGAGCTAGTAGCCTATGAACAGTGACTGAGTGTCCTAGACTCCTAGTACAGTAAGAGTAAGTAGTAACAGTAAGTACAACTAATTACAATAATCAATCAGTAATCAGAAGGAAATAGAGTGTGTGTGTACAAGACAGTGAGTGCACACACGCAGGAGCTAGTAGCCTTAGCCTTAGCCTATGAACAGTGACAGTGAGTGTCCTAGTACAGCAGTATAACTACAATACTAAATACAGAATCAATCAGTAGTAAAGGACAGCAGAAATACTGGTATAGATGAGAGAAATATACTAACAGAGGACAGGAGAGAACAGCTGCCCACACAGGCAGGCCCTGAGGCCTAAAGCTGTAAGCTTGCCTGCAGCAGCTGTCTCTGTCTATGTAACACAAAAGCTACTAACTAAAATACAATGTCTATCTAACTAACAACAATATAGGTGTGTATAGGAGGTGTATGTGAGCAAAAACGCTAGGTAAATGACCACAATAGAGCTCTTGCTAAGCCAAAGCACAAAGGAGCAACTCTCTCTATGCAAGTCTCAGGCAAGGACGGAGAAACCTAACATGGCGGCCGCTATTTATAGGGTAGGGGCTGGCCAGGGTCCCCCTCTGTGATTGGCTGCCGTCAGGCCTGGGAGCCCTCTGATTGGCTCTAAGGACATCAATCTGGGCTATGACGCTATTCGAGCTCGGTACCCGAGCTCGAATAGCGCCGTTTGCTCGAATAGCTCGAATAGTGAATGGGCTATTCGCGTTTACTCGAATAGCCCATTCGAATAGCTGCAGCTATTCGGAGCTCGAATACCGAGCTCGAATAGCTGAAAAAGAGCTCGAATATTCGAGCTACTCGAATATTCGAGCTCTGCTGAGCACCACTGGGCGGCAGAGAGAGAATCCGCCCGCCGACACGACCTTGAAATGGCCAAACTGCGAGGGCAAGGCCAAAATCCCTCGCAAAGTGCTCCGGAACCCCGGCCCACAACCGGCCCGTTTGGGACTCCAAAGTTTAAATTCCCAGAAATGGAGAAGGGAACCGACCCGGACACTTATTTACACTCCTTTGAAAAGACTTGTCGTCAGCATCATCTGCCCCAGGAGCAGTGGGCGAGATATCTGACACCCAACTTGCGGGACAAAGCGCTTGAGGCATTTGTGGACTTACCCGCTGAGAAAGACAATGACTATGAGGCGATAAAAGCTGCAATTATCGCCAAATACCAGCTGACCCCAGAGGTCTATCGCAAAAAGTTTCGCTCCCTGCAGAAAGGCCACACCGACTCTTACACCGACCTGGAGAGTCGCCTGCTGACTGTGTTCAGGCAGTGGTCGCGGGGCCTCAAAAAAGACTCTCACCAAGGTCTGGAGGACCTCATCGTGCAGGAGCAGTTGCTGAACTGCTGCACTCCAGATGTCCGGCAGTTTGTCTTGGAGCGGAAGCCTGAATCCGCCAAAGCTGCCGCAGAACTTGCAGACACTTTTGTGGCCACCCGTGTGCCGGACAGCCGCAAACCTCCAGTCCCGAGCTGGAGAGGGGGGAGACCTATGCAACCCAGCTCTCCTCCCCCTGCGAACTGTGGGAACCGGGTCCCACAGCCATAGAGGCCGGGAGCTGCACCTGCTGCTCATTTGTCTGATGCGACCTATGTTCCCAAGTGCTACCAGTGTGGCGATCGAGGACACCTCAAGTCCGCCTGTCCAAAGGCAAAGATGACAGCGCCAGGGCCCAGTCAGAGGCTGCCTAGCAACCCCTTTTCCTCCCCATCGGCTCTGGTTGTCGGCCAGGAGGGCACCCATCGCAGCTCCGATAACCATCAGCTTGTACGGGTGAACGACCAGATTGTCACTGGCCTCCGAGATACCGGCGCCGACATCACCTTGATTCGTTCCCACCTTGTTGCGGAAAAGGACATTATCCCTGACAAGCACCTCACCCTCACAGGAGTGGGGGGCACCCTTTACCACATTGCCCAGGCTCGTGTGGAGATCGACTGGGGTGTAGGCCCCCAAGAGAAAGTAGTCGGCATCTGGGATAATATCCCTGTTCCCGTGTTGCTGGGAACTGACCCACGCAGGTTAGTGTCGTATTATGAGCCTGCCGCCAGCCAACGGGAAACCCCTGCCAACCCTCAGGTACTGTGCACCCTTGGGACTGAACAGGAGAGGGGAGGGGATGTGGTAGTACCTTCTACAGAGGTACTGGGTTTGAATGTACAGCCGTCCAATCCTGGCTTTTCTGCTACAGAACGTGACAATGATGCTCTCAATATATGTGTAACTAATGTAAATGATGACAAGGATGGTGATGATGTTATACCTGTGTTAGCAGTGACTCGCAGCAGCACTGCTAAGCGCCTGAGCTCGGAGCAAGCAGGAGGCGCTGCAGCCCCCCCTCCTTGCTCCAACCCCAGGGATAGCACCCCTCAACAGCTGGTCACCTATACCACAGGCCAGCTGGCTGAGACTAACGGTTTTGTTCAGGCACTGAGGGACGATCCCAGTCTGGAGTCGCTCAGAAGGCAGGCCTCTGAGCCACTCGCAGACGGTGCCAGTTTTAAAGTGTACTGGGAAGGTGGGAAGCTGTATAGTGAACCGATACAGCCCACCACCGAGGGGACAGGCCTGGATGCCAAGTGGCTTGTGGTACCAAGGGCCTACCGAGGGCATGTGCTGAAAGCTGCACATGACATTCCCCTGGCAGGGCACTTAGGGATCCACAAAACATTTGATCGCATTCAACAGCATTTCTACTGGCCTGGAGTTCGGTCAGATGTGACTAATTATTGCCGGTCATGTGCGGTGTGCCAGAAAGTTAAGAAGGGAAGAACCTGCAGGGCTTCTCTTTGTCCGCTGCCAGTCATTGGTGAACCCTTCCAGAGGGTGGCAGTTGACATAATAGGACCCCTGCCCATTCCAAGCAGCTCTGGGAAAAAATACATCTTGACGGTGGTAGATTATGCCACACGCTATCCAGAGGCTGCCGCACTCTCCTCCCTAAGGGCCGACAAAGTGGCAGATGCGCTACTCGGCATTTTTTCACGAGTAGGCTTCCCTGCTGAGATGCTCTCAGACCAGGGACCACAATTCATGTCTGACCTTATGGGGGCTCTCTGTACGAAAATCCAAATGACGCAAATCGTCTCCAGCCCCTACCATCCGCAGACCAACGGCCTCTGCGAGCGATTCAATGGGACGCTGAAGCAGATGCTTTCGACGTTCGTCGAGTCGCAAGGGGGGGGGGACTGGGAGCAATATTTGCCTCACCTGTTATTTGCGTACCGAGAGGTGCCACAGGAGTCCACAGGGTTCTCACCCTTTGAACTCCTGTACAGAAGGAATGTCAGAGGTCCCTTGAAGCTGATCCGGGAGACATGGGAAGGAAAAGGTGACCCCACCGACTCGTCTGTGATTGATTATGTCCTTAAATTCAGGGACAAAATGGAATCACTCATGGAGGTGGTAACTGAAAACATGGCCCGGGCACAGGCCAATCAAAAAATGTGGTATGACCGCAATGCCAGAGACCGAGCATATGAGGTAAATGACAAAGTGTATGCATTACTCCCTGTAAAGCATAATAAGCTGCACGCCGCATGGGAGGGACCGTACACTGTAGTGAAGCGGGTAACCCCTGTTACATATTTAGTGAACATGGGAGGTAGAAGGCAAAAAAGCTTCCACGTGAACATGTTGAAGGCCCACAGAGACAGAACGCAGTATGCTTTGCCAGTGTGTAGCCAGCTGGAACCAGGAGAGACAGATCCCCTTTTAGATTTACTGGCCGACACCCGGGGGGTCGAAGGTGGGGTCAATGTCAACCCCCAACTCACCGCCTCACAGGAAGCGCAGCTGCAAGAGGTGTTAGGAAGGCACAGCCAGACGTTCACCGGTACCCCCGGCCAAACCAATCTCGCTGTTCACAGAGTAGACACAGGAGCCCATCCGCCCCTCCGGCAATCTGCCTATCGCATCTCTCCTGAGGTACAGGCAGATATGAAGAGAGAGATAGAGGAGATGTTCGAGTTAGGGGTGATTCAGAAATCCTGCAGTGCATGGGCTGCCCCAGTTGTCCTCGTCCCCAAAAAGGACAAGACAACTCGGTTCTGCGTGGATTACCGAAGGCTGAACGCCATCACCACCACTGACGCCTACCCCATGCCTCGCATCGATGAATTGTTGGATAAGCTATCTAACAATCATGGACCTGAGCCGGGGGTATTGGCAAATTCCTCTTGCACCCGAAGCGCGGGAAAAATACGCATTTGTCACGCCATTCGGCCTCTTCGAGTTCACGGTGATGCCGTTTGTCATGAAAAATGCGCCTGCCACGTTTCAGCGGGCTGTAAACGACCTGCTGGCAGGGATGCAAGACTTTGCCGTAGCCTACCTGGACGATATTGCCGTGTTCAGTACCACCTGGGATGAACATCTCAATCACTTGTCGCAGGTTCTAGAGAGGCTGTCCTCTGCCAATTTGACAGTTAAACCAAGTAAGTGCCAAGTTGGCATGACAGAGGTACAGTATTTAGGACACCGGGTGGGAGGCAACACCCTGAGACCTGACATTGGGAAGGTTGACGCCATCCTAGCATGGCCTCGGCCTATCACCAAGAAGCAGGTCCAGGCCTTTCTAGGCACAGCAGGCTACTATAGGAAGTTTGTCCCAGCCTATAGTGCCCTGGCCAAGCCCCTGACCGATGCCACTAGTAAAAAGCACCCCAAGATAGTCAGTTGGACCCCGGAGTGTGAGGCCGCTTTTCAGGCCTTGAAGCAGGCGCTAGTCAGCGCTCCTGTGCTTCAAGCCCCGGACTTCAGACGTCGGTTCCTGGTGCAAACCGACGCCTCTGACTACGGACTCGGGGCAGTTCTCAGCCAGGTAGACGAGAAGGGCGGGGAACACCCTATCCTCTACCTGAGCATGAAGCTGCTTCCCCGAGAGGTAGCGTATTCAACCACCGAGAAAGAATGCTTGGTGATTGTATGGGCCCTACAAAAACTACAATCGTACCTGTACGGTCGCTCTTTCACGATCATCACGGATCACAACCCCCTTACCTGGCTGAATCATGCTGCTGGAACCAATGGCAAACTCATGCATTGGAGTCTGTCCCTGCAGCAGTATGACTTCACAATCCAGCATAAGGCGGGGAGTCGGCACCAGAATGCCGACGGTCTGTCGCGCTGCCGAGACCCCGTTCAGTAGCTACGCGGCGCGTAGAGCAGGTCTGGCAGACCCACTCTGTGCCTCCGACTGGTAGGGGAGAGATGTGACGAACATTATGGACAGTCGTGCGCGTAAACGCCAACGATTTTCGCATGGTCGTGCGCAGTTCCTGTCAGTCCCGGGTAAATGCACAATAGATGTCAATTTCCCTCTCTCTTACTGAGAACAGTAACCTTCCCCCCCACATCCTGTGTCAGGTCAGGAAAGAATGTCACACCTAGCAGGACCTCCCGCTGGGCCAGTTGCTGGCACAGCCTTCCCCAAGGAAACTAGATCCAACCAGTAAGATAAAAAAATTCCCTCCAAACTCAGAGGCTCAAACAAAGGAATCCTTAATGTATTAATAATTCAAAATAGGTTTGGCACAGAAAGACAACAAACATATTTCCTGATACCCAGAAATCAGTTCTATCACTCACATGATTTATAATTTTCTGGCTATCAGGAATCAATAGAGAATCCACTTTATCCGGCCTGCGTAGAGCGAATGCGACAGACTAGGCATGTATAGCCTAGTTTAATACAGGATCGCAAGCGGCTTATGAATATAGTCTCGGATTTGCGATGCGCCAATCTGGGACGGAATTACACAAATTATTAATAAATTGGTACATTTCTTGCTCTAAGTCTGAGGGTGGCAACCTGGCTTCCAGGAGGTAACCCTGCCTTAAACACACCTACTTTCCAGGTAGTGACCGCCCCAAAACTGAGGTCAGTAAAAAGTGTTTGCGAGGAACTCCTCCTGAGTTCTTCAATTTCCATCTATCAGGGAAGTCTAGACATGTGCTCACGGAGAACCGGGCGCATGTTGTGTACAAAGACTTTTAACCTGAATGCCTACTTTTAAACTGGACTATTTTCTTCATTCTTCAAATGGACTGCTCAGCTAACTAAGTAAGAATTTTCTGATTTTATTCCTTTTTATTTTTAAGCTCTGTGTTTTATATGTTAATAGGTGTATATAACTGTATATAATGCATTTGTGTTATTAAATGTTTAAAAATCGTTTAGCGGTTATGACCTGTTGCTGAACATACACAATCGTACCTATTCTCCTGAACTCGCTACCCTGTGTTTAATAGAAGTATACATTTATAACCCGTATGCGTGAATCCGGCTCAGATAGTCAGATCTGACCCAGATTCCTGCATACTGCTAAGGGTTAATAGAGCGTTCTCCAAGTCCTAGTATAATTACAGTAGCGGGCTGTGTAACTCGCTTGGTGGCAGATCTTTGGATTGTATATGTGTGTGGTGAATCGGTTGGTACCGTTCGCGAGTCAGTTCATCAAATTGCGAATGCGGGTTACCCTTCGTGATGAACAAATGACCGTGTGAGAGGATTTCTGTCGCAGATCGACTGACCCACCCGCAGACCGGCCTAGCGGTCTGTGACAGTCGGTGCAGGCGGCAAGCAGAGAGTAGTCAAAATCCAGGCAGACGTCGGTACAGGCGGAAACATGTATACCTGTATATACATGTATACCTGGATATACATGTATACACATGTATATACATGTGTATAAATGTATATACATATGTATACATGTGTAAACATATATATATATATATATATATATATATATATATATATATATATATATATATATATATATATATATACATATACATACATGCACTGTATATACATGTGCACACATGTATATACATGTATATACCTGTACAGCATATGCATGTATACACATGTACATGTATATACATGTATACACATGTATATACATGTATACATGAAATACATGGATATACATAAAATACACTTTTCATGCACATAAAAAAAATCATGCCCTCTTTAAATTTAGCCCCGCCCCTGCCAACGTCACACCACCGATCCGCCGCAGTGATTGGCCGCCAGATCCCTGGAACAAGAGCTAGGATGTGAGGATTCCGTCGGCCAGAAGAGGCTGCAGATGGCAGGTACAGAGGCTGGAGTCCCACTGCGCAGCGCCGATCACACACAGGACTCCAAATCCACATGCAAATGAAGTAATTCCCTACCCCGACCTGAGCTCAGGCTTACTGCTCGCAGCTTTTTTTTCCTACCCCGAGCTCAGGTCGGGGTTACCGCCAGGAAGGTTAATGGAGTCAGATGTATATAGTGCATCAAAAGAGTTCTAGCGGTGAAGGGAATCATATCACAAGCAGGGGCATAGCTAGAAATGACTGGGCCCCCTTAGCAAAAAAAATTATGCCCCCCCTCCCCCCCACGACCTTCCAACCGCATGGACCTCGGACCTCCCACCCAAACATTTTGTGGGGAAATCTGATTTCCTCACAAAATGCAACCAGATTGTCGGCAGATTTCCCCACAAAATCCAACCAGATTGTCGGAAGATTTCCCTACAACATGCAACCACATGGTCGGCAGATTTCCCCACAAAATGCAACCAGATTGTTGGCATATTTCCACACAATATGCAACCAGATTGTCATCAGATTTCCCCACAAAATGCAACCAGATTGTCGGCAGATTTCCCTACAATACGCAAACAGATTGTCGGCAGATTTCCCAACAAAATGCAATCAGGTTGGCAGCAGATTTCCCCACAAATTGCAACCAGATGGGCGGCAGATTTCCCCAAAAAATGCAACCAGATTGGCGGATTTCCCCAAAAAATGCAACCACATTGGCGGCAGATTTCCCCACAAATTGCAACCAGATTGTCGGCAGATTTTCCCACAAATTGCAACCAGATTGTCGGCAGATTTCCCTACAAATTGCAACCAGGGATGGCTTTGCATTTTGTGCTCAACAGTTGTCCGAAGAAAACCACAGATAGCCATTTAGCAGCCATGATATATACACAGTCCTTGTGGCACAATTGGTTAGTGCATTTGGCTGTTAACTGAAAGGTTGGTGGTTCAAGCCCACCCAGGGACGTGCTTGCCTTTTGTGTTTTGCGAAAGGAAATAATGTACCGTTCTTAAACTTGAAGATTGTATACAAATGTAAGCAGAGTGCAGAGTGGTGCAGCAGAAGTGTGCTGGGCCAGGGGCGTAGCAATAGGGGTTGCAGAGGTTGCGACCGCATCGGGGCCCTTGGGCCAGAGGGGCCCCGAAGGGCCCTCCCTCAACGACAGTATTAGCTTTCTATTGGTCCTGTGCTCATAATAATCACTTCTATAGATACTTTGAATAGTAGTAATCATTAATAAGCTGTCCCCCATTCCCTTCTTGCACCTCTGACACTGTAGTTGCCATAGGTAGGTGTTGGTACGCTGTATCAATTGTTATGTATGAAGTGCTTGGGGGGACCCCATTTTAAAACTTGCATCGGGGCCCACAGCTCCATGGCTACGCCACTGTGCTGGGCCCATAATCCAGAGGTTGATGGCTTGAAACCATCCTCTGCTAGGCATGATTTCATTTTTGCACCTCGCTTTTATCGCATGGGCAAAACGGTTTTCATAGCCCTGTAAGAGAAAGTGTAATAAGGGCCCTGCCGTAACATTGATATAACGGTAGCTAAGACTACTCCTGGGCCTTTCTTGTAGTTGAAGAGATGAGTGAACTGTGACACCACACTTAAAAAAAACAATAAAAAAAAAAAACAGCAAACAGAGAAGCTTCCCCAATCCCCATATTGGAGGTTTGGATTTGGTAAAGTTTTAAGCCAATGTGTTGTAAGACACACGTAAGCTTTAGGTTAGCAGTAATGGTTGCATGGCCACCTAGCTTTTCATCCTTCCCAGGCCAGCTAGGCTGACTTCAGCCTGTAGTGTTGGCAGTATAGTGGTGAGCATAGCTGCCCTCCACACAGTTGACCTGGGTTTGATTTCTGGCTAATGCACGTGAGTGTGCTTTTGACATCCTACAAATCCCTGGAAGACAAGATACTCCTACTCCGGAGTAGTGTTGGGCGAACAGTGTTCGCCACTGTTCGGGTTCTGCAGAACATCACCCTGTTCGGGTGATGTTCGAGTTCGGCCGAACACCTGACGGTGCTCGGCCAAACCGTTCGGCCATATGGCCGAACTAAGAGCGCATGGCCGAACGTTCCCCGAACGTTCGGCTAGCGCTGTGATTGGCCGAACGGGTCACGTGGTTCGGACCCGAACGCGCTCTGATTGGCCGAACTGTCACGTGGTTCGGGTAAATAAATACCCGAACCACGTCATATCTCCGCCATTTGTCTGTGGGTTTAGCTTTGGGTAGGCAGGCAGGGTAGTTCGCGCTCCAGCCACGCTAGCCAGGGTCCCCCCCAGTCATTGTGTGTCGCTGCTGGGAATAGTAGTACACCGCTCGCTCAGCATTCTGTTTACTGCCACTCTGTGTACCTCGCTCAGCCACACTATATAGCATTCTGTTTACTGCCACTCTGTGTCTGCTGGGAATAGTAGTACACCGCTTGCACAGCCACACTATATAGCATTCTGTTTACTGCCACTCTGTGTACCTCGCTCAGCCACACTATATAGCATTCTGTTTACTGCCACTCTGTGTCTGCTGGGAATAGTGGTACACCGCTCGCTCAGCCACACTATATAGCATTCTGTTCACTGTTCTGTGTCTGCTTGGAATAGTGGTACACCGCTCGTTCAGCCACACTATATAGCATTCTGTGTACTGTTCTGTGTCTGCTGGGAACAGTAGTACACCGCTCGTTCAGCCACACTATATAGCATTCTGTGTACTGTTCTGTGTCTGCTGGGAACAGTAGTACACCGCTCGCTCAGCCACACTATATAGCATTCTGTTCACTGTTCTGTGTCTGCTGGGAATAGTGGTACACCGCTCGCTCAGCCACACTATATAGCATTCTGTTCACTGTTCTGTGTCTGCTGGGAATAGTGGTACACCGCTCGCTCAGCCACACTATATAGCATTCTGTTTACTGTTCTGTGTCTGCTGGGAATAGTGGTACACCGCTCGCTCATCCACACTATATAGCATTCTGTTCACTGTTCTGTGTCTGCTGGGAATAGTGGTACACCGCTCGCTCAGCCACACTATATAGCATTCTGTTCACTGTTCTGTGTCTGCTGGGAATAGTGGTACACCGCTCGCTCAGCCACACTATATAGCATTCTGTTCACTGTTCTGTGTCTGCTGGGAATAGTGGTACACCGCTCGCTCAGCCACACTATATAGCATTCTGTTCACTGTTCTGTGTCTGCTGGGAATAGTGGTACACCGCTCGCTCAGCCACACTATATAGCATTCTGTTCACTGTTCTGTGTCTGCTGGGAATAGTGGTACACCGCTCGCTCAGCCACACTATATAGCATTCTGTTTACTGTTCTGTGTCTGCTGGGAATAGTGGTACACCGCTCGCTCATCCACACTATATAGCATTCTGTTCACTGTTCTGTGTCTGCTGGGAATAGTGGTACACCGCTCGCTCAGCCACACTATATAGCATTCTGTTCACTGTTCTGTGTCTGCTGGGAATAGTGGTACACCGCTCGCTCAGCCACACTATATAGCATTCTGTTCACTGTTCTGTGTCTGCTGGGAACAGTAGTACACCGCTCGTTCAGCCACACTATATAGCATTCTGTGTACTGTTCTGTGTCTGCTGGGAACAGTAGTACACCGCTCGTTCAGCCACACTATATAGCATTCTGTGTACTGTTCTGTGTCTGCTGGGAACAGTAGTACACCGCTCGTTCAGCCACACTATATAGCATTCTGTTCACTGTTCTGTGTCTGCTGGGAATAGTGGTACACCGCTCGCTCAGCCACACTATATAGCATTCTGTTCACTGTTCTGTGTCTGCTGGGAACAGTAGTACACCGCTCGTTCAGCCACACTATATAGCATTCTGTGTACTGTTCTGTGTCTGCTGGGAACAGTAGTACACCGCTCGTTCAGCCACACTATATAGCATTCTGTTCACTGTTCTGTGTCTGCTGGGAATAGTGGTACACCGCTCGCTCAGCCACACTATATAGCATTCTGTGTACTGTTCTGTGTCTGCTGGGAACAGTAGTACACCGCTCGTTCAGCCACACTATATAGCATTCTGTTCACTGTTCTGTGTCTGCTGGGAATAGTGGTACACCGCTCGCTCAGCCACACTATATAGCATTCTGTTCACTGTTCTGTGTCTGCTGGGAATAGTGGTACACCGCTCACCCGTCACTGTATAGCATTGTGCTCTGTGTCGCTGCTGGGAATAGTGGTACTGTATAGCATTTCTGTACTGCCACTGTACTGCTGCCAGTCAGCGTGTACTGTAAGGATAAGTGAAATGAGGAAGAAATCCGGTGAAAGAGGGAGGGGCAAGGGAAGAGGTGTTTCCCCTGACGGTTCACGTACAGGCCACAGGGGAGCACCCAAGAAAACCCACTCAATACCACCCATGTTGTCCAGGACAACAACCCTCACAAATCCAAAAGAACAGGACCAGATAATTACTTGGATGACCTCTCAAGCGTCCAGCAGTGGGTTAAGCAGCACCAGCACATCACGCACGAGGTCCGAGTCCTCAGCCAGTTACAAGGAGCCAGTGGGCACAAAGCTGACACAACCGGCAGCGACACCACGCACACAACTGCCAGATAACCAGTCCGATGAATTACCTCAGGACACAATGGGGTATTCGCAGGAGCTATTCCCAGCCCAACAAACTTCCACCTTTCAAAGGTCAATGGAGGAACAGCCAGAAATGTTGTGCCTGGATTCACAACCGTTAACTGTGGGAAATGTACCGCGCACTGAAATACGAGGCGAGTCCGAAGAGGACTCGGAAACCCAAATCCCAGAGCAATTTGGGCAGGAGGGGTTGCAATTGCAGGAGGTCGGCCGACAAGATCTGGAAGACGACGTTGGAGTGTGCTGCGCAGAGGTTGTTGTGGGGAGCTCTACTCCACGGCGGTGGCCCACAATGACATATGACGAGTTTGAGGAGATGGAAGAGGAGGGTATGGACAATGTGGACAGAGACCCAGATTTTGTTTGTGAACGAGAACATCGCCGTCGTAGCAGCAGCACAGATGAGTCTGTTGAAGAACACACTGCTGCACGAGTTCGCCTTGTGCCACAAGGTAGGCGGCGCGCAATTTCAGGCACCACAAGCGTGGAAGTTCAAGTGAGAGGCAAAAGAGGAGCAAACAGAAATCGCCAGCAAGGAGGCAGGTGCTCCAAAGTCTGGGCTTTCTTTGAAGACTGCACTGAGGATGTTACCATGGCGATTTGCAAGGTGTGCAAGACCCGCCTGAGCAGGGGGAAAAATATTAACAACCTCTCCACCACCAGCATGAGCCGTCACATGCTATCCAAACATCCCACTCTTTGGGCAAACGCGTCAGGACAGGGTACCAGAAACAACACTGCCTCCCTTGGGTTCACCAGACCCGCCTCAGCAGCAGCAGTAGCCCAGCCATTGCGTGGTTCACAACATTCACAAACATCAGACGACGCTGACACTGTCACTTTCCGGAGTAGTGCTCTTGAGGTCTCCCAGTGTTCATCAAACACAACAACCAACAGCCCTTCCGTGTGCAGCGCTACGGTTCAGTTGTCTGTGTCGGAGATGTTTGAGCGCAAGAGGAAATTGCCAGCAAATGACCCCCGGGCCGTGGCAGTAACAGCCAGCATAGCCAAGCTTCTGGCCTGCGAAATGCTGCCATATCGATTGGTGGAGACAAACAGCTTCAAGGGCATGATGTCAGTGGCCATCCCACGTTACGTGGTTCCCAGCCGCTACCACTTTGCACGCTCTGCAGTGCCTGAGTTGCATGAGCACGTGGTCAGCAAAATAACCCGAAGCTTGAAGAATGCCGTTGCCTGCAAGGTTCACCTCACCACTGACACCTGGACGAGTGCGTTCGGCCAGGGTAGATACATCTCCCTTACCGCGCACTGGGTGAACCTTGTGGAGCCTGGCAGCGATTCCTCACCTGCTACGGCACGGGTGTTGCCCACGCCACAAACAGCTGCACCGCCGTCCCTCCCACTGGATAACAGCAGCACCTACCTCTCTGACTCCTTCTCCTCCAACGCATCTCAAAGCTGTACCTCATCCGGAAACGCTAACCCAGCAGCAGTAGGATCGTGGAAGCAGTGCAGCACAGCTGTTGGCATGCGTCAGCAAGCGTTGCTGAAGCTAATCTGCCTTGGGGATAAGCAGCACACAGGGGAGGAAATTTGGAGGGGAATAAAGGAACAGACGGATTTGTGGCTGGCACCGCTGGACCTGAAACCGGGCATGGTTGTGTGTGATAATGGGAGTAATCTCATTCGCGCTTTAAGGTTGGCTAAGCTGACACACATCCCTTGCCTGGCGCACGTGATGAACCTAGTAGTTCAGCGGTTCCTGAGGACATACCCAGGCGTGCCCGATCTGCTGTTGAAGGTGCGTCGAGTGTCCAAACATTGTAGAAATTCCAGTACTGCTTCGGGGGCACTCGCCAAGATGCAGGAGCGCTTCAATCTCCCCCACCATCGCTTGCTGTGTGATGTCCCTACGCGCTGGAATTCTACGCTGCACATGCTAGCCCGCTTTTGCGAGCAGAAGAGTGCAGTGGTCCAGTACATGACGGCGCAGTACCGAGGCGCATCCGGCCAGCTGCCAAGCTTCTGTGGATCCGATTGGGCCAACATGTTGGACCTCTGCCAAGTCCTCCAAAATTTTGAGCAATCCACGTTGCTTGTGAGCAGTGACAACTCTTCAGTCAGCATTACCATACCACTGCTGTGTTTACTGAAGAGGTCGATGTTAAAAATCAAGGAAACAGCTGTCATGATGCAACTGGGGGAATCTGAAGGAGAAAACGATCAGCGTGATGGTACCAACATCAGGCCATCCGCCTCAGGGAACGCTGGCCCCAGCAGCTATGACGAAGAAGAGGAGGAGGAACAGCTGGAGTTGGAGCAGGAATTTCATGCCACCACTGACGAGGGCCAGAGCGGTGCACGTTGGACTTCCACAATTCAACGCGAATGGTCAGCAGAAGCAGACCAGGAGGAAGGTGACGACTATGATGCATCACAACAACTATCACAACGCTCACAAGAGGATGATGAGGATTCTGGTAGGACTCTGGCACACATGGCTCAATTCATGCTAGACTGCATTGAACGTGACCCACGCATTGTGCGCATTCTGGACAACACCAATTACTGGGTTTATACCCTTCTGGATCCACGGTACAAACACAATGTTCCAAAACTGCTTGAAGAAAGAGTCAGACAGGTCAAAATGGAAGAATACCAGCAGGCCCTTGTGGAGACTTTAGAGAGGAGATTGACATCCTCCCCCTCCTCTAGCCAGTTGTACGCAGACAGACTGACTTCCGCAAACCCAGGACGACCAGGAGGGCAGCAAACAACGCAAGCCGCAGCTAGTACCCAAAAGGGAATGGTATCGGCAGTGTCCTTGGAGTGGGAAAATTTTCTGACACCCATGCAGCCGCAGCCCACTGAACAGCAAGCGTGCAGATCCACCTCCAACACCGATCGCCTGGAGAAGATGGTCAAGGACTACATGTCAGATGGCGTAGCTGTGTCGAACCATCCATCTGCACCCTTCAACTATTGGGTATCGAAGCTAGACACCTGGCACGAACTGGCAATGTACGCAATAGAGGTGCTGGCTTGCCCGGCAGCCAGCGTTATGTCGGAACGCTGTTTCAGTGCTGCCGGAGGCATCGTCACAGATCGGCGTATCCGCCTCTCTACAGACAATGCAGACCGTCTGACTCAAATTAAAATGAATCAATCCTGGATTGGAAATGACTACGCAACACTCCAGGACCCCAACCAAGTAACATGACCAATGAACATCTGGGATGGTGTTGCGTTTCCGGGCCCTGTTTATTGAACCTCTCATCTGTATTACATTTATGACTGCATGGCGGCAAAAAGCATTGCTGCTATATCCGCACGCTTTTTGTCCACATGCAAGGCCTGGGTTGTTGTGTCTCACAAAGCGTGGCCTTCTCCTCCTGCGCCTGCTCCTGTTCCATCACGTCTGCTGCTGCTGGGTTAGCGTTGCCGCGTGGTCCCTGTTTATTGAACCACTTATCTTTATTACATTTATGACTGCATGGCGGTACAAAGCATGCTATCCGCACGCTTCTTGCCCTCATGCAAGGCCTGGGTTGTTGTGTCTCACAAAGCGTGGCCTTCTCCTCCTGCGCCTCCTCCTGTTCCATCACGTCTGCTGCTGCTGGGTTAGCGTTGCCGCGTGGTCCCTGTTTATTGAACCACTTATCTTTATTACATTTATGACTGCATGGCCGTACAAAGCCTGCTATCCGCACGCTTCTTGCCCTCATGCAAGGCCTGGGTTGTTGTGTCTCACAAAGCGTGGCCTTCTCCTCCTGCGCCTGCTCCTGTTCCATCACGTCTGCTGCTGCTGGGTTAGCGTTGCCGCGTGGTCCCTGTTTATTGAACCACTTATCTTTATTACATTTATGACTGCATGGCGGTACAAAGCCTGCTATCCGCACGCTTCTTGCCCTCATGCAAGGCCGGGGTTGTTGTGTCTCACAAAGCGTGGCCTTCTTCTCCTCCTGCGCCACCCTCCTCCTGTTCCATCACGTGTGCTGCTGCTGGGTTAGCGTTACCGGTCCCTTTTCCTGGAACCTCTTATATGTATTACATTTATGACTGCATGCCGACAAAAAACATGTTACCTGTGCAAAGAAAACAGACATTTCCCGCATTTAAAAGACAGTTTTCCCTTTGAAACTTTAAAATCGATTTTCTCAAAAACTATAAGCTCTTTTTGCTAATTTTTTTTTCCTCTTGTACCCACTCCCAAGGTGCACATACCCTGCAAATTTGGGGTATGTAGCATGTAAGGAGGCTTTACAAACCACAAAAGTTCGGGTCCCCATTGACTTCCATTATGTTCGGAGTTCGGGTCGAACACCCGAACATCGCGGCCATGTTCGGCCTGTTCGGCCCGAACCCGAACATCTAGATGTTCGCCCAACACTACTCCGGAGGAGGAAGGAAAGAATACTTCTGGGCCAGGGAGGAAGGGATCTTTACAAAATAATGCCTCATATACCCTTAGAAACCTTTTTAAAGCAATTTAAAGGCCACTTCCAGTTTTTTAAAGGCCACTTCCGGATTAAATTGGGGTCGGATATCCGACCCGGATTCGGATTGAAAAATGTTTGCTCCAGATATCTGACCCAGATCGGGTAGAGCACTATCCGGATCCGAATTAGTCCCAGATAGTGAAAAGTGGTATCCGAGCAGCACTGATTAGCCACAGCATAGGTTAGGAAATAGGATTACTGTGTTATTGTGTAGTAAGTACTGCAGTGCTAGTTAGTTGTTAGAGTAGTACTACTGTGTTAGCTTATTACAGACTACTGCAGCCCTGCTGTGCTGAGCAGAGTCAGTGTGACAGTTAGACAGTTAGTGTGCACTGTCTTCTCCTCTGCTGTCTGTCACTCCATGCTGATTTGCTTTAAAGTCCAACCCCGATTTTAACAAAGTACAAGTACCCCAAATCATGTGGCTGAAGCAAGCTGGCTCTGGCAGTGGTCAGACTCAGGGCACCATAACCCCCTCTGCCACTCCTGCCGACACTGAGGCCTGTTCAGGCAGCCAGTCCTCAGTGGCCTCCTCTGCTCCCTACACCGCTTCCCATGCAAGGAAAAAACTCAGCCAGACCCTGTTGGGCGAGTCTTTCCCTGTTGTTGGCAAGAGGGGGACACATGAAGGGGCTTGGAATCAATATGCCTGCCTTACCACCCTTTACCACCACCACCACAAACTACTGGCTCCTCCTGATTATCTATTACTAACTAAGTCACCTGGTTCACAAATTTTTTACAGCCGTGGTACCACCAACGCTACGTGCCACGTACACGTGTCACGTACACATGCCACATAATCAATTAGTGTTTCCCTTTAAAAAAACATGATGCTACATGCCTCATTTACCCTAAAAAAAACGTTTTAGAAGCAATTTAAAGGCCACTTCCGGTTTTCTATCCAGATATCCGAATCCGGGCGAATATCCCAGATACTTAGAGTTGAGCCGAAATTTTCGTAATTTCGCATTACTATAATTACGCATGCGAAATTTGCGATTACAATGCGAAATTACGGTAGCGTAATTGCCATTAAAATCGTAATTAAAAATACCGTAAGCGTAATTTTCAACGCGTAATTTCGCGTTTCGTTCATGCCGTAGTTTTGCATTAAACGCTACCGTAATTTCGCGTTACACTGTAACGCTCACGTATAATATAAAAAAGCCGCTGACTTTAAGGGTTAATAGCAAAGCCCCCTTAAATGCTAAGAGCCTCAAATTTGGAGAATATATTAAGGAGATCAGAAGGAATAAGAGGAAAACATTTTTTTTCAAAAAGACCTTATAGTTTTTGAGAAAATCGATGTTAAAGTTTCAAAGGAAAAATGTATACATTTAAAAACCCGCCGACTTTAACGGTTAATAGCAAAGCCTGCTTAAAGTTTAGGAACACCAAATTCCCAGGGTATATTAAGGGGATCAGTGGGAATAAGAGGAAAAATTTTTTTTTCAAAAAGACCTTATAGTTTTTGAGAAAATCGATTTTTAAGTTTCAAGGGCAAAAATGTCTTTTAAATGCGGAAAATGTCAGTTTTTTTTGCACAGGTAACAATAGTGTATTATTTTCATAGATTCCCCCAAGTGGGAAGAGTTTTACTTCGTTCTGAGTGTGGGAAATATAAAAAAACAACAACGTGGGGTCCCCCCTCCCAGACCTCTTTAACCCCTTGTCCCCCATGCAGGCTGGGATAGCCAGAATGCGGAGCACCGGCCGCGTGGGGCTCCACACCCTGATTATACCAGCCCGCATGGTCCATGGATTGGGGGGTCTCGGAAGGGGAGGGGCAGCCAAGCTTTCCCCTCCCCCTCCGAGCCCTTGTCCAATCCAAGGACAAGGGGCTCTTCTCCACCTCCGATGGGCGGTGGAGGTGGAGGCCGCGATTTCCTGGGGGGGGGGGGTTCATGGTGGAATCTGGGAGTCCCCTTTAAAAAGGGGTCCCCCAGATGCCCACCCCCCCTCCCAGGAGAAATGAGTATAGAGGTACTTGTACCCCTTACCCATTTCCTTTAAGAGTTAAAAGTAAATAAACACACAAACACTTACAAAAAGTATTTTAATTGAACAAAAAACATAACCATGAAAAAAGTCCTTTAATATTCTTAATTAAAGATTAATACTTACCTGTCCCTTTAAATAAATGATCCCTCGAAATAGCCTCGGAAATGTTCTATCAGTTACAATGTAACAAAGTTATTACAATGTAACAACTTTGTTACATTGTAACTACGCAGCACCCGACGTCACTCGCCGCTCAGCCGTTGCATACCCGTCTGCGCTGCACAGACCCGACAGAGCTCTGAGCTATATAGCTCAGAGCTCTCTAAGCATCTTTGAATTTGGGCTCCAAGGAGCCCCATTGGTCCTTAGCAGACCAATGGGGTTTCTTCAAATCAGAAGGAACCCCATTGGTCTGCTAAGGATTACCTGTGCAAAAAAAAACTGACATTTTCCGCATTTAAAAGACATTTTCGCCCTTGAAACATAAAAATAGATTTTCTCAAAAACTATAAGGTCTTTTTGAAAAAAATGTTTTTTCCTCTTATTCTCACTGATCCCATTAATATACCCTAGGAATTTGGTGTTCCTAAACTTTAAGCAGGCTTTGCTATTAACCGTTAAAGTCGACGGGTTTTTAAATGTATACATTTTTACTTTGAAACTTTAACATCGATTTTCTCAAAAACTATAAGGTCTTTTTGAAAAAAAAAATTTTCCTCTTATTCCTTCTGATCTCTTTAATACATTCTCCAAATTTGAGGCTCTTAGCATTTAAGGGGGCTTTGCTATTAACCCTTAAAGTCGGCGGCTTTTTTATAGTATACGGAGCGTTACGGTTTAACGCGAAATTACGGTAGCGTTTAATGCGAAATTACGGCATGAACAAATACCCATTGTAATGCGAAAATTACGCTTACGCGAAATTTCGCGAAATCCTTCTTCATTACGATTATGTACTTACGGCCATAATCGTAATTACACTACTTACGCGAAATTTCGCGAAATCGTAATTACGTCATTACGCTCATCTCTACAGATACTGGGTTTGGATATCCGATTCTATTCGGACTCCGGAAAGTTTGGATTTGCATAGCCGATTCGGATCCGGATATCTGGATATCTGGATCCAAATCAATTCGGATGTTGAAAAGTGGTATCCGAGCACCCCTGCTCATGCCAATCCTGCTGATATTTGATTTTCGAGGGAATAGAGGATTGTAGTAGCGTCTGATAAATTTGAGACACAAGATGTCTATGCAGGTTCTCACTCAAAATTTAATTTTCTAAAGTCATCAGGGGCTTCGCTCAGTTTATATTTTTTGTCAAGGTATTGATGTAATGGTGCAACTGAAAAAACTGCCATTGGGATAGCTGTACTGTACATTATCTCTAAGCACTGCAAATTCAGAGAAGGATAGGACTTTACCATTTCTAGTGAAATAAAAAGCCCAAGGATAGCCTCCATGTGGCCAGCTATGCAGAAATGGAATAACAGTGGCGGGAGAAAAGGCGGTTTTATCACAAAGGGGTGTAAGTCTACTCGGGACGGGAGAATAGCCAAACCATGCGCCGGGAGGCAATATCTCATACATATCACAGTGGCTGAGTGAGTTGGCCCAGGATCTACAAAGATTACCTGGACAATCAGCCAAACCCAGAATAGGTACCCCACTACCCGCTGCCTCTTGCTCTATCATTACCCACCTCTGGGGGGATTTGTGATTAGACCATTCTACCACCCTACAGAGCTGGGCAGATAACTGGGGGGGGGGCAAGCGGGTATCTTGCCCCGGGCGCAGTTTGTTGAATTCTTAAAAAGGCGGCAAAATGAATGGCAGTTTAGGCGCCAAAACCTGACCTTTAGGCGCCAAAACCTGACCTTGCCCCAGGCGCAACTTGGTCTTGATCCGTCCCTGTCCCAAATCCTTTGGAATTGATAGCGTCACTCCTAATTCTGATTGTTTTACACCCCTCCCCCCCCCCCCACCACCCTTATTTATGTGAGTTTGAAGATTTCATAGAAACCTTGGGGGGAGATTGTCATGGTTTCGCTAGAGCCATCAGCAAAATTATATGAAAATGAGCATACAAAGCCCGAGTAGAAGTGCCCATTAAACTTTGTAGCTTTACCTAAAAAAGAAATATTCTGTAGGCCCCAAAATCAGTCACTCTCTGCCCACAGGAAAGGGTTGTTTATGTATCTTTCTCTGGAGAAGGGGACAATAAAACTTCCCCAAGCAGATTCCCAATTCTACTTCAAGACACTGACAGTGGCGGCTCCAGGAATTTTTTTTAGGGGGTGCCATGCAGGTGCTGGACCAATTTCCGGGGGAGCAAAAAAATGTGTGTGGCGACAACCTGCGCCGCGGCGAAAAAATGGGCGTGGTCATGACCAGATGAGGGCGGGGCTAACTGTAATTTAAAGTGAACCCAGGGTGAGAGTGATATGGTGGCTGCCATATTTATTTCCTTTTAAACAATACTAGCTGTCTGGCAGCCCTGCTGATCTATTGGCTGCAGTAGTGAACTGAATTACACCAGAAACAAGCATGCAGCTAATCTTGTCAGTTCTGACAATATTGTCAGAAACACCTGACCTGCTGCATGCTTGTTCAGGGTCTATGGTTGAAAGAATTAGAGGCAGAGGACCAACATGGCAGCCAGGCAGCTGGAATTACTTAAAAGGAGATAAATATGGCAGCCTCAATATTATTCTCACCTCGGGGTCCCTTTATAAGTGCAACGCAAAGACATAGGGCCCAAGTTTTGGTGACCCTTTCCCCAGAAAATTCACATAATTGTGCAGGTTTTCTCAAGAAAATAGACGTAATGTGAGCAGATTTGAACAAAAAACACGTTCAATGACCCCAACATGCACAATCGTTATTAGATATGACCCCAATATGCACAATCGTTATCAGATATGACCCCAATATGCACAATCGTTATCAGATATGACCCCAATATGCACAATCGTTATCAGATATGACCCCAATATGCACAATCGTTATCAGATATGACCCCAATATGCACAATGCTCAGCAGTTCTGACCACAATCAGCAGCACCACCTGAAAAAGAAAAGAAAAACCCATTTACTCACGTAGTCAGAAGACCTTCTGTTCTGACCTCCTCCTCTCCCAACCTCAGAGCCGGGACAAGGTCCTCCAGCACCCAAGGCTGAGACACCAAAGTGCGCCCCTCCATCCCTGCCACCCCAGCCATCACACACTGATTGCTATTAGACTAAGAGGCGCCACAGGGCCCACAACCTCCCCAACACCTTAACCCCCCTGGCGGTTTGCAAAAAATCCGCCAGGGGGCAGCAAATCTTTTTTTTTAATTTTTTTTTTTTTTTTTTCATGTAGCGAGACAAAGTCTCGCTACATGATAGCCGCTGCTCAGCGGCATCCCCCCAGCCCCTCCGATCGCCTCCGGCGATCGGAGATCAGGAGATCCTGTTCAAAGAACGGGATCTCCTGGAGGGCTTCCCCCGTCGCCATGGCGACGGGCGGGATGACGTCACCGACGTCATCGACGTCGTGACGTCAGAGGGGACTCCGATCTGCCCCATAGCGCTGCCTGGCACTGATTGGCCAGGCAGCGCACGGGGTCTGGGGGGGGGGGCGGCCGCGGCGAGAGGAATTGCGGCGGATCGGCGGGTAGCGGCGGCGATCAGATGCTACACGCAGCTAGCAAAGTGCTAGCTGCGTGTAGCAAAAAAAAAATTATGCAAATCGGCCCAGCGGGGCCTGAGCGGTGCCTCCCGGCGGCATAGCCCGTGCTCAGCACGGGCTTACCGCCAGGGAGGTTAATATCTAGTTATCTGGCTTGCAGTCACTGCCATGTATCCACTTTTCTTATTTCTTTCTGCTTCAAACACAATTAGGAATGACAGCTGAATGAATTTTGCGCCCCCTCCTACACTGCGCCCTGAGGCTGGAGCCTCTCCAGCCTATGCCTCGGCCCGGCCCTGCCCAACCTCCTTGTGGCACGCAGCTCAGCTCCCATGATCCTCTTCCTTCCTGCAGCAGCCTGCATTACCCGGCGAGCAGGGCTACGGGAAAATGGCCGCCCGAAGCCCTGCACTGCAGACTCCAAGTCTGCAGAGCAGGGCTTTGGGCGGCCATCTTACCGTAGCCCTGCCTGCTGCTCCGGGCTGCCGCTGTGAACTGACTCGGCGTCTCTTAGACGCCTGAAGTCAGTTCACGCCAGGGGGTGCTTTGGGGGTGCTTGGACAAATTTAGGGGGTGCTTGAGCACCCCCAAGCACCCCCCCTGGCGCCGCCACTGGACACTAATGAGGATCAAACAATCCGAAACAGTCTGTATGCATGTTGGATTATTCTGGCTCTGTACAAATTAACAATCTGACACATCATTGCATTCCAGCGGTTCTGGAGGTGTGTTTAGCTTCTACGGGCAACAATGGTTAATTTACATATATTCAGCAGTGATGCACTGGGAGACATCTCAAACTCACTCCAACCTGAATTATCGCAAATTCTTTCTGTTTTAAGGAAGGAAACTTTTGTTTTTCTTAACATCTTAGTAAGGGGGCTTCTAGGATCATTGTAGTCCCTTACACACCCCAATGAGTTCTGGGTCACCATGAGCTTGCTGGTTAGTCTGTACCTCTCGGTGTTACAAGCCCTACTGCATAGTGCTAAATTAATCCCTGCCATGCACTGGTGAGGATCAAACAATCCGAAACAGTCTGTATGCATGTTGGATTATTATGGCTCTGTACAAATTAACAAGCTGACACATCATTGCATTCCAGCGGTTCTGGAGGTGTGTTTAGCTGGTAAGGGTACAATGGTTAATTTGCATATATTCAGCAGTGATGCACTGGGAGACATCTCAAGCTCACTCCAAGAAGAAAGCAAACATTTGTTTTTGTTCTACTTCAAAGACAGACAGAGAAGTCCAGATACCGGTCGTAAATTCCTTCACAGCCCAGAGATACAATTACTCCAGTACTCTGAGGCTCCTTTCACATTAGGACGTTGCGGTTTGATGCAACGTTAAAGTCACACCGCAAACTAACATTGCAACGCGGCCAAAAAGTCGCAACGCAGCGTTACCAATGCATACAGCATATACAGTAGAAAATACAGGCAATGAAGAGTATGTCGCCAAGTCTTACTGAGCATGTGCAAACAGTCTAATGCAGCTAAAAACGTGTATAACGCACAGCATGCAGCACTTTCATTTAACGTGCAGCGTTAGACACCAACACAACGTCTGCACTGTGAACAAGCCATTGATTTTTCATTGCTGTGTTATTCTGCGTTAGGTGTTGTTTTAACGTGCGACTTTAACGTCCCACTGTGAAAGAGGCCTGACAGAGGGAATGACTTTCATTACAGCTTGAATAAAATAATAATTGTTTTACTCCAATAATCAGCTTTCTGTAGATGCTAGCCATGTCAAAGTTAACAGACAGTCGCTAAACCTGAGCTGGAGGTATTTGAACCACAATGCATCTGTCTACCACCTGCTGTGACAGAGATATGGTTTTATCTGAAAGGAAATATGACAATTCATGTGTTTGGTCTCTAATTAAAGCAGAGAACATCAGACATACGCCTGTATCACACTGACGCAGAGAGATTACCATTTCAGGTATTTCATTTTCTTTTCTGCCTGTCATGACAAAAGGGGAAAAGATGGATCATGTGTCACACACGGCCCATCTCCCCTTAGAATCTCCACTCCCAGCGGAGAAAGTGATAAAACCTGCTGGACACAGGCTGGCAGAGAGAGAGAGAGAGTCTCCATCCATATACCATCTAGGAGTAGAGATGTGGCGAACGGTTCCCGAACCGTTCGCCGGCGAACATCTCTGAATCCCTGGGGGGTTTACTACTTCCGGGTCGCTCTGACCCGGAGTAGTACGCCTGCGCTGCCCGGCGGAGCGCGTCCTAGATCGCGCTCCTGTTGCCGGGCACTTTCTGCGCATGTGGGTGATGTCATGAACGGCGTCACGCTCATGCGCAGAGAGTGCCCGGCAACAGGAGCGCGATCTAGGATGCGCTCTGCCGGGCAGTGCAGGAGTACTACTCCGGGTCAGAGCGACCCGGAAGTAGTAAACCCCCCAGAGATGTTCGTCCGGCAAACCGTTCGCCACATCTCTATCTAGGAGTGGCTGTTATCCATGGACTTCTATCCACAGAACTTTCCATAACTGGACTATTATATTTTCTGTTTGGACTTAGCATCGCAAAGGGCACAGTAATCGGACACAAACTGAGGCCTTTTTATCAGTAGGACATTGAGGTTTGTTGCGACGTTAAAGTCGCAACGCAAAATTACAATGCAACGCCCCAAAAAAGTCGCAACGCAACTTAATGCCCCGTTATCGTTGCATACAGTAGAGCATACAGGCAATAAAAAGTATGCTTCCAGGTCATTACTGAGCATGTGAAAACAGTCCAACGCAGCTAATAACGTGTATAACGCACAGCATGCAGTACTTTCTAATAACGCTACACGTTGCACACAAACACAACGTGTGCACTTTGAATGTCGCACAGACTTAGTATTGCTGTGCGTTAGTCTGCGTTAAAACATTTTCTAACGTACGACTTTAACGTCGCACTATGAAAGAGGCCTGAGGGGGTGATCAGGTCAAAGGGGTCTGGAGGAAGTCCCAGGTTTGTATGATGTTCCTTTTATATCATCGATTTACAGAAGTTTTACAAAAATAGCATAATCATGAAGTGAAGACTTGCACACTTAATTTTATTATGTTTAAAGTGAATGGTTACCGAGTAAAAAATAGAAAAGTCATATACTCACCTAAGGAAAGGGAAGGCTCGGTCCTAATGAGCCTTCCCTCTCCTATCCCGGTGCCCGGTGGATCCTCCGTTCAAATCCCCTGCCACGGGGGATTTCGGAAGTCTTCGGGAGCACTCGGGCTCCATACTGCGCACGCACGAGTGCGTCATAGACCCGCGTGAGTGCGTCATAGTGGGCACTCGCGCATGCACAGTATGGAGCGACCCGTCTTCGGGAGCCCGAGTGCTCCCGAAGACTTCCGAAGTGGCAGTATTTGACCGAACTGGTAGAATACTGCAACGGGGGATCGTGAGCAGGACTGGGCACCGGGAGAGGAGAGGGAGGTCTCATTAGGACCGAGCCTTCCCTCTCCTTAGGTGAGTATCTGACTTTTTTTTTTTTAATCGGTACACATTGGCTTTAATCAATTTAGCCAGCGATAACAGTAACTTGTTTTTACAGTCAAGAATAAAAGGGAAAAACCAACCTGGACCTTGTACACTGCATGACTGAAGACATACAAAGAATACACAAGTGGAGTACTTTATTTTTTATTCTCAATTTTAAAGCGGGATTGTCAGCCACAAAATCAAATTCCATTTCCCCACTGCTCTGTGTTTATTATACATGGCGAGGAAAGGAACAGCGCTACTTAAAAACAGATTGCATCCTTATGCCTACCTGCTTGAGAGTGCAAGCCCCACTAGTGGGATAAAATACACACCCAGCATTCAAATAAAATGCACCTGTCTACCATTGGAGGATGTTGGTTTCTGTAACAGCTTGCATGCAACTTATTAGGTACTCGTCCCTCCCACTGCGAAGAAGTCATCCTCCATGGGAGGGGCCCTAACACTAACTAATCCTAAATTATGCATATGCATAGCATGGGTGCGCCACCAAGTAAAAATTTGAAATTGCGCAAAGGTGGATCAGCGCATCACCAGGCCGCCTCCGAATGGCCACCAATTAGAGGTGCGCTGAGCCCCCCCACGAAACTACAAACGCACCCTGAAACCAAACAGAAGCTCTGCATAAACATCAATAAGCAAAGGTGCTTTTGTAGTTTCTGGGGGGGGGGGGGGGGGGGGGCCTCAGCGCACCTCTGATTGGTGGCCATTCGGAGGTGGCCTGGTGATGCATTGATCCACCTTTGCGCAATTTTTGTGTTTATTATGTAGTCTACAACCTGACCCTGCATTGCAAGCATTCCAATATAATCATAAATGTTTCTCCTGTAATGAATCTTATCTCAGCCTGGCTCTATTCTGGAACATTGCCGATGAGAGGGAAGCTTGTTATGTTCCCTCCCACATTTCTGCTCCTCACTAGGGATAGTCGGAAATGCCAATTTCTCGCTTCCGTGGAAAATCCGTTTCCGCCACTGCTGATTACCGCTACTGATTACGCTTTCCGCTACCGCTTTCCGCATTCTGATGCGGCATTTTGCGGAAATTTTATTTAACATCGATTTTCTCAAAAACTACAAGGTCTTTTGAAAAAAAGTGTTTTCCTCTTATTTCCACTCTTCTATTTAACATACCCTGAAAATTAGTTTTTTCTAGCACCTATTGGGGCTTTGCTATTAACCTCTAAATTTGGCATTCCGCATATTGGTAATGCGTATTTTTCGCATTTTACATTGCAGTTAATGGCTGCCGACTTTAGCGGTTAATAGCAAAGCCCCTGTGGGTGCTAGAAACACCACATTTTCAGGGTATGTTAAGCAGAAGACTGGGAAGAAGAGGAAAAAAAATCTTTCAAAAATATCTTGTAGGTTTTGAGAAAATCAATGTTAAATTCGGCGGAAATTTCACCATTTCCGCAAAAATCCGCCTACCACACTTGCATTACCGATTTCTGAATTCCGATGTAGAAATGCAATTTTTGATTGGAAATGCAGAAATTGCATTTCGCAAAATCCCTTCTCCTCACTGATTGACTGAGGGCAGTGCAGTGTGACAGCCTGAGAAGTGTAATACACCTCACCCCTCTGCAGAAGCTGCTGAAATACAATAGGCTTGATTCACAATGCGGTGCTAACTGTTAGCACGCCTGTGAAAACCCCCTTAGCACGTCTAAACGAGCTTTTCGCGCACAAAACTTTATGCGCGTAAAACTTTACGCGCGCACTGCACAGAGTGCAGGGTGCTCTGCGCGAAGTGCCCACTAAAGCCTATGGGACTTAGCGCGCGCATAGGACTTTGCGCGCGTAAAACTTTACGCGCAAAACTTTGCGCGCGATCTGATTGAGAAATCCGTGCTAACCTACTTAGAACCCTGGTTAGCACGTCTAAAGACTTTAGACGTGCTAAGTAGGTTAGCACCGCTTTGTGAATCAAGCCCAATATATGCTGTACTCACATGTGTTTACAAAGCAAGCTAGATATGACACTGCATTTTCTAGTAGAAAAAAGAGTCAGGCCTGGGGCACACCAGAGGAGTTTTTCTGAGCGTTTTGAGTTTTTAAATCTGCTGCTAATGTTCTCCTATGTGTCTGTGCACACTGGAGCAATGAGGTTTTGTAAAAAAAAACCCAAAGCATTACATTGGGAAGAGCTTTTGAAACCTCTTAGGGCCCATTTCCACTATCGCGAATTTGCATGCGTTTTTCGCATGCAAATTCGCATAGCAATACAAGTGAATGGGACTGTTTCCACTTGTCAGGATTCCTTTGCGTTTTTCTGTGCAGAAAAAATTCACATGGCAGAGCCATCAGAATTCGCATACCACATACCGCTATGCAAATCGCATTCAATGTATTTAATAGGAAATTCGCGTGAGATTTGGGTATGCAAATTTTAATGCGAATTTGCATGCGAATTCGCATAGAAACAATGGAAAAAGCACACCAGCACTGCCATGGTTAAATTCGCATACATCGTCATTCATGCGAATTCGCATGAAAATTTGCATGGAATCGCATGCGTATTTTTACCGCGGCCATTCGCACCGCACAAGTGGAAATGCAGCCTAAAAGCTCTTCCTAATGTAATGCTATGGGGTTTTTTACAAAACCTCATTGCTCCAGTGTGCACAGACACATAGGATAACATTAGCAGCAGATTTAAACACTCAAAACGCTCAGAAAAACTCCTCTGGTGTGCACCAGGCCTAAATTACAAAATGACATCGGGATGGGCTTCAGTCAGAGGAAGTAAGATGGAAAATGCCTGGAACTGTTTTCTCTTTATTTACTATATACAATTTACTGAAATCAAAATGCTGACAGAACAATACACAAGTATTTATCTACTTATATGTGTTTTTATTTTCCAGGGATAGTATGACTGTCCTTGCTGCTTTAAAAAATGGCAATAATTAAACTGAACCTCCAGACTAAAAATCTACTCAGCAGCACTGAAAAGGCTTGGTGTTTCTTTAACAGTTTCACAGCATCAGAACTTTGTTTTTCTTACCAAAGCCTCATTTTTAGCTGCACGAAAGCTAAGCTCCGCCCCATCAAAGAAAAATGCCTGGGCATATTTCCCCCGATGCTGTGCAAAGCATGATGGGATTGCTGATGTTGTTTTTCTCATTGCCTAGCAGCTGGGATGGGTGATCAGGACACAGAATAGTTGGAACTGTGTCTCATGCTCCCTGTCACCTTCTTTAAACCAAAAAGATGGCTGCCCTCATGAAATCACAAACATTTGCCAGTTCTTAAAACAGGGCGGGTAAGAGATTATATTACTTATCTATTTTAATTAACATAACTAATGTAACAATGACAGTATGGTTAGTATGTTTAGGCTGAAGTTCCTCTTTAAGGCTGTTCCGCAAGGGCTACCAAGTAGTAACAACTAGTTGCAGCAGTTAAATGTTGCAATTGATTGCTAGTGCTACCAACTAGTTTCTGTTGATGGCAAGCCCATTGAATCTTCTTCCTTTCTTATCACAGCTACCACGTGGCTACTTGTAGGTAGTGCCTGAGTGATATGATTCCAACGTGTAAGTGACATACTAAACAAATGACAGACCCCCTGCATAACTAGATGAACTAATCTATTCACTTCAATGGTAGGGGTAGTTCATTGTGACAGATGACACAGAAAACAAATTACAATGCCCCATTGTAAGTGGGATGCCCTGTGAGCAGAGGTGTAGTAACCAGGCCCCCTGCAGCAAACAGGACTACCCCTCAGAGGTGGAGAGGTATTGGGGCTCATTCCTCCTCCATTCTCCCTTGCAGAGCACAGTAGAGCTGAATAAATACATTTACCTGCTCTTGTCATGTCCGGTCTCCACTTCCTCCCAGCAGCCACTCACTTTGCTGCATGCCCATTTCCTGATGTGCATGTCATGTGATGGGGAGCCAGAAGGGGGCAGCATAGGAGAAGTGACTGCCTGGAAGAGGAGCCACAACATGACAAGAGCAGGCTCCACTGCATTCTGTAAGGGAGGGGGAGTGAGCTACTATAGCACCTGGCTGATCCAGCACTGTGGCCCTCCGGAAGTTTGCAACTGCGCTTCTGTCTGTGAATGAGCATGGCCGCACTGCACAGGCGCTGGACGCCACGCGAATGCACAGTAGCACAAAGCTGTGTAAGCGTAAAAAAAGAGCCTGAGCTCCAAGCTGCTGCAGAAGGTGTCTTGTGCGTGTGCAGTGCCGCCATGTGCGTTCATGGACGTGAGCGCGGTCGCAAGCCTGCAGAGGGTACCTGTGCTGAATATCAGCCTCTTTTCCACTGGCAGTTGAACTGTGTGCTCAGAGAGCAGTTACCAGGCAACAGTGTGCAGTTACCAAACAGTAGTGAGTAGTTGTGAGAGTCTGAGAGGCATTTCACTGCCCATCAACTGCCCATGGAAAAGAGCAATGATGACCATAATTTTAAACCGTCCATTTTGCATTAAAGTGAACCAGAGACGAAGCACCCTCATGTATTTTACCATAGAAATCAGTGGGAACATTAGAGAACACATTTACCTTGCTTTCTGTTTCATCCTCACTGCTAAAATTGTCTGTTATGAGCTGAGATAAGAATCTAGGACTGAGCATTGAGTCTGGCTTTGCTATAATGACTCAGCTATAATGATTCCTGAGCAGAGCCAGCAGGGGGCAGGCTTGGGCTTGAAAAGACACCAGAGAAGACAGACTCAGCTATAATCTTTCCGTAGCAAAGCCAGACTGAGTGCTCAGTCGGGGTTTCTTATCAGAGGTGATAACAGTCAGATTAAACGGAGAACAATGAAACAAAGAGCAGATTAGGTGTTTACTGTCATGTTCCCACTGATTTATAAGGTAAAATACATGAGGGTGCTTCATCTCTGGTTCTCTTTAACTAATGAAAAAATATTTTTTTTCTTCAAATTTAAAAATTTCAAATAGATTTTTTTCAAAAACTATTTAAAAAAAATTAGTTTTTGACTTGTTCCCAATTGTTTCTGGTTTGCACAAATGTATTTTTCACAGTTTACGAGAAAAAGGATTTACAACGGCTGTGGATTACTTGAAACCAGTTATATTTCCAAATAATAATTATGTTTAATCGTAATTGCAAAATGTTCTGCATAATTTCGCATAAGCACAATTAGCACATTCTGATCATCACTATTAGATTGTCCAGAGGCTTCACTCTACTGAGGTGAGTATATATCTGGGGTTCTTTTTTCCCCATCTCCTCTCTGCTGCCTGGATCCTGGTGGTCAATCAGTGGCGGTGCGGCAGTATGCATACAGCAGTACGCGTGTGGTGTGACGTCATCGGGGGGAGCAGAAATTTAAAAAGGACCTGAACTCTTGCACAGGACAGAAGGAAAACATAGAGAAATGCACCCTGTATCATGTATGTAGAGAGTTTCGCCTGACTAATTCCTCCAGTCCTCATTTGTCTCTAATCACAAGTTGTAATTTGATCTCTCCCCTGTGTCACATGACTGCCATGGCAGAGAGGGCAGATACAGTAAGCTCATTTGAAAACAAAGGATATTAACGATATAGCCATTTGGTTCCCAACTGCTTCGGAACTAAGCGCTTCTGCTGATCTGCCTTATGGTGCCCATACACAGTACAATAAAACGTTCTATTTTCCATTTTCTGTTTACCAAAACGATAGAAGTGAAAAGAATCTTTTTTTCCAATCAAGAAAAACAAATGATTGTCCCGTTTTTTCAGTAAAGATCGCGTACACGTAAAACCCTTTATATTTAATCTAACAGAATAATCAAACTAAATTATCTAATGGAATAAAAATGAAAGAAATTGTACCATGTATGGGCACCTGTACTATTACCGATTTTTTTCCTGGATTTTGACTACTCTCTGCATGCCGCCTGCACTGACCTCTACCTGGATTTTGACTATTCTTTGCCTGCCACCTGCACAACCTCTGCCTGGATTTTGACTACACTATGCCTGCCGCCTGCACCGACCTCTGCCTGGATTTTGACTACTCTCTGCCTGCCTCTAGTGTTGGGCGAACATCTAGATGTTCGGGTTCGGGCCGAACAGGCCGAACATGGCCGCGATGTTCGGGTGTTCGACCCGAACTCCGAACATAATGGAAGTCAATGGGGACCCGAACTTTTGTGGTTTGTAAAGCCTCCTTACATGCTACATACCCCAAATTTGCAGGGTATGTGCACCTTGGGAGTGGGTACAAGAGGAAAAAAAAATTAGCAAAAAGAGCTTATAGTTTTTGAGAAAATCGATTTTAAAGTTTCAAAGGGAAAACTGTCTTTTAAATGCGGGAAATGTCTGTTTTCTTTGCACAGGTAACATGTTTTTTGTCGGCATGCAGTCATAAATGTAATACATATAAGAGGTTCCAGGAAAAGGGACCGGTAACGCTAACCCAGCAGCAGCACACGTGATGGAACAGGAGGAGGGTGGCGCAGGAGGAGAAGAAGGCCACGCTTTGTGAGACACAACAACCCCGGCCTTGCATGAGGGCAAGAAGCGTGCGGATAGCAGGCTTTGTACCGCCATGCAGTCATAAATGTAATAAAGATAAGTGGTTCAATAAACAGGGACCACGCGGCAACGCTAACCCAGCAGCAGCAGACGTGATGGAACAGGAGCAGGCGCAGGAGGAGAAGGCCACGCTTTGTGAGACACAACAACCCAGGCCTTGCATGAGGGCAAGAAGCGTGCGGATAGCAGGCTTTGTACGGCCATGCAGTCATAAATGTAATAAAGATAAGTGGTTCAATAAACAGGGACCACGCGGCAACGCTAACCCAGCAGCAGCAGACGTGATGGAACAGGAGGAGGCGCAGGAGGAGAAGGCCACGCTTTGTGAGACACAACAACCCAGGCCTTGCATGAGGGCAAGAAGCGTGCGGATAGCATGCTTTGTACCGCCATGCAGTCATAAATGTAATAAAGATAAGTGGTTCAATAAACAGGGACCACGCGGCAACGCTAACCCAGCAGCAGCAGACGTGATGGAACAGGAGCAGGCGCAGGAGGAGAAGGCCACGCTTTGTGAGACACAACAACCCAGGCCTTGCATGTGGACAAAAAGCGTGCGGATATAGCAGCAATGCTTTTTGCCGCCATGCAGTCATAAATGTAATACAGATGAGAGGTTCAATAAACAGGGCCCGGAAACGCAACACCATCCCAGATGTTCATTGGTCATGTTACTTGGTTGGGGTCCTGGAGTGTTGCGTAGTCATTTCCAATCCAGGATTGATTCATTTTAATTTGAGTCAGACGGTCTGCATTGTCTGTAGAGAGGCGGATACGCCGATCTGTGACGATGCCTCCGGCAGCACTGAAACAGCGTTCCGACATAACGCTGGCTGCCGGGCAAGCCAGCACCTCTATTGCGTACATTGCCAGTTCGTGCCAGGTGTCTAGCTTCGATACCCAATAGTTGAAGGGTGCAGATGGATGGTTCGACACAGCTACGCCATCTGACATGTAGTCCTTGACCATCTTCTCCAGGCGATCGGTGTTGGAGGTGGATCTGCACGCTTGCTGTTCAGTGGGCTGCGGCTGCATGGGTGTCAGAAAATTTTCCCACTCCAAGGACACTGCCGATACCATTCCCTTTTGGGTACTAGCTGCGGCTTGCGTTGTTTGCTGCCCTCCTGGTCGTCCTGGGTTTGCGGAAGTCAGTCTGTCTGCGTACAACTGGCTAGAGGAGGGGGAGGATGTCAATCTCCTCTCTAAAGTCTCCACAAGGGCCTGCTGGTATTCTTCCATTTTGACCTGTCTGACTCTTTCTTCAAGCAGTTTTGGAACATTGTGTTTGTACCGTGGATCCAGAAGGGTATAAACCCAGTAATTGGTGTTGTCCAGAATGCGCACAATGCGTGGGTCACGTTCAATGCAGTCTAGCATGAATTGAGCCATGTGTGCCAGAGTCCTACCAGAATCCTCATCATCCTCTTGTGAGCGTTGTGATAGTTGTTGTGATGCATCATAGTCGTCACCTTCCTCCTGGTCTGCTTCTGCTGACCATTCGCGTTGAATTGTGGAAGTCCAACGTGCACCGCTCTGGCCCTCGTCAGTGGTGGCATGAAATTCCTGCTCCAACTCCAGCTGTTCCTCCTCCTCTTCTTCGTCATAGCTGCTGGGGCCAGCGTTCCCTGAGGCGGATGGCCTGATGTTGGTACCATCACGCTGATCGTTTTCTCCTTCAGATTCCCCCAGTTGCATCATGACAGCTGTTTCCTTGATTTTTAACATCGACCTCTTCAGTAAACACAGCAGTGGTATGGTAATGCTGACTGAAGAGTTGTCACTGCTCACAAGCAACGTGGATTGCTCAAAATTTTGGAGGACTTGGCAGAGGTCCAACATGTTGGCCCAATCGGATCCACAGAAGCTTGGCAGCTGGCCGGATGCGCCTCGGTACTGCGCCGTCATGTACTGGACCACTGCACTCTTCTGCTCGCAAAAGCGGGCTAGCATGTGCAGCGTAGAATTCCAGCGCGTAGGGACATCACACAGCAAGCGATGGTGGGGGAGATTGAAGCGCTCCTGCATCTTGGCGAGTGCCCCCGAAGCAGTACTGGAATTTCTACAATGTTTGGACACTCGACGCACCTTCAACAGCAGATCGGGCACGCCTGGGTATGTCCTCAGGAACCGCTGAACTACTAGGTTCATCACGTGCGCCAGGCAAGGGATGTGTGTCAGCTTAGCCAACCTTAAAGCGCGAATGAGATTACTCCCATTATCACACACAACCATGCCCGGTTTCAGGTCCAGCGGTGCCAGCCACAAATCCGTCTGTTCCTTTATTCCCCTCCAAATTTCCTCCCCTGTGTGCTGCTTATCCCCAAGGCAGATTAGCTTCAGCAACGCTTGCTGACGCATGCCAACAGCTGTGCTGCACTGCTTCCACGATCCTACTGCTGCTGGGTTAGCGTTTCCGGATGAGGTACAGCTTTGAGATGCGTTGGAGGAGAAGGAGTCAGAGAGGTAGGTGCTGCTGTTATCCAGTGGGAGGGACGGCGGTGCAGCTGTTTGTGGCGTGGGCAACACCCGTGCCGTAGCAGGTGAGGAATCGCTGCCAGGCTCCACAAGGTTCACCCAGTGCGCGGTAAGGGAGATGTATCTACCCTGGCCGAACGCACTCGTCCAGGTGTCAGTGGTGAGGTGAACCTTGCAGGCAACGGCATTCTTCAAGCTTCGGGTTATTTTGCTGACCACGTGCTCATGCAACTCAGGCACTGCAGAGCGTGCAAAGTGGTAGCGGCTGGGAACCACGTAACGTGGGATGGCCACTGACATCATGCCCTTGAAGCTGTTTGTCTCCACCAATCGATATGGCAGCATTTCGCAGGCCAGAAGCTTGGCTATGCTGGCTGTTACTGCCACGGCCCGGGGGTCATTTGCTGGCAATTTCCTCTTGCGCTCAAACATCTCCGACACAGACAACTGAACCGTAGCGCTGCACACGGAAGGGCTGTTGGTTGTTGTGTTTGATGAACACTGGGAGACCTCAAGAGCACTACTCCGGAAAGTGACAGTGTCAGCGTCGTCTGATGTTTGTGAATGTTGTGAACCACGCAATGGCTGGGCTACTGCTGCTGCTGAGGCGGGTCTGGTGAACCCAAGGGAGGCAGTGTTGTTTCTGGTACCCTGTCCTGACGCGTTTGCCCAAAGAGTGGGATGTTTGGATAGCATGTGACGGCTCATGCTGGTGGTGGAGAGGTTGTTAATATTTTTCCCCCTGCTCAGGCGGGTCTTGCACACCTTGCAAATCGCCATGGTAACATCCTCAGTGCAGTCTTCAAAGAAAGCCCAGACTTTGGAGCACCTGCCTCCTTGCTGGCGATTTCTGTTTGCTCCTCTTTTGCCTCTCACTTGAACTTCCACGCTTGTGGTGCCTGAAATTGCGCGCCGCCTACCTTGTGGCACAAGGCGAACTCGTGCAGCAGTGTGTTCTTCAACAGACTCATCTGTGCTGCTGCTACGACGGCGATGTTCTCGTTCACAAACAAAATCTGGGTCTCTGTCCACATTGTCCATACCCTCCTCTTCCATCTCCTCAAACTCGTCATATGTCATTGTGGGCCACCGCCGTGGAGTAGAGCTCCCCACAACAACCTCTGCGCAGCACACTCCAACGTCGTCTTCCAGATCTTGTCGGCCGACCTCCTGCAATTGCAACCCCTCCTGCCCAAATTGCTCTGGGATTTGGGTTTCCGAGTCCTCTTCGGACTCGCCTCGTATTTCAGTGCGCGGTACATTTCCCACAGTTAACGGTTGTGAATCCAGGCACAACATTTCTGGCTGTTCCTCCATTGACCTTTGAAAGGTGGAAGTTTGTTGGGCTGGGAATAGCTCCTGCGAATACCCCATTGTGTCCTGAGGTAATTCATCGGACTGGTTATCTGGCAGTTGTGTGCGTGGTGTCGCTGCCGGTTGTGTCAGCTTTGTGCCCACTGGCTCCTTGTAACTGGCTGAGGACTCGGACCTCGTGCGTGATGTGCTGGTGCTGCTTAACCCACTGCTGGACGCTTGAGAGGTCATCCAAGTAATTATCTGGTCCTGTTCTTTTGGATTTGTGAGGGTTGTTGTCCTGGACAACATGGGTGGTATTGAGTGGGTTTTCTTGGGTGCTCCCCTGTGGCCTGTACGTGAACCGTCAGGGGAAACACCTCTTCCCTTGCCCCTCCCTCTTTCACCGGATTTCTTCCTCATTTCACTTATCCTTACAGTACACGCTGACTGGCAGCAGTACAGTGGCAGTACAGAAATGCTATACAGTACCACTATTCCCAGCAGCGACACAGAGCACAATGCTATACAGTGACGGGTGAGCGGTGTACCACTATTCCCAGCAGACACAGAACAGTGAACAGAATGCTATATAGTGTGGCTGAGCGAGCGGTGTACCACTATTCCCAGCAGACACAGAACAGTGAACAGAATGCTATATAGTGTGGCTGAACGAGCGGTGTACTACTGTTCCCAGCAGACACAGAACAGTACACAGAATGCTATATAGTGTGGCTGAGCGAGCGGTGTACCACTATTCCCAGCAGACACAGAACAGTGAACAGAATGCTATATAGTGTGGCTGAACGAGCGGTGTACTACTGTTCCCAGCAGACACAGAACAGTACACAGAATGCTATATAGTGTGGCTGAACGAGCGGTGTACTACTGTTCCCAGCAGACACAGAACAGTGAACAGAATGCTATATAGTGTGGCTGAGCGAGCGGTGTACCACTATTCCCAGCAGACACAGAACAGTGAACAGAATGCTATATAGTGTGGCTGAACGAGCGGTGTACTACTGTTCCCAGCAGACACAGAACAGTACACAGAATGCTATATAGTGTGGCTGAACGAGCGGTGTACTACTGTTCCCAGCAGACACAGAACAGTACACAGAATGCTATATAGTGTGGCTGAACGAGCGGTGTACTACTGTTCCCAGCAGACACAGAACAGTGAACAGAATGCTATATAGTGTGGCTGAGCGAGCGGTGTACCACTATTCCCAGCAGACACAGAACAGTGAACAGAATGCTATATAGTGTGGCTGAGCGAGCGGTGTACCACTATTCCCAGCAGACACAGAACAGTGAACAGAATGCTATATAGTGTGGATGAGCGAGCGGTGTACCACTATTCCCAGCAGACACAGAACAGTAAACAGAATGCTATATAGTGTGGCTGAGCGAGCGGTGTACCACTATTCCCAGCAGACACAGAACAGTGAACAGAATGCTATATAGTGTGGCTGAGCGAGCGGTGTACCACTATTCCCAGCAGACACAGAACAGTGAACAGAATGCTATATAGTGTGGCTGAGCGAGCGGTGTACCACTATTCCCAGCAGACACAGAACAGTGAACAGAATGCTATATAGTGTGGCTGAGCGAGCGGTGTACCACTATTCCCAGCAGACACAGAACAGTGAACAGAATGCTATATAGTGTGGCTGAGCGAGCGGTGTACCACTATTCCCAGCAGACACAGAACAGTGAACAGAATGCTATATAGTGTGGATGAGCGAGCGGTGTACCACTATTCCCAGCAGACACAGAACAGTAAACAGAATGCTATATAGTGTGGCTGAGCGAGCGGTGTACCACTATTCCCAGCAGACACAGAACAGTGAACAGAATGCTATATAGTGTGGCTGAGCGAGCGGTGTACCACTATTCCCAGCAGACACAGAACAGTGAACAGAATGCTATATAGTGTGGCTGAGCGAGCGGTGTACTACTGTTCCCAGCAGACACAGAACAGTACACAGAATGCTATATAGTGTGGCTGAACGAGCGGTGTACTACTGTTCCCAGCAGACACAGAACAGTACACAGAATGCTATATAGTGTGGCTGAACGAGCGGTGTACCACTATTCCAAGCAGACACAGAACAGTGAACAGAATGCTATATAGTGTGGCTGAGCGAGCGGTGTACCACTATTCCCAGCAGACACAGAGTGGCAGTAAACAGAATGCTATATAGTGTGGCTGAGCGAGGTACACAGAGTGGCAGTAAACAGAATGCTATATAGTGTGGCTGTGCAAGCGGTGTACTACTATTCCCAGCAGACACAGAGTGGCAGTAAACAGAATGCTATATAGTGTGGCTGAGCGAGGTACACAGAGTGGCAGTAAACAGAATGCTGAGCGAGCGGTGTACTACTATTCCCAGCAGCGACACACAATGACTGGGGGGGACCCTGGCTAGCGTGGCTGGAGCGCGAACTACCCTGCCTGCCTACCCAAAGCTAAACCCACAGACAAATGGCGGAGATATGACGTGGTTCGGGTATTTATTTACCCGAACCACGTGACAGTTCGGCCAATCAGAGCGCGTTCGGGTCCGAACCACGTGACCCGTTCGGCCAATCACAGCGCTAGCCGAACGTTCGGGGAACGTTCGGCCATGCGCTCTTAGTTCGGCCATATGGCCGAACGGTTTGGCCGAGCACCGTCAGGTGTTCGGCCGAACTCGAACATCACCCGAACAGGGTGATGTTCTGCAGAACCCGAACAGTGGCGAACACTGTTCGCCCAACACTACCTGCCTCTAGTGTTGGGCGAACAGTGTTCGCCACTGTTCGGGTTCTGCAGAACATCACCCTGTTCGGGTGATGTTCGAGTTCGGCCGAACACCTGACGGTGCTCGGCCAAACCGTTCGGCCATATGGCCGAACTAAGAGCGCATGGCCGAACGTTCCCCGAACGTTCGGCTAGCGCTGTGATTGGCCGAACGGGTCACGTGGTTCGGACCCGAACGCGCTCTGATTGGCCGAACTGTCACGTGGTTCGGGTAAATAAATACCCGAACCACGTCATATCTCCGCCATTTGTCTGTGGGTTTAGCTTTGGGTAGGCAGGCAGGGTAGTTCGCGCTCCAGCCACGCTAGCCAGGGTCCCCCCCAGTCATTGTGTGTCGCTGCTGGGAATAGTAGTACACCGCTCGCTCAGCATTCTGTTTACTGCCACTCTGTGTACCTCGCTCAGCCACACTATATAGCATTCTGTTTACTGCCACTCTGTGTCTGCTGGGAATAGTAGTACACCGCTTGCACAGCCACACTATATAGCATTCTGTTTACTGCCACTCTGTGTACCTCGCTCAGCCACACTATATAGCATTCTGTTTACTGCCACTCTGTGTCTGCTGGGAATAGTGGTACACCGCTCGCTCAGCCACACTATATAGCATTCTGTTCACTGTTCTGTGTCTGCTTGGAATAGTGGTACACCGCTCGTTCAGCCACACTATATAGCATTCTGTGTACTGTTCTGTGTCTGCTGGGAACAGTAGTACACCGCTCGTTCAGCCACACTATATAGCATTCTGTGTACTGTTCTGTGTCTGCTGGGAACAGTAGTACACCGCTCGCTCAGCCACACTATATAGCATTCTGTTCACTGTTCTGTGTCTGCTGGGAATAGTGGTACACCGCTCGCTCAGCCACACTATATAGCATTCTGTTCACTGTTCTGTGTCTGCTGGGAATAGTGGTACACCGCTCGCTCAGCCACACTATATAGCATTCTGTTTACTGTTCTGTGTCTGCTGGGAATAGTGGTACACCGCTCGCTCATCCACACTATATAGCATTCTGTTCACTGTTCTGTGTCTGCTGGGAATAGTGGTACACCGCTCGCTCAGCCACACTATATAGCATTCTGTTCACTGTTCTGTGTCTGCTGGGAATAGTGGTACACCGCTCGCTCAGCCACACTATATAGCATTCTGTTTACTGCCACTCTGTGTACCTCGCTCAGCCACACTATATAGCATTCTGTTTACTGCCACTCTGTGTCTGCTGAGAATAGTGGTACACCGCTCGCTCAGCCACACTATATAGCATTCTGTTCACTGTTCTGTGTCTGCTTGGAATAGTGGTACACCGCTCGCTCAGCCACACTATATAGCATTCTGTTTACTGTTCTGTGTCTGCTGGGAATAGTGGTACACCGCTCGCTCAGCCACACTATATAGCATTCTGTTCACTGTTCTGTGTCTGCTGGGAATAGTGGTACACCGCTCGCTCAGCCACACTATATAGCATTCTGTTTACTGTTCTGTGTCTGCTGGGAACAGTAGTACACCGCTCGCTCAGCCAGAGTATATAGCATTGTGTTTACTGCCACTCTGTGTACACCGCTCAGCCAGACTATATACCATTGTTTACTGACACTCTGTGTACACCACTCAGCCACACTATATACCATTGTTTACTGACACTCTGTGTACACCGCTCAGCCAGACTATATACCATTGTTTACTGCCACTCTGATTCTGCTGGGAACAGTAGTACACCGCTCGCTCAGCCAGACTATATACCATTGTTTACTGACACTCTGTGTACACCGCTCAGCCAGACTATATACCATTGTTTACTGACACTCTGTGTACACCACTCAGCCACACTATATACCATTGTTTACTGACACTCTGTGTACACCGCTCAGCCAGACTATATACCATTGTTTACTGCCACTCTGATTCTGCTGGGAACAGTAGTACACCGCTCGCTCAGCCAGACTATATACCATTGTTTACTGACACTATATAGCAGACTATATAGCATTGTGTGTACACCGCTCAGCCAGACTATATACCATTGTTTACTGACACTCTGTGTACACCGCTCAGCCAGACTATATACCATTGTTTACTGCCACTCTGATTCTGCTGGGAACAGTAGTACACCGCTCGCTCAGCCAGACTATATACCATTGTTTACTGACACTCTATGTACACCGCTCAGCCAGACTATATACCATTGTTTACTGCCACTCTGATTCTGCTGGGAACAGTAGTACACCGCTCGCTCAGCCAGACTATATACCATTGTTTACTGACACTCTATGTACACCGCTCAGCCAGACTATATACCATTGTTTACTGCCACTCTGATTCTGCTGGGAACAGTAGTACACCGCTCGCTCAGCCAGACTATATACCATTGTTTACTGACACTCTATGTACACCGCTCAGCCAGACTATATACCATTGTTTACTGCCACTCTGATTCTGCTGGGAACAGTAGTACACCGCTCGCTCAGCCAGACTATATAGCATTGTGTTTACTGCCACTCTGTGTACACCGCTCAGCCACACTATATAGCATTGCGTACTCTGCCAGTCAGTGTGTATATTGCTGGGATCAGTAATACTCCACTCACCGTCAACCACTATATGAGCTCAACATGAGTTCCCCAGAGACCTCCGCTGTGAGCAGCACTCCCAACAACAGCAACAGCCAACGCCCCACGCAAGCTATAACATCCACCCCAGCAGCCAGTGGTCAGCAGCAGCCCTCCCCGGAGGAGAACGTTGTGTCCATCAGTCCGTCGCCAGAGCGATTAATGAGGGCTGCCATTGAGGAGATGATGGGGCCTGATGTGGAGGAGGAGGTCTGGCTCAGGCCAGCATCCCAAGTTAATGTTGAGGACGATGAGGGGTCTGTGTCTGGGGATGTTGGGGTGGCAGAGGTGGTGGGTGGGTCAGACTCAGGAGAAGAGTTGTATGATGAGGATGATGATCGGGACCATCTGTATGTGCCTCAGAGTCCGACCCCGGAAAACATGTTGTATCGTGTGTTTAGGTACTAAAATCTGCGTTCCCTCCCAGTAGTGTTGGGCGAACAGTGTTTGCCACTGTTCGGGTTCTGCAGAACATCACCCTGTTCGGGGTGACTATATAGCAGACTATATAGCATTGTGTTTAATGCCACTCTGTGTACACGGCTCAGCCACACTATATAGCATTGTGTTTACTTCCACTCTGTGTCTGCTGGGAACAGTAGTACACCGCTCACCCGCCACTGTATAGCATTGTGCTCTGTGTCACTGCTGACAATAGTGGTACACCGCTCACCCACCACTGTATAGCATTTCTGTACTGCCACTGTACTGCTGCCAGTCAGCGTGTACTTTAAGGATAAGTGAAATGAGGAAGAAATCCGGTGAAAGAGGGAGGGGCAAGGGAAGAGGTGTTTCCCCTGACGGTTCACGTACAGGCCACAGGGGAGCACCCAAGAAAACCCACTCAATACTGCCCATGTTGTCCAGGACAACAACCCTCACAGATCCAAAAGAACAGGACCAGATAATTACTTGGATGACCTCTCAAGTGTCCAGCAGTGGGTTAAGCAGCACCAGCACATCACGCACGAGGTCCGAGTCCTCAGCCAGTTAAAGTCTGGGCTTTCTTTGAAGACTGCACTGAGGATGTTACCATGGCGATTTGCAAGGTGTGCAAGACCCGCCTGAGCAGGGGGAAAAGTATTAACAACCTCTCCACCACCAGCATGAGCCGCCACATTCTATCCAAACATCCCACTCTGTGGGCAAACGCGGCAGGACAGGGTACCACCAGCAACACTGCCTCCCTTGGGTTCACCAGACTCACCACCAGACCCGCCTCAGCAGCAGCAGTAGCCCAGCCATTGCGTGGTTCACAACATTCACAAACATCAGACGATGCTGACACTGTCACTTTCCGGACTAGTGCTCTTGAGGTCTCCCAGTGTTCATCAAACACAACAACCAACAGCCCTTCGGTGTGCAGCGCTACGGTTGAGTTGTCTGTTTCTGAGATGTTTGAGCACAAGAGGAAATTGCCAGCAAATGACCCCCGGGCCGTGGCAGTAACAGCCAGCCAGCATAGCCAAGCTTCTGGCCTGCGAAATGCTGCCATATCGAGTGGTGGAGACAAACAGCTTCAAGGGCATGATGTCAGTGGCCATCCCACGTTACGTGGTTCCCAGCCGCTACCACTTTGCGCGCTCTGCAGTGCCTGAGTTGCATGAGCACGTGGTCAGCTAAATAACCCGAAGCTTGAAGAATGCCGTTGCCTGCAAGGTTCACCTCACCACTGACACCTGGACGAGTGCGTTCGGCCAGGGTCGATACATCTCCCTTACCGCGCACTGGGTGAACCTTGTGGAGCCTGGCAGCGATTCCTCACCTGCTACGGCGCGGGTGTTGCCCACGCCGCAAACAGCTGGATAACAACAGCAGCACCTACCTCTCTGACTCCTTCTCCTCCAACGCATCTCAAAGCTGTACCTCATCCGGAAATGCTAACCCAGCACCAGCAGCAGTAGGATCGTGGAAGCAGTGCAGCACAGCTGTTGGCATGCGTCAGCAAGCGTTGCTGAAGCTGATCTGCCTTGGGGATAAGCAGCACACAGGGGAGGAAATTTGGAGGGGAATAAAGGAACAGACGGATTTGTGGCTGGCACCGCTGGACCTGAAACCGGGCATGAAGCTAGACACCTGGCACGAACTGGCAATGTACGCAATAGAGGTGCTGGCTTGCCCGGCAGCCAGCGTTATGTCGGAACGCTGTTTCAGTGCTGCCGGAGGCATCATCACAGATCGGCGTATCCGCCTCTCCACAGAAAATGCAGACCGTCTGACTCAAATTAAAATGAATCAATCCTGGATTGGAAACGACTACGCAACACTCCTGGACCCCAACCAAGTAACATGACCGATGAACATCTGGGATGGTTTAGCGTTTCCGGTCCCTGTTTATTGAACCTCTCATCTGTATTACATTTATGACTGCATGGCGGCAAAAAGCATTGCTGCTATATCCGCACGCTTTTTGTCCTCATGCAAGGCCTGGGTTGTTGTGTCTCACAAAGCGTGGCCTTCTCCTCCTGCGCCTCCTCCTGTTCCATCACGTGTGCTGCTGCTGCTGCTGGGTTACCGTTGCCGCGTGGTCCCTGTTTATTGAACCTCTTATCTTTATTACATTTATGACTACATGGCGGTACAAAGCATGCTATCCGCACGCTTTTTGTCCTCATGCAAGGCCTGGGTTGTTGTGTCTCACAAAGCGTGGCCTTCTCCTCCTGCGCCTCCTCCTGTTCCATCACGTGTGCTGCTGCTGCTGCTGCTGGGTTACCGTTGCCGCGTGGTCCCTGTTTATTGAACCTCTTATCTTTATTACATTTATGACTACATGGCGGTACAAAGCATGCTATCCGCACGCTTTTTGTCCTCATGCAAGGCCTGGGTTGTTGTGTCTCACAAAGCGTGGCCTTCTCCTCCTGCGCCTCCTCCTGTTCCATCACGTGTGCTGCTGCTGCTGCTGCTGCTGGGTTAGCGTTGCCGCGTGGTCCCTGTTTATTGAACCTCTTATCTTTATTACATTTATGACTACATGGCGGTACAAAGCATGCTATCCGCACGCTTTTTGTCCTCATGCAAGGCCTGGGTTGTTGTGTCTCACAAAGCGTGGCCTTCTCCTCCTGCGCCTCCTCCTGTTCCATCACGTGTGCTGCTGCTGGGTTAGCGTTGCCGCGTGGTCCCTGTTTATTGAACCACTTATCTTTATTACATTTATGACTGCATGGTGGTACAAAGCATGCTATCCGCACGCTTCTTGTCCTCATGCAAGGCCTGGGTTGTTGTGTCTCAAAGCGTGGCCTTCTCCTCCTGCGCCACCCTCCTCCTGTTCCATCACGTGTGCTGCTGCTGGGTTAGCATTACCGGTCCCTTTTCCTGGAACCTCTTATATGTATTACATTTATGACTGCATGCCGACAAAAAGCATGTTACCTGTGCAAAGAAAACAGACATTTCCCGCATTTAAAAGACAGTTTTCCCTTTGAAACTTTAAAATCGATTTTCTCAAAAACTATAAGCTCTTTTTGCTAAATTTTTTTTTCCTCTTGTACCCACTCCCAAGGTGCACATACCCTGTAAATTTGGGGTATGTAGCATATAAGGAGGCTTTACAAAGCACAAAAGTTCGGGTCCCCATTGACTTCCATTATGTTCGGAGTTCGGGTCGAACACCCGAACATCGCGGCCATGTTCGGCCTGTTCGGCCCGAACCCGAACATCTAGATGTTCGCCCAACACTACCTGCCTCCTGCACCGACCTCTGCCTGGATTTTGACTATTCTTTGCCTGCCACCTGCACGACCTCTGCCTGGATTTTGACTACACTATGCCTGCCGCCTGCACCGACTTCTGCCTGGATTTTGACTACTCTCTGCCTGCCGCCTGCACCAACGTCTGCCTGGATTTTGACTGCTCTTTGCCTGCCACCTGCACTGACCTCTGCCTGGATTTTGACTACTCTCTGCTTGCCCCCTGCACCAACCTCTGCCTGGATTTTGACTACACTATGCCTGCCGCCTGCTCCGACCTCTGCCTGCATTTTGACTACTCTCTGACTGCCCCCTGCACCGACCTCTGCCTGGATTTTGACTACTCTCTGCCTGCCGCTTGCACCAACCTCTGCCTGGATTTTAACCGTTTGGTTCCCAACTGCATTTGAGCTAAGTGCTTCTGCTGATCTGCCTTATGGTGCCCATATACAGTACAATAAAAAACGTTCAGTTTTCCAATTTTTACCAAAACGATCAAATAGAAAACAATCCTTTTTTCCGATCAAGAAAAAAAATGATTATGCCTTTTTTTTTAATTAAGATCAGATCGGACACATTGGAAAAACATTTATATTTGATGTAACGGAATAATCAAACAAAATTATCTAATGGAAAAAAAATGAAAAAATTGTACCATATATGGGCACCTTTACCGTTACTGATTTTTGTCTGGATTCTAAATACTCTTTACGTGATGCCTGCACTGACCTCTGCCTGGATTTTGACTACTCTCAGCTTGCCTGTGGCACCGACCTCTGTCTGAATTTTGACTGCTCTCTGCCTGCCGCCTGCACTGACATCTGCCTGGATTTTAAATACTCTCTGCCTGCCGCCTGCACCAACCTCTGCCTGGATTTTGACTACTCTCTGCCTGTCGCCTGCACCGACCTCTGCCTGGATTTGAACACTCTCTGTCTGCCTCCTGCACCAACCCCTGCCTGGATTTTGAATACTCTCAGCCTGCTGCCTGCATTGACCTCTGCCCGGATTTTGACTTCTTTCTACCTGCCACCTGCACCAACCTCTACCTGAATTTTGACTACTCTGTGCCTGACGCCTGCACCGACCTCTGCCTAAATTTTAAATCCTCTCTGCCTGCTGCCTGCACTGGATTTTGAATATTATCTGCCTGCTGCCTGCACTGTGCCACTGACCTCTGTCTGGATTTTGACTACTCTCTGCCTGCACCAATCTCTGTCTGGATTTTGAATACACTCTGCCTGCTGCTTGCACCAACCTCTGCCTGGATTTTGACTACTCTCTGCCTGCCACCTGCACTGACCTCTGCCTGGATTTTGAGTACTCTCTGCCTGCCGCCTGCACTGACTTCTGCCTAGATTTTAACTACTCTCTGCCTGCCGCCTGTTCCGACCTCTGCCTGGATTTTGACTACTCTCTGCCTGGCACCCACTGATAGCAAAGGGAACCCACTGCTAGCAAAGGGAAAGACGTCCAAAAGGAATCATGCTTCTACTGCACCGATTGTGATGTCGCCCTCTGTGCCATTCTCTGTTTCAATATATACCACAAGCGGGAGGTGTATTTTATTTATTTATTATATTTATAAAGCACCAACATATTATGCAGCACTGGACATTAGTTAAGGACAGGTTACAGACAATATTTAGGGGTGACACACAGCAATAAGACAATACATGAATACATGCCAACCAGATCACTCGGGTATATATGTACATACTGTATAGTCTGGTGCCTTATTTGTACAGTTTCACTATTTTTTTTAAGTTTATTCAGAAATTTAATTATTTCAACAAATTTGTGTTCTAGTATTTTATTATACGCAGGATGGCTACAAGACCTTTATTCTGACATATTTTGGTGAGTTATGACTTAAAGAGAACCTGAAGTGGGTGTCGGACATGAATATTAGGACACAGAGGTACATTCGGCATACACATTCAGCCTCTGTGTCCTTACAGTGCGCTCCCAGGCCCCCCCCCCCCCCCCCCCCGCCCCCCCGCTCTCTGCTGTCCCCCAATATAAAAACCGACATGCTAGAGACATGCAGATTGCCGCTAGCTGGCTGTTTACATTGTAGCTGTCATTTACCTCCGCTCCCCCTGCCTCCTGCATATCGCCGCTGCCCACCTGCGTCCCTTCCCTCCCTGCCTCTGTAAGCTTTTGCCAATCGGCTTACAGTGGGAAGGGATGCAGGCGGGGAGCAGCGATATGCAGGAGGCGGGGGAGTGGCAGTAAATGACAGCTACAATGTAAACAGCCAGTTAATGACATTCTGCGTGTCTCTAGCATGTCGGTTTTTATATTGGGGGAAAGCAGAGCATGGGGCGGCGGGGCTGGGGGGACACTATAAGGACACAGAGGCTGAATGTGTATGCCGAATGTGCCTCTGTGTCCTAATATTCATGTCCGAAACCCACCTCGGGTTCTCTTTAAGAATTGGAGGCCTAAATTTCTTGAAAAAAAAAGTACCACTTGTAGACCCATAAATCCAGAGAGGAATGCACCGCCAGGGAGGTAAGGTGTGTGTACTCCAATATTCACCTAGGTGCTCCTTCAGTAATGCTAACCTGGATAGGGTAGCTTGCCGGTGCACTTCTCCAGCAGGTTCAACAACTCCTGCCACAGTAGAATCCAAGAACCAATAAGGAAAAGGCATTCCACAGGCTTCAAACTTGCGTTTGTTTTATTCAGAGCATGGACACATACATGTTACGGGTCACCTCAATGAGTATGTAAGTTACAAATGTTTTTTGTGATTTATTTCAGGAAAGAATAATTCCGTGTGTTTACAAATGCTGCGGGAATATTGATGACCCCTCCACTAATCATTGCAGGGTAGACGGTATAGTAGTTCCCTGTATAGGAATCATGAAATTGTATGTAGATTAGCATATGTGATGATGTAATGTTTCACTTGGGTGGGACTTCCTGTGTGGGTGGTCCTATAAAAGGGGAAGTTGGTGTTGTGGGTGGTACACTTGAGAAAGGGTCAGGTGACCCGTAACATGTATGTGTCCATGCTCTGAATAAAACAAATGCAAGTTTGAAGCCTGTGGAGTGCCTTTTCCTTATTGGTTCTTGGATTCTACTGAGGTAAGGTGTGTACACCCCTTTGATGGATGTCGCCCACCAGGGTTCGGGAGCTGATCCCCTTGGCAAGGGTGTAGCAATAGCCATAGCAACTGCTATGGGGCCGTGCATCAGAGAGGGCCCAGGTGGAACTGGACGTATTCAACTTTCATGAGTTCCTCCACCCTATGAATTTGTCTAAGTGCTCATGGACTATATGTATAGATGGCATAAGAATGTAAATTGCCCAATTAACTCATATCCACAGGGTAGGGGCAGGTGACATTGCTCAAGAATGCCTACATCATCTGATAGCCTCATGAAAGTTTTGCTATGAGGTCCCCTTATCTCTAGCTATGCCACTGCCACTTGCGTGACATCGCTGGGCCAGGCTGCACTAATGCAAAGCCAGCCGTGTAGCTGATGACTCATTCTGTTGCTATGCGGGGGCTGAGGAACAACGGAGCGGCGCTTGCGTCACACAGCGTGCCAGGGAGCAGTGTGCACGAAAACATTGGCCATCGCTGGGGTGAGTTGATCCACGGAGTAGATTTCTTGCGTGTCGGTGGTCAGGAGCGCCTGGTTATTGGCTGAGGGGGTAGTTACTGGCCGCCAGTGCCCGCCACAGCTGACTTTAATCAAACGTGTGTATGCGGCTTTAAACTATACAGGCCTGAGGTTAATGTTGTCTGAAATTTCCATTAGCATTAGTAAGGTGATCAAACTAAAGGACCAAAATTCTGGCATCAATAGGGATACATTTAAAAATGGCTCTGCTAAAAATGGTCCAGGGTTATGCCAGTAATGACATCTTGCTACTAACATCATTTAAAATCTTAGGAGTTTTCTAAAACCTTGAATGAGGTTAGTAAAAAAATTGCATTACCTACCGGCATCTACATTATCTGGTCCCAGCGATCGTATCTCCTCCACTTCCTGGGTAGTTTGCAGCTGCCCTGCAGCCAGCCAATCTCCATGTGGAGACCGAAGCTGCATTGTGATTGGCTGGCTGCAGGACAGCTGCAAACTAGTAAGTGGAGGTGATATGCTCACTGGGACCAGGTAATGTATAACTACACCCCCATCTACTCTCACACTGAACCCTCCCTCTACCTATTCCTAACCCTAAGACTCCTCTGGTGCCAAACCCTAACCACTCCACCCCCGCTGCTTATCCCTAACAACTCCACTCCCTCTGCCTAACCCTAACCACTCCAGCCTGCTCCTAACCCTAACCACTCCACCCCCGCTGCTTATCCCTAACCACTCCACTCCCTCTGCCTAACCCTAACCACTCCAGCCTGCTGCCTAACCCTAACCACTCCAGCCTGCTGCCTAACCCTAACCACTCCACCCCCGCTGCTTATCCCTAACCACTCCACTCCCTCTGCCTAACCCTAACCACTCCAGCCTGCTGCCTAACCCTAACCACTCCACCCCCGCTGCTTATCCCTAACCACTCCACTCTCTTTGCCTAACCCTAACCACTCCAGCCTGCTGCCTAACCCTAACCACTCCACCCCCGCTGCTTATCCCTAACCTTTAACCACTCCACTCTCTTTGCCTAACCCTAACCACTCCAGCCTGCTGCCTAACCCTAACCACTCCACCTCCGCTGCTTATTCCTAACCACTCCACCCCCTCAGCCTAACTGTAACCACTCCACCACCATGCCTAAACCTAACCACTTCACCCCCACTGCCTAACCCTAAGCACTCCACCCCCGCTGCCTAACACTAACCACTCCACCCCCGCTGCTTAGCCCTAACCACTTCACTCCCTCTGCCTAACTGTAACCACTCCACCCCCTCTGTCTAGCCGTAACCACTCCACCCCCACTGCTTAACCCTAACCACTCCACCCCTGCTGCTTAGCCCTAACCACTCCACCCTCCACTCCACCTCCGCTGCTTATCCCTAACCACTCCACTCCCTCTGCCTAACCATAACCACTCCACCCCCATGCCTAACCCTAACCATTCCATCCTCACTGCCTAACCCTAACCACTCCACCCCCGCTGCTTAGCCCTAACCACTCCACTCCCACTGCCTAACCCTAACCACTCCACCCCCTCTGTCTAGCCATAACCACTCCACCCCCACTGCTTAACCCTAACCACTCCACCCCTGCTGCTTAGCCCTAACCACTCCACCCTCCACTCCACCTCCGCTGCTTATCCCTAACCACTCCACTCCCTCTGCCTAACCTTAAAGTAGACCTAAGGACAAAATATATACATGCCTGGGACTTTCTCCAGCCCCCTCCAGGCTTATCGCTCCCTCGCTTTCCTCCTCCGCCACCCGGATCGTCCGCAATTCAGCCTCAAAAGTCTTCCGGTGTGGGGTGTTTCTGTCCATCCGCAGCCCAGCTGTGCTCACACCCCCATCACGCTTCTGGCAATGGGAGAATTCTCTGCCTGCATAGTACTACTGTGTCGAACGCTCCTGATGACGGGAGCACTATGGGGTAGTGTGCAGCCGGCCCCGACTGGAGGACTTTCCTGAGAAAATTGCAGCAGATCCAGGTGTCGGACTCGGAGGATAGCGGTGTGGGAGAGATCAGCTTGGTGGGTCCTGGAAGAAGCCCCAGGTATGTATATATTTTTTTCTATCTCATGTACACTTTAAATGCTCCCTGCCTAACCCTACTCCTCCTGCCTAATTCAAACTACTCCTGCTGCCAGGCCCTGTCCGCCCATGATGCCAAATGAGGCGACTTCCTTAGGCGGCAGAACTCTGGGGGCAGCACCAGGCAGAAACAGGAAGTGAAGAGAATGCCTGGCCAACCTATACTAGGGGCAACTGTACCTGGCTAACCTAAACTGGGGGCAACTGTACCTGGTCAACCTATACTGGGGGCACCTATACCTGGCTACCACCACTGGTAATGCCTATACCTGGCTACCAATACTGAGGGCACCTATAACTGGCTACCAATACTGGGGGCACCTATACCTGGCTACCAATACTGGGGGCACCTATACCTGGCTACCAATACTGGGGGCACCTATACCTGGCTACCAATACTAAGGGCACCTATACCTGGCTACCAATACTGGGGGCACCTATACCTGGCTACCAATACTGGAGGCACCTATACCTGGCTACCAATACTGGGGGCACCTATAACTGGCTACCAATACTGGGGGCACCTATACCTGGCTACCAATACTGGGGGTACCTATACCTGGCTACCAATACTGGGGGCACCTATACCTGGCTACCAATACTGGGGGTACCTATACCTGGCTACCAATACTGGGGGCACCTATACCTGGCTACCAATACTGGGGGTACCTATACCTGGCTACCAATACTGGGGGCACCTATACCTGGCTACCAATACTGGGGGCACCTATACCTGGCTACCAATACTGGGGGCACCTATACCTGGCTACCAATACTGGGGGTACCTATACCTGGCTACCAATACTGGGAGTACCTATACCTGGCTACCAATACTGGGGGCACCTATACTTGGCTACCTACTGCACCTATAACGTGTGGTGCAAATTGTTGGGTGCTGTGCGATCGATCCAATTCAGGTGTGTGTGTGGGGGGGGGGGTCCTGACAAGTTCGCCTCGGGCAGCTACAAGTCTAGAACCAGCCCTGCCTGCTGTAATAGTAAATGCTGTAAATAGCAGCAAGGGAGTTAAATTATGGTACACAATAAATTTACCTTTGCGGTTTTACTATTGCTGCCTATGGTGGTGGTGCCATTTTTATCGGTGCTCATCCTGCATATCACTAGTACCTACAATGTTCAGCATTGCCCAGTGTGACTTGGCCAGTTGCCAGCAGATTGTGGAGGTATTTTCTAGTGTAAAAGCAGCACTTTCGCTTTGCTTTCTCCTCTATTTTCTCCAGGATAGGTGATTCTCTCAGCCTTTCGGGACACCTCCAATGAAATAAATAATCCTGATAGCCTCTCCAGCACGCCTGCTGCGCTTCTTTACTCTTATGTTTCGCAGCTGTAAGAAAAATAAAGGGAGGAGTCAAAAATCCCATCCAGACCTCAGAACAATTAGATCTGCTTCATACTTAAAGAAGAACTGTAGTGAAAATAATGTAATTAATACAACTTGCTTATTTTTCGTATAAATTATTTAATCAGTGTTTGGCCATTGTAAAATCTTTCCTCACCCTTATTTACATTCTGGAATTTAACACAGTTGGTTGTATCTTTAGTCCTGACAGGTGCAGCTCTGCAGAATATTTGTTTCTGAGAATCCAAAGCCAATGAAAATAATACCTGGTCTCCCAGAATTCTCTAGGAGGAAAATTTCCCTTAGCTAAACAGCCTAGGCTAAGCATCACTGGGAGGGCTGAGCTACATACCAATATATGGCAATGCAAAGTGTAGAGTACAGAGCAAACATCTGCTGAGAAGTGATGGCCCAAAACATCACATTTTCTTGCCACAAAGGTTCGCAAACCAACAAACCGCCGTAGACTTCATTAGGCAGGTGGATTCTAAAGCCTACAGGGATTGTTTCTGGCCATAAAAGTGATGGAAAAGTTGTTCCAAGGGGCCTACCACCTGGGCCGTGGCATGCCAAAGGGGGATCCATGGCAAAAGTGCCTACAAAAATGTTGTAGTTGATGCAGAGTTGTGTTTTAATCTCAAAAGGCCAGAAATCACAGTACATTCCTAAATGTGTGGAATTAAGTGCTTTAAAACGTCTGGCGTGCGTACACTGCGATAATGTAGTCTAAGGGTTAGGTCTGGTTCACACTGACAGATGAAACGCTGTATTTACCGTACCGCAAACAACCGCAAAGATCTTTAGTCTATCTATTTTTCAAAAATAATTGATGTTAAAGCCGCAGCAGAGGACAGAACGGACTAGCGGGGGCGTGTAGCAGTGGGAACTGTATGATGATACAGAACAGACCAGTGTGTGTATGTACAACTTTTTTTTTTTGCTTAGTGTGAACTTCTCCATATTAACTAATTACATGACCAGGCAGCCACGTGAGATTGCACGCTAACAGGTCTGTAACTGTAAGGCCCTTAGGTGTATAGTGCTTCAATAACAGTAACGCAACCAAAAAAACACAGATTCGACAGTGTGATCCCAGTGTTGGCGTAGTAGGCTTTATTGATCACCTGAGGTGACCATTAAAAAAAGGTTTTGCCGAAACTTATCTAGCTGATTGAATTTAGTCTGTCCACAATGAAGCAAAGACCTTATCATCTTCGGTGTGCCAACACACTCATACAGGTCATTGCTTCATTGAGATACGCAAGCCCCTTCAGCACCACAAGGTAATGATCAAGAAGGGGAATTGACATACACATGCCTTTTTTTTTTACAGTCACTGTGTAGCACCAGAGGTCAGAAAACATTGGTTTTGTAGCAGCCGCTTCTGTAGTAGCGGCCTTAAAAATTCAGGATTTACCGTATCAAATGTTAAAAAACATTGCGGCTTGGACCTTAGTTTGTGGTGGTGGTGGAGAAAGCAGCTGTGTGGGTAGTCCTGCAGCCTGCAGACAGGAAAGACAGCTGTGTGCAGGGTCGTATTTCTGGGAAGGCCAGAAAGGCCACGGCCTAGGGCGATAAAATTACCTTTCAGGGTCTGACCAAGCCTCTGCCTCCAAATAACAGGCGCATCAGAAAAGTAATTGGCTTGCTGGCCTGGGTCATGGCATAAGAGCTCCTTCCCTACTCCCTGGTGCAGGAGGGGAGCAATATGCAGACGCTGCTGCAGCTTAGCATCCCAGAGTGGCAAATCCCCAGCCGCCACTATTTCTCCAGGAACACCATCCAGGCACTCCATAAGTTTGTGTTGGAAAACGTGGCCCATTCGCTCGACTACTCTGTGAGCGAGCGGGTCCACGTCACCATGGACTCGTGGAGTAGCCGATTTGGGACAGGTCACTACCTGTCCTTTACAGCACACTGGGTGACACTGGTAAAAGGGAGGGAGGATAAGAGAGCAGCAGCCCAGTTTCATCACGCGGGATCAGCAGACTCCTCTCATCCCACTCCCTCCACACCCGGCAAGCAAACCCGTCTCGGCAGCAGCAGCGCCAAGCAGTGGTGCTAATACGGATTCCGGATATCTGAATTACCCGGATAATCCAAACTTTTCCACTATCCGACTCGGTTTTGGATTCGGATTCTGGATACCTGGGCCAAATCCGGAATGCTGTATCCGGATTGGCAGCAGTATCCAGATAGGAATTCGGATATCCGGTCGGATATCTGGATCCGGGTACTGTAACTATGGAGAATGATGTCCATGACTTCACTGAGCCAATCAGAGGGCTCCCAGCAGAAGCCCTAGCAACCAATCACAGAAGGGAAACCTGGCCAGCCCCTCCTGACCTCATTAAACCAATCAGAGGGCTCCCAGCCTAAGCCATAGCACCCAATCACAGAAGGGAACCCTGGCCAGCCCCCCCCCCCCCATGTATATTAAGGAGGGGTGCCATGATGAGAAATCTCATCCTTGCTTGTGTGACTGCTCACTGAGAGACATGCTCCAGTGCTGCTGGCCTAGCAAGTGCTGTATACAGTGATAAACCTAAAGCTGTTGCAGTGATTAACACCTTCACTATCACTACACTATTGTTCTATTGTTTATTAGGTAACTAGCTTGATTTCATTCAGTGACAGTCAGAGTGTGTGCTGCAGGCCTGCTGCAGCAGCTGCTATTAGGTCACTCCTGCCAACACTGAGGCCTATTCAGGCAGCCAGTCCTCAGTGGCCTCCTCTGCTTCCTCCATCGCTTCCTGTGCAAGGAAAAACTGCCGCCAGACCCTGTTGGGTGAGTCTTTCCCTGTTGGCAAGTGGTGGGCATGAAGTGGCTGGGAATCACTATGCCTGCCTTACCACCCTTTACCACCACAACCTCCTGGCTCCTCCTGATTAACTATTACTAACTAAGCTGCCTGGTTCACAATTTTTTTACAGCCGTGGTACCACCAACGCTATGTGCCATGTGGCACTTGCCACATGGCATTTGGCATGTGGCACTTGGTACATGGCACTTGGCCAAGTGCCACTGCCAAGTGCCACGTCTGGCATGCTCCTGGCAGACGATACACTTGCTACTGCTGCATTGCTCTGCTCCTGCTGCCTGTGCTGCTCTCACCGCCAGGGTGCCACAGGCCACTGATACCACTTATATTTAACCCAAAACATAATTGCTGCGTAATTTTTTGGAGGTGTCTTGGCTGAAAACTGTCATGTTCCAGTTGTGCAGTTGGACTTTGGACACAATGTGGGTTGCATGACCGCTGTCTGGAACCTAGTCCTGATGTTAATTTACAGCCATTTTCTTTGGGGGGGGGGGGGGGGGGGGGTTAAGTCCCCACATAATCAATTAGTGTTTCCCTTTAAAAAAAAACATGATGCTACATGCCTCATTTACCCTAAAAAACGGTTTAGAAGCAACTTAAAGGCCACTTCCGGTTTTCTATCCGGATATCCCGGATACTGGGTACGGATATACAATTGTATTCGGATATCAAAAAGTTTGGATTCGGATATCCGATCCGGATTCAGATATCTGGGTATCCAGATCCAGATATCTGGGTATCCGGATCTGAATCAATTCGGATTTTGAAAAGGGGTATCCGGGCAGCACTGGCACCAAGCCTCGGCACTGCCAATCGCTGCTGAAATTAGTGACCCTGGGGAAGGAAAGACCAACGTCCTGGCCGCCCTCAGGAAGCAGGAGCGGAGGTGGCTGACCCCCTGAGGCCTGGAAGAGGGTAATGTGGCGGCTGATAATGGGGCCAACCTGGTGGCCACAGTGCAGCAGGGAAACCTCCAGCACATCCCCTGCTTGGCCCACGTTCTGAATCTTGTGGTGTGGCGCTTCCTGCGCACCTACCAGGGGATGAGCGACCTGCTGCAAGATGCCCGGGAGGTGGTACGCTTTTTCCGCTGCTCTGCCACTGCCTCTGCACTCCTGTCCAGCTTATAGTGGCAATATGGCAAGCCACACCGCCTGATCATTGATATGCCAACTCGCTGGAATTTCAACTCTGGCCATGTTGGCACTTGGCACGGCTGTGTCAGCACAGGCTGGCTCTTAGGGCCTACATTTTAGACCCAAGTGTCCCCAGCAACCAGCAAGCCCCCATTATCACTGCAACTCAGTGGACACTGATGCAGCAAGTATGCCTGGTGCTGAGCCCCTTCCTGGAGGCAACCAAGATGGTCAGCGAGGAGCGGGCCTCTGTGTGTCAGTGGGTGCCCATGGTTTGCCTGCTGGACCAGGCAATGTGCGATTTGGTGGAACAGGGGGAGGCAGCCCTGAGGCAGCTGGATCAGGAGCAGATGGCAGCACAGTCTAGCTCACAGGTGGGCTCACAGGTAGTGGAGGAGGAGGAGCAGAGCGCCGCTGGCGTTGTACGGGGATGGCGGCTTGGGGAGGAGGACGCAGCAGAGGAAGAGGACAGCAATATGGTATGGGACGATGCTGACGAGGATGAAGAGGTTGTTGCCAATGCCAATGCCCACTTGTTCCCCATTGCTGCGCACATTTTGCGCTGCCTTCGCAGGGACCCCCAGGTGATCCAGATGCATTCAAGGGAGGACATCTGGATCACCTTGATGCAGGACCCACATCTGAAGGGGAAGCTGGGAGAGTTCAAGACTCCATCCACCACCGAGCAACGCACAAGGGAGTTGTAGGAGGCCCTTGTGTGCAGACTACTGGAAGCATTCCCCCAGCCTTCCACCCCCACTGTAACTGCTTTGCCAACCCAGCAACAGGTGCCTGATGCCCCCACCAGCAGCACAACCCCCACCACCACCACCAGCAGCAGCAGCCAGCACCTCGGAGAGCTGAAGAGCCTAAGCAAGAGCCCGTATGCAGTGCAGCGGCCTAGAGCAGAGGTGCCAGCCACAGCATCCACCTCCACCCAGCACCAGCAGTGACTGACCAGCATAGTGGCTGACTACATGGGGTCATTCAGCGGGCTCAATGACACCAACAGCCCCGTAGACCCCTTGGAGTACTGGGTCAAGAGACTGGACATCTGGAGGGAGGGAGCTTGCCCAGTATGCCCTGGATCTCCTGTCCTGCCCCCCTTCCAGTGTCCTCTCCAAGAGATGCTTCAGTGTGGCCGGTGGAGTGGTAACCGAGAAGCGCTCTCGGCTGTCCCACGCCTCTGTGGACAAACTCACCTTCCTGAAAATAAACCAGGCTTGGGTGGAAGGTGAGTTCCTGGCCCCTATTGTCGGCCACAGGGGGACATGAAGTGGCTGCTGCAATTTGATAACCATGCCTGCCTTTTCGAAGAAAGTTACAACCTGCCTACCTTGGTTCATTTTTTTGCTGTGGTACTACCAGTGAGGTGCCATGGTCCTTCTGTGCTAGTACCGCACTGACCAGCCGCTTAGTCCTCCTGACTCAGTCGCTATTAAAGTCTGCGTTCACTAGAGATGGCCCAAACCTCCAATTTTCCAATTTTCGCGCGAACTTTCGCGAACCGCAATAGACTTCAATGGGGAGGCGAACTTTGAAAACTAGAAAAAATTATGCTGCCCAAAAAAGTGATGGAAAAGATGTTTCAAGGGGTCTAACACCTGGAGGGGGGCATGGCGGAGTGGGATACACGCCAAAAGTCCCGGGGAAAAATCTGGATTGGACGCAAAGCAGCGTTTTAAGGGCAGAAATCACATTGAATGCTAAATTGCAGGCCTAAAGTGCTTTAAAACATCTTGCATGTGTACATGGCCGTTTCTACGGCCGTGCGGGGCGTGCAGCCGCCCGGGGCGCTGCTGGGAGGGGGGAGCCACAGCCGAGGGGAGAGCAGCCCGACCTCTCCCTCCCTTCCTCTCCCCGGGCCACCCTCCGTGCGATCTCCCCTTGGAGGGCAAGCAGCGTGTGTGTGTATCAGCGTGTAGGCAGAGAGGAGACTGGCGGCGAGAGAGCAGCGCTTGGAGCCAGCGAGGTGAGTAGTTTTGCATAGCGCTTCCCTGCTGCATTACTCTGCACTCCGAGGGGGGATCGCACGGAGGGCGGCCCGGGGAGAGGAAGGGAGGGAGAGGTCGGGCTGCCCTCCCCGCGGCTGCGGCTCCCCCCTCCATCATGGGGGGCACCTACCTAACCTATACTGGGGCAGCTACCTATCTAACCTATCCTGGGGGGCACCTACCTATCTAACCTATCCTGGGGGGCACCTACCTAATCTAACCTATACTGGGGGGCACCTACCTAATCTAACCTATATTGGGGGCACCTACCTAATCTAACCTATACTGGGGGCATCTACCTATCTAACCTATCCTGGGGGGCACCTACCTAATCTAACCTATACTGGGGGGCACCTACCTAATCTAACCTATACTGGGGGGCAGCTACCTATCTAACCTGGGGGGCAGCTACCTAATCTATCCTATACTGAGGGGGCAGCTACCTAATCTAACCTATACTGGGGGGCAGCTACCTATTTAACCTATACTGGGGGGCACCTACCTATCTAACCTATACTGGGGGGCACCTTCCTATCTAACCTATAGTGGGAGCATTAACTTATCTAACCTGTATTGGGGGCACCTACCTACCTAGCTAGTCTATACAGGTGACAACTATACTGGCTACCTATATTGGAGGCACCTACCTAACTAACCTATACTGGGGGCATCTACCTATCTAACCTATGCTGGGGGCAACTATTCTCTCTACCTATATTAGAGGCACCCACCTAGCTAACCTGTACTGGGGGCACCTAACTATCTAACTTATACCGGGGACGCCTGCCTATCTAACCTATACTGTGGGCAACTATACTGGCTACCTATACTGGAGGCACCTACCTGGCTAACCTATACCGGTGGCAACTATACTGGCTCACCTATGCCTGGCTACCTATACTGGGGGGACCTATAGCTGGCTACCTATACTGGGGTACCTATTCTTGGGGAATCTATACTGAGTGCAACTAGAGCGGGCTAACCTACACTGCGGGCACCCATACCTTGCTTCGGGGGGGGGGGGGGCGCAATTTTTACACCCTCGCCCTGGGTGCATTTTAGCCTAGAAACTGCACTGCATGTGTATACATAAATCAGGGAGAGTAATTAGAGTACTGCTTCACGCTGACACACCAAATTCACTGTGTAACGCACCACAAACAGCTGTTTGCGTAGTGACGGCCGTGTTGGACTGGTCCACACCATGGCAAGATTGCTCTTCCTCACTCAGTGATGTTAGGTAATGTCTGACTGCCTTATCAACTTTAAATGGTTCTTTCTCTACCATTGTTAAAGCTTACATCTATTTTTTTAAATACTTGTTCTGCTTGCTGTTCAGTACCTGCAACGAGAATCTTTTATGGAGGGCAAGTCTGCCATTGCGAGTGACCACGGGTAATGGCTGGGGAATCCTGGTTCAATTCCGGTCTGGAGTGGGAGCCTAAGAAATGGCTACTACCACCACACATCCAAGGAAGGCAGCAGGCATGGCATGCACGTCCCGAGGTAGTGGCCAAAAATAACAATACAGGAGGACTTTCGAAGCCCTGGTGTATATGACACTGATAGACTTTACTACCTTTAACGAGAATCTGTTATGGAGGGCAAGTCTGCCAACCATTCAAGTGAAAGGTAAGCACTGACTGCCAGGTATAATACAATATGCAGTCAAAGATGCAGTGAAAGATATGCAGTGACTGCAAACAGCTGTTTGTGTAGTGATGGCCGTGCTGGACTGGTGCGCACCGTGACGAGAGTGCAGGTGATCACGGCTTTCCAGCCCATATGGTCACCGGGGTGAGGTAGCTGAATGACAGAACAGTGACTGTCCAGCTGATCAAATTTGGTCTGTCCACAATGAAGCAATGACCTTATTATCTTTGGTGTGCCACCCCCCGAGACACTCATATAGCTGTCGGTCATTGCTTCTTTGTGATACGCAAGCCCCTTCACCGCAGCAAGGTGATGATCACGAAGGGGAATGGGCACATGTACATGCCTTTTGTTTTGTTGTTGCAGCCGCGTGCAGCCAGAAAAATTAGGCAGACATGTACACACACCAGAAAAACTATTATAGCGGCTGCTGCTAGCAGCGGCCTTAAAAATTCAGGAATCCACCTGGAGTCCTGGACCCTGTTGGTGGTGATGGAGAAGGCAGTAAAACGGGCTGTGGGCAAAGGTGCTGTGTGGGGAGCGACTTAGTCTTGGGGCAGGAGACAGCTAGTCACACGGCATGCAGGCAGAGATTCTGTGTGTGGGGACTGACTTAGTCTTCGGGCGGGCAATAGCCCTCCGGGATCCATGCCTCATTCATTTTGATAAAGGTGAGGTACTGAACACTTTTGTGACTTAGGCGACTTCTCTTCTCAGTGACAATGCCTCCAGCTGCACTGAAGGTCCTTTCTAACAGGCCGCTTGAGGCAGGGCAAGACAGAAGTTGGATGGCAAATTGGGACAGCTCTGACCACAGATCAAGCCTGTGCACCCAGTAGCACAAGGGTTCATTGCTGCTCACAGTGTCTACATCCACACTTAAGGCTAGGTAGTCAGCTACCTGCTGGTCCTGGTGTTGGTGGAGGGTGGATCCAGAAGCGCTGAGGCGAGGTGTTGGACTAAAGAATGTCCACATGTCTGACATCACCATGAGATCGCTCGAGCGTCCTGTCCTTGCCTGCATGGACATGGGAGAAGGATTACTGGCAGTGGTACCTTTATTGCGTTGTGCTGTGACCTCACCCTTAAACGCATTGTAAAGCATAGTTGCCAGCTTGTTCTGCATGTGCTGCATCCTTTCTGCCTTCTGGTGAGTTGGTAACATTTCCGTCACTTTGTGCCTATACTGAGGGTCTAGTAGCGTGGCCACCCAGTACAGCTCATTCCCCTTGAGTTTTTTTATACTGGGGTCCCTCAACAGGCTGGACAGCATGAAAGATGCCATCTGCACAAAGTTGGATCCAGACAAACTCTTCATCTCCTCTTGCTCTTCCTCAGTGACGTCAGGTAAGTCCTCTTCCTCCCCCCAGCCACGAATAATACCATGGGAACGTCGAGCAGCACAAGCCCCTGCGACGCCTGCTGTGGTTGTTCTTCTGCGGCTGCCTCCTCCTCCTCCAAAGAAACACCTTCCTCATCATCCGAGTCTGACTCCTCTTCCCCACACGACTCTTCCTCTTCCTCCCCCCTCTGTGCTGCTGCAGGTGTTGAGGAAACATCTGATTCTGATGTAAATTGCTCCCACAACTGTTCCTCTTCACGCTCCTCCACAGCTTGATCCACCACTCTACGCACGGCACGCTCCAGGAAGTAAGCGTACGGGATAAAGACACTGATGGTGCCTTCACTGCGACTCACCAGGTTGGTCACCTCCTCAAACGGCCGCATAAGCCTGCATGCATTTCGCATCAGTGTCCAGTTGTTGGGCCAGAACATCCCCATCTCCCCAGATTGTGTCCTTCTACTGAAATTGTAGAGGTACTGGGTGACGGCTTTCTCCTGTTTCTAGCAGGCGAGAGAACATGACCAGGGTCGAATTCCAGCGAGTCGGGCTATCACATATCAAGCGTTTCACCGGCAAGTTGTTTCTCCGCTGAATGTCCGCAAAGCATGCCATGGCAGTGTAAGACCGCCTGAAATGCCCACACAACTTCCTGGCCTGCTTCAGGACGTCCTCTAAGCCTGGGTACTTTGACACAAATCTTTGAATGACTAGATTCAGCACATGTGCCATGCAGGGTACATGTGTCAGCTTTCCCAAATTCAAAGCAGAAAGGAGATTGCTGCCGTTGTCACACACCACGTTGCCGATCTCCAACTGGTGCGGGGTCAGCCACTGATCCACCTGTTTGTTAAGAGCAGCCAGGAGAGCTGGTCCAGTGTGACTCTCCGCTTTGAGGCAAGACATGTCTAAGATGGCGTGACGCTGTTGTACCTGGTATGCTGGGTCTGAGTAGCTGGAGAGGAGATGGCAGCACCAGTAGAGTTAAACTGCCACTCAGCCAAGGAGGAGGAGGAGGATGACAGCAAAGAGGATGTAGCAGGAGGAGAGGAGGTGGCAGGAAGCCTGCCTGCAAGCCGTGGAGGTGTCACAAGTTGGTCTACTGCACAGCCACGTACTCCCTGCTTGCCATCAGTCACCAGGTTGACCCAATGGGCTGTGTAAGTTATGTAACTGCCCTGACCATGCTTGGCAGACCTGGCATCCGTGGTCAGGTGGACCCTTGAGCCAATGCTGTGTGCCAGAAATGACACCACTTGCCTCTCCACTTCATGGTACAGTTTGGGTATCGCCTTTTTAGAGAAATAATAGTGGCCTGGCATCTTCCACTGCGGTGTCCCAATGGCCACAAATTTACGGAAGGCCTCAGAATCCACCAGCTGGTAAGGTAACAGCTGGCGAGCTAACAGTTCCGCCACAGCAGCTGTCAGTTGCCAGGCAAGGGGGTGACTGGCAGAAATTGGCTTCTTCCGTTCAAAGATCTCCTTCATGGACACCTGGCTGCTGTGGGCAGGGGAGCAGGAACCGCTCAAGGGCAGAGGCGGAGTGGAGGAGAGTGGCTGTGAAGGTGCAAGGGATAAAGCGGCTGAAGATGCTGCACCTGAAGGAGGAAGAGGAGAAGGAGGGTGGCTTTTCTTTTGTGTGCTGCTTTTGCTCAGGTGCTCTTCCCATTGCAGTTTGTGCCTTTTCTCCATGTGCCTTCGTAAGGCACTTGTCCCTACGTGAGTGTTGGCCTTTCCTCGGCTCAATGTTTGGAGGCAGAGACAACAGATGGCATTTGTCACGATTTCGCGAACGCCATTGCGGCAAGCGCATGTAAATTGCGCACAAAATCGGTTCTGGAGTACCCCTTTAAATTCATTAGCCTGCTGTTAGAAAATGAGTGTTTTCCCATCTCACAACCCCTGCACTGGGGGAATGTGAGTGCTTGTTTACACTTCCTGAAGATCCCCAATAAAACCCTAAAACCAGAGCCATTCACATAGCACACAAAACTTCTTCAAAGGCGATACTGTAGTGATCTGCTCGGCTGCCTGCGCAGGCAGGCAGCTTTTTGACCACTGTTCAGGTCTGCATTCTGCAGGTCTCTGGAAGAGAGACCTTTTCACAGTTTTGCAGCTTGCTGCTGCTGAGGAATTTGCATACGTGTCATGCAAATTGCCTAGCCACATCCCTTGTAGGCTTGCTCTATATATACCATGTGATCCCACAGTACTTCGCTGGTCATAACGGTTTGTCCTGTGAAACACTCCTGGAGTGTCAGCCATGCTTATTGTTTGAAGATTAGCTTAGAGTAATTCCTGGGACTGCACTAGGCATCCTTGCTAGAGCAGTCAGGATTGTATTATTTGTATTGCCTGTTCTGTCTGTCTGTGGGGTACTAACCAGAGCAGTGGTTGTTACTGGTAGGCCCTTCTGTTCATCTGTCGGTCGTGCTTGGATTGCACTAGCCTCTAGCGGTAGCGGCTGTGGATCCTTCTGCTCTCCAACTCTCTTGCTGTACTTGGATCGCACCTGCTCTGGCGGAAAGAGCAGTGGATCCAGCTCGCTCTGTTTCTATACTTGGATCGCACTCGCTCTGGCGGAAAGAGCAGTGGATCGTATCTCTCACTTATTCCTATTTTCGTGTATCTGTCTTGTCTGATACGAACGCTTGCTGGAGGCTCGGTGAGGTAACCGTTAAGCAAGCACTCGTGTTCTTTGTTTTGTGTTTGTCTGTCGGTGGTTAGCTAGGCGTGCTTGTCTCTGTTGTGCTTAACACGCGGAGACCGCGCGGTAAAACGCGTTCGCTGTTGCGAATGAGTGCGGTGTTCGCGTTTAGTTAGCGTTTGTTATTTTCCTTATCTTCTCATTGTATGATTTGCTGTGCCTTTGCTACTCTCGTGTTCTGCCTTGCTGTAGCCTTGTGTCACCTCTGGCAATCGTCTCTCTCGCGATTGCGTTCCTACTTCATATCTGCTGTTGTGTATGCACTGTCGCGGGTTGGCGACTAGATTGGTGCACACACATACAATCTGTCCCTTTGCTCATTCTCATTCGCAATCGCTTCTCAGGCGATTGCGTTCTCACTCGGTTTCCTCTGTTGTGTGTCCACTGTCGCAGGTTGGCGACTAGATTGGTGCACACACATACATTCCTCCTCTGTGCTTATTCTGTCTTGTGTCGCTGTTAGCAATCGCCATCTCTTGCGATTGCCTTCTCACCTGATCTTCATGGTTGTATGTTCCTCGTCGAAGGGTGGCGACTAGATTGGTGGACACACATACCCTCTGTCGCTTTTCTCTCTCTCTCTTTCAGGGCTATCTTGCCCTGCGTTTCTTCCCTTCGTACAATTCCTGTCTGGCGTCTGTGGCAGGGCAGAGGATCTGTTCCTCTGTGCTCCACAGCTCCACCTGCCGACAGGAATTTCCCTCTACAGGTGCATTGCACCTTTTGCTGGGTTCCCTCAAATTATACGCTTGTGGAGGATTTCCGCAGTGTCAGCGCACGTCTTGTGCGCTGATCACGGAGAGAATTCCACAATCGTTACAGATACTAGCTAGGCCTGGACAAACAGGCCGGGTCGTAAACTCATTAGGACCCATTCACATTCCTGCATCTAGCCTGAGGGGAGTTAGAGGGTTAGAGAGAATGACTTTTAATTCACCTGGATATGACGGAATAAGTCATTCAGACATTTTACTAAATTAATCAGTTTTCTGTCGAGGCTAGCCATTACAAAATTAGCAGACCATAATTAGTAATGATTTGTGTGTGGTAGAACCAATCAGAATGTTCCTACCATTATCCGAAAACAAGCAACAGCGTGATTTGCCTCGGGATACCCCAAAGTGCACATGTTTGGTATCTGTGTGACACAGAGAACGCTAGAAGCGTGCCCGTGTCACTCGCTGCAGGTTTTGGTCGGCTGTTGCCGAGCTATGATCATTCTAGTTATTTCCTATTCTTTCTGCTTGTCACGACAAAGGGCGGGAGAAGGTATACAACACCCATCTCCTTTTACAACTTCGCCCTCTGGCAGAGGAAGAGTTAAAACCAACAATGCTGGACAGAGAGGGAAGTCTTTTGCCCAGCCATCCTGTACCATCACGGATTTGGGCTGGATGATAAAAGGATTAATACCTATTCCGCAGAACTTTCCAGAATTGGAGTACATATCTTCTGTGGGACTTACCGCAAAGGACACGGTAACTTGACAAACTGCTCAGAATGTAATCAGCTATTATTTTCATATTGAACCCTTATTATTTCTGTATCCATTTGTTTCTATTGCTATATTTTGTTCTGCATTATTTCTTTAAATAAACGATTTAAAAATCGTTCGTCTAAGTGCTGTTCTGAAACAAATCTCCGCCAAAAGAATTCACATCTTCAGAGAGACATGTTACCATAACTGTTTTGATATTAAATATTGTTAGTTTTGCTATCTCTAGAAAGGTTGTCTAATTAACCCTCTTTCCTACAGGATTTAGCTAGAGTTAGAATTAGCGTATTCGCGCGTTTTTATTGCGGATTGTTGGCAGCGACCTGGCATCTATATGAGAGCACAGATTGTATCGATTGTATATACAATCGAAATTGGACTGTGTGTGGACTCACCAACCAATCCAAAAGGTTACTTTGCCTGCAGTTCTGACTGCCTTCAGGATTCCCTCAGGGTCTGAGGCTTTATGGTAAACTGCAGCAAAGAGAACAGGAATTGGTGTGTGACTGCGCATACGTCACATTGCCAGCAGCGGTGCGACCAATCTTTGGCGTCACTCTGTTCACCATATTACAAACCATCGGATGTGTCTATTCCCCGAAAGGTAACGGTGTCAGATTAGACAAGATTGGCACGCGTTGTCGCATTATTACCTGACGACCCAGCAACCGCTATTTTAACGTCAACTTGCTCACAGTCTTACAAGCCATCAGAGGCGATTAATCCCTGATGGTACTGGAGTAAGTTAGACGAGATTGCGGGGCTGTTCGTCACATTGGTAGGCAGCGGTGGGGCGGAGCCCAAATTGCTGTTAGTTGTAACGAACGGTGGAGCACAGAGAGGATCTGATTACCGGTGATCTGCAGTATCACTGGGAATACAGATGTATACCAGATTATAAGTGATCTGCAGTATCACCGATAATCCGATATACCAGCTAACCTCTGTACACCTTAGTAGAGTGTAGTGTTTGGTGTAACAGTAACACTTTAGAGGACTAGGCTTCAGAGCAGTAAGGAGTTACTGCACGGATTCCTTCCGAAGACCTGCACTCTCCAAGGCGGAAGGAGTTAGGTTGAAAGAGTAGGACGGTTTAGTCTGAGAGTGACACTCTGGAGGACGTGTCACTGACAGGACAGGGAACCGCCTCCAACAGTAAGGTCGGTTCTCGAGGTCGGACAAGCCAGGTTGTAACACACGGACAGATAAGGTACAGGTACAGTAGGCACAGGCGGAGTCTAAGGGACAGGCAGGGTTCGGCAACAGGGTATCAGAAATATCGAGGTACAAGATCAGGAGGCAGAAACAGAGTCTGAGGACGAGCCAGGGTTCGGCAACAGAGTATCAGAAATATCGAGGTACAAGATCAGAGTTCAAGAGGATAGTCAAGCAGGCAAGAGATCATAACAGATAATCACAATCAAACTAGTACTTTAAGCTATCAACAGAAACTAGCTAAGTGTGGGATTACAGCTCCAGCTGGTCCCGGCACACTTAAGGATCTGACTACAGGTCTGAGTGCTCCCACGTATGTGTTCGCAACGCCAGACAACCAGCAACTGAACAGCCGATAGTATATATACCCCTACATGTCTCCAGCACATCCCTAAGTGCTGGACCAATGATGAGTGGAGCCAGAGTCAGCTGACCAGCCTGGTCAGCTAACTCACTTCTGACTGTCATAAAGTCCCTGCCTCCGTGCGCACGCCCGCGTCATTCTACCCGAGGGACTACGTGTCCCAGCCACACCAGCACCGCTCTGCGGTGCCTCTGCAAGGGGGTCCCGGCACACTTAAGGATCTGACTACAGGTCTGAGTGCTCCCACGTATGTGTTCGCAACGCCAGACAACCAGCAACTGAACAGCCGATAGTATATATACCCTTACATGTCTCCAGCACCTCCCTAAGTGCTGGACCAATGAGGAGTGGAGCCAGAGTCAGCTGACCAGCCTGGTCAGCTGACTCACTTCTGACTGTCATAAAGTCCCTGCCTCCGTGCGCACGCCCGCGTCATTCTGCCCGAGGGACTACGTGTCCCAGCCACACCAGCACCGCTCTGCGGTGCCTCTGCAAGGGGGCCATGTGCGCTAACCGCCGCGTCCAACGCGGCGGTTATTCCGCGCTCAACCATGCCCTGCACAGGGACAGCCGCCTCAGAGTGAGTGGAGGCGGCTACCTCCCCGTGCTCTCTCGCACTGTGCGCGGAAAGAGCCGCCTGCCACTGAGACATGGCGGCGGCTCTTCCGCGATTCCTTACAGTACCCCCCCCCCCCCCCCCCCCCGAGGAGTGGACTCCGGACAGCTCCTTCCAGGCTTTTCCGGATGTAAGGCATGAAACTCCTTCCTTAATTCGTCCGCATGCATGCGACTCCCAGGTACCCATTGCCTCTCTTCAATGCCATACCCCTTTTCATTATTCGAGTTTGGTCGAATTCGAATAGTAAATTATTCGAATTCGGTCGAATATTCAAATCGAATATTTTTTGCTATTCGATTCGACCTCGGACTTCGAGCTCACTATTCGAGTCGGTATTCGAGCTCATTATTCGAGCTGACTATTCGAATTGGCCTTAAATAGCTTCCAACACTAGTTTTGAGGGTGAATGATGCAAGAAACATCTTTTTCCCAAGTAACAACAGCAAGTGATTATGTGGGGATGTTCCTTTAAAAAAAAGGTGGAAAGAGAAGAGAAGTTGTGTCCAAAATTCTGTTCAGTAGTGTATATACTTCTTCTTCTTCTTCTTTTATCTTCTATATCTTCTTCTTCTTCTTCTTCTTCTTCTTCTTCTATATCTTCTTCTTATTCTTCTTCTATATCTTCTTCTTCTTCTTCATTTTCTTCTTCTTCTATATCTTCTTCTTCTTCTTCTTCTTCATTTTCTTCTTCTTCTTCTATATCTTCTTCTTCTTCTATATCTTCTTCTTCTTCTTCTTCTTCTTCATCTTCTTCTTCTTCTTCTTCTTCATCTTCTTCTTCTTCATCTTCTTCTTCATCTTCTTCTTCATCTTCTTCTTCTTCATCTTCTTCTTCTTCATCTTCTTCATCTTCATCTTCTTCATCATCTTCTTCTTCATCGTCTTCTTCTTCTTCTTCTTCTTCTTCTTCATCGTCTTCTTCTTCATCTTCTTCATCTTCTTCATCATCTTCTTCTTCATCGTCGTCTTCTTCTTCTTCTTCATTTTCATCTTCTTCATCTTCTTCATCTTTATCTTCTTCTTCATCTTCTTCATCTTCTTCATCTTCTTCTTCTTCATCTTCTTCTTCTATATCTTCTTTTTCTATATCTTCTTTTTCTAGATCCTCTTCTTCTTATTATTTTTCTATTTCGTCTTCTTCTTTTTCTATATCTTCTTCTTCTTCTATATCTTCTTCTTCTTCTTCACTTATTTCTCTTTTATATATTTTCTTTTAAAGAAATGCAGCTATTTTTGAGCGTAATAAATAGCTGGTGGCGCACGCATGTTGGAAGCGCCATTGTATGTGCTCCCTGGCAGTGGAAACACACAGACAGCATGAGGTAAATTCAGCAGCAGCAGCAGGAGGAGGAGGATGATTGTGTGGCAGCAGGCAGTCAATGAGGCAGGCAGCGAGACATAATAGGCTGTGTGGTACCTAGCGGTGGTACCAGGCCGTAAATACACAGCATGAGGTTCCAGACAGCGGTCGTGAAGCCCACATCATGTCCAATACACAACTGGGACAACACAGTTTTCAACCCGGACACCTCTAAAAATAATATCACAAAGTATTAATAAAAAGAATATATATTTTTTTTGTTTTTTTAAAGAAATGCAGCTATTTTTGAGCGTAACAAATAGCTGGTGGCGCACGCATGTTGGAAGCGCCATTGTATGTGCTCCCTGGCAGTGGAAACACACAGACAGCAGGAGGTAAATTTAGCAGCAGGAGGAGGAGGATGAGTGTGTGGCAGCAGGCAGTCAGGTAGGTAGGCAGCGTGACATAATAGCCCTGGTACCTAGCGTTGATACCAGGGCTGTAAATAAACACAACAGGAGGTCCCAGACAGCGGTCGTGCAGCCCACATCGTGTCCAATACACAACTGGGACAACACAGTTTTCAACCCGGGCACCTCAGAAAAATTAAACCTTTTTTTTTTTTTAATGGTTTACTTTTTTTTTTTTTACAGCAAATTACACAGATATAGCTATTGTTGGACGTAATAGCTGGTGGCAGAGTGGCAGCAGAAGGTAATTCTGTGTACCCTGGCAGTGGGAAACACAGACAGACAGCAGCAGCAGCAGGAGGAATGGAGGAGTAATGAGAGTAGCTATTGTTGGACGTAATAGCTGGTGGCAGAGTGGCAGCAGAAGGTAATTCTGTGTACCCTGGCAGTGGGAAACACAGACAGACAGCAGCAGCAGCAGGAGGAATGGAGGAGTAATGAGAGTAGCTATTGTTGGACGTAATAGCTGGTGGCAGAGTGGCAGCAGAAGGTAAATCTGTGTACCCGGGCAGTGGGGAAACACAGACAGGCAGCAGCAGGAGGAATGGAGGAGTAGTGTGAGTGTGGCAGCAGGTAGGTAGGCAGCGTGACATAATAGCCCTGGTACCTAGCGTTGATACCAGGGCTGTAAATAAACACAACAGGAGGTCCCAGACAGCGGTCGTGCAGCCCACATCGTGTCCAATACACAACTGGGACAACACAGTTTTCAACCCGGGCACCTCAGAAAAATTAAACCTTTTTTTTTTTTTAATGGTTTACTTTTTTTTTTTTTACAGCAAATTACACAGATATAGCTATTGTTGGACGTAATAGCTGGTGGCAGAGTGGCAGCAGAAGGTAATTCTGTGTACCCTGGCAGTGGGAAACACAGACAGACAGCAGCAGCAGCAGGAGGAATGGAGGAGTAATGAGAGTAGCTATTGTTGGACGTAATAGCTGGTGGCAGAGTGGCAGCAGAAGGTAATTCTGTGTACCCTGGCAGTGGGAAACACAGACAGACAGCAGCAGCAGCAGGAGGAATGGAGGAGTAATGAGAGTAGCTATTGTTGGACGTAATAGCTGGTGGCAGAGTGGCAGCAGAAGGTAAATCTGTGTACCCTGGCAGTGGGGAAACACAGACAGACAGACAGCAGAAGGGCAGTACACAGCAGCCCACTGTAGATGTAAAATGTGTGGCTGCAGGCGATGTAATAGTCAAAGTGAACCAGGCTGGCTTAGTGAGCAGGAGCCAGGAGGTGGTAAAGGGTGGTAAGGCACATTAACGATGGTTCTTCCGGCAGCCAGTTCATGTCCCCCTCTCGCCGACAACAGGGGCCAGGAACTCGCCTTCCACCCACGCCTGGTTCATCTTGAAAAACGTCAGTCTGTCCACAGACTTGTGAGACAGACGTGAGCGTTTCTCGGTGACCACGCCACCAGCTGCACTGAAGCAGCGCTCTGACAGCACGCTGGAAGGGGGGCAGGACAGCACTTCCAGGGCGTACTGCGCCAGCTCGCTCCAGATCTCCAGGCGCTTGACCCAATACTCCATGGGATCAACAGGGGCATCGCTGTCAAGCCCGCTGTAGGACCCCATGTAGTCAGCCACCATTCGGGTCAGGCGCTGGCTGTGACCGGAGGAGGATGCTACTGCATGCACCTCCTCTCTAGTCACTGCTGCCGGAGCCTCTACAGTCCTGTAGAGCTCGTTGCTGAGAGACAGCAGGTCTGTGGGGCGCTTGCTGCTGGATGCAGGCACCTGCTGCTGCCTCTGTGCTGGCTGGACAGTGGGGGTGGAAGGCTGGGGGAAGACTTCCTCCAAGCGCTCAACAAGGGCCTGCTGCAAGCTCCTTATTTGTTGCGCTGGGTCTCCTCCTGCAGGCGGCAGGAACTGGCTCAACTTCCCCTTGAGGCGTGGGTCCAACATCATGCTAATCCAGATGTCCCCCCTCTGCTTCATCTGGATCACCCTGGGGTCCTTGTGCAGGCACGTCAGCATGTGCGCTGCCATTGGGAAGAGGCGGGCCACGTGTGCTGGCACATCGACGTCAGTGCTGTCCTCATCCTCCTCCTCTGCCGCCTCATCCTCTCTCCACCCCCGCACCAACTCAGCTGCGCTGTGCTGATCCCCCTCATCAGCAGCAAGGTCAGGGACCTCCACCAAGTCCTCCTCCTCCTCCCCCTCAGAGGTGGACTGTGCAGCTGCTTGCCGCTCCTGCTGGTCCAAGGCTGCCGCTCCCTGTTCCAGCAAAGCATCGAGGGCCCTGTTCAGCAGACAAACCAGGGGCACCCCTTCGCAGACCATAGCATGGTCCCTGCTCACCATGTTAGTGGCCTGCAGAAAGGGAGCCAGCACTAAGCACACCTGCTGCATGTGCCTCCAGTCATCATCGGGGACGATGGACGGGATGTTGCTGGTCTTGTCCCTTCTCTGAGCGGCGGAAACAGTGGCCTGGGCAAGGTACTGGTTGACAGCGTGCTTCTGTTCAACCAGACGCTCCAACATCGCCAGGGTGGAGTTCCAGCGAGTTGGAACGTCAAGGATCAGCCGATGGCGTGGCAGCTCCAGCTCCTTTTGCACGTCTTCCAGGCTCGCACAGGCTGCAGCCGAGCGCCGGAAGTGACGCACAACGTTCCTTGCCGTTTTCAGCAGTTCGCCCATCCCCTGGTAGGTGCGCAAGAACTTCTGCACCACCAGGTTCAGCACGTGGGCAAGACAGGGGATGTGGGTCAGGTTTCCCCTGTCTATTGCGGCAACCAGATTGGCCCCATTGTCGACCACCACCTCTCCGACTCTGAGGCCTCTGGGGGTCAGCCAAATCCTCTCCTGCTCCTGGAGTTTGGCCAACACATGGGTTGCCGTCAGTTTGGTCTTCCCAAGGCTGACCAACTGCAGCAGCGCTTGGCAGTGGCGGGCCTTCACGCTGCTGCTGAGGCGGGGGGTTTGGCCAGGTGTGCCGGAGGATGGCAGAGGATCGGAGGAACCTGCTGCAGTTCCCCTGACCCTGCGGGGTGGCACCACCCACTGTGTTGCTGCTGCTGCTGTGCCCGCTGCTGCTCTCCCATCCTCACCCCCTTCCACCAAGCTGACCCAGTGGACAGTGAAGGACAGGTAGCGGCCTGTCCCGAAGCGGCTGCTCCAGGAGTCCATGGTGACGTGGACCCTTTCACCAACCGCGTGCTCCAGCCCTCACTCCACATTGGCCATCACACAAAGCGGTGCAGTGCAGGAATGGCCTTGCGGGCGAAAAAGTGTCTGCTGGGGAGCTGCCAGTCTGGGGCTGCACAAGCAAGCAGCGCACGCATGTCGCTCCCCTCCTGCACGAGCATGTACGGCAGGAGTTGGGAGCACATGGCCCGTGCCAGCAAGCCGTTCAGCTGACGCACGCGACGGCTGCTGGGAGGCAGATCCCTAACCACCCCCTGGAAGGACTCGCTCAAAAGGCTCTGGCGTGGCCTTTTGCTGGCACGGGAATCAGCGGACACAGCAGAGGAGGCCACTGAGGACTGGCTGCCAGAACAGGCCTTAGTGTCGGCGGCAGGAGTTGCAGAGGGGGGAGGAGCAGTGCGTTTCCGCACTCCTGCTGGTGCTGCTGGAGGAGCAGGAGGGCGGGTGGCTGCTGTTGCTGCTGCTGCTGCTGCTGAAGGCTGTGCAGTGATGGGTGTGGTGCCACTGCCAGCACCAGATGCCTTCAGCCTCTGGAACTCCTCATGCTGGTGGAAATGTTTCGCAGCAAGGTGGTTGATGAGCGAGCTGGTGCTGAACTTTAAGGGGTCTGCACCTCTGCTCAACTTCCGCTGACAGTGGTTGCAAGTGGCGTACTTGCTGTACACTGTGGGCATGGTGAAAAATCGCCAGATTGGTGACAAAAACAACCCCCTACGGCCTGGAGCCGCTGCTGCCTGTCTCCCTGTGGTGGTTGGGGCGGGGGCTTGGGTGCGGCTGGTGGTGGTACTGGCAGATGCTGCTGCTGCTGCTGCTGAGCCTGAGACACCAGCAGGCTGTGGGACCTGCCTACTGCTGCCAATGCTTGCAATGATGCGCCTCCTTGCAAGGCCCACCAGCGCATCCTCCTCCTCCTCCTCAGAGCTGCTGATGATGACATCCCCAGGTGCTGGTGGTGGCGGCACCCAGTCTTTGTCTGTCACCACGTCATCATCATCATCATCATCCTCCCCCTCCTGAAACATGTCCTGCTGGGATGATGACCCCCCAAACTCCTCTCCTGATGCATGGATGGGCTGCTTAAATGTCGCCACAGTCTTGCTGTCCAATCCCTCATCCCCCAAAGTGCCCATCAGCATCTCCTCCTCCAAATCGCCAACAACAGCAGACAATACCCTGATGGTGCCTGGGGTAAAAATACTGCTGAGTGACAGGTCGCCAACTTGTGACGGTGAACTGGCCTCCTCCCCAGGTCCTGCTGGGCGGCTGCTGCGAACAGGGGTGGTGGTGGTGGTGGTGAGGGTGGAGGCCTCGGATGCAGAGCTGATGGCGGGCTGCTCATCCTCCGTCATCAGTTGCACCACAGTGTCTGCATCCTTTTCCTCAATGGGATGTTTCCGACCCGGCTGGAGGAAAATAGGAGCAGGTACTACACGCTGCTGCTGCTGCTGCTGTGTCTCTGCAGCGTGAGTTGCTCCTGCTGGGCGGCGCCCAAGGCGTCCATGGCCAGTGGCTATAGGAGGAATGTTAGCCACTGACGCAGCTGCTGCTGCTGCGGAACTGTGCATGGTGGCGCGGCCGCGGCTTGCCACAATGCTGCTCCCTCTCCTCTTGATTCCCTTGCTGCCCTTCCCCTTGCCCAAACCGCGCTGGCTGCCACTTCCAGACATCTTTGATGTTTTGGGCGTAAACAAAAAAGTTTTTTAAAAGGGTGGGTGAAAAAGTGGGGTACTTTAATGGAGTGGGTTGGTGGGTGAGGTGACACTAATCACAGAGTGATTAGATCGCTAAGTGATTACTAGCACAGTACTAATACAAAATACAATAATTCAGTAATCAGTATAAGTGTGAACAGTGAACAGTGAGTGTGTCCCCTAGTACACTAACTAGAAAATACAATAATCAGTAGTAAGTAGAAGGAAATAAAGTGTGTGTGTGTACTGAGTGCACGCACACACACACGCAGGAGCTAGCCTATGAACAGTGACTGAGTGTCCCTAGTAGTAAGTAGTAAGTAAGTGTACAACTAGAAATTACAATAATCAGTAGTAATCAGAAGGAAATAGAGTGTGTGTACTGACAGTGCACGCACACACACACGCAGCGCAGGAGTAATGTTGGGCGAACATCTAGATGTTCGGGTTCGGGCCGAACAGGCCGAACATGGCCGCGATGTTCGGGTGTTCGACCCGAACTCCGCACATAATGGAAGTCAATGGGGACCCGAACTTTTGTGCTTTGTAAAGCCTCCTTACATGCTACATACCCCAAATTTACAGGGTATGTGCACCTTGGGAGTGGGTACAAGAGGAAAATTTTTTTTAGCAAAAAGAGCTTATAGTTTTTGAGAAAATCGATTTTAAAGTTTAAAAGGGAAAACTGTCTTTTAAATGAGGGAAATGTCTGTTTTCTTTGCACAGGTAACATGCTTTTTGTCGGCATGCAGTCATAAATGTAATACATATAAGAGGTTCCAGGAAAAGGGACCGGTAACGCTAACCCAGCAGCAGCACACGTGATGGAACAAGAGGAGGGTGGCGCAGGAGGAGAAGGCCACGCTTTGAGACACAACAACCCAGGCCTTGCATGAGGACAAGAAGCGTGCGGATAGCAATTTGCATTTTGTCGCCATGCAGTCATAAATGTAATACAGATGAGAGGTTCAATAAACAGGGGCCGGAAACGCTAACCCATCACAGATGTTCATTGTTCATGTTACTTGGTTGGGGTCCGGGAGTGTTGCGTAGTCGTTTCCAATCCAGGATTGATTCATTTTAATTTGAGTCAGACGGTCTGCATTTTCTGTGGAGAGGCGGATACGCCGCCGATCTGTGACGATGCCTCCGGCAGCACTGAAACAGCGTTCCGACATAACGCTGGCTGCCGGGCAAGCCAGCACCTCTATTGCGTACATTGCCAGTTTGTGCCAGGTGTCTAGCTTCGATACCCAATAGTTGAAGGGTGCAGATGGATTGTTCAACACAGCTACGCCATCTGACATGTAGTCCTTGACCATCTTCTCCAGGCGATCGGTGTTGGAGGTGGATCTGCACGCTTGCTGTTCTGTGTGCTGCTGCATGGGTGTCAGAAAATTTTCCCACTCCAAGGACACTGCCGATACCATTCCCTTTTGGGCACTAGCTGCGGCTTGTGTTGTTTGCTGCCCTCCTGGTCGTCCTGGGTTTGCGGAAGTCAGTCTGTCGGCGTACAACTGGCTAGAGGAGGGGGAGGATGTCAATCTCCTCTCTAAAGTCTCCACAAGGGCCTGCTGGTATTCTTCCATTTTGACCTGTCTGGCTCTTTCTTCAAGCAGTTTTGGAACATTGTGTTTGTACCGTGGATCCAGAAGGGTATAAACCCAGTAATTGGTGTTGTCCAGAATGCGCACAATGCGTGGGTCGCGTTCAATGCAGTCCTAGGCCGAAGAGGTCATAGCCTAGGGTCACAAAACCTGTTTATTGGGCAATTTCAATGGTGGCGAGTCTGACGTACATAAATCGCAGCAATGGCCGTTAGCAACGTCTGAATCTCACGAAATGTCTCATGCAGGTAGAAGACATATTGTTAGGCTTGGGCTCCAAAGATGGGTTCCCTACATCTCTGCAAACAGGGCCTGTTCAGACTATCTGCGTATGAAGAATGCGTTTAAAATCAAAGAAACGCAAGTAGAAAAACGCATGCGTTTTTCTTGCGTTCTAATGCGTATTCTATTGCGTTTTGCACACACACGTGACCCAGGGGAAAAAAAAGAATTATGGGAACCGCAGAGGGAAACGGACGCTAAAAACGCAATAGTACACGTTTTTGATACGCGTCCATAGACTTTCATTGCGTCCGTTTCTATGCGTGGACGCACAGAACTGCGTGCAGCAATGCGGATGAGAAACGTATGCGTCTCATACGCATACATGTGAACTAGCCCATTCAAAAGCATTAGGAGCCGTTTCTATGCGTTTTTTGGTACCCGTACGCATTCCCTGAAAACGGCTAGGAACGCGCATTGTCTGAACAGGCCCTTACAGGGCTCCAAATTTGGTAAAATCCCCCATAGGCTTTCATTGGGCCTCCTATTTACAGTTCCAAAATCTCACATCTTTTCAAAGGGCAATTACTCAGCAGTGGCAAATTTTCTAGCATTGTAGGGACCCTTAGGGGGAACATGACTGGTGAGTTTCGGGCCCCTAGGCCAAAGAGGTCATAGCCTAGGGTCACAAAAACCTGTTTATTTGGGCTATTTCAATGGTAGTGATGGTGACGTACATAAATCGCAGCAATGGCCGTTAGCAAAGTCTGAATCTCACGAAATGTCTCATGCAGGTAGAAGACATATTGTTAGACTTGGATTCCAAAGATGGGGTCCCTACATCTCTGCAAACCAGAGTTACAGGGGTCCAAAATTGGTAAAATCCCCCATAGGATTTCATTGCCTCCCTATTTCACTTTCCAAAATCTCACATCTTTTCAAAGGGCAATGGCTCAGCAGTACCAAATTTTCTAGCATTGTAGGGACCCTTAGGGGGAACATGACTGGTGAGTTTCGGGCCCCTAGGCCGAAGAAGTCATAGCCTAGGGTCACAAAAACCTGTTTATTTGGGCTATTTCAATGGTAGTGATGGTGGCGTACATAAATCTCAGCCATGGCCGTTAGCAACGTCTGAATCTCACGAAATGTCTCATGCAGGTAGAAGACATATTGTTAGACTTGGATTCCAAAGATGGGGTCCCTACATCTCTGCAAACCAGAGTTACAGGGGTCCAAAATTGGTAAAATCCCCCATAGGATTTCATTGCCTCCCTATTTCACTTTCCAAAATCTCACATCTTTTCAAAGGGCAATGGCTCAGCAGTACCAAATTTTCTAGCATTGTAGGGACCCTTAGGGGGAACATGACTGGTGAGTTTCGGGCCCCTAGGCCGAAGAGGTCATAGCCTAGGGTCACAAAAACCTGTTTATTTGGGCTATTTCAATGGTAGTGATGGTGGCGTACATAAATCTCAGCAATGGCCGTTAGCAAAGTCTTAATCTCACGAAATGTCTCATGCAGGTAGAAGAAATATTGTTAGACTTGGATTCCAAAGATGGGGTCCCTACATCTCTGCAAACCAGAGTTACAGGGGTCCAAAATTGGTAAAATCCCCCATAGGATTTCATTGCCTCCCTATTTCACTTTCCAAAATCTCACACCTTTTCAAAGGGCAATGGCTCAGCAGTACCAAATTTTCTAGCATTGTAGGGACCCTTAGTGGGATCATGACTGGTGAGTTTTGCCACTGCTGAGCCATTGCCCTTTGAAATGGTGTGAGATTTTGGAACGGTAAATAGGAGGCCCAATGAAAGCCTATGGGGGATTTTACCAATTTTGGACCCCTGTAACTCTGGTTTGCAGAGATGTAGGGACCCCATCTTTGGAATCCAAGTCTAACAATATGTCTTCTACCTGCATGAGACATTTCGTGAGATTCAGACGTTGCTAACGGCCATGGCTGAGATTTATGTACGCCACCATCACTACCATTGAAATAGCCCAAATAAACAGGTTTTTGTGACCCTAGGCTATGACCTCTTCGGCCTAGGGGCCCGAAACTCACCAGTCATGTTCCCCCTAAGGGTCCCTACAATGCTAGAAAATTTGGTACTGCTGAGCCATTGCCCTTTGAAAAGATGTGAGATTTTGGAAAGTGAAATAGGGAGCCAATGAAATCCTATGGGGGATTTTACCAAATTTGGAGCCCTGTAACTCTGGTTTGCAGAGATGTAGGGACCCCATCTTTGGAATCCAAGTCTAACAATATGTCTTCTACCTGCATGAAACATTTCGTGAGATTCAGACGTTGCTAACGGCCATTGCTGCGATTTATGTACGTCAGACTCGCCACCATTGAAATTGCCCAATAAACAGGTTTTGTGACCCTAGGCTATGACCTCTTCGGCCTAGGACTGCATTGAACGCGACCCACGCATTGTGCGCATTCTGGACAACACCAATTACTGGGTTTATACCCTTCTGGATCCACGGTACAAACACAATGTTCCAAAACTGCTTGAAGAAAGAGCCAGACAGGTCAAAATGGAAGAATACCAGCAGGCCCTTGTGGAGACTTTAGAGAGGAGATTGACATCCTCCCCCTCCTCTAGCCAGTTGTACGCCGACAGACTGACTTCCGCAAACCCAGGACGACCAGGAGGGCAGCAAACAACACAAGCCGCAGCTAGTGCCCAAAAGGGAATGGTATCGGCAGTGTCCTTGGAGTGGGAAAATTTTCTGACACCCATGCAGCAGCACACAGAACAGCAAGCGTGCAGATCCACCTCCAACACCGATCGCCTGGAGAAGATGGTCAAGGACTACATGTCAGATGGCGTAGCTGTGTTGAACAATCCATCTGCACCCTTCAACTATTGGGTATCGAAGCTAGACACCTGGCACAAACTGGCAATGTACGCAATAGAGGTGCTGGCTTGCCCGGCAGCCAGCGTTATGTCGGAACGCTGTTTCAGTGCTGCCGGAGGCATCGTCACAGATCGGCGGCGTATCCGCCTCTCCACAGAAAATGCAGACCGTCTGACTCAAATTAAAATGAATCAATCCTGGATTGGAAACGACTACGCAACACTCCCGGACCCCAACCAAGTAACATGAACAATGAACATCTGTGATGGGTTAGCGTTTCCGGTCCCTGTTTATTGAACCTCTCATCTGTATTACATTTATGACTGCATGGCGACAAAATGCAAATTGCTATCCGCACGCTTCTTGTCCTCATGCAAGGCCTGGGTTGTTGTGTCTCAAAGCGTGGCCTTCTCCTTCTGCGCCACCCTCCTCCTGTTCCATCACGTGTGCTGCTGCTGGGTTAGCGTTACCGGTCCCTTTTCCTGGAACCTCTTATATGTATTACATTTATGACTGCATGCCGACAAAAAGCATGTTACCTGTGCAAAGAAAACAGACATTTCCCGCATTTAAAAGACAGTTTTCCCTTTGAAACTTTAAAATCGATTTTCTCAAAAACTATAAGCTCTTTTTGCTAAATTTTTTTTCCTCTTGTACCCACTCCCAAGGTGCACATACCCTGTAAATTTGGGGTATGTAGCATATAAGGAGGCTTTACAAAGCACGAAAGTTCAGGTCCCCATTGACTTCCATTATGTTCGGAGTTCGGCCATGTTCGGCCCGAACCCGAACATCTAGATGTTCGCCCAACATTACACGTGACCCGTTCGGCCAATCACAGCGCTAGCCGAACGTTCGGGTAACGTTCGGCCATGCGCTCTTAGTTCGGCCATATGGCCGAACAGTTTGGCCGAACACCATCAGGTGTTCGGCCGAACCCGAACATCACCCGAACAGGGTGATGTTCTGCAGAACCCGAACAGTGGCGAACCCTGTTCGCCCAACACTACGCAGGAGCTAGCCTATGAACAGTGACTGAGTGTCCCTAGTAGTAAGTAGTTACTAGTAAGTACAACTAGAAATTACAATAATCAATAGTAATCAGAAGGAAATAGAGTGTGTGTACTGTACAGACAGTGCACGCACACACACACGCAGGAGCTAGCCTATGAACAGTGACTGAGTGTCCCTAGTAGTAAGTAGTAAGTAGTAAGTAAGTGTACAACTAGAAATTACAATAATCAATAGTAATCAGAAGGAAATAGAGTGTGTGTACTGAGTGCACGCACACACACACGCAGGAGCTAGCCTATGAACAGTGACTGAGTGTCCCTAGTAGTAAGTAGTTAGTAAGTACAACTAGAAATTACAATAATCAATAGTAATCAGAAGGAAATAGAGTGTGTGTACTGTGCACGCACACACGCAGGAGCTATGAACAAACAGTGACAGTGAGTGTCCTAGTACAGTTACTACAAAATACAATCACTCAGTAGTAAAGGTAGGACAGCAGAAACACTGGTATAATAAACTAACAGAGGACAGTCACAGGAGGACAGCTGCCCACACAGGCAAGGCCCTGAGGCCTAAAGCAGTGTAAGCTTGCCTGCAGCAGCTGTGTCTGTCTCTATGTAACACACAAGCTACTAACTAAAATACAATCTCTATCTAACTAACAACAATATAGGTGTGTATAGGAGGTGTATGTGAGCAAAAACGCTAGGTAGTTGACTACAATAAAGCTCTTGCTAAGCCAAAGCACAAAGGAGCAGATCTCTCTCTGTACATTCGAGAGTTCACTCGAATAGCCCATTCGAGTAGCTGCAGCTATTCGAGCTCGGTATTCGAGCTCGAATAGCTGAAAAAAAGAGCTCGAATATTCGAGCTACTCGAATATTCGAGCTCTGCTGAGCACCACTGTACTGAGTTTTGTATTATACAAGAGTCTAAAACCTTCTCGACTTCATATTCAGGTCGATCGTCTATCATTACAGGGGGAGGAGGAGTGGGGCTCACATGAACCGCAGGTTTAAGTAGGGACACATGGAAGGACCTTACACCATGCATGCTAGCAGGAAGATCAAGGGTATACGTGACATTGTTGATCTTCCTTGCTACCCGGAACGGACCCACGAACCTGGGCCCCAACTTGGCTGAGGGCTGTCTCAAGGTCAAGTGACGGGTGGACACCCAGACCAAGTCTCCTGGTTGAAATCTCCACTCTAAAGAGCGTCTCTTGTCCGCTTGACCTTTCTGACTCTGAAATGCTTTCACCAGGTTATCCTTTATGACCCACCACATGTCCTTGAATGACCTTTGCCAGGCCTCCAGGACTGGAAACGGAGTGGACGCAATCGGCAACGGAGAGAATTTAGGTAGTTTCCCGGTTACTATCTGAAACGGACAGAATCCCGAGGAGGAACTCTTTAAGTTATTGTGCGCAAATTCTGCGTAAGGTAAGAATTTAACCCACTCATTCTGCGCTTCGGCAACGTAACATCTTAAAAATTGCTCTAACGATTGGTTGACCCTTTCAGTCTGACCATTGGTCTGTAAAGACAAACTGGACTCCCCGATCGGATACTATGTCTTCCGAAATGCCATGCAGTCGGAAGATATGGGTGATGAATAAATCGGCCAGTTCCTGAGCCGAGGGGAGTCCCTTCAGGGGCACGAAATGGGCCATTTTACTGAAGCGGTCGACTACCACCCAAATGACCGACATGCCCTCAACCTAGGAAGCTCGCCCACAAAATCCATGGACAAGTGGGTCCATGGTTCACTCGGGGTGGGCAAAGGCTGCAGCGTACCTACAGGTGCCAGCCGGGAGGGCTTGCTTTTTGCGCATACCGCACATTCCCTAACAAACTCCTTGCAGTCTGCTGCTAGAGAGGGCCACCACGCACACCTGGCCATGAGATCTTGCGTTCTAGACGCCCCAGGGTGTCCAGCATTCTTGTGTGAATGGACCATTTCCAGGATCTGGAGACGGAATGGTAATGGGATAAACAAAACCCCATCTGGTTTCCCTTCCGGGATATCCTGCTGGAAAGGACTCAAAGTTTCCTTCCAGTCCTCCCAAGTCTCGGTAACGGCTAACACCAATTTCCGTGGGATAATAGTCTCGGGGACAGAGGGCTGTGCTGTCTCCGGCTCGAAACACCTAGAGAGTGCGTCCGCCTTGGTATTCTTACTACCTGGAGTGTACGTGATCAATAATGTGAACCTCGAAAAAAACAGGGACCATCGAGCTTGCCGAGTGCTTAATCTCTTAGCCCCCTCGATGTATTCCAAATTCTTGTGGTCGGTATAAACCGTGATCGTGTGCTCTGCTCCTTCTAGCCAATGACGCCACTCTTCGAAGGCTAATTTAATAGCTAGGAGCTCCCTGTTGCCTATATCGTAGTTTCTCTCTGCAGGAGAGAACCTCCGAAAAAAATAGGCACACGGGTGTAATCTACCCTGTAGGCCTGAACGTTGAGACAGCACAGCCCCCACCCCGACCTCTGAGGCGTCTACCTCAACTATAAAACGAAACGAAGTGTCCACGTGTCTTAGTATGGGTGCTGAACAGAACAGCTCTTTTAAAGTAGAGAATGCCTGTAGGGCCTCGGGAGGCCAGTGAGTGGTGTCTGCCCCTTTCTTTGTAAGACTGGTGAGGGGCGTAACTACTGTGGAGTACCCCTTTATGAACCTTCTGTAATAGTTTGCAAAACCCAAGAGCCGTTGTAAAGACTTTAACCCCACCGGCTGTGGCCATTCCAGGACCGCGGAGACCTTGGCAGGATCCATAGACAGGCCAGAGGTGGAGATTATATATCCCAAAAAGGCGACAGACGTAACCTCGAAAATACACTTCTCAAGTTTAGCGTACAACAAATTCTGCCTCAGTTTGTCCAGTACAATTCTGACATGGGTTCTGTGTTCAGAGAGGTTGTTAGAAAAGATAAGAATGTCGTCTAGGTAGACTAACACGAACTTACCTAACACTTCCCTAAAGACCTCATTAATGAGTTCCTGGAAAACGGCCGGGGCATTACATAACCCGAAGGGCATCACCAGGTACTCGTAATGCCCGTCAGGTGTATTGAAGGCCGTTTTCTATTCATCGTCCTTTCTTATACGCACCAGATTGTATACCCCCCGTAAATCTAGTTTCGAGAAAATCCTTGCATCAGTGACCTGTGTGAATAAATCGTCTATTAACGGCAACGGGTAGCGATTCTTCACTGTGATTTTATTTAGACTCCGGTAATCGATACATGGCCGCAAGCCCCCGTCTTTTTTCTTAACAAAAAAGAAACCAGCCCCGGCCGGCGACCGGGACGGGCGAATGAAGCCCTTGGCCAAGTTTTCACGAATATACTCCTGCATGGCTAGTTTTTCAGGTCCAGATAGATTATACAGATGGCCTCGAGGGGGCATACAACCAGAACGGAGGTCAATGGGGCAGTCGAAAGGGCGATGCGGGGGTAATTTATTCGCAGCTTTAGGACAGAACACATCAGCATAATCCGAGTACTGTTCAGGTACTCCTTCCACCTGTACCCTGGTTTGACCTAGCGTCAGTCTCCCTAAACACTGCTGGAAACAATGAGGTGACCATGCTGTTAACTGCCCCGTGGCCCAGTCTATCTGTGGTGAATGGATTTGCAACCACGGCATGCCTAGGATAATAGTGGAGGTGGACATGTGTAATACAAAGAACTGCAATTGTTCCCCATGCAATACCCCAATAGTGACCTTCATCTCTGGAGTCTGTGACAGGGAACGATTCCATTGTAGGGGAGAATCGTCCACTGCCGTGACTTGGATAGGAGGCTTCAGTGGGGTGAGAGGAATACCCAATTTTTTAGCAAATTCAATGCTCATGAAATTAGCCGCTGAGCCTGAATCCACAAAAGCTTCAGTGGCTACAGAATTGTTCTCCCATGTAATCGTACAAGGGAGAAGCAACTTTTTCTCTTTAAGGGGTGAGAATTGTGTGCCTAGGGTGTCACCCCCACTACTCTTAGGCAAGCCCGTTTCCCGGGTCCTTGTGACCACCTCCTGGCTTGTTGGGGCAATTTCGTACTCTATGACCTTGCTCCGCACAATATAGACACAACTGCTCTGTCATTCTGCGTCTCCGCTCTACCTGAGACAGTTTTGACCGACCTATCTGCATAGGTTCAGGTGAGGGTAAAACAGGCGAAGGTGGCGTCTCAGGGGGAGCTGCATAGGAGACTAGTTTAACCTGGTCTTTACCCCGGGTTTGTCGCTGGTAGCGTAATCTGCGATTAATCCTGATGGCCGCAGAGATGGCTCCATCAAGTGTCGTGGGCTCCGGCTGACTTAACATGAGACTAGCGACCTCATCCGACAACCCAGATAGGAAGCGGTCTAACAGGGCGAAGTTGTCCCACCTGGTTGTCACTGACCACCTCCTAAATTCAGAGGCGTAATCCTCGACTGGACCCTTGCCTTGGCGTAATAACTTGAGCTTCTGCTCTGAGGTTGAGGCAATATCTGGGTCGTCGTAGATTACCGCCATTGCTTTGAAGAATTCATCGACAGATGTCAAAGCTAAGTCACCCTCAGGTAGGCTGTACGCCCAGGTCTGGGAATTGCCTGACAGTAATGTCTTGATAAATGTGACCCTTTGGGACATTGTGCCTGAGGATTGGGGTCTCAACTCGAAATACGACAACACTCTACTCCTAAAATTGCGGAAGTCAGATCAGTGGCCGGAAAATCTCTCAGGTATTGGCATACGTATATCAGCACTAGGAAGAGATCGTACCTCATCAATAGCCGTCCGGAGGGTCTGTAACGACCCGGACAATGAATCAATCAGTGTCTGGTGTCCACCCAGCACTCGATTGATATTGTCCATTGAAGAGGCCATTGCCCCCAGACGGTCGGAGTGTACTTCCATATTGTTTAGGGTCTGGCATTCTGTAACGAACGGTGGAGCACAGAGAGGATCTGATTACCGGTGATCTGCAGTATCACTGGGAATACAGATGTATACCAGATTATAAGTGATCTGCAGTATCACCGATAATCCGATATACCAGCTAACCTCTGTACACCTTAGTAGAGTGTAGTGTTTGGTGTAACAGTAACACTTTAGAGGACTAGGCCTCAGAGCAGTAAGGAGTTACTGCACGGATTCCTTCCGAAGACCTGCACTCTCCAAGGCGGGAGGAATTAGGTTGAAAGAGTAGGACGGTTTAGTCTGAGAGTGACACTCTGGAGGACGTGTCACTGACAGGACGGGGTACCGCCTCCAACAGTAAGGTCGGTTCTCGAGGTCGGACAAGCCAGGTTGTAACACACGGACAGATAAGGTACAGATACAGTAGGCACAGGCGGAGTCTAAGGGACAGGCAGGGTTCGGCAACAGGGTATCAGAAATATCGAGGTACAAGATCAGGAGGCAGAAACAGAGTCTAAGGACGAGCCGGGGTTCAGCAACAGAGTATCAGAAATATCGAGGTACAAGATCAGAGTTCAGGAGGATAGTCAAGCAGGCAAGAGGTCATAACAGATAATCACAATCAAACTAGTACTTTAAGCTATCAACAGAAACTAGCTAAGTGTAGGATTACAGCTCCAGCTGGTCCCGGCACACTTAAGGATCTGACTACAGGTCTGAGTGCTCCCACGCTCTGCGGTGCCTCTGCAAGGGGGCCATGTGCGCTAACCGCCGCGTCCACCATGCCCTGCACGGAGACAGCCGCCTCAGAGTGAGTGGAGGCGGCTGCCTTCCCGTGCTCTCTCGCACTGTGCGCGGAAAGAGCCGCCTGCCGCTGAGACATGGCGGCGGCTCTTCCGCGATTCCTTACATTAGTTTTTGCAGTTGTTTGGAGATCATTTTCAGAACAATAGAACATTGTTATTTAAGTAACTGTTCTACAGAGCTTAAGCTCTGAGCACATAGACGGTGCATCTTGATATAGCATAGAACCAGATTGTTACAGTTTTTATTTGGCTATATCTGAGCAAGTCAATTACCAAAACATGTCCTTGCCCGACCTATAAAACCTTTGTCAGGCTCGGGGCATCGATATTCGGGGAAAACCCCAAGCTACACTGAGGACCATCCTCATGGAAGCCGATGGCCAGGTGATTGATGTCTTGCCACAATCCAGTCCAGAGAGACAGGATACTCCTGAGCCGGAAAGTGCTGATGTTGCAGACCCAGCTCAAGAGACTGAAAGTACCCACAGGGACTTTGATGCACCCAGAGAGGCTGCTGATGACACTCGCAGAGGGACCGACAGTCCTGGTCCATCCCTCCCTGTCCCTGATCCAGTTGAACAGCATCTACTGCAGCGCCTGAGGGACACTGGCGACCAGGCATACCTGCAGTTCCTTCTCGAAGAGAGGCGACGCCAGTCTGAAGAGCGACAGCAGTCCCAGAGAGAGGAGCGACAGTTCCAGCTCCAAAGAGAGGAGCGACAGTTCCAGCTCCAGAGAGAGGAGCGACAGCATCTGCATGTACTAGAACTGGCCCGGGTAAGACAGGCAGAGCAGTCTTCCACCCCTAGCCCTCTTCTTGCAGGGGGTACACCTGTGCCTATGACCCCAAAGCAAAATTTCCTGTCATGGAAAAGGGGGTGGACATTGATCTCTATCTGCGGTCGTTTGAGAAAGCGTGCCGACAGTTTCGCATCCCAGAGGCACAGTGGGCCATCCACCTGACACCCCAGCCGACGGGTAAAGCGCTGGATGCCTATGCCGAGATGCCCACCGATCAAGACGGTGATTATAAAGCTATCAAGGAGGCTATAATCACTAAGTTCCAGTTAACTCCTGAAGTTTACCGGAAAAAGTTTTGTGCCCTGCAGAAGGCACCCACAGACTCTCACACAGATGTGGTTAGCTGCCTGGGCACCACCTTCCATCAATGGGTTCGAGTCCTTAAAGAAAAGACTTTTGAAGCTATTGCGGATCTGATGATCCATGATCAGTTCCTCGCTATATGTGCTACAGATGTGAGGCAGTTTGTGCTGGAGCGGAAGCCTCCATCTGCCAAAGAAGCTGCTGAGCTGGCAGACATGTTTGTTGCCACTCGGGTGCCGGATCTTCGCAAACCCGCGGCACCGGATACCCGCAGACCAGCGGTACCAGATACTCGAAAATCCCTGGTACATGATAGAGACAGAGCCCTGTCCCAGAACTGGAGAGAAGGCAGGCTTGCTGGCCCTGGGAACCGTGAGGCAAGTAAGCTCTGGTGTGAGCTGTGTCAAAGGCCCGGACACACCAAGCAAAACTGCTATGCGAGGAAGTCAGCTTAGCCATCTAGCCCCCAGGGGGCTAGCAACTTTACACCACTATCTGGCCCAGCCGGGGTCAGCAACGCCGCAACTCCATCCAATGTGCTGCTTGTCGGTGGTCCCCAAATGCAACAGGGATCCAGCAATCACCAGCCTATTGTTGTGAACGGGCAGACCGTCATCGGATTCCGTGATACCAGAGCAGATATTACCCTAGTTCGCTCAAGTCTTGTTAAGGAGGAGGATATCCTCCCAGGAAAGTACCTCACCCTGACAGGAGTCGGAGGTACTCGCACCCATGTTGCCCAGGCCCGAGTTGCGATCGACTGGGGAGTGGGATGCCAAGAGCGGGTTGTTGGGGTTTTGGATGATATTCCTGTTGAAACCGTGCTTGGCACGGATCTGGGCACCCTTCTGTGCCGTTATGAGTACCCTGCGGACACGCAGGAGGCCCAAACTGGACTCTTGGAACAAAACCAGGTACTGTGCAAACCTTTGGGGAAACAGGGGGACAAGGACACCTTAACTGTTTTTTCTACTGTACCTAACGCAGCTAGGCGGGAGGTATCAGATGTAAACATACAACCCACTGATTGTCATTTACATGTGTCTACACCTGTCATCACTGATGAAAATGCATGTGTCCTTGATAACTGCGATGTGGATTGTATTGTACCTGTTCTAGCCCTTACCCGTAATCTGGCTAAGAGCCTGAGCTCAGAGACACCAGAGGAGGTCTCGGCCTACTCTGATCACTCTGATCGACAGGCCTGTGATAATGTTGAAAGTCATATATTGGTTGAGAAAAATGCATGTGTCAGTATTAACAATTGTTATGTAAATGTTGCTGTACCTGTTCTGGCCAGTGCATTAGCCATGGCCAGCCGCATGAACTCAGAGCCGACAGGAGGGATTCCCTCGGACGATTCTGACCTTCAGGCGGGTGACACTCCTGCTAAATATGACATGTCATGTTATGCAAATGTTTGTGATAATGTTGTACATGATTTTGAGAGTACGCTGGATGATGCTTGCAGTGTCCTCAGCAGTCTGGACTCAGGACTATCTGGAGAAGTCTCGGCTTCCCCTGATATCTCTGACCCCCAGACCAATGTCAATATTGATGTGATTTACACAAACTGTGATGTAGATTGTGTTGTGCCCACTTTAGCCAGTGCATGTCATATGGCTAAGAGCCTGAGCCCACAGTCACCAGAAGGGTTTCCAGCCCATTCTGATCACTGTGATCACCAGGCCCGTGACAAGTCTGTAAGTGACATATTGGGCTTGATTCAGTAAACGGTGCTAACCCAGTTAGCATGCCTAAAGACTTTGGGCGTGATAACTAGGGTGCTAACTGGGTCAGCACCGTTTACTAAATTTACATCGCGCGGAAAGTCCCACACTGAAAACTTTGCGTGCCCACAGCGTGGTGTGCGCGAAATGTCACATCGCGGTGCGACGAAAACGGTGCGTTGATGCGCCTATAAGGTCGCATTGCGTGCGACTTTAACGTCACATGGTGCAACATTAAGGTCGCACCCAATGCGACCTTATAGGCGCATCGGGTGCGCTGTTTTCGCGGTGCGCGCGCAAAGTTTTGCGTGCGGGACTGTGCGCGCGATGTGAATTTAGTAAAGGGTGCTAACCCAGTTAGCACCCTAGTTATCACGCCTAAAGTCTTTAGATGTGAATTTATCATGCCTAAACTAACTTTAGGCATGATATAGGGCTTTTCACAGGCGTGCTAACACTTAGCACGGTTTACTGAATCGAGCCCATTGTGTGATGATGACAATCCCTGTGTAACTGTGCTGGAAGACACTCACAGTGTTTCCAGTAACCTGAGCTCAGAGCAAACAGGCATGCCTGTCAGCTCTGACCCCAGCAGGGAGTATGTTTCTCAGCAGCTGACCGCAAACCCTACTAAACAGCTGACTGAGACTTGTAGTCCCACATCCGTGAGGATACTACAGAGCAACTCCAACCTGGATGTGCTTGCGGGCCTGACCGCTAAGCTGCCAGCAGTTGAAGCTCAATTAAAGGTGTGCAGGGAGAATGGTAAATACTCCAGTGACCCCATTCTCCAGGTAGCAGACACCCCAGGTGAAAGCATGATCCCTGTGAATGTGTTAGGAGCCCATGCAGACAGAACACGGGAAGTCCTAGGAGTGTACAGCCAGTTAGAACAGGAAGAGACAGATTCCCTGTTAGGCTTGATAGCTCCCCCACTAGAAGTGGCGGATGATGTGTATGTCACCCCCCACCTCTCTTACTCCCAGAAGGCTTCGCTGGAGCACACTGCGCACCCACAGCGAAACCTTCGCCAGGACCCTGGGCAGACCAATACAGCAGTTCACAGAAGGGGCGCGGGGACCCACAAACCCTTACGGCAGATCCCCTACCTCACCGCCCCTGCGGTGCAAGCAGAAGAGAAAAGGAAGTTTAAGGAGAGGTTACAGATAGCGGTCTTCCAAAAATCCTCTAGCCCACAGGCCACCAGGTTCTGTGAGCAGTGATGCTCGGATACCCCTTTTTATTATTCGAGTTTGGTCGAATTCGAATAGTAAATTATTTGCATTCGGTCGAATATTCGAGTCGAATATTTTTTACTATTCGATTCGACCTCGGACTTCGAGCTCACTATTCGAGTCGGTATTCGAGCTCATTATTCGAGCTGACTATTCGAATTGGCCTTAAATAGCTTCCAACACTTGTTTTGAGGGTAAATGATGCAAGAAACATCTTTTTTTCCAAGTAACAACAGCAAGTGATTATGTGGGGATGTTCCTTTAAAAAAAAAAAAAAAAAGGTGGAAAGAGAAGTTGTGTCCAAAATTCTGTTCAGTACTGTATATACTTCTTCTTCATCTTCATCTTCTATATCTTCTTCTTCTATATCTTCTTCTTCTTCTTCTTCTTCTTCTATATCTTCTTCTTCTATATCTTCTTCTTCGGCAGCTTGCTCTGTCTTTCTATGTTTGTTTTATGTATTTTTGTTTTTCAACATTGCCTTGTGCAACCCAACCCGGATAACCTTCTCCAGTGAACAACTACTGAGCATTCGGAACTTAGCTAAATATAATCTACACCTGGATATTTCGCGTCTAGTTAAAAATGGCGCCGGCAAAAAAATGGCCCCCCTTCTGCCCGATATATGTTTAAAACGATATTTATCGTTTTAAAGGTTAAAATAGTGCAGACCTTTTGAACGAAATGTATCGTTTTAAAACTTTTTTTTTTTCGTGCCTGAACGATATTTATCGTTTTAACCCTTGCTTTGCTGCCGTTTGGAAAATATCTGCCCGCCGGCTTTAATGTTTAATAGCAAAGCCCCCTTAAAAGCTACAAACACCAAATTTGCAGGGAATGTTAAGAAGAAAATTGTGAACAAGAGAAAAATTTTTTTTTTTCAAAAAGACCTTATAGTTTTTGAGAAAATCGATTTTGAATATTCTTCTTCTGACCGTGGGAAAATTAAACGCCCGCCGACTTTAGCGGTTAATAGCAAAGCCCCTTTAAATGCCAGAAACACCAAATGTGTAGGGAATGTTAAGAAGAATAGTGGGAACACGAAGCAAAAAAAATTGTTCAAAAAGACCTTATAGTTTTTTAGAAAATCGAGTTTAAATCTTCAAAGAGGAAATGTATCTATTTAAATCGCGTACTGACATTTCCGTGGAAACTTTTTCCGCCGACTTTAGCAGTTAATAGCAAAGTCCCCTTAAATCCTAGCAACACCAAATTTGCAGGATATGTTAAAAAGATACTGGGAAACAATATTTAAAAAAAAAATTGAAAAGTGTGGGAAATGTTTTGAAAAAAATGACGTGGGGTCCCCCCTCCCGAGCCTCTGTAACCCCTTGTCTCCCATGCAGGCTGGGATAGCCAGAATGCGGAGCCCCGGCCGACTGGGGCTTCGCACCCTGAGCTATACCAGCCCGCATGGTCCATGGTATGGGGGGACTTCGGGGGGGAGGGGCGGCCAAGCCTTCCCCTCCCCCCGGAGCCCTTGTCCAATCCATGGACAAGGGGCTCTTCCCCACCTCCGGTGCCCCAGGAGGAGGTGGGGGCGACGACTCCCTGGGGGGGTTCATGGTGGCATCTGGCATCTGAATCAAATGAATCGATTCATTTGATTCAATACAAAAAGAACCGGCTCATTTAAGAGCCGGTTACTATACCTTAGGATGCGTCCTGTGCGGACGTATAGCTGCCAGCTCCGCTGTCTCTCCCCATCTGCCTGCACCTGTCACCCTCACCTAGGGTGGCACCCATGGGTGCACCAGGTGCCAGGCTAGGTGAGGGTGACAGGTGAGGAGGCGGGGAGGACAGCGGGAGCCGTGCTATGCGTCCCTACGCAGGACGCATTGTAAGGTATAGTATTCTAATTGGCGTGGGAGATCTTCAATCAAGTTAATTGAAGATCGCAAGATAAGAGGATATTGTTATTCGTTGGATCATTTCCGATGATATATTGGCGTAGGAACATTTTTTTTAAAGGTACAGGTAAGTATCTGTGGTTAATTAAGATTATTAAAATACTTTTCTCGTTGTTGTGTTTTTATTTCATTTAACCCTTTGTTAAAATGGGTAAGGGGTACAAAGTAGCCCTATACTCATTTCTCCTGGGAGGGGGGTGGGCATCTTGGGGTCCCCTTTTTAAAAGGGGACTCCCAGATGCCACCATGAACCCCCTCCCCAGTGAGTCGTCGCCCCCACCTCCTCCTGGGGCACCGGAGGTGGGGAAGAGCCCCTTGTCCATGGATTGGACAAGGGCTCCGGGGGGGAGGGGAAGGCTTGGCCGCCCCTCCCCCCCGAAGCCCCCCTATACCATGGACCATGCGGGCTGGTATAGCTCAGGGTGCGAAGCCCCAGTCGGCCGGGGCTCCGCATTCTGGCTATCCCAGCCTGCATGGGGGACAAGGGGTTACAGAGGCTCGGGAGGGGGGACCCCACGTAGTTTTTTTTTTTATTTATTTCCCACACTCAGAACATTAAAAAAATAAAAATTGATACCAAATTTTTTTAAAAAAACGACGTGGGGTCCCCCCTCCCGAGCCTCTGTAACCCCTTGTCTCCCATGCAGGCTGGGATAGCCAGAATGCGGAGCCCCGGCCGACTGGGGCTTCGCACCCTGAGCTATACCAGCCCGCATGTTCCATGGTGTGGGGGGCCTCCGGGGGGGAGGGGCGGCCAAGCCTCCCCCTCCCCCCCGGAGCCCCTTGTCCAATCCATGGACAAGGGGCTCTTCCCCGCCTCCCTTGCCCCAGGTGGAGGCGGGGGCGACGACTCCCTGGGGGGAGTTCATGGTGGCATCTGGGAGTCCCCTTTAAGAAGGGGACCCCCAGATGCCCACCCCCCTCCCAGGAGAAATGAGTATAGAGGTACAAAGTGCCCCTTACCCATTTCCACAAAGGGTTAAATGAAATAAAAACACAACCACGAAAAAAGTCCTTTAATGTTCTAAATTAACCACAAATACTTACCTGTACCTTTAAGAAAAAAATCCAACGTCAATTAGGTCCCACGACAGTATCCTCCATCTTGCGATCTTCTGATACATCTTGATTGAAGATCTACGCCACACACGCCGCCTCCGCCGCACTGCTCTCAGCTATACTAAGTATAGCTGAGAGTTGTGTCTATGCGTCTATATAGACGCATTAGCGCTAGCTGCCGCTGCCCTCCCTGCCTCCCCCCACCTGTCACCCTCACCCATGCTGACACCCAATGCACCCATGGGTGCCAGCATGGGTGAGGGTGACAGGTGGGGGGAGGCAGGGAGGGCAGCGGCAGCTAGCGCTAATGCGTCTATATAGATGCATAGACCAGTGGCGGACATACGGCCGTGCAGGCCGTGCCGCCGCACAAGGGCCCCTGAAGTTCCGCTGCTTCAGGGGCCCATTAAGTATTGCAGTTTTTTTTTTTAATTTTACCTTTTATTTTTATTTTAACCTGGGGGGCCCCTACTCCTGTCCTCCCCCCTCACATCGGCCCCCCCTCCCCCTCCCCCTCATGCGATGCGGCGGGAGAGCAGAAAATACAGGAAGTCTCCGCCGGGGCTGCAGCAGACACTAGAGGCTGCTGCCGCTTGGTCTCCCGTGTCTCCTTTGTACACTGCTCGCTACTAAACCAGGAAGTAGCGAGCAGTGTACAAAGTTGGAGACACGGGAGACCAAGCGGCAGCAGCCTCTAGTGTCTGCTGCAGCCCCGGCGGAGACTTCCTGGATTTTCTGCTCTCCCGCCCGCCGCCGCCGCCGCCGCCGCGCATACCGGGAGGGGGGCCCCGAGGTGAGTGAGGGAGGATAGGAGTCGGGCCCCCCACCCGGATAGCTACACACCCATCCACCCGGCTACCTTACCCACCCGGCTACCCACACACTCACCCGGCTACCTACCCACCCGGCAGTGGCGGACATACGGCCGTGCAGGCCGTGCCGCCGCACAAGGGCCCCTGAAGTTCCGCTGCTTCAGGGGCCCATTAAGTATTGCAGTTTTTTTTTTTTAATTTTACCTTTTATTTTTATTTTAACCTGGGGGGCCCCTACTCCTGTCCTCCCCCCTCACATCGGCCCCCCCTCCCCCTCCCCCTCATGCGATGCGGCGGGAGAGCAGAAAATACAGGAAGTCTCCGCCGGGGCTGCAGCAGACACTAGAGGCTGCTGCCGCTTGGTCTCCCGTGTCTCCTTTGTACACTGCTCGCTACTAAACCAGGAAGTAGCGAGCAGTGTACAAAGTTGGAGACACGGGAGACCAAGCGGCAGCAGCCTCTAGTGTCTGCTGCAGCCCCGGCGGAGACTTCCTGGATTTTCTGCTCTCCCGCCCGCCGCCGCCGCCGCCGCCGCGCATACCGGGAGGGGGGCCCCGAGGTGAGTGAGGGAGGATAGGAGTCGGGCCCCCCACCCGGATAGCTACACACCCATCCACCCGGCTACCTTACCCACCCGGCTACCCACACACTCACCCGGCTACCTACCCACCCGGATACCCACACACCCACCCGGCTACCTAACCACCCACCCAGCTACCTACCCGGCTACCTAACCACCCTGCTGGCTACCTACCCACCCGGCTACCTACCCACCCGGATACCCACACACCCACCCGGCTACCTAACCACCCACCCGGCTACCTACCCACCCGGCTACCTAACCACCCTGCCGGCTACCCACCCACCCACCCGGCTACCTACCCGGCTACCTAACCACCCTGCCGGCTACCTACCCACCCACCCGGCTACCTACCCACTCGGCTACCTAACCACCCACCTGGCTACCTACCCACCCGGCTACCTACCCGGCTACCTAACCACCCACCCGACTACCTACCCACCCGGCTACCCACCCACCCGGCTACCTAACCACCCACACATCTACGCACTCACCCGGCTACCTACCCACCCGGCTACCTAGCCACCCACCCGTCTACCCACCCGGCTACCTACCCACCCAGCTACCTAACCACCCTGCCGGCTACCTACCCACCCACCCGGATACCTACCCACCCACCCGGCTACCTACCCGGCTACCTAACCACCCACCCGGCTACCCACCCGGCTACCTAACCACCCACACATCTACCCACCCGGCTACCTAACCACCCACCCGTCTACCTACCCACCCAGCTACCTAACCACCCTGCCGGCTACCTACCCACCTGGCTACCTACCCACCTGGCTACCTACCCACCTGGCTACCTACCCACCCGGCTACCTACCCACCCGGCTACCCACCCACCCGGCTACCCAACCACTCACCCGGCTACCTAACCACCCACCCGGCTACCTACACACCCACCCGGCTACCTACCCACCCACCAGGCTACCTACCTACCTACCCACCCGGCTACCTACCAACCCACCAGGCTACCTACCCACCCACCCAGCTACCTAACCACCCACCTACCCACCCACCAGGCTACCTACCCACCAGGCTACCCACCCACCCGGCTACCCAGCCACCCACCAGGCTACTTACCCACCCGGCTAAGGGCTGCCTACCTACCTACCCACCAGGCTACCTATCCACCCAACCACCCATGGGAGCTGCGCGCTGGATGGAGGCTGGGACAGGAGGTCTGCTGCTGCAGGTGAGTAAATGGTTTTTTTTATTATTTATTTTAGCAGGTGTATGTTCTGGGCAGGTCTGCCACATGATTGCGTGTATGTTCTGGGCAGGTCTGCCACATGATTGCATGTATGTTCTGGGCAAATTTGCTACATGATTGCATGTGTTTTCTGGGCAAATCTGCCGACATGATTGCACGTATTTTCTGGGCAAATCTGCCGACATGATTGCACGTATTTTCTGGGCATATCTGCCGACATGATTGCACGTATTTTCTGGGCATATCTGCCGACATGATTGCACGTATTTTCTGGGCATATCTGCCGACATGATTGCACGTATTTTCTGGGCATATCTGCCGACATGATTGCACGTATTTTCTGGGCATATCTGCCGACATGATTGCACGTATTTTCTGGGCATATCTGCCGACATGATTGCACGTATTTTCTGGGCATATCTGCCGACATGATTGCACGTATTTTCTGGGCATATCTGCCGACATGATTGCACGTATTTTCTGGGCATATCTGCCGACATGATTGCACGTATTTTCTGGGCATATCTGCTCACATTATGTGTATTTTCATGAGAAAACCTGCTCACATTATGTGAATTTTCTGGGGAAAGGGTCACCAAAACCTGGGCCCACTGTCTTTGCGTTGCACTTTTCAAGGGAACCTGAGGTGAGAATAATATTGAGGCTGCCATATTTCTCTCCTTTTAAGCAATACCAGTTGCCTGGTTGCCGTTCTGGTCCTCTGCCTCTTATTCTTTCAACCATAGACCCTGAACAAGCATGCAGCAGGTCAGGGGTTTCTGACAATATTGCCAGAACTGAGAAGATTAAGCTGCATGCTTGTTGCTGGTGTAATTCAGTTTATTACTGCAGCCAAATAGATCAGCAGGGCCGCCAGGCAACTAGTATTGTTTAAAAGGAAATAAATATGGCAGCCTCCATATCACTCTCACCCCGGGATCACTTTAAATTACAGTTAGCTCCGCCCTTATCCGGTCATTGCCACGCCCATTTTTTGCCGCGGCGCTACGCGCCGCAGGTTCTATCCACCCCCATTTTTTGCTGCGGCGTGCTTCGCGCGTCGTAGGTTATAGCCACGCCCATTTTTTGCCGCGGCGCGCTTCGCGCGCCGCAGGTCAGGGGGGCCCACAATTGATATTTTGCACAGGGGCCCACTGCTGCCTGTGTCCGCCACTGGCATAGACGTAACTCTCAACTATACTAAGTATAGCTGAGAACAAAAAGCATCTTTAAATTTTGGCTCCAAGGCTCCCCATTGGTTCCTTATCGACCAATGGGGATCCTCCTGATCCCCATTGGTCTGTTAAGGAACCAATGGGGACCATTGGAGCTAAAATTTAAAGATGCTTTTTGCTCTTAGCTATACTAAGTATAGCTAAGAGCAGTGCGGCGGAGGCGGCGTGTGTGGCGTCAAGGCGGCGGAGATCTTCAATCAAGATGTAACAGAAGGTCGCAAGACAGAGGATACTGTCGTGGGACCTAATTGACGTGGGATTTTTTTCTTAAAGGTACAGGTAAGTATTTCTGGTTAATTTAGAACATTAAAGGACTTTTCTCGTTGTTGTGTTTTTATTTCATTTAACCCTGTGTGGAAATGGGTAAGGGGTACAAAGTAGCCCTATACTCATTTCTCCTGGGAGGGGGGTGGGCATCTGGGGGTCCCCTTCTTAAAGGGGACTTCCAGATGCCACCATGAACCCCCCCCAGGGAGTCGTCGCCCCCACCTCCTCCTGGGGCACCGGAGGTGGGAAAGAGCCCCTTGTCCATGGATTGGACAAGGGCTCCGGGGGGGAGGGGAAGGCTTGGCCGCCCCTCCCCCCCGAAGCCCCCCCATACCATGGACCATGCGGGCTGGTATAGCTCAGGGTGCGAAGCCCCAGTCGGCCGGGGCTCCGCATTCTGGCTATCCCAGCCTGCATGGGGGACAAGGGGTTACAGAGGCTCGGGAGGGGGGACCCCACATCATTTTTTTCAAAACATTTCCCACACTCTGAACATAACCCACAAATTTTAATTTAAAAAAAAAATAAATACAATTTTTCAATTTTTTTTTAAATATTGTTTCCCAGTATCTTTTTAACATATCCTGCAAATTTGGTGTTGCTAGGATTTAAGGGGACTTTGCTATTAACTGCTAAAGTCGGCGGAAAAAGTTTCCACGGAAATGTCAGTACGCGATTTAAATAGATACATTTCCTCTTTGAAGATTTAAACTCGATTTTCTCAAAAACTATAAGGTCTTTTTGAACAATTTTTTTTGCTTCGTGTTCCCACTATTCTTCTTAACATTCCCTACACATTTGGTGTTTCTGGCATTTAAAGGGGCTTTGCTATTAACCGCTAAAGTCGGCGGGCATTTAATTTTCCTACGGTCAGAAGAAGAATATTCAAAATCGATTTTCTCAAAAACTTTAAGGTCTTTTTGAAAAAAAAAATGTTTTCCTCTTGTTCACAATTTTCTTCTTAACATTCCCTGCAAATTTGGTGTTTGTAGCTTTTAAGGGGGCTTTGCTATTAAACATTAAAGCCGGCGGGCAGATATTTTCCAAACGGCAGCAAAGCAAGGGTTAAAACGATAAATATCGTTTGGGAGCAATACAAATATAAATATAAACGATAAATATCGTTTTTAAAGCCGGCGCCATTTTTTAGCTGTCAAAAATGGTTCTCTATGGGGCGCCGTTTTTTTAACTACGATAACTGGCGCCATTTTTAACGGACCCCGGATATTTCATCTACTCTTGATCTTCTGGGGATTCTGACCAGTGGAGCTACAGTGCTGAACTAGGCAGTGAGGCTTAGAAGAAGAGGGAAACGCTCCGGGATCCAGACTCGCTTTCGATGCAGAGGACTGCGCTCTCCACTACCTGGAATCATACTCTCTAATGTCAGGTCCATATGCAACAAACTAGATGAGCTTTAACTACTGATCAGAACAAAGAAGGACTTTTATCTCTCTGCGGCTATTTGCTTCACAGAGACTTGGCTATCTGAGCTTATTCCAGACAACGCTCTGCCGATTAATGTATTTACACTCTACAGATCTGACCGGGACCCACTTACTTCTGGCAAAACCAAAGGTGGAGGACTCTGCTTCTATATTAATGATAGATGGTGCACGGATGTTACAGTTATTAAGAGGACATGCTCAGCTGGGCTGGAAACACTCTTCATAAACTGCAGACCCTACTATTCACCCCGTGAGATCTCTTCATTTATTTTGGTTGCTGTGTACTGTACATCCCTCCACAAACATGTATGCAGCCTGCGCTCCAAGATCTCGCAGATCAAATCACTGAGGTGGAAAGGGAGTACCCAGATTCTTTTTTTATCATACTAGGAGATTTCAACAGTGCTAATCTTTCCAAAGAACTCCCCAAATACAGGCAACACGTCACAAGCGCAACTAGAGAAGGTAAGACACTTGATCACTGTTACACTACGACTAAGGACACATATCACTCTGTCAGCAGGGCAGCTTTGGGGAACTCTGATCATGCTATTATACAGCTTATCCCAACATACATCCAAAGACTAAAAACTGCCAAACCTGTAGTGACCACAGTTAAGAAATGGACTAGTGAAGCTGTAGAAAAATTGCAGAGCTGCTTTGATTTAACTGACTGGAATTTATTTAAAGAATCCTCCAGTGACCTAAATGAATACACTGATGCTGTGACATCATATATTACCTTTTGTGAAGAGTCCTGCATCCCCACAAAAAAGTGCACCAGGTACAATAACGATAAACCCTGGTTCACATCACATCTCAGGAAGCTGCGCCTCGATAAAGAAAGGGCATATCGTACAGGCGATAAAGTCCTCTACAAAGCTGCGAAATACAAACTGCAGAGAGCCATTACCGCCGCAAAAAAAGATTATTCTCAAAAACTTGAGGAAAATTTTTCTAACGCCGACTCATCCACAATATGGAAATCTCTACATGAAATTACCAGCTACAGGAAGAAATCTCCTCCCCCCTCACTACATAACCTGCAGCTTACAGATGAACTGAATACATTTTATTGCAGGTTTGACACTGCCAACAAAAGCCAAACACAACAAGTCAATTTGCATCTCTGCCACAGGCAAACTGAACACTCTTCCTGCCAGCCAACGTCTCCACCCCCTGCGGTGCCTCAGCAACTACACAACACAGGAGGCCAGACACAATCTAATGACCTGTCCCCAGATGCACATGCTCTAACAATATGCCAATCAGATGTAAATGGACTCTTTAAAAAACAAAACACCAGGAATGCAATGGGACCAGACGCTGTGTCTGCGAAATGCTTGAATCTCTGTGCCGACCAATTAGCGCCTGTATTTACAGACATATTCAAAGCATCTCTAGAACTCTCAATTGTTCCTGCCTGTTTTAAAAGCGCAACTATTGTACAAATTCAAAAAAAAAACCCTACATGTTTAAATGATTACAGGCCTGTTGCCCTGACATCACTGGTCATGAAAGCATTTGAAAAACTGATAATGACTTATCTGAAATCCATCACAGATCCCCTGCTGGACTCTTTGCAATTTGCCTACAGGCCTAACAGATCCGCAGACGATGTCGTGAACATGTGTATGCATTATGTACTACAGCATTTAGATATCCCAGGAACCTACACCAGGATTTTATTTATAGATTTCAGCTCTGCATTTAATACCATAATTCCATCACTGCTGCACAGCAAGCTCTCCCAGCTACACATACCTGAATCCCTCTGCAAATGGATAACCGACTTCTTAACCGACAGAAGACAGCGTGTTAGACTTGGTAAACTCACATCAAGCTCTCTGACAGTCAGTACTGGTGCACCCCAGGGCTGTGTGCTTTCCCCACTGCTGTACTCACTTTACACCAATGACTGCATCTCCACAGATCCATCTGTTAAGGTTCTGAAGTTTGCAGACGACACAACAGTTGTTGGTCTCATTCAAAACGGGGATGAGTCTGCATACAGGCATGTGGTGGGACAGCTTTCCTCCTGGTGCAGCAGCAACAACTTGGAACTAAATGCTCTCAAAACCATGGAGATGATAATAGACTTTAGGAGATCTCCCCCCCAGCACATCCCCTTAACCATAAATGGATCCACAATAACCCAAGTAGAGTCATTCAAGTTTCTTGGGTCCACGATCTCAAACGACTTAAAATGGGACAACAACACCGCCACTATTGTCAAGAAAGCACAACAGAGAATGTACCATCTGCGGCAGCTGAAAACGTTTGGCCTACCTCAAAATCTAATGGTGCAGTTCTACACTGCAATCATCGAATCCACCATAACATCATCCATGACTGTATGGTTCAGCTCCTGCTCAGCATTAGAAAAGGGGAGGCTGCAGCACATCATCCGATCAGCGGAAAGGATAATTGGCTGTAGCTTACCTTCCCTGCAGGATCTTTACACTAGCAGGTGCAGAAAGAGAGCATCCAAAATTGCCTCTGACCCCTCTCACCCAGCTCACTCCATCTACCAGCGCATGCCTTCAGGAGTAAGATTCCGGTCAATCGCTACCAAAACCTCTAGGCACAGGAACAGTTTTTTTCCTCAAGCGGTAGCCATACTTAATGCTGAACCACGTTAGAGCTGCTAGGACTGAAAGTAATCAGCACAGAACTAAACATGAACAATTCTCACATTGCTTACTGCCACTATACTTATAATGTCCTTAACTTGTAATATTCACACTGTCTGTCCTTGTATTGTTTTTGTTTGTGTTTGTTAAGCAACTGCCAAGACAAATTCCTTGTAGGCAGGCGCGGAGCTAGGGGGGGTCGGGGTAGGTCAAGTGCCCCCGGGCGCCGGGTCCCTAAGGGCGCCCAGCTGAGCTGATTTTTTTTTTTCTGCGGAGGGGAGCAGCGCAGAGAAGAGAAGAGGGAGAGCTATGCGGACGGTGGAGAAGGGGGCCATCTCCCCCCCTTCTCTCACCTTAGGGCTCTCCCTCCCTCCATCGCTGTCCCCTCCGTTATTGTCCGGGTGCTGGCGCAGCGGGCGGGACTCACCTCCGTCTCGCTCCAGCGCCGGCCGGAAGTTCGGATCCCGCAGCCGCTGCTCTGGTCTGGACTAGACCAGAGTAGCGGCAGATCCATCCGCGCTGCGACGAGACGGAGGTAAGTTCCGCCCGCCGCTGCCAGCACCCGGACATTAATGGAGGGGACAGCGAGGGAGAGAGAGCAGCTCTCCCTCTTCTCTGCGCTGCTCCCCTCCTGCTGGGGAGGCAGGGAGGGGGACACCTGGCTACCTACTCTGGGCATATATACCCCTGGCTACATCTACTGGGCATATATACCCCCTGGCTACATCTACTGGGCATATATACCCCCTGGCTACATCTACTGGGCATATATACCCCTGGCTACATCTACTGGGCACATATACCCCTGGCTACATCTACTGGGCACATATACCCCTGGCTACATCTACTGGGCATATATACCCCTGGCTACATCTACTGGGCATATATACCCCTGGCTACATCTACTGGGCATATATACCCCTGGCTACATCTACTGGGCATATATACCCCTGGCTACATCTACTGGGCATATATACCCCTGGCTACATATACTGGGCATATATACCCCCTGGCTACATCTACTGGGCATATATACCCCTGGCTACATCTACTGGGCATATATACCCCTGGCTACATCTACTGGGCATATATACCCCTGGCTACATCTACTGGGCACATATACCCCTGGCTACATCTACTGGGCACATATACCCCTGGCTACATCTACTGGGCATATATACCCCTGGCTACATCTACTGGGCATATATACCCCTGGCTACATCTACTGGGCATATATACCCCTGGCTACATATACTGGGCATATATACCCCCTGGCTACATCTACTGGGCATATATACCCCTGGCTACATCTACTGGGCATATATACCCCTGGCTACATCTACTGGGCATATATACCCCTGGCTACATCTACTGGGCATATATACCCCTGGCTACATCTACTGGGCATATATACCCCTGGCTACATCTACTGGGCATATATACCCCTGGCTACATCTACTGGGCATATATACCCCCTGGCTACATCTACTGGGCATATATACCCCCTGGCTACATCTACTGGGCATATATACCCCTGGCTACATCTACTGGGCATATATACCCCTGGCTACATCTACTGGGCATATATACCCCTGGCTACATCTACTGGGCATATATACCCCCTGGCTACATCTACTGGGCATATATACCCCCTGGCTACATATACTGGGCATATATACCCCCTGGCTACATATACTGGGCATATATACCCCCTGGCTACATATACTGGGCATATATACACCCCCTGGCTACATCTACTGGGCATATATACCCCTGGCTACATCTACTGGGCATATATACCCCCTGGCTACATCTACTGGGCATATATACCCCCTGGCTACATATACTGGGCATATATACCCCCTGGCTACATATACTGGGCATATATACCCCCTGGCTACATATACTGGGCATATATACCCCCTGGCTACATATACTGGGCATATATACCCCCTGGCTACATGGACTGGGCATATATACCCCTGGCTACATATACTGGGCACATATACGCCTGACTATATATACTGGGCACATATTATTCTCCTGGCTACATATACTGGGCATATATACCCCTGGCTACATATACTGGGCACATATACCTCTGGCTACATATACTGGGCACACATATCCCTGCCTACATATACTGGGCACATATACCCCTGGCTACCTGTTCTGTGGACATCTCTACCCCTGGCTACCTGTTCTGGGGACATCTATACCGCTGGCCACCTATTCTGGGGACATCTATACCGCTGGCCACCTATTCTGGGGACATCTATACTGCTGGCCACCTATTCTGGGGACAACTATAGACCTGGGGCTACCTATTTTTGGGGAACCACGTCAGATTGAGTGTATTTTGGAGAACTGCTGCCAGGTGAGAGGTGTCTACCATATTAAGGGGGCATTCTACCTATTTATGTGAAATGCTGTCTATTTATGTGACTCATGACTGCTGAATTTGTCTTGTTGGGGGCCTCATAGTTACTGAATTTGTCTTGTTGGGGGCCTCATGATTTGTTGGGGGCCTCAAGATCGCTGAATTTGTCTTGTTGAGGGCCTCATGATTGCTGAATTTGTCTTGTTGGGGGCCTCATGATTGCTAAATTTGTCTTGTTGGGGGCCTCATGATTGCTGAGTTGGTTATGTTGGGGGTCTCATGATTGCTGAATTTGTCTTGATGGGGGGGGCTCATGATTGCTGAATTTGTCTTGGAACATGCTGGAAGGTACATACTGAGGGAGGGTGGGTGAGCGTGAGCCTGCTAACCTCCATATACATTTGGCTCCACCCATAACCACGCCCACATTTATTATGTGACCACGCCCCTTTTTGGCGCGGCACGCTACGCGCGCCGCAACCTTGACTTTGGGGGGCGCATTAATAGCCTTTGTCCCCGGGCGCTGAAAACCCTAGCTACGCCTCTGCTTGTAGGTGCAAACTTACTTGGTGAAAATAAATTGATTCTGATTCTTCTATATCGTCTTCTTCTTCTTCTTCTTCTTCTTCATCATCATCTTCTTCTTCTTCATCTTCTTCATCATCATCTTCTTCTTCTTCATCTTCTTCTTCATCTTCTTCTTCTTCTTCATCTTCTTCTTCTTCATCTTCTTCTTCTTCTTCATCTTCTTCTTCATCTTCTTCTTCTTCTTCTTCTTCATCTTCTTCTTCTTCTTCTTCATCTTCTTCATCTTCATCTTCTTCATCTTCTTCTTCTTCATCATCTTCTTCATCTTCTTCTTCATCTTCTTCTTCTTCTTCATCTCCTTCTTCTTCATCTTCTTCTTCTATATCTTCTATATCTTTTTCTATATCTTCTTCTTATTATTATTTTTCTATTTCGTCGTCTTCTTTTTCTATATCTTCTTCTTCTTCTCCATCTTCTTCTTCTCCTTCTTCTTCTTCTTTTTCTATATCTTCTTCTTCTTCTTCTATATCGGGTGAGCAGGAGAGGATTTGGCTGACCCCCAGAGGCCTCAGAGTCGGAGAGGTGGTGGCCGACAATGGGGCCAATCTGGTTGCCACAATTGACAGGGGAAACCTGACCCACATCCCCTGTCTTGCCCACGTGCTGAACCTGGTGGTGCAGAAGTTCTTGCGCACCTACCAGGGGATGGGCGAACTGCTGGAAACGGCAAGGAACATTGTGCGTCACTTCCGGCGCTCGGCTGCAGCCTGTGCGAGCCTGGAAGACGTGCAAAAGGAGCTGGAGCTGCCACGCCATCGGCTGATCCTTGATGTTCCAACTCGCTGGAACTCCACCCTGGCGATGTTGGAGCGTCTGGTTGAACAGAAGCACGCTGTCAACCAGTACCTTGCCCAGGCCACTGTTTCCGCCGCTCAGAGAAGGGACAAGACCAGCAACATCCCGTCCATCGTCCCCGATGATGACTGGAGGCACATGCAGCAGGTGTGCTTAGTGCTGGCTCCCTTTCTGCAGGCCACTAACATGGTGAGCAGGGACCATGCTATGGTCTGCGAAGGGGTGCCCCTGGTTTGTCTGCTGAACAGGGCCCTCGATGCTTTGCTGGAACAGGGAGCGGCAGCCTTGGACCAGCAGGAGCGGCAAGCAGCTGCACAGTCCACCTCTGAGGGGGAGGAGGACTTGGTGGAGGTCCCTGACCTTGCTGCTGATGAGGGGGATCAGCACAGCGCAGCTGAGTTGGTGCGGGGGTGGAGAGAGGATGAGGCAGCAGAGGAGGAGGATGAGGACAGCACTGCCGTCGATGTGCCAGCACACGTGGCCCGCCTCTTCTCAATGGCAGCGCACATGCTGACGTGCCTGCGCAAGGACCCCAGGGTGATCCAGATGAAGCAGAGGGAGGACATCTGGATCAGCATGATGTTGGACCCACGATTCAAGGGGAAGTTGAGCCAGTTCCTGCCGCCTGCAGGAGGAGACCCAGCGCAACAAATAAGGAGCTTGCAGCAGGCCCTTGTTGAGTGCTTGGAGGAAGCCTTCCCCCAGCCTTCCACCCCCACTGTCCAGCCAGCACAGAGGCAGGAGCAGGTGCCTGCATCCAGCAGCAAGCGCCCCACAGACCTGCTGTCTCTCAGCAACGAGCTCTACAGGACTGTAGAGGCTCCGGCAGCAGTGACTAGAGAGGAGGTGCATGCAGCAGCATCCTCCTCCGGTCACAGCCAGCGCCTGACCCGAATGGTGGCTGACTACATGGGGTCCTACAGCGGGCTTGACAGCGATGCCCCTGTTGATCCCATGGAGTATTGGGTCAAGTGCCTGGAGATCTGGAGCGAGCTGGCGCAGTACGCCCTGGAAGTGCTGTCCTGCCCCCCTTCCAGCGTGCTGTCCGAGCGCTGCTTCAGTGCAGCTGGTGGCGTGGTCACCGAGAAACGCTCACGTCTGTCTCACAAGTCTGTGGACAGACTGACGTTTCTCAAGATGAACCAGGCGTGGGTGGAAGGTGAGTTCCTGGCCCCTGTTGTCGGCGAGAGGGGGACATGAACTGGCTGCCGGAAGAACCATCGTTAATGTGCCTTACCTAGAGTTGAGCCGAAATTTTCGTAATTTCGCATTACTAAAATTACGCATGCGAAATTTGCGATTACGATGCGAAATTACGGTAGCGTAATTGCCATTAAAATCGTAATTGAAAATACCGTAAGCGTAATTTTCAACGCATAATTTCGCGTTTCGTTCATGCTGTAATTTCGCATTAAACGCTACCGTAATTTCGCGTTAAACCGTAACGCTCCGTATAATATAAAAAAGCTGCCGACTTTAAGGGTTAATAGCAAAGCCCCCTTAAATGCTAAGAGCCTCAAAATGGGGTTCCTTCTGATTTAAAGGAACCCCATTGGTCTGCTAAGGACCAATGGGGCTCCTTGGAGCCCAAATACAAAGATGCTTAGAGAGCTCTGAGCTATAGCTCAGAGCTCTGTCGGGTCCTGCAGCACAGACGCGGCGGCGGCTGCGGTGAGTGACGTCGGGTGCGGCGTAGTTACAATGTAACAAAGTTGTTACATTGTAATAACTTTGTTACATTGTAACTGATAGAACATTTCCGAGGATATTGCGAGGGATCATTTATTTAAAGGGACAGGTAAGTATTAATGGTTAATTAAGAATATTAAAGGACTTTTTTCGTGGTTATGTTTTTTGTTCAATTAAAATACTTTTTCTAAGTGTCTGTGTGTTTATTTACTTTAACTCTTAAAGGAAATGGGTAAGGGGTACAAGTACCTCTATACTCATTTCTCCTGGGAGGGGGGGGTGGGCATCTGGGGGACCCCTTTTTAAAGGGGACTCCCAGATTCCACCATGAACCTCCCCCCCCAGGAAATCGCGGCCTCCACCTCCACCGCCCATCGGAGGTGGAGAAGAGCCCCTTGTCCTTGGATTGGACAAGGGCTCGGAGGGGGAGGGGAAAGCTTGGCTGCCCCTCCCCTTCCGAGACCCCCCAATCCATGGACCATGCGGGCTGGTATAGTCAGGGTGCGGAGCCCCACGCGGCCGGTGCTCCGCATTCTGGCTATCCCAGCCTGCATGGGGGACAAGGGGTTAAGGAGGTCTGGGAGGGGGGACCCCACGTCGTTTTTTTTTTATATTTCCCACACTCAGAACGAAGTAAGTAAAACTCTTCCCACTTGGGGGAATCTATGAAAATAATACACTATTGTTACCTGTGCAAAAAAAACTGACATTTTCCGCATTTAAAAGACATTTTCGCCCTTGAAAATTAAAAAACGATTTTCTCAAAAACTATAAGGTCTTTTTGAAAAAAATTTTTTCCCTCTTATTCCCACTGATCTCCTTAATATACCCTGGGAATTTGGTGTTCCTAAACTTTAAGCAGGCTTTGCTATTAACCGTTAAAGTTGGCGGGTTTTTAAATGTTTACATTTTTCCTTTGAAACTTTAACATCGATTTTCTCAAAAACTATAAAGTCTTTTTGAAAAAAAATTTTTTCCTCTTATTCCTCCTGATCTCCTTAATATATTCTCCAAATTTGAGGCTCTTAGCATTTAAGGGGGCTTTGCTATTAACCCTTAAAGTCGGCGGCTTTTTTATATTATACGGAGCGTTACGGTTTAACGCGAAATTACGGTAGCGTTTAATGCGAAATTACGGCATGATACGACTGTAATGCGAAAATTACGCGAAAATTACGCTTACGCGAAATTTCGCGTAATCCTTCTTCATTACGATTATGTACTTACGGCCATAATCGTAATTACACTAAATTTCGCGAAATCGTAATTAGGTCATTACGCTCATCTCTAGCCTTACCACCCTTTACTCACTTAGCCAGCCTGGTTCACTTTGACTATTACGTCGCCTGCAGCCACACATTTTACATCTACAGTGGGCTGCTGTGTACTGCCCTGCTGCTGTCTGTCTGTCTGTGTTTCCCACTGCCAGGGTACACAGATTTACCTTCTGCTGCCGCTCTGCCACCAGCTATTACGTCAAACAATAGCTATATCTGTGTAATTTGCTGTAAAAAAAAAAAAACAGTAAACCATTAAAAAAAATATTTTTTTTTAATTTTTCTGAGGTGCCCGGGTTGAAAACTGTGTTGTCCCAGTTGTGTATTGGACACGATGTGGGCTGCACGACCGCTGTCTGGGACCTCCTGTTGTGTTTATTTACAGCCCTGGTATCAATGCTAGGTACCAGGGCTATTATGTCACGCTGCCTACCTACCTGCTGCCACACTCACACTACTCTCCTCCATTCCTCCTGCTGCTGCTGCTGCCTGTCTGTGTTTCCCACTGCCAAGGGTACACAGATTTTACCTTCTGCTGCCACTCTGCCACCAGCTATTACGTCCAACAATAGCTATATCTGTGTAATTTGCTGTAAAAAAAAAAAAAAAAAAAAGTAAACCATTAAAAAAAAAAAAAAAAAAGGTTTAATTTTTCTGAGGTGCCCGGGTTGAAAACTGTGTTGTCCCAGTTGTGTATTGGACACGATGTGGGCTGCACGACCACTGTCTGGGACCTCCTGTTGTGTTTATTTACAGCCCTGGTATCAACGCTAGGTACCAGGGCTATTATGTCACGCTGCCTACCTACCTGCTGCCACACTCACACTACTCCTCCATTCCTCCTGCTGCTGCTGCTGCCTGTCTGTGTTTCCCACTGCCAAGGGTACACAGATTTTACCTTCTGCTGCCACTCTGCCACCAGCAATTACGTCCATCAATAGCTACTCTCATTACTCCTCCATTCCTCCTGCTGCTGCTGCTGTGTGTTAGTGTTGGGCGAACATCTAGATGTTCGGGTTCGCGAACGTTCGCCGAACATCGCCGCGATGTTCGGGTGTTCGCGCCGAACTCCGAACATAATGGAAGTCAATGGGGACCCGAACTTTCGTGCTTTGTAAAGCTTCCTTACATGCTACATACCCCAAATTTGCAGGGTATGTGCACCTTGGGAGTGGGTACAAGAGGAAAAAAAATATTTGAAAAAGAGCTTATAGTTTTTGAGAAAATTGATTGTAAAGTTTCAAAGGAAAAACTGTCTTTTAAATGCGGAAAATGTCATGTTTCTTTGCACAGGTAACATGCTTTTTGTCGCCATGCAGTCATAAAGAAGATCCAGGAAAAGTGACCGGTAACCGTAATGCTAACCCAGCAGCAGCACACGTGATGGAACAGGAGGAGGGCGGCGCAGGAGGAGAAGGCCACGCTTTGAGACACAACCCAGGCCTTGCATGAGGACAAGAAGCGTGCGGATAGCAATGCTTTTTGCCGCCATGCAGTCATAAATGTAATAAAGATGAGAGGTTCAATAAACAGGGACCGGAAACGCTAACCCAGCAGCAGCAGCAGCAGCACACGTGATGGAACAGGAGGAGGTGCAGGAGGAGAAGGCCACGCTTTTTGAGACACAGCATCCCAGGCCTTGCATGAGGACAAATAGCGTGCGGATATAGCAATGCTTTTTGCCGCCATGCAGTCATAAATGTAATAAAGATGAGAGGTTCAATAAACAGGGACCGGAAACGCTAACCCAGCAGCAGCAGCAGCACACGTGATGGAACAGGAGGAGGCGCAGGAGGAGAATGCCACGCTTTTTGAGACACAGCATCCCAGACCTTGCATGAGGACAAATAGCGTGCGGATATAGCAATACTTTTTGCCGCCATGCAGTCATAAATGTAATAAAGATGAGAGGTTCAATAAACAGGGACCGGAAACGCTAACCCAGCAGCAGCAGCAGCAGCAGCAGCACACGTGATGGAACAGGAGGAGGCGCAGGAGGAGAATGCCACGCTTTTTGAGACACAGCATCCCAGGCCTTGCATGAGGACAAATAGCGTGCGGATATAGCAATGCTTTTTGCCGCCATGCAGTCATAAATGTAATAAAGATGAGAGGTTCAATAAACAGGGACTGGAAACGCGAACCCATCACAGATGGTCATTGTTCATGTTACTTGGTTGGGGTCCAGGAGTGTTGCGTAGTCATTTCCAATCCAGGATTGATTCATTTTAATTTGAGTCAGACGGTCTGCATTTTCTGTGGAGAGGCGGATACGCCGATCTGTGACGATGCCTCCGGCAGCACTGAAACAGCGTTCCGACATAACGCTGGCTGCCGGGCAAGCCAGCACCTCTATTGCGTACATTGCCAGTTTGTGCCAGGTGTCTAGCTTCGATACCCAATAGTTGAAGGGTGCAGATGGATGTTCAACACAGCTACGCCATCTGACATGTAGTCCTTGACCATCTTCTCCAGGCGATCGGTGTTGGAGGTGGATCTGCACACTTGCTGTTCTGTGGGCTGCTGCTGCATGGGTGTCATAAAATTTTCCCACTCCAAGGACACTGCCGATACCATTCCCTTTTGGGCACTAGCTGCGGCTTGTGTTGTTTGCTGCCCTCCTGGTCGTCCTGGGTTTGCGGAAGTCAGTCTGTCGGCGTACAACTGGCTAGAGGAGGGGGAGGATGTCAATCTCCTCTCTAAAGTCTCCACAAGGGCCTGCTGGTATTCTTCCATTTTGACCTGTCTGACTCTTTCTTCAAACAGTTTTGGAACATTGTGTTTGTACCGTGGATCCAGAAGGGTATAAACCCAGTAATTGGTGTTGTCCAGAATGCGCACAATGCGTGGGTCGAGTTCAATGCAGTCTAGCATGAATTGAGCCATGTGTGCCAGAGTCCTGCCAGAATCCTCATCATCCTCTTGTGAGCGTTGTGATAGTTGTTGTGATGCATCATAGTCGTCACCTTCTTCCTGGTCTGCTTCTGCTGACCATTCGCGCTGAATTGTGGAAGTCCAACGTGCACCGCTCTGGCCCTCGTCAGTGGTGGCAGGAAATTCCTGCTCCAACTCCAGCTGTTCCTCCTCCTCTTCTTCGTCATAGCTGCTGGGGCCAGCGTTTCCTGATGCGGATGGCCTGATGTTGGTACCATCACGCTGATCGTTTTCTCCTTCAGATTCCCCCAGTTGCATCATGACAGCTGTTTCCTTGATTTTCAACATTGACCTCTTCAGTAAACACAGCAGTGGTATGGTAATGCTGACTGAAGAGTTCTCACTGCTCACAAGCAACGTGGATTGCTCAAAATTTTGGAGGACTTGGCAGAGGTCCAACATGTTGGCCCAATCGGATCCACAGAAGCTTGGCAGCTGTCCGGATGCGCCTTGGTACTGCGCCGTCATGTACTGGACCACTGCACTCTTCTGCTCGCAAAAGCGGGCTAGCATGTGCAGCGTAGAATTCCAGCACGTAGGGACATCACACAGCAAGCGATGGTGGGGGAGATTGAAGCGCTCCTGCATCTTGGTGAGTGCCCCCGAAGCAGTACTGGAATTTCTGCAATGTTTGGCCACTCGTCGCACCTTCAACAGAAGATCGGCCACGCCTGGGTATGTTCTCAGGAACCGCTGAACTACTAGGTTCATCACGTGCGCCAGGCAAGGGATGTGTGTCAGCTTAGCCAACCTTAAAGCGCGAATGAGATTACTCCCATTATCACACACAACCATGCCCGGTTTCAGGTCCAGCGGTGCCAGCCACAAATCCGTCTGTTCCTTTATTCCCCTCCAAATTTCCTCCCCTGTGTGCTGCTTATCCCCAAGGCAGATCAGCTTCAGCAACGCTTGCTGACGCATGCCAACAGCTGTGCTGCACTGCTTCCATGATCCTACTGCTGCTGGGTTAGCGTTTCCAGATGAGGTACAGCTTTGAGATGCGTTGGAGGAGAAGGAGTCAGAGAGGTAGGTGCTGCTGTTGTTATCCAGTGGGAGGGACGGCGGTGCAGCTGTTGCGGCGTGGGCAACACCCACGCCGTAGCAGGTGAGGAATCGCTGCCAGGCTCCACAAGGTTCACCCAGTGCGCGGTAAGGGAGATGTATCGACCCTGGCCGAACGCACTCGTCCAGGTGTCAGTGGTGAGGTGAACCTTGCAGGCAACGGCATTCTTCAAGCTTCGGGTTATTTTGCTGACCACGTGCTCATGCAACTCAGGCACTGCAGAGCGCGCAAAGTGGTAGCGGCTGGGAACCACGTAACGTGGGATGGCCACTGACATCATGCCCTTGAAGCTGTTTGTCTCCACCACTCGATATGGCAGCATTTCGCAGGCCAGAAGCTTGGCTATGCTGGCTGTTACTGCCACGGCCCGGGGGTCATTTGCTGGCAATTTCCTCTTGCGATCAAACATCTCCGAGACAGACAACTGAATCGTAGGGCTGCACACTGAAGGGCTGTTGGTTGTTGTGTTTGATGAACACTGGGAGACCTCAAGATCACTACTCCGGAAAGTGACAGTGTCAGCGTCGTCTGATGTTTGTGAATGTTCTGAACCACGCAATGGCTGGGCTACTGCTGCTGCTGAGGCGGGTCTGGTGGTGAGTCTGGTGACCCCAAGGGGGGTAGTGTTGCTGGTACCCTGTCCTGCCGCGTTTGCCCACAGAGTGGGATGTTTGGATAGCATGTGGCGGCTCATGCTGGTGGTGGAGAGGTTGTTAATACTTTTCCCCCTGCTCAGGCGGGTCTTGCACACCTTGCAAATCGCCATAGTACCATCCTCAGTGCAGTCTTCAAAGAAAGCCCAGAATTTGGAGCACCTGCCTTGCTGGCGATTTCTGTTTGCGCCTCTTTTGCCTCTCACTTGAACTTCCACGCTTGTGGTGCCTGAAATTGCGCGCCGCCTACCTTGTGGCACAAGGCGAACTCGTGCAGCAGTGGGTTCTTCAACAGACTCATCTGTGCTGCTGCTACGACGGCGATGTTCTCGTTCACAAACAAAATCTGGGTCTCTGTCCACATAGTCCATACCCTCCTCTTCCATCTCCTGAAACTCTTCATATGTCATTGTGGGGGGCCGCCGCCGTGGAGTAGAGCTCCCCAGAACAACCTCTGCGCAGCTCACTCCAACGTCGTCTTCCAGATCTTGTCGGCCGACCTCCTGCAATTGCAACCCCTCCTGCCCAACTTGCTCTGGGATTTGGGTTTCCGAGTCCTCCTCGGACTCGCCTTGTATTTCAGTGCGCGGTGCATTTCCCACAGTTAATGGTTGTGAATCCGGGCACAACATTTCTGGCTGTTCCTCCATTGACCTTTGAAAGGTGGAAGTTTGTTGGGCTGGGAATAGCTCCTGCGAATACCCCATTGTGTCCTGAGGTAATTCATCGGACTGGTTATCTGGCAGTTGTGTGCGTGGTGTCGCTGCCGGTTGTGTCAGCTTTGTGCCCACTGGCTCCTTGTAACTGGCTGAGGACTCGGACCTCGTGCGTGATGTGCTGGTGCTGCTTAACCCACTGCTGGACGCTTGAGAGGTCATCCAAGTAATTATCTGGTCCTGTTCTTTTGGATTTGTGAGGGTTGTTGTCCTGGACAACATGGGCGGTATTGAGTGGGTTTTCTTCGGTGCTCCCCTGTGGCCTGTACGTGAACCGTCAGGGGAAACACCTCTTCCCTTGCCCCTCCCTCTTTCACCGGATTTCTTCCTCATTTCACTTATCCTTAAAGTACACGCTGACTGGCAGCAGTACAGTGGCAGTACAGAAATGCTATACAGTGGTGGGTGAGCGGTGTACCACTATTCCCAGCAGCGACACAGAGCACAATGCTATACAGTGGCAGGTGAGCGGTGTACCACTATTCCCAGCAGCGACACAGAGCACAATGCTATACAGTGGCAGGTGAGCGGTGTACTACTGTTCCCAGCAGACACAGAGTGGCAGTAAACAGAATGCTATATAGTGTGGCTGAGCAAGGTACACAGAGTGGCAGTAAACACAATGCTATATAGTGTGGCTGAGCGAGCGGTGTACTACTATTCCCAGCAGACACAGAGTGGCAGTAAACACAATGCTATATAGTGTGGCTGAGCGAGGTACACAGAGTGGCAGTAAACACAATGCTATATAGTGTGGCTGAGCGAGCGGTGTACTACTATTCCCAGCAGACACAACGTGGCAGTTAACACAATGCTATATACTGTGGCTGAGCGAGGTACACAGAGTGGCAGTAAACAGAATGCTATATAGTGTGGCTGAGCGAGCGGTGTAGTACTGTTCCCAGCAGACACAGAGTGGCAGTAAACAGAATGCTATATAGTGTGGCTGAGCGAGCGGTGTACTACTATTCCCAGCAGACACAGAGTGGCAGTAAACACAATGCTATATAGTGTGGCTGAGCGAGGTACACAGAGTGGCAGTAAACAGAATGCTATATAGTGTGGCTGAGCGAGCAGTGTACTACTATTCCCAGCAGACACAAAGTGGCAGTAAACAGAATGCTATATAGTGTGGCTGAGCGAGGTACACAGAGTGGCAGTAAACAGAATGCTATATAGTGTGGCTGAGCGAGCGGTGTACTACTATTCCCAGCAGACACAGAACAGTAAACAGAATGCTATATAGTGTGGCTGAGCGGTGTACCACTATTCCCAGCAGCGACACAGAGCATAATGCTATACAGTGGCGGGTGAGCGGTGTACCACTATTCCCAGCAGCGACACAGAGCACAATGCTATACAGTGGCGGGTGAGCGGTGTACTACTATTCCCAGCAGACACAGAGTGGCAGTAAACAGAATGCTATATAGTGTGGCTGAGCGAGGTACACAGAGTGGCAGTAAACAGAATGCTATATAGTGTGGCTGAGCGAGCGGTGTACTACTATTCCCAGCAGACACAGAACAGTAAACAGAATGCTATATAGTGTGGCTGAGCGGTGTACCACTGTTCCCAGCAGCGACACAGAGCACAATGCTATACAGTGGCGGGTGAGCGGTGTACTACTATTCCCAGCAGCGACACAGAGCACAATGCTATACAGTGGTGGGTGAGCAGTGTACTACTATTCCCAGCAGCGACACAGAGCACAATGCTATACAGTGGTGGGTGAGCAGTGTACTACTATTCCCAGCAGACACAGAGTGGCAGTAAACAGAATGCTATATAGTGTGGCTGAGCGAGGTACACAGAGTGGCAGTAAACAGAATGCTATATTGTGTGGCTGAGCGAGCGGTGTACCACTATTCCCAGCAGCGACACAATGACTGGGGGGACCCTGGCTATCGTGGCTGGAGCGCGAACTACCCTGCCTGCCTACCCAAAGCTAAACCCACAGACAAATGGTGGAGATATGACGTGGTTCGGGTATTTATTTACCCGAACCACGTGACAGTTCGGCCAATCAGAGCGCGTTCGGGTCCGAACCACGTGACCCGTTCGGCCAATCACAGCGCTAGCCGAACGTTCGGGGAACGTTCGGCCATGCGCTCTTAGTTCGGCCATGTGGCCAAACGGTTTGGCCGAACACCATCAGGTGTTCGGCCGAACTCGAACATCACCCGAACAGGGTGATGTTCTGCTGAACCCGAACAGTGGCGAACACTGTTCGCCCAACACTACTGTCTGTCTGTGTTTCCCACTGCCAGGGTACACAGAATTACCTTCTGCTGCCACTCTGCCACCAGCTATTACGTCCAACAATAGCTATATCTGTGTAATTTGCTGTAAAAAAAAAAAAAAAAGTAAACCATTAAAAAAAAAGGTTTAATTTTTCTGAGGTGCCCGGGTTGAAAACTGTGTTGTCCCAGTTGTGTATTGGACATGATGTGGGCTGCACGACCGCTGTCTGGGACCTCCTGTTGTGTTTATTTACAGCCCTGGTATCAACGCTAGGTACCAGGGCTATTATGTCACGCTGCCTACCTACCTGCTGCCACACTCACACTACTCCTCCATTCCTCCTGCTGCTGCCTGTCTGTGTTTCCCACTGCCAAGGGTACACAGATTTTACCTTCTGCTGCCACTCTGCCACCAGCTACTATTACGTCCAACAATAGCTACTCTCATTACTCCTCCATTCCTCCTGCTGCTGCTGCTGTCTGTCTGTGTTTCCCACTGCCAGGGTACACAGAATTACCTTCTGCTGCCACTCTGCCACCAGCTATTACGTCCAACAATAGCTACTCTCATTACTCCTCCATTCCTCCTGCTGCTGCTGCTGTCTGTCTGTGTTTCCCACTGCCAGGGTACACAGAATTACCTTCTGCTGCCGCTCTGCCACCAGCTATTACGTCCAACAATAGCTATATCTGTGTAATTTGCTGTAAAAAAAAATAAAATAAAAAGTAAACCATTAAAAAAAAAAAAAAAAAGGTTTAATTTTTCTAAGGTGCCCGGGTTGAAAACTGTGTTGTCCCAGTTGTGTATTGGACACGATGTGGGCTGCACGACCGCTGTCTGGGACCTCCTGTTGTGTTTATTTACAGCCCTGGTATCAACGCTAGGTACCAGGGCTATTATGTCACGCTGCCTACCTACCTGCTGCCACACTCACACTACTCCTCCATTCCTCCTCCTGCTGCTGCTGCCTGTCTGTGTTTCCCACTGCCAAGGGTACACAGATTTTACCTTCTGCTGCCACTCTGCCACCAGCTATTACGTCCAACAATAGCTACTCTCATTACTCCTCCATTCCTCCTGCTGCTGCTGCTGTCTGTCTGTGTTTCCCACTGCCAGGGTACACAGAATTACCTTCTGCTGCCACTCTGCCACCAGCTACTACGTCCAACAATAGCTACTCTCATTACTCCTCCATTCCTCCTGCTGCTGCTGCTGTCTGTCTGTGTTTCCCACTGCCAGGGTACACAGAATTACCTTCTGCTGCCACTCTGCCACCAGCTATTACGTCAAACAATAGCTATATCTGTGTAATTTGCTGTAAAAAAAAAAAAAAAAAAAAAGTAAACCATTAAAAAAAAAAAAAATAAAGGTTTAATTTTTCTGAGGTGCCCGGGTTGAAAACTGTGTTGTCCCAGTTGTGTATTGGACACGATGTGGGCTGCACGATTGCTGTCTGGGACCTCCTGTTGTGTTTATTTACAGCCCTGGTATCAACGCTAGGTATCAGGGCTATTATGTCACGCTGCCTACCTACCTGACTGTCTGCTGCCACACACTCATCCTCCTCCTCCTGCTGCTGAATTTACCTCCTGCTGTCTGTGTGTTTCCACTGCCAGGGAGCACATACAATGGCGCTTCCAACATGCGTGCGCCACCAGCTATTTATTACGCTCAAAAATAGCTGCATTTCTTTAAAAAAACAAAAAAAATATATATTCTTTTTATTAATACTTTGTGATATTATTTTTAGAGGTGTCCGGGTTGAAAACTGTGTTGTCCCAGTTGTGTATTGGACATGATGTGGGTTTCACGACCGCTGTCTGGAACCTCATGCTGTGTATTTACGGCCTGGTACCACCGCTAGGTACCACACAGCCTATTATGTCTCGCTGCCTGCCTCATTGACTGCCTGCTGCCACACAATCATCCTCCTCCTCCTGCTGCTGCTGCTGAATTTACCTCATGCTGTCTGTGTGTTTCCACTGCCAGGGAGCACATACAATGGCGCTTCCAACATGCGAAGAAGATATAGAAGAAGAAGATATAGAAGAAGAAGAAGAAAATGAAGAAGAAGAAGATATAGAAGAAGAAGAAGATATAGAAGATAAAGAAGAAGAAGAAGAAGTATATACACTACTGAACAGAATTTTGGACACAACTTCTCTTCTCTTTCCACCTTTTTTTTTTTAAAGGAACATCCCCACATAATCACTTGCTGTTGTTACTTGGGAAAAAAGATGTTTCTTGCATCATTCACCCTTAAAACAAGTGTTGGAAGCTATTTAAGGCCAATTCGAATAGTCAGCTCGAATAATGAGCTCGAATACCGACTCGAATAGTGAGCTCGAAATCCGAGGTCGAATCGAATAGTAAAAAATATTCGACTCGAATATTCGACCGAATTCGAATAATTTACTATTCGAATTCGACCAAACTCGAATAATAAAAAGGGGTATCCGAGCATCACTAATCGCCAGGGTGGAGTTCCAGCGAGTTGGAACGTCAATGATCAGCCGATGGCGTGGCAGCTCCAGCTCCTTTTGCACGTCTTCCAGGCTCGCACAGGCTGCAGCCGAGCGCCGGAAGTGATGCACAACATTCCTTGCCGTTTCCAGCAGTTCGCCCATCCCCTGGTAGGTGCGCAAGAACTTCTGCACCACCAGGTTCAGCACGTGGGCAAGACAGGGGATGTGAGTCAGGTTTCCCCTGTCAATTGCGGCAACCAGATTGGCCCCATTGTCGGCCACCACCTCTCCGACTCTGAGGCCTCTGGGGGTCAGCCAAATCCTCTCCTGCTCCTGGAGTTCGGCCAACACATGGGTTGCCGTCAGTTTGGTCTTCCCAAGGCTGACCAACTGCAGCAGCGCTTGGCAGTGGCGGGCCTTCACGCTGCTACTGAGGCGGGGGGTTTGGCCAGGTGTGCCGGAGGATGGCAGAGGATCGGAGGAACCTGCTGCAGTTCCCCTGACCCTGCGGGGTGGCACCACCCACTGTGTTGCTGCTGCTGCTGCTGTGCCCGCTGCTGCTCTCCCATCCTCACCCCCTTCCACGAAGCTGACCCAGTGGACAGTGAAGGACAGGTAGCGGCCTGTCCCGAAGCGGCTGCTCCAGGAGTCCATGGTGACGTGGACCCTTTCACCAACCGCGTGCTCCAGCCCTCGCTCCACATTGGCCATCACAAAGCGGTGCAGTGCAGGAATGGCCTTGCGGACAAACTAGTGTCTGCTGGGGAGCTGCCAGTCTGGGGCTGCACAAGCAAGCAGCGCACGCATGTCGCTCCCCTCCTGCACGAGCGTGTACGGCAGGAGTTGGGAGCACATGGCCCGTGCCAGCAAGCCGTTCAGCTGACGCACGCGACGGCTGCTGGGAGGCAGAGCCCTAACCACCCCCTGGAAGGACTCGCTCAAAAGGCTCTGGCGTGGCCTTTTGCTAGCACGGGAATCAGCGGACACAGCAGAGGAGGCCACTGAGGACTGGCTGCCAGAACAGGCCTCAGTGTCGGCGGCAGGAGTTGCAGAGGGGGGAGGAGCAGTGCGTTTCCGCACTCCTGCTGGTGCTGCTGGAGGAGCAGGAGGGCAGGTGGCTGCTGTTGCTGTTGCTGTTGCTGCTGCTAAAGGCTGTGCAGTGATGGGTGTGGTGCCACTGCCAGCACCAGATGCCTTCAGCCTCTGGAACTCCTCATGCTGGTGGAAATGTTTAGCAGCAAGGTGGTTGATGAGCGAGCTGGTGCTGAACTTTAACCCTCCTGGCGGTATAAAAAAATCTGCCAGGAGGGAGCGCAGCAGTTTTTTTAAAAAAATGTTTTCCTATATCATGTAGCGAGCCCAGGGCTCGCTACATGATAGCCGCTGCTCAGCGGCATCCCCCCGCCCTCTTCGATCGCCTTCGGCGATCTCCGATCAGGAAATCCCGTTCCAAGAACGGGATTTCCTGGAGGGCTTCCCCCGTCGCCATGGCTTGGGGTTACCGCCAAGGAGGTTAAGGGGTCTGCACCTCTGCTCAACTTCCGCTGACAGTGGTTGCAAGTGGCGTACTTGTGGGCATTGTGAAAAATCGCCAGATTGGTGACAAGAACAACCCCCTTACGGCCTGGAGCCGCTGCTGCCTGTCTCCCTGTGGTGGTTGGGGCGGGGGCTTGGGGGTGGCTGGTAGTGGTACTGGCAGATGCTGCTGCTGCTGAGCCTGAGACACCAGCAGGCTGTGGGACCTGCCTACTGCTGCCAATGCTTGCAATAATGCGCCTCCTTGCAAGGCCCACAAGTGCATCCTCCTCCTCCTCCTCAGAGCTGCTGATGATGACATCCCCAGGTGCTGGTGGTGGCGGCACCCAGTCTTTGTCTGTCACCACGTCATCATCATCATCATCATCCTCCCCCTCCTGAAACATGTCCTGCTGGGATGATGACCCCCCAAACTCCTCTCCTGATGCATGAATGGGCTGCTTGACTGTCGCCACAGTCTTGCTGTCCAATCCCTCATCCCCCAAAGTGCTCATCAGCATCTCCTCCTCCAAATCGCCAACAACAGCAGACAATACCCTGATGGTGCCTGGGGTAAAAATACTGCTGAGTGACAGGTCGCCAACTTGTGACGGTGAACTGGCCTCCTCCCCAGGCCCTGCTGGACGGCTGCTGTGAACAGGGGTGGTGGTGGTGGTGAGGGTGGAGGCCTCGGATGCAGAGCTGATGGCGGGCTGCTCATCCTCCGTCATCAGTTGCACCACAGTGGCTGCATCCTTTTCCTCAATGGGACGTTTCCGACCCGGCTAGAGGAAAATAGGAGCAGGTACTACACGCTGCTGCTGCTGTGTCTCTGCAGCGTGAGTTGCTCCTGCTGGGCGGCGCCCAAGGCGTCCACGGCCAGTGGCTATAGGCGGAATGTTAGCCACTGATGCAGCTGCTGCTGCTGCGGAACTGTGCATGGTGGCACGGCCGCGGCTTGCCACAATGCTGCTCCCTCTTCTCTTGATTCCCTTGCTGCCCTTCCCCTTGCCCAAACCGCGCTGGCTGCCACTTCCAGACATCTTAGATGTTTTGGGCGTAAACAAAAAAGTTTTTTAAAAGGGCGGGTGAAAAAGTGGGGTACTTTAATGGAGTGGGTTGGTGGGTGAGGTGACACTAATCACTAAGTGATTAGATCGCTAAGTGATTACTAGTACAGTACTAATACAAAATACAATAATCGTTAATCAGTAAGTGTGAACAGTGAACAGTGAGTGTGTTCCCTAGTACACTAACTAGAAAATACAATAATCAGTAGTAATCAGATTAAGTAGAAGGAAATAGAGTGTGTGTACTGTACAGGCAGTGCACGCACACACACACGCAGGAGCTAGCCTATGAACAGTGACTGAGTGTCCCTAGTACAGTAAGTAGTAACAGTAAGTAGTACAACTAGAAATTACAATAATCAGTAGTAATCAGAAGGAAATAGAGTGTGTGTACTGTACAGACAGTGCACGCACACACACGCAGGAGCTAGCCTATGAACAGTGACTGAGTGTCCCTCCCTAGTAGTAAGTAGTAACAGTAAGTACAACTAGAAATAACAATAATCAGTTGTAATCAGAAGGAAATAGAGTGTGTGTACTGTACAGACAGTGCACGCACGCACACACACACGCAGGAGCTAGCCTATGAACAGTGACTGGGTGTCCCTAGTACAGTAAGTAGTAACAGTAAGTACAACTAGAAATTACAATAATCAGTAGTAATCAGAAGGAAATAGAGTGTGTGTACTGTACAGACAGTGCACGCACACACACACGCAGGAGCTAGCCTATGAACAGTGACTGAGTGTCCCTAGTAGTAAGTAGTAACAGTAGTAAGTACAACTAGAAATTACAATAATCAGTAGTAATCAGAAGGAAATAGAGTGTGTACTGTGCACGCACACACGCAGGAGCTAAACAGTGACAGTGAGTGTCCTAGTACAGTTACAGTATAATAACTACAAAATACAATCACTCAGTAGTAAAGGACAGCAGAAACACTGGTATAGATAAGATGAGAAATAAAGTAACAGAGGACAAGAGGACAGCTGCCCACACAGGCAAGGCCCTGAGGCCTAAAGCTGTGTAAGCTTGCCTGCAGCAGCTGCCTGTCTCTATGTAACACACAAGCTACTAACTAAAATACAATGTCTATCTAAATAACAACAATATAGGTGTGTATAGGAGGTGTATGTGAGCAAAAACGCTAGGTAATTGACCACTATAGAGCTCTTGCTAAGCCAAAGCACAAAGGAGCAGATCTCTCTCTGTACAAAGTCAGGCAAGGACGGAAAAACGGAACATGGCGGCCGCTATTTATAGGGTAGGGGCTGGCCAGGGTCCCCCTCTGTGATTGGCTGCCGTCAGAGGGCCTGGGAGCCCTCTGATTGGCTCTAAGGACATCAATCTGGGCTATGACGCTATTCGAGCTCGGTATTCGAGCTCGAATAGCGCTGTTTGCTCGAATAGCTTGAATAGTGAGTGGGCTATTCGAGTTCACTCGAATAGCCCATTCGAATAGCTACAGCTATTCGAGCTCGGTATTCGAGCTCGAATAGCTGAAAAAGAGCTTGAATATTCGAGCTACTCGAATATTCGAGCTCTGCTAAACACCACTGTCTGTGAGGACTATAGGAGGCCGGACGACCTCACCATAACCGCTGCATATTCCATGCCTCAAATCGGTGATCTGTTGGATTGGCTGGCGTCTGCCAACTATCTAACAATCATGGATCTGAGTCACGGATACTGGCAGATTCCAAGCATGTCTGAAGCACGCAAGGAATCCGCGTTCATCATGCTCTTTGGCCCACATGCATTAATGCAGATGCTTTATGGTGTGATGAATGCCCCAGCCACCTTTCAACAAGCCTGGAGTGACCTGTTGGAAGGCCAGTGCGGTTGTGCAGACGCTTACCCGGATGACATCACTGTGTTCCGCCCAACATGGGAGCAACACCGCGATCCCTCATCCCTGGTACTAGGACAGTTGTCAGCTGCAAATCTGACTGTTGGAACAGACACAGATCAGATTACCATGACTGAGGTGAAGGGAGAGATTGGGGAGATGCTGCAGTCAGGAGTCACCCCGTCTCCCGGAGTAAACCCCGGATCAGATGGTCTTTCTCGCTGTGGTGAACCCTACAACACCAAAGGAGTAAGTTTCTCAGTACAAGGCACTGTGGGAATGCCTAGCCCCACCGCAACGAGTTCGGGGGGGAGGTGTCACGATTTCGCGAACGCCATTGCGGCAAGCACATGTAAATTGCGCACAAAATCGGTTCTGGAGTACCCCTTTAAATTCATTAGCCTGCTGTTAGAAAATGAGTGTTTTCCCATCTCACAACCCCTGCACTGGGGGAATGTGAGTGCTTGTTTACACTCCTGAAGATCCCCAATAAAACCTTAAAACCAGAGCCATTCACATAGCACACAAATCTTCTTCAAAGGCGATACTAGCTAGGCCTGGACAAACAGGCCGGGTCGTAAACTCATTAGGACCCATTCACATTCCTGCATCTAGCCTGAGGGGAGTTAGAGGGTTAGAGAGAATGACTTTTAATTCACCTGGATATGAAGGAATAAGTCATTCAGACATTTTACTAAATTAATCAGTTTTCTGTCGAGGCTAGCCATTACAAAATTAGCAGACCATAATTAGTAATGATTTGTGTGTGGTACAACCAATCAGAACGTTCCTACCATTATCTGAAAACAAGCAACAGTGTGATTTGCCTCGGGATACCCCAAGATGCACATGTTTGGTATCTGTGTGACACAGAGAACGTTAGAAGCGAGCCCGTGTCACTCGCTGCAGTTATTTTCTATTCTTTCTGCTTGTCATGACAAAGGGCGGGAGAAGGTATACAACACCCATCTCCTTTTACAACTCCGCCCTCTGGCAGAGGAAGAGTTAAAACCAACAATGCTGGACAGAGTGGGAAGTCTTTTGCCCAGCCATCCTGTACCATCACGGATTTGGGATGGATGATAAAAGGATTAATACCTATTCCGCAGAACTTTCCAGAATTGGAGTACATATCTTCTGTGGGACTTACCGCAAAGGGGACGGTAACTTGACAAACAGCTCAGACTGTAATCAGCTACTATTTTCATATTGAACCCTTATTATTTCTGTATCCATTTGTTTCTATTGCTATATTTTGTTCTGCATTATTTCTTTAAATAAACGATTTAAAAATCGTTCGTCTAAGTGCTGTTCTGAAACAAATCTCCGCCAAAAGAATTCACATCTTCAGAGAGACATGTTACCATAACTGTTTTGATATCAAATATTGTTAGTTTTGCTATCTCTAGAAAGGTTGTCTAATTAACCCTTTTCCCTACAGGATTTAGCTAGAGTTAGAATTAGCGCATTCGCACGCTTTTATTGCGGATTGGTGGCAGCGACCTGGCCTCTATATGAGAGCACAGATTGTATCGATTGTATATACAATCGAAATTGGACTGTGTGTGGACTCACCAACCAATCCAAAAGGTTACTTTGCCTGCAGTTCTGACTGCCTTCAGGATTCCCTCAGGGTCTGAGGCTTTATGGTAAACTGCAGCAAAGGGAACAGGAATTGGTGTGTGACTGCGCATACGTCACATTGCCGGCAGCGGTGTGACCAATCTTTGGCGTCACTCTGTTCACCATATTACAAACCATCGGATGTGTCTATTCCCCGAATGGTAACGGTGTCAGATTAGGCAAGATTGTCGCGCGTTGTCGCATTATAACCTGACGACCCAGCAACCGCTATTTTAACGTCAACTTGCTCACAGTCTTACAAGCCATCAGAGGCGATTAATCCCTGATGGTACTGGTGTAAGTTAGACGAGATTGCGGGGCTGTTCGTCACAGCATTGCTCCGATCTGAGGCAGACACATGAAAAAATGTCCAAACCGCTGAGCCCCCCCTGGGGTGATGGCACTATGGTGGCATCAGCAGCTGACGTTGAAGGGCATGTTGGCTGGATGTTCATAAGTGGCGATACATGGTGCTGGACACTGCCACTAGCTTTTTCTGACAAAAAGCTCCCCCTGCTTCTTTCAGCAATGCATCTCCTCCTACTCCTCTCTGACTCCCCCTCTGAACTGTTCCCCTGTTCATCACCTCTATTGGGAACATACGTGGCATCCGTATCATCGTCATCATCATAATCATCTTGCCTAGCTTCGCTTGCCTCAGACACCTCATAAACTGCACCAACAGCAGGTACTTCATTATCTACACACGTTACGTCCATAGTGTCCCCGCCTAACTCAGACATATGAGGTGGTGTAACTTGCTTAGTGCCTTCATCTGGTTGTAACAATAATGGCTGTGAATCAGTTAATTCCCCACCAATTAACTCCTGCGAAGTGTCAAATGCAACGGATGTGGTGGCTGCGGAAGATGAGGTGTTCTGTGTTAAATAGTCAACCACGTCCTGACAATCTTGGGAGTTGATGGGACGTGCCTTCTTCTGAACACTGTACTTTGGTCGAGGGCCGCACAAAATCACATCAACGCAACCTCGCACAGATCTGCCGGGTGGCCTTCCACTGGGTCTGCCTCTACCTCTGCCTGTTTTGTCCGTTGTGTCCATATCGGGGGGGATGAAGTGAAAGGTATGCACTGATTTGACTAATACAATGTGCAGTCACACAGGTGCAGTTAACACAACAGGTAGGTATATGCAGTGATTGGTATTACAATGTTCACCTGTCACACACAGACAGGTAGCGGACAGACACAGTGCCACTGCGTGCGCTCAACTCACGTAGGTAGGTAGGTGCTCTGTGAACAACAGGTAGGTAGGTATATGCAGTAATGGGTATTACAATGTGCACCTGTCACACACAGAGAGGTAGCGGCCAGGCACATTGACACTGCATGCGCTCAGCTCACGTAGGTAGGTGGGTGCACTGTGAACAACAGGTAGGTATATGCAGTACTGGGTATTACAATGTGCACCTGTAACACACAGACAGGTAGCAGACAGGCACAGTGACACTGCGTGCGCTCAACTCACGTAAGTAGGTGGGTGCACTGTGAACAACAGGTAGGTAGGTATATGCAGTGATGGGTATTACAATGTGCACCTGTCACACACAGACAAGTAGCGGACAGGCACAATGACACTGTGTGTGCTCAACTCACGTAGGTAAGTGGGTGCACTGTGAACAACAGGTAGGTAAGTATATGCAGTAATGGGTATTACAATGTGCACCTGTCACACACAGACAGGTAGCGGACAGGCACAGTGACACTGCGTGCGCTCAGCTCACGTAGGTAGGTGGGTGCACTGTGAACAACAGGTAGGTAGGTATATGCAGTAATGGGTATTACAATGTGCAGCTGCTTGTCACACACACAGGTAGTCACTGAATGTGCTGGGCCTGGCTGGCAGTGGCACACACACAGTATGAATTAGCAAGGCTGCCTATGCAACACAAGTGTCAGTGGGACACACACAGAAAATAAAAATACATCACAAGAACAAGATTAGTTCTCAAAAGAGCTGTTGTGGGGTGCTATTTTAGCAATAAGAATGAGCAAGCTCAGAAGCCTACAAGAGCCTTAACTAATAACTAATCTTTCCCTATGAGAGAGTCTGCAGCAGCTGTCCGTTCTCTATTTACTGCAGGCACACGAGTGAGTATAATGGCTGGTGGTGCCTGCCTTTTATAAGTGTGGGAGTGGCCCCAGGAGGGAATGTAGCCTGATTGGCTACAATGTGCCTGCTGACTGTGATGTAGAGGTCAACGTTGACCCTCATGATGCACTATGGGGGCGAACTGAACTTCCGGAAAAGTTCCCACGTCGCCGCGATCGCAAACCACGGAAGTTTGCCAGGAACCGTTCGCTGGCGAACCGTTCAGGCCATCTCTAGCAGTAGACCTGTGGCAGAGTGGTGAGTGACCACGGTGATAGCCCGAGAGAGGAGAAGAGTTGGAACACTCGTGAGCCTGCTAGAGACAGAATAGGGACAGCTGCTGCAGACTTGTTCTCCTAGGGACAGATTAGTCAGGCTCTTGCCTTCTTAGCTTGCTTAGCTGAATCTTATTGCTATAATAGCGCCCCAGAAAAGCTCTTTTCAGAGCTCATCTTGCTTGTGTGATCAATTTTTTTTTTCTGTGTTTGAAACTGACACTTGTGTTGTTTAGACAGCATTGCTAATTCATACTGTGTGTCCCACTGCCAGCAGCAGCAGCACATTCAGTGACTACTACCTGTGTGTGTGAGACACTTGTGTTGCTTAGACAGCATTGCTAATTCATAATGTGTGTGTCCCACTGCCAGCAGCCCACCAGCATTCAGCAGCACATTCAGTGACACCTGTGTGTGTGACAGGGAGCTGCACATTGTACTACCTACCCAGTACTGCATTTACCTACTACTAGTACCTGTTGTGTTTAGTTAACCTACCTCATCACTGCATACACCTACATTTGTGTTGGGTGAACCCACCTCACTGCATATCTACCTTTTCTGTAGAGTGAACTCACCTCACTGCATATAACTACCTTTGTGTAGAGTGAACTCAGCTGACTGCATCTAACTACCTGTTGTGTTCAGTGAACTCACCTCACTGCATATAGCTACCTTTTGCATTCAGTGAACTCACCTCACTGCATATCTACCTTTTCTGTTGAGTGAACTCACCTCACTGCATAGAATTACGTTTGTGTTGAGTGAACTCAGCTGACTGCATCTAACTACCTGTTGTGTTCAGTGAACTCACCTCACTGCATATATAACTACCTTTGGGTTGAGTGAACTCACCTCACTGCACATAGCTACCTTTTGTGTTCAGTGAACTCACCTCACTGCATATATAACTACCTTTGGGTTGAGTGAACTCAGCTGACTGCATATAGCTACCTTTTGTGTTCAGTGAATTCACCTCACTGCATATATAATCAGAATCAGAATCAGAATTTATTTCGCCAAGTACAACGGTGGGTTGTACCCGGAATTGGTTTTGGCGCATACAGGGTCGTTGATGAAAAACAAGAAAGAGCACGGTTAAGCATGGTACATACGTAGACATGGGACAGGCATACATAGGACAACATTGCAGCTTGTGCGTACAATTAAGCAGATCGACGTATACAGTTAAGCATAGTACATACATATAAGCAATAGAAGCAAAATAAAAAAGCAAAAACAGAGAGCATTTCAGCATACACAAACAGTTAACAGTTAACGTAATACAAACATAGCAAAAAACATACACTGATAGCAGGAACAGAAAAGAGTGGGACTGGAGGAGCAGCCTGAGAGCTGATATGAGCGCTGCCATTTTCGGCACTGGACGCTACACAGCGACACGCTCCCAACAAGACAGGTGCTACCAATTGTCCACGAAAGTAGAGAGAAAGCTGAGGGGGATCATGATGGAGGCGGACAGCAGAGTTCACTTGAGTCAGGTTGCTTGAGGAGAAGCGCTCCTAATTTCAAAAGTCTGCACGGCTGAGTAGTGACGGTGAGTAGTGAGGGTGCAGACGCAGTGGGGGGGGACCTTTGGTGCCAGTGGGCACCTATGCTGGGCAGCAGTGATGGACGTGGGGCCTGGGGCCACCGGGCTGGGCAGCAGTGGTGGGCATGGGGCCTCGGCTGGGCAGCATTGGTGGACATAGGGCCGGGGGCACCCTGGCTGGGCAGCAGTAGTGGACAGGCCAGGGGCAGCATACCTCCTCTGTGTCTGCGATGGGGCAGCAACAGGCCCTCCATTTGTGTGGTGGCAGCGTGGTCATTTCCATGGAGACCGGGGAAGCCGCTGCAGTTTGGCCTCCTCCGCACGTGGAGTGTGTCCCACGTGCCCTTGCTGGCATCATGGTCACGGCTGCTGGTCTGGCGTTCGTCCCTGTCCCTGTGTAGCTGCTTGTGCCGGTGCATGTCTGCCAAAGGAGGCCGGCAGCCTCCCGTGCAGTGGAGGGATGATACAAGCCGGAGCGGGCTGCTTCCACAGAGCCGGAGAACAAAGGGCAGAGGGGACAGCTGGTGGGTGGATAAGCAGGCAGCTGGAGCTGTAGCCCTGGCCGGGATGAGCAGGGGCCAGGGGAGAGAGGCCGAGGGGGCAATCTGGTGGACCATCCACATCGGCAGTGAGCGGGCGCATCCCCAAGCTGCAAGGGGTCCCCAGGCAGCAGCGGAGAACAGTGCAGCGGTGGAGGCGAACAGTTGGAACGGCGGTGCCGGCAGAAACGATGGCAGACCTGGAACCATGTGGGCCATCAGCTGAGCCGACCACGTGGTGAGCCTCCTATTCCGGAGAGCACGCGGGTCCCCGTGCGCCGATGTCCCGATCAGCTGGAGCCGATGGCTGGTGAAGAGAAGACGAGCATGCCTGTGATCCCCGCATCTCAAGCTGGTGGCAGATGGGCTCAAAAGTGAGCAAAGGTGAGAGTTTACTAGAAAAAAAAGGGAAGAAGCCGGAGCCCTGTGGCCGTGGCGTCCGGATCCGGCGCCATCTTAGATCTAGCAGTGGTCTACTATACTATACTATATATAACTACCTTTGGGTTGAGTGAACTCACCTCACTGCATCTAACTACCTGTTGTGTTCAGTGAACTCACCTCACTGCATATATAACTACCTTTGGGTTGAGTGAACTCACCTCACTGCATCTAATAACTACCTATTGTGTTCAGTGAACTCACCTCACTGCATATATAACTACCTTTGGGTTGAGTGAACTCACCTCACTGCACATAGCTACCTGTTGTGTTCAGTGAACTCACCTCACTGCATATATAACTACATTTGGGTTGAGTGAACTCACCTCACTGCATATATAACTACTTTTGGCTCACTGCATATCTACCTTTTCTGTTGAGTGAACTCACCTCACTGCATATAACTACGTTTGTGTTGAGTGAACTCAGTTGACTGCATCTAACTACCTGTTGTGTTCAGTGAACTCACCTCACTGCATATATAACTACCTTTGGGTTGAATGAACTCACCTCACTGCATATCTACCTTTTGTGTTCAGTGAACTCACCTCACTGCATATAACTATGATTGTGTTGAGTGAACTCAGCTGACTGCATCTAACTACCTGTTTTGTTTAGTGAACTCACCTCACTGCATATATAACTACCTTTGGGTTGAGTGAACTCAGCTAACTGCATCTAACTACCTGTTGTGTTCAGTGAACTCACCTCACTGCATATATAACTACCTTTGGGTTGAGTGAACTCACCTCACTGCACATAGCTACCTTTTGTGTTCAGTGAACTCACCTCACTGCATATATAACTACCTTTGGGTTGAGTGAACTCTCCTCACTGCATATATAGCTACCTTTGGGTTGAATGAACTCACCTCACTGCATATCTACCTTTTCTGTTGAGTGAACTCACCTCACTGCATATACCTAGCTTCTCCCCGAGATGGACAAAATGGACAAACCAGGTAGAGGAAGAGGTAGAGGCAGACCCAGAGGAAGGCCACCTGGCACTGGCAGGTCTGTGCGAGGTGGTGTTGCTGTGATTTCGTGCAGACCTGGACCAAAGTACAGTACTCAGAAGAAAGCACGTGCCATCACTTCCCAAAATTGTGAGGACGTGCTTGAGTATTTAACACAGAACACCTCATCTCCCGCAGCCACCAGCGCTACGACAAGCACCACATCCGCTGCATTTGACACTTCGCAGGAGTTATTTGGTGGTGGTGGTGGTGAAATCACTGATTCACACCCACTACTGCAACAACAAGAAGAAGGCGCAGGTACACCACCTCATACGTCTGAGTTAGGTGGCGATAGTATGGACGTAATGTGTGAGGAGGGGCATGATAAACCACGTGAAGTTGGTGCAGTTGTGGAGTTGTCTGAGGAAAGCGAAGCTGGGCAGGAGGATTATGATGACGATTATACGGATGTCACGTATGTTCCCAATAGAGGAGATGACCAGGGGGACAGTTCAGAGGGGGAGCCAGAGAGGAGTAGGAGGAGACGACTTCATGATAGAAGCAGAAGGAGCTCGTCCTCAGAAACAGCTGGGGGCAGTGTCCGGCGCCATGTATGGTCAGCTATGGCCAGCCAGCACACATGCCCTTCAAGGTCAGCTGTTGATGCCACCGTAGTGCCATCACCCCAGGGGGGCTCAGTGGTTTGGAAATATTTTAACGTGTGTGCCTCAGATAGGAGCAAAGCCATCTGTTCTCTCTGCCTCCAAAAATTGAGCCTTGGAAAGGCCAACACTCACATAGGGACAAGTGCCTTACAAAGGCACCTGGAGAAAAGGCACAAACAGATATGGGAAGAACACCTGAGGAAAAGCACCACCCCTCAAAAGACAAGCCACCCTCCTTCTCCTCTTCCTCCTTCAGGTGCATCGTCTTCATCCGCTTTCTCCCTTGAACCTTCACAGCCACCCTCCTTCACACCGCCTCTGCCCTTGAACGGTTCCTGCTCCTCTGCCCACAGCAGTAGTCAGGTGTCCGTGAAGGAAGTCTTTGAGTGGAAGAAGCCAATTTCGGCCAGTCACCCTCTTGCCCAGCGTCTGACAGCTGGTGTGGCGGAACTATTAGCTCGCCAGCTATTACCATACAAGCTGGTGGAGTCAGAGGCTTTCCGTAAATTTGTGGCCATTGGGACACCGCAGGGGAAGATACCAGGCCGCACTTATTTTTCATGAAAGGCCATACCCAAACTGTAACGTGCAGTTCAGAGGCAAGTGGTGTCATCTATTGCGAAGAGCGTTGGGTCAAGGGTCCACCTGACCACGGATGCCTGGTCTGCCAAGCACAGGCAGGGCAGCTACATTACGTACACAGCCCATTGGGTCAACCTGGTGACCGATGGCAGCAAGCAGGGAGTACGTGGCTGTTCAGCGGACCGACTTGTCACATCTCCACGGCTTGCAGGCAGGCCTCCTGCCACCTCCTCTCCTTCTCCTCCAGCTACATCCTCTTCGCTGTCAACCTCCTCCTCCTCAGCTGAGTGTCAGTTGAACTCTAGCGGTGCTGTCATCTCCTCTTCCTCTCCAGCTACACAGCCCCATCTCCCCAGAGCCTACGCTGCATGCCAAGTACGACGGTGTCACGCAATTTTAGACATGTCTTGCCTTAAAGCGGAGAGTCACACTGGAGCAGCTCTCCTGGCTGCTCTTAACAAACAGCTGGAGCAATGGCTGACCCCACACCAGCTGGAGATTGGCAACGTGGTGTGTGACAACGGCAACAATCTCCTTTCCGCTTTGAATTTGGGAAAGCTGACACATGCACCCTGCATGGCACATGTGCTGAATCTGGTCGTGCAGAGATTTGTCACAAAGTACCCAGACTTAGAGAACGTCCTGAAGCAGACCAGGAAGTTGTGTGGACATTTCAGGCGGTCTTATACGGCCATGGCACGCTTTGCGGACATTCAGCAGAAATACAACTTGCCGGTGAGACGCTTGATATGCGATAGCACGACTCGCTGGAATTCCACCCTGCTCATGTTCTCTCGCCTGCTAGACCAGGAGAAAGCCGTCACCCAGTACCTGTACAACTACAGTAGAAGGACACAATCTGAGAAGATGGGGATGTTGTGGCCCAACAGCTGGACACTGATGCGAAATGCATGCAGGACCATGCGGCCGTTTGAGGAGGTGACCAACCTGGTGAGTCGCGCTGAAGGCACCATCAGCGACTTGATCCCCTATGCTTACTTCCTGGAGCGTGCCGTGCGTAGAGTGGTGGATGAAGCTGTGGAGGAGCGGGAACAGGAACAGCTACGGCAGGTGGAGTCGTGGGACCAATTTTCAGCCAAACCACAGGTTTCCTCAACACCTCCGGCACCACAGAGGGGGGAGGAGGAGGAAGAAGAGGAGTCGTGTGGGGAAGGAGAGGAGTCAGACTCGGATGATTATGAGGAAGGTGTTTCTGTGGAGGAGGAAGAGGCGGCAGCGGCAGAAGAACAACCGCAGCAGCCGTCACAGGGGGCTTCCGCTGCTCCACGTTCCCGTGGTATTGTTCGTGGCTGGGGGGAGGAAGAGGAGTTGCGTGACGCCACTGTGGAAGAGCAAGAGGAGATGGAGAGTACGTCTGGATCCGACTTTGTGCAGATGGCCTCTTTCATGTTGTCCAGCCTGTTGAGGGACCCCCGTATCAAAAAACTCAAGGGGAATTACCTGTACTGGGTGGCCACGCTACTAGACCCTCGGTACAGGCACAAAGTGGCAGACCTGTTACCAACTCAACACAAGGCGGAAAGGATGCAGCACTTGCAGAACAAGCTGTCAATGATGCTTTACAATGCATTTAAGGGTGATGTGACATGTTGCCACTCGGTACACTTATCCAATGGCATGGCCTGACGTACCACTGCTACGCCGATGACACACAGCTATACCTTTCCTTCAAACCTGGTGGAACAGACCCTACTCCAAAAATAAACTCTTGCTTAGCTGAGCTACAGGCATGGATGAATGATAACTGGTTGAAACTGAATGCTGACAAAACTTAGGTCCTCTTTGTCCAAAGCCAGTGCTCGCCATCAAAACAGCTCTATCCTAAAGCAACACCAATCAGGATTGGGAATTCGGACATAAACAGCTCCAACCTTGTGCGCAGCCTTGGCGTACTAATCGATGGGGATTTAAGTTTCAGAAACCAAATTTCATCTGTAGTTAAATCTTCCTACTTCCATCTGAAGAACATTGTAAAGATTAAACATCTGATTCCCCCAGAGGATCTTCCAACCCTAGTTCACGCCTTCATCACATCACGGCTGGATTACTGCAATGCCCTTTATGCTGGCCTCCCCAAAAAGGACCTGCGTCGCCTGCAATTAGTGCAGAATGCTGCTGCCAGATTGCTAACAAACCAGCCTCGCCACTGTCACATTACACCAATCCTTCGCTCACTGCACTGGCTACCAGTAGAATGGAGAATACTCTTCAAGATTGGACTGCTGACATTCAAATCCCTGCACAATCTGGGCCCTGGATACATGAAGGACTTGCTGAAGCTGCACCACACCTCTCACAACCTTAGATCAGCTAGTTCTATAAACTTGGTCACTCCCAGAGTGCACCTCAAAAAATCTGGAGATAGAGCCTTCTGTCATGCCGCCCCTACTCTTTGGAACTCCCTGCCACACCCAGTAAAGACAGCACCATCCCTGGAGCTATTCAAATCCAGACTGAAAAGCCACCTGTTTAGCCTGGCATTTCCGGACTTATAAAATTCTTCCTCTGTATCACAATGGTCTGAGCCATGCTTATGCGCTTTGAGTCCTATGGTAGAAAAGCGCTCTACAAATGTTATTTGTTGTTGTTGTTGTTGTGACAGTACAACGCAATAAAGGTACCACTGGCAGTATTCCTCCTCCTCCTCATAAGTCCACGCAGGCAAGGACAGGACGCTCCAGCGATCTCGGGGTGATGTCAGACATGCGGACATTCTTTAGTCCAACGCCTCGCAGTAGCCCTTCGGGATTCACCCTCCACCAACGCCTGGACCGGAAGGTAGCCGTCTACCTGGCCTTAAGTGTGGATGTACACACTGCGACTGCGAGCAGCGACGATGAACCCTTGCTCTACTGGTTGCGCATGCTTGACCTGTGGCCAGAGCTGTCCCAATTTGCCATACAACTTCTCTCTTGCCCTGCCGCAAGCGTCCTGTCAGAAAGGACCTTCAGTGCAGCTGGAGGCATTGTCACTGAGAAGAGAAGTCGCCTAAGTCATGACAGTGTTCAGTACCTGACCTTTATCAAAATGAATGAGGCATGGATCCCTGAGGGCTATTGCACTACCGAAGACTAAGTCAGTCCCCACACACAGCATCTCTGCCTGCAGGCCGCTTGACTGCCTTCTCCGCCACCACTACCAGGGTCCAGGACTCTAGGCGGATTCCAGAATTTTTAAAGCCGCTGCTAGCAGCGGCCGCTATACTAATTTGTCTGGGGCGTGCACATGCCTGCCTAGTTTTTCTGGCTGAACTGCAGGCGGCTGCAAGAAAAAAACAAAAGGCATGTACATGTCCCCATCCCCCTTCGTGATCATTACCTTGCCACGGTGAAGGGGCTTGCGTATCACAATGAAGCAATGACCGCCGGCTATATGAGTGTCTCGGGTGGGGGTGGCACACCAAAGATAATAAGGTTGTTGTTTCATTGTGGTCAGTCCAAACTTGATCAGCTGGACAGTCACTGTTCTGTCATTCAGCTACATCAGCCGGGCGACCATATGGGCTGAAAAGCCACCATCACCTGCACTCTCGTCATGGTGCGTACCAGTAGTGTTGGGCGAACACCTAGATGTTCGGGTTCGCGAACGTTCGCCGAACATCGCCGCGATGTTCGGGTGTTCGCGCCGAACTCCGAACATAATGGAAGTCAATGGGGACCCGAACTTTCGTGCTTTGTAAAGCTTCCTTACATGCTACATACCCCAAATTTGCAGGGTATGTGCACCTTGGGAGTGGGTACAAGAGGAAAAAAAATATTTGAAAAAGAGCTTATAGTTTTTGAGAAAATTGATTGTAAAGTTTCAAAGGAAAAACTGTCTTTTAAATGTGGAAAATGTCATGTTTCTTTGCACAGGTAACATGCTTTTTGTCGCCATGCAGTCATAAATGTAATACAGAGAAGAGGTTCCAGGAAAAGGGACTGGTAACGCTAACCCAGCACCAGCAGCAGCACACGTGATGGAACAGGAGGAGGAGGCGCAGGAGGAGAAGGCCACGCTTTTTGAGACACAACAACCCAGGCCTTGCATGAGGACAAGAAGCGTGCGGATAGCATGCTTTTTACCGCCATGCAGTCATAAATGTAATAAAGATGAGAGGTTCCATAAACAGGGACCGGCAACGCTAACCCAGCAGCAGCAGCAGCACACGTGATGGAACAGGAGGAGGCGCAGGAGGAGAAGGCCACGCTTTGAGACACAACAACCCAGGCCTTGCATGAGGACAAGAAGCGTGCGGATAGCATGCTTTGTACCGCCATGCAGTCATAAATGTAATAAAGATGAGAGGTTCCATAAACAGGGACCGGCAACGCTAACCCAGCAGCAGCAGCAGCACATGTGATGGAACAGGAGGAGGCGCAGGAGGAGAAGGCCATGCTTTGAGACACAACAACCCAGGCCTTGCATGAGGACAAGAAGCGTGCGGATAGCATGCTTTGTACCGCCATGCAGTCATAAATGTAATAAAGATGAGAGGTTCCATAAACAGGGACCGGCAACGCTAACCCAGCAGCAGCAGCAGCACACGTGATGGAACAGGAGGAGGCGCAGGAGGAGAAGGCCACGCTTTGAGACACAACAACCCAGGCCTTGCATGAGGACAAGAAGTGTGCGGATAGCATGCTTTGTACCGCCATGCAGTCATAAATGTAATAAAGATAAGAGGTTCAATAAACAGGGACCGGGCGGCATCGCTAACCCAGCAGCAGCAGACGTGATGAAACAGGAGGAGGCGCAGGAGGAGAAGGCCACGCTTTCAGGCGCAACTCAGGCCTTGCATGAGGACAAAAAAATGCGTGCGCAAAGCAATGCAATGAGTAGTTTTCAGGACACAATGGGCTATTCAGAGGAGCTATTCCCACCCCCACAATCTTCTACCTGTGAAAGGTCAATGGAACAGCCACAAATGTTGTGCCCGGATTCACAACCTTTTTCTGTGGAAAATGCAACTCGCACTGAAATGCAAGGCGAGGCCGAGGATGAACATGACGTCAACAACTCAACATGACGCAAAATGGGGGCGGAACAGAAAGCTGCTTTCAATGTTTTGAAGGCCTTAATTGCCTCCGGTGGCCAGTTAGATGCATCATTCATCACACCCAAATCCCAGAGCAATGTGTGCAGGAATTTGAATCGCAGGAGGTGTACCGAGATCATCTGGACAAGTGACCAAGTGACCAAGTGACAAGTGACCAAGTGACAAGTGACAAAGTGAAAAGTGACAAAGTGACCAGTGACAAAGTGACAAAGTGACAAAGTGACTGACAAAGTGACAAAATGACAAAGTGACAAAATGACAAGTGACAAGTGACAAAGTGACAAAGTGACAAAATACCAAAGTGACAAAGTGACAAAGTGACCAGTGACAAAGTGACAAGTGAGAGGTTGTTCTGGGGAGCTCTACTCCACTGCACACAGTCACATATGAGGAGAGGTCTCGTCGGGACTGCTGATCCTCCTCAGCTTGCTCAAAGCCTTGAGGGTTCCTGAAGATCCTCTGCTTGGAGTTCGCCGGGGTTCAGCTTGGTGTCGGGGTCGGCGGCGTCCTCCTCACTCCAACGTGGCAGATCTTCTGTTGAAGGGAAAAAAAAAACATTTTTTAAAGTCCAGTACCGCTTCTGAAGGACTCACCAAGAGATGCAGGAGCGCTTCAATCTAGCGCACCATCGCTCGCTGGGTGATGTCCCTCCCTACGCTCTGGAATTCTACGCTGCACATAGGGATGAGCGTAATGACCTAATTACGAATTTCCGAAATTTCGCGAAATTACTACAATTACGATTTTAGCAGTAATCGAAATTTCGTAATTTTTGCAAATTACGCAAATTTTCGTAATTACGATTACGAAATTTAGTATTTTAAAGTTTGCAAAGGTTTCTATCCCTCTAGATGCCTAAAATGAATAGCACAGCCAGCCTCCTCCCCCTCCCCCTCCCCCTCCCCCTCCCTCTCCCTCTCCCTCTCCCTCTCTCTCTCTCTCTCTCTCTTCTCTCTCTCTCTCTCTCTCTCTCTCTCTCTCTCTCTCTCTCTCTCTCTCTCTCTCTCTCTCTCTCTCTCTCTCTCTCTCTCTCCAGAGATCTGTAGTATTTCAAAAGACATGTCCAGGGATCAAACCCAGGCCAACCACATGGAAGACAGCTATGCTCACCACCATACCACCAAACACACACTAAATAGACTGCTAACCTAAATCTTACTTGTAGACAGTCATATGAGACACATGCTGGGTGCAGGGCTTTGTGATTGGACCATGCGATAGAGTGAGGTGCAAAAATGAAATCATGCCTAGCAGAGGATGGTTTCACAGTGCTAAATGCTAGGCTGGCTGTGGTGCAATTGGTTAGTGTGTCTGGCTGGTAACAGCAAGGTTACAGGTTCAATTCCATCCAGGCATGTCTTTTCCTTTTGCGTTCAACAGTTGTCCAAACAGAGCCAACAGAGCCCCAGATAGCCATGTAGAGTTAGGTCACAGCTAGCCTGGCTGTGGTGCAATTGGTTAGTGTGTCTGGCTGGTAACAGCAAGGTTACAGGTTTGATTCCATCCAGGCATGTCTTTTCCTTTTGCGTGCGCGCGCTGCGCCATTGAACCCCATGGGGTATTTTGCGTGCGTAAAACTTTACGCATGCAAAACTTTGTGCTCGGTGTTTGGACAACTGTTGAACTCAAAAGGAAAAGACATGCCTGGATGGAATCGAACCTGTAACCTTGCTGTTACCAGCCAGACACACTAACCGATTGCACCACAGCCAGGCTAGCTGTGACCTAACTCTACATGGCTATCTGGGGCTCTGTTGGCTCTGTTTGGACAACTGTTGAACGCAAAAGGAAAAGACATGCCTGGATGGAATTGAACCTGTAACCTTGCTGTTACCAGCCAGACGCACTAACCAATTGCACCACAGCCAGCCTAGCATTTAGCATTGTGAAACCATCCTCTGCTAGGCATGATTTCATTTTTGCACCTCACTCTATCGCATGGTCCATGGTCCAATCACAAAGCCCTGCACCCAGCATGTGTCTCATATGACTGTCTACAAGTAAGATTTAGGTTAGCAGTCTATTTAGTGTGTGTTTGGTGGTATGGTGGTGAGCATAGCTGTCTTCCATGTGGTTGGCCTGGGTTTGATCCCTGGACATGTCATGAATGTGAGTATGGTTTTGAAATACTACAGATCTCTGGAGAGAGAGAGAGAGAGAGAGAGAGAGAGAGAGAGGGAGGGAGGGAGGAGGAGGAGGAGGAGGAGGAGGAGGAGGAGGAGGAGGAGGAGGAGGAGGAGGAGGAGGAGGAGGAGGAGGAGGAGGAGGAGGAGGAGGAGGAGGAGGAGGAGGAGGAGGAGGAGGAGGAGGAGGAGGAGGAGGAGGAGGAGGAGGAGGAGGAGGAGGAGGAGGAGGAGGAGGAGGAGGAGGAGGAGGAGGAGGCTGGCTGTGCTATTCATTTTAGGCATCTAGAGGGATAGAAACCCTTACAAACCTGAAAAAGTAAAATTTCGGTTGGAGACACGAAATTCGTCATTACGGAAGTGAAATTTCGATTACGAAATTGTAAATTACGATTTGAAAATTAATTACGAATTTGGGTCGTAATGTTAAATTTCGCATTCGTAATAAAAGCAGTTCGAAATTTCGAAAATTTCGGCTCATCTCTAGCTGCACATGCTAGCACGCTTTTGCGCAGTGCCAAAGCGCATTCCAGCAGCTAGCTACCAAGCTTCTGTGGATCTGATTGGGTCACCATGTTGGATCTCTGCCAAGTCCTCCAAAATTTTGAGCAATCCACGTTGCTTGTGACTGAGCAGTGACAACTCTACAGTCAGCATTACAATACCACTGCTGTGTTTACTGAAGAAATCAATGTTGAAGATGGAAACCGCTGGCATGATGCAAGTGGGGGAATCTGAAGATGAAAACGATCAGCGTGATGATACCAACATCAGGCAACCTGCCTCAGGAAACGCTGGTCCCAGCTATGACAAAGAACAGGACGAGGAACAGCTGGAGTTGGAGCAGGAATTGGATGCCCCCACTGCCGAGGGACAGAGCGGTGCACGTTGGACTTCCACAATTTAGCGGGAATGGACAGCAGAAGAGGAAGAAAGTGATGCTGGTGACGAATATGGTGCATCACAACAATCACAACGCTCACAAGAACATGAAGACAGAGGAGTCTGGCAGGATTCTCTGGCACACATGGCTCAATTCATGCTAGACTGCATTGAACGCGGCCCGCGCATTATTCACTATTCATTATTATTCATTATTCTGGACAACACCAATTACTGGGTTTATACCCAGTTTATACAAACACAATGTTAAAAAACTGATTGAAGAAAGTGTCAGACAGGTCAAAAATGGAACAATTCCAGCAGGCCCTTGAGGATGGAGACTTTAGAGAGGAGATTGACATCCTCCTCCTTCTCTAGCCAGTTGTACGCCGACAGACTGACTTCAGCAAACCCAGGAGGACCAGGAGGGCAGCAAAGAACACAAGCTGCTGCTAGTGCCCAAAAGGGAATGGTATTGGCAGTGTCCTTGGAGTGGGAACATTTTCTGACACCCATGCAGCAGCCCACAGAACAGCAATCGGGCAGTTCCACGTCCTCCAACACCAATCGCCTGGAGAAGATGGTCAAGGACTACATGTCAGATGGCGTAGCTGTGTTGAACAATCCATCTGCAGACAGACGGTGAGTGTGACAGCACAGAAGGACCATGGCAACTCACTCATAGTACCACAGTTTGATAGTGCTGCCCAAAAAATTATATGGATCCGTGGCCCTGGGCAGTACTGGGAAGTGGGAACGCAGATTTTAGTACCTAAACACACGATACAACATGTTTTCCGGGGTCGGACTCTGAGGCACATACAGATGGTCCCGATCATCATCCTCATCATACAACTCTTCTCCTGAGTCTGACCCACCCACCACCTCTGCCACCCCAACATCCCCAGACACAGACCCCTCATCGTCCTCAACATTAACTTGGGATGCTGGCCTGATCCCGACCTCCTCCTCCACATCAGGCCCCATCATCTCCTCAATGGCAGCCCTCAATAATCGCTCTGGCGCCGGACCGATGGACACAACGTTCTCTTTGGGGGGAGGGCTGCTGCTGACCACTGGCTGCTGGGGTGGATGTTATAGCTTGCGTGGGGCATTGGCTGTTGCTGTTGTTGGGAGTGCTGCTCACAGCGGAGGTCTCTGAGGAACTCATGGTGAGCTCATATAGTGGTTGACGTTGAGTGGAGTATTACTGATTCCAGCAATATACACACTGACTGGCAGAGTACGCAATGCTATATAGTGGTTGACGGTGAGTGAAGTACTACAGATCCCAGCAATATACACAGTGACTGGCAGTACAATGGTATGGGTGGGTGAGCAGAGTACTACAGATCCCAGCAATGCTATATAGTAATGGGGTGACTGAGTGAGCGGCAGTGTACTACTGTTCCCAGCAGACACAGAGTGGCAGTAAACACAATGCTATATAGTGTGGCTGAGCGAGCGGTGTACTACTGTTCCCAGCAGACACAGAGTGGCAGTAAACACAATGCTATATAGTGTGGCTGAGCAAGGTACACAGAGTGGCAGTAAACACAATGCTATATAGTGTGGCTGAGCGAGCGGTGTAGTGCTGTTCCCAGCAGACACAGAGTGGCAGTAAACAGAATGCTATATAGTGTGGCTGAGCGAGCGGTGTAGTACTGTTCCCAGCAGACACAGAGTGGCAGTAAACACAATGCTATATAGTGTGGCTGAGCGAGGTACACAGAGTGGCAGTAAACACAATGCTATATAGTGTGGCTGAGCGAGCGGTGTACTACTATTCCCAGCAGACACAAAGTGGCAGTAAACACAATGCTATATAGTGTGGCTGAGCGAGCGGTGTAGTACTGTTCCCAGCAGACACAGAGTGGCAGTAAACAGAATGCTATATAGTGTGGCTGAGCGAGGTACACAGAGTGGCAGTAAACAGAATGCTATATAGTGTGGCTGAGCGAGCGAAGTACTACTATTCCCAGCAGACACAGAGTGGCAGTAAACACAATGCTATATAGTGTGGCTGAGCGAGGTACACAGAGTGGCAGTAAACAGAATGCTATATAGTGTGGCTGAGCGAGATGTGTACTACTATTCCCAGCAGACACAGAGTGGCAGTAAACAGAATGCTATATAGTGTGGCTGAGCGAGGTACACAGAGTGGCAGTAAACAGAATGCTATATAGTGTGGCTGAGCGAGCGGTGTACTACTATTCCCAGCAGACACAGAGTGGCAGTAAACAGAATGCTATATAGTGTGGCTGAGCGAGGTACACAGAGTGGCAGTAAACACAATGCTATATAGTGTGGCTGAGCGAGCGGTGTACTACTATTCCCAGCAGCGACACAATGACTGGGGGGACCCTGGCTAGCGTGGCTGGAGCGCGAACTACCCTGCCTGCCTACCCAAAGCTAAACCCACAGACAAATGGCGGAGATATGACGTGGTTCGGCCAATCAGAGCGCGTTCGGGTCCGAACCACGTGACCCGTTCGGCCAATCACAGCGCTAGCCGAACGTTCGGGGAACGTTCGGCCATGCGCTCTTAGTTCGGCCGTGTGGCCGAACGGTTTGGCCGAACACTATCAGGTGTTTGGCTGAACTCGAACATCACCTGAACAGGGTGATGTTCTGCAGAACCCGAACAGTGGCGAACACTGTTCGCCCAACACTACGCACCAGTCCAGCACGCCCGTCACTACACAAACGGCTGTTTGCAGTCACTGCATACCTTTCACTGCATCTGTGACTGCACATTATACCTGGCAGTCAGTGCATAACTTGCACTTGAATGGATACAGTTTTAAACAATTTAAAAATCCAACCATCTACATTTTCAAACAATTTAAAAATCCAACCATCTACATTTTCAAACAATTTAAAAATCCAACCATCTACATTTTCAAACAATTTAAAAATACAACCATCTACATTTTCAAACAATTTAAAAATACAACCATCTACAGTTTCAAACAATTTAAAAATACATCCATCTACAGTTTCAAACAATTGAAAAAAAGGCAAAAAACTTGCCCTCCGTAAAACATTCTTGGCAAATGCTTTCGACTTGGTTTGTCTTCCGCTGGGTCAAGGGTCCATCTGATCACAGATGCCTGGTCTGCAAAGCACGGTCAGGGCAGCTACAGCATGGGTCTCAGCAGGCTCCCACTTCGGGCCGGAATCCAACCTTCATTCCCCGCCCATTACCCGTGGTGACAATGTCAGACTTGCCCGCCTCCATATGATTCTCGTGAAAGGAATGTGGTGTCATCTTTGCCCACCATAACTGGTTCTCATTAAAGGATTTAAAGTACATTCATTTCAAACACAGCAAGCCCTCGATAGTCCTCCTGTATTGTTATTTTTGGTCACTACCTCGGGGCGGGCGGGCATGCCTGCCTGCTGCCCTCCTTGCCTGGATGTGTGGTGGGAGCTGTTTCTTAGGCTACAACTCCGGACCGGAATCACACCAGGAAGGGTTCCCCCGCCATTAGCCATGGTCAGTGGTCCCGATGGCAGACTTGACCTCCATAACAGATTCTCGCCGGAGACCAACCTGGTGAATCGCAGTGAAGGCACCATCAGACTTGCCCTCCATAATGGATTCCCGTTAAAGGATTTAAAGTTGATTTATTACAATTAGGGCCTCAAAAGGTCCTCCTGAGTCCTGTATTGTTATTTTTGGTCACTACCTCGGGGCGGGCGTGCATGCCTGCCTGCCTCCCTCCTTGCCTGGATGTGTGGTGCTAGCCATTTCTCAGGCTCCAACTCTGGAACGCAATACAACCATCTACATTTTTAAACAAGTTAAAAAAACAACCATCTTCCTTTTTCAAACAATTTAAAAATACAACCATCTACATTTTCAAACAATTTAAAAATACAACCATCTACATTTTCAAACAATTTAAAAATACAACCATCTACATTTTCAAACAATTTAAAAATACAACCATCTACATTTTCAAACAATTTAAAAATACAACCATCTACAGTTTCAAACAATTGAAAAAAAAGGCAAAAAACTTGCCCTCCGTAAAACATTCTTGGCAAATGCTTTCGACTTGTTTTGTCTTCCGCTGGGTCAAGGGTCCATCTGATCACAGATGCCTGGTCTGCAAAGCACGGTCAGGGCAGCTACAGCATGGGTCTCTTCTGGCTCCCACTTCGGGCCGGAATCCAACCTTCATTCCCCGCCCATTACCCGTGGTGACAAACAATGGCAGACTTGCCCTCCATAACGGATTCCCGTTAAAGGATTTAAAGTTGATTCATTACAATACGTCCTCCTGTATTGTTATTTTTGGTCACTACCTCGGGGCGGGCGGGCGTGCATGCCTGACTGCTGTCCTCCTTGGATGTGCAGTGGTAGCCGTTGCTCAGGCTCCACACCGGATTCCATCCCTCATTCCCCGGCCATTACCCGGGGTCACAATGCCAGACTTGCCCGCCTCCATAGGATTCTCATTGTAGCGCTACTGAAGAAGTACACAGCAAGTAGAAAATGTAATTTAAAAACAAAACGTAAGCTTTTTACGAATGCCATGGAAAGTTGAGAAGGAAGTCACACATTACCTGACATCACTGAGTGAGGAAGAGCAATCTCGCCATGTTGCGCAGTAGTCCAGCATGGCCGTCACTACACAAACAGCTGGTAACTTGCGGTGCGTTACACAGTTAGTTTGGTGTGTCAGTGTGAAGCAGAACTTTAATTACACTCCCTGATTGATGTATACCCATGCAAGATGTTTGAAAGCACGTTAGGCCTGCAATTTAGCATTCAATGTGATTTCTGCCGTTAAAACGCTGTTTTGCGTCACATTCAGATTTTTCCCCTGGACTTTTGGCATGTATCCCACTCCGCCATGCCCCCCTCCAGGTGTTAGACCCCTTGAAACATCTTTTCCATCACTTTTGGGGCCAGCATAATTTTTTCTATTTTTCAAAGTTCGCCTCCCCATTGAAGTCTATTGCAGTTCGCAAACTTTTCCGCGAACCGAACCTTCCGCGGAAGTTCGCGAACCCGGTTCACGAACCTAAAATCAGAGGTTCGGCCCATCACTATGCAATACCAATAAACAACACCTGTGCAATGAAACCTCAAAAATAAACACATGAATAAATATCACATATATACAATTATAAAAAAAAGTGCACAATTGCTATCCAAGTATACAGTATTAATAGTGATAAGATGCCTAGCAGAAAATTGAGGCAAAGGAACAGCCCATAGGAAAAAGAGCATAAAGTGGAGTAGTGCAAAAAATAGGAGATACTTAGCCCAGAAATGATGAATCAATCTCAGCAGCACAGCAGGGAACAAGGAATCCCCTCAGAGGACAAGATTCCACTAGTTCCGCGAGCATCACCTCGCTTTATCTTTTTCCTATGGGCTGCTCCTTTGCCTCAATTTTCTGCTAGGCATCTTATCACTATTAATACTGTATATCTGGATAGCAATTGTGCACTTTATTTTATAATTTTATATATGTGATATATATTCATGTGTTTATTTTTGAGGTTTCATTGCACAGGTGTTGTTTATTGGTCCTGCATCACACTAGGTTGTATACTGAACCCGGGTTCTCCCCTGTTGGGCTCAATATTGAGCCTACTGTGAGGTTTTATATCTGACAGCAGCATTGTGTCATTATACAATATATTGCATTTAGAGTGATTGTTTCATATGCAGCAGGGATCATGTTGGAATATTTGCTTCTTTTTTAAATAGTTTTATTATTTATTGAATCATCAGTATTGTGATTGTTATTATACCTAATGTTGAATAAAGATTTTTGTTATACTTTTCAAATTTTGCTGTGGGAGGTGCTATTTTTTAAGGGCTTTCTTCCTCTACCATATAATTGTCCCAGTTGTGTATTTGACACAATGTGGGCTTCATGACTGCTGTCTGGAACCTCTTGCTGTTTTATCTGTGTTATATGTACAGCCGTGGTACCACCGCTATGTGCCATGGCCCTTTTATATTGCCTGCTGTCACACACTACTTCTTCTCCTCCTACTACTCCAGCTGCTGCTTTTACCTCCTGCTCTCTGTGCTTCTACCGCATTCTGTGCTCCCACTGCAAGGGTCCACAGAATAAGGCATTGTTGCCATGCATTGTTGTAAAAAAAAACAACTGAGGTGTTTGGGTTGAAAACTGTCTTGTCCCAGTTCTGTATTGGACAGAATGCGGGCTTTTTCACTTTCTGGAACCTTCTGCTATTTAATTGGTGTTATTTGTACAGATGTGATACCACCGCTAGGTGCCATGGTCTATTATATTGCCTGTTGCCACACGTTACTCCTACTACTACTCCTCCTACTCCTGCTGCTACTGCTTGTACCTCCTGCTCTCTGTGCTCCCACCGCAAGGGTCCACAGAATAAGGTGCTGCTGCCACGCACTACCAGCTATTACACCACTACAATAGCAGAATATATTATTGTAAAAAAATTCTTAGGTGTCTGGGTTGAAAACTGTGCTGTTCCAGTTGTGTATTGGACACAATGTGGGCTTCACGACCACTGTCTGGAACCTCCTGCTGTTTTCTCAGTGTTATATGTAAAGCCATGGTACCACCGCTAGTTGCCATAACCTATTATATTGCCTGCTGCCACACACTACTTCTTCTCCTTCTACTACTCCAACTGATGGTTGTACCTCCTGCTCTCTGTGCTTCCACCGCATTCTGTGCTCCCACCACAAGGGTCCACAGACTAAGGCGCTGCTGCCACGTGCCACCAGCTATTACGTGTCTACAATAGCTCAATATATTGTTGTAAAAAAATAAATCTAAGATGTCTGGGTTGAAAACTGTGTGGTCCCAGTTGTGTATTGGACACAATGTGGGCTTCAGAACCACTGCCTGGAACCTCCTGCTGTTTTATCGGTGTTATATATACAGCCGTGGTACCACCGTTAGGTGCCATGACCCCTGCTGCTGCTTGTACCTCCTGCTCTCTGTGCTCCCACCACAAGGGTCCACAGAAAAAGGCACTGCTGCCACACGCCACCAGCTATTATTCCACTACAATAGCTCAATATATTGCTGTAAGAAAAAATTCTGACGTGTCTGGGTTGAAAATTGTGCTGTTTCAGTTGTATATTGGACACAATGTGGGCTTCACGGCCACTGTCTGGAACCTCCTGCTGTTTTCTCAGTGTTATATGTACAGCCATGGTACCACCGCTAGGTGCCATGGCCTATTATTTTGCCTGGCCTGCTACCACACGTTACTCCTTCTCCTCCTCCTGCTGCTGCTTTTACCTCCTGCTCTCTGTGCTCTTACCATGAGGGTCCACAAAATAAGGCGCTGCTGCCACGCGCCACCAGCTATTACACCACTACAATAGCTCAATATATTGTTGTAAAAAAATTATGAGGTGTCTGGGTTGAAAACTGTGGTGTTCCAGTTGTGTATTGGACACAAAGTGGGCTTCACGACTGCTGTCTGGCTTTTTTATCGGTGTTATATGTACAGCTGTGGTACCACCGCTAGGTGCCATTGCCTATTATGCTGTTATAATTATTTCTTGGAATTAGTGCTGTAGTACCACTGCCAGGTTCCATGGCCTTCTTTGAAGCCAGCCAATACGTCTGCTACTGATGTAAATGAGAAGAAGAAGAAGAAGAAAAAGGAGGAGGTGGATGAGGATGAGGTGGAGGAGGAGGAGAAGAAGAAGAAGATTATATCGGTGTTATATGTACAGCCGTGGTACCACCTCTAGGTGCCATTGCCTATTATGCTGTTATAATTATTTCTTGGAGTTAGTGCTGTAGTACCACTGCCAGGTTCCATGGCCTTCTCTGAAGCCAGCCAATACGTCTGCTACTGATGTAAATGTAACATGCATGAGAAGAAAAAGAAGAAGAAGAAACAGCTTAAATGGATTACAGTACTAAAACACACACACACACACACACACACACACACACACACACACACACACACACACACACACACACACACACACACACACACACACACACACACACACACACACACACACACACACACACACACACACACACACACACACACACTCTATTTCTTGAAAAAAATAGATTTTTTTTAAATACATGAGTCATGATTTATGATTAAATGTGGTTATTCGGCTCGTATCGTCATTCTAGTCAGATATCCATTATTATCTGCGATCATAAACCCAAGCAATTGTTGAGTGATCGTGATGACTTGAATACGTGATTGGGGTATCCGAGCACCACTGCCCAGGAGGAGGTGGGGGCTGATGACATCCTGGGGGGGTTTCATGGTGGCATCTGGGAGTCCGTTTTATAAAGGAAGTTCCCAATGCCCACCCCCTCCCCAGGTGAATTGAATGTAGGGGTACTGAGTACCTCTTACCCATTTCCACAAAGATTTAAAATGAAATAAAACCGTAACCATGAAAAAAGTCCTTTAAAGTAAACCTGAGACGGATGAAAAGAAAAGTTTTATACATACCTGGGGCTTCCTCCTGCCCCCTTCAGGTTAATCTGTCCCTCGCTGTCCTTCTCTTCCACCTGGATATTCTGCTATAGGTCCAGGAACTTGAGTCAGTCGGGACATAGTGTGTATGCATGGCCCAGCCATGGACACACCTCATTGCCCTCCCATCGCTAGAAGCATTCTGCACCTCTGCAGAAAAAGAAAAAGAAAACCCAAAGTAGACCAGAACCAATCAGTACCCACGCATTCATACTCACAGAGAAAGTGAACATTTGGTGATTCTAGTATGTATAGTGGCTTTGCTATTAACCATAGGCGGCCATCACAGGTGCTCAGCAGGACCCCGAATGCAAAGTTTCCCCGAAAATTCGTGTTTTTTTGGGTTTGCCTCATGCGAACCCGAACCCGAATGCGAAGCTTGCCGAATGTGCGCACACGAATTCGTCCGGATGGAGCTGTGGGTTCAGGTTCGGCTTCGGGGATGACATGATTGGGCCAATCAGAAGTCCTCCTGCCGAGGACCTGGCAACCCTAGCAATCAATCAGAGGAGGGGAACCTGGCCCTCCCCTCCTCTATATAAGGCGGCGGCCATGTTGCGGAGCCACGCACTTGTGTGACTGCTGCTGGTACAGAGAGATTCTCCAGTGCTGTGCTGCGTCTGAGCAAGTGCTTTTCACTGCTAAACCTAGCGTTTTGCTTCAAAACACCTCCTAAACACATTTATTGTTGTCTTATATAGTTAGCTAGTATTTTGATTGTTTTTAGTCAGCTAGTGTATTGTGAATACTGTGCTAGGCTAGTGTTAGTCTGTGTGCAGGCTAGGCCTGCTAGCCTAGGTAGCCTTAGCCTACTACTAGCTTAGGTAGGTTAGGGATTCTAGTTAGTTGTGTACTTAGTAGTACTAGTTTAGTTAATTACTACTGCTGTAGTCTGTTACTTTATTAGCTTCAGTACTGTGTTAGTTAGTTACTGACTGTGACAGGCACCAGCATCCATTGTGAGTGACCTGACCTGTGACTGTCTGTCACCTGCCTGAGCCTATTGATTGATTGCGTCTGACCGTGTGTGACCGATTGTTGTAATTGTCTGCCGCACGACTTACTTGTAGCGTAGTACGCTAGGTGTTTCTTAGTTACCTGCGTGCGTGCGTACTACTACTAGTGTCTACTACTATACTACTAGTCTACTAGTACCCGTTCACTTTTTTTTTTCACTTTTAATGTGTGATTTTATTTTCATCTGTAGTGTGTGTAATAAATAAGAGTTACAACACATACAGGCCACCACCAGCATCCGTTGTGAGTGACCTGTGACTGTCTGTCGCCTGCCCGAGCCTATTGATTGATTGCCTCTGACCGTGTGTGAGCGATTGTAATTGTCACCGACTGTCTGCCGCACGACTTCCTTGTAGCTAGTGTTGGGCGAACAGTGTTCGCCACTGTTCGGGTTCTGCAGAACATCACCCTGTTCGGGTGATGTTCGAGTTCGGCCAAACACCTGATGGTGCTCGGCCAAACCGTTCGGCCACATGGCCGAACTAAGAGCGCATGGCCGAATGTTCCCCGAACGTTCGGCTAGCGCTGTGATTGGCCGAACGGGTCACGTGGTTCGGCCCGAACACGCTCTGATTGGCCGAACGGTCACGTGGTTCGGGTAAATAAATACCCGAACCACGTCATATCTCCGCCATTTGTCTGTGGGTTTAGCTTTGGGTAGGCAGGCAGGGTAGTTCGCGCTCCAGCCACGCTAGCCAGGGTCCCCCCAGTCATTGTGTGTCGCTGCTGGGAACAGTAGTACACCGCTCGCTCAGCCACACTATATAGCATTGTGTGTACTGCCACTGTGTACCTCGCTCAGCCACGCTATATATAGCATTGTTTACTGCCACTGTGTGTACACGGCTCAGCCAGACTATATAGCATTGTGTGTACTGCCACTCTGTGTACACCGCTCAGCCAGACTATATAGCATTGTTTACTGCCACTCTGTGTACACCGCTCAGCCAGACTACATAGCATTGTTTACTGCCACTCTGTGTACACCGCTCAGCCAGACTATATAGCATTGTGTGTACTGCCCCTCTGTGTACACCGCTCAGCCAGACTATATAGCATTGTTTACTGCCACTCTGTGTACACCGCTCAGCCAGACTATATAGCATTGTGTGTACTGCCACTCTGTGTACACCGCTCAGCCAGACTATATAGCATTGTTTACTGCCACTCTGTGTACACCGCTCAGCCAGACTATATAGCATTGTTTACTGCCACTCTGTGTACACCGCTCAGCCAGACTATATAGCATTGTGTGTACTGCCACTCTGTGTACACCGCTCAGCCAGACTATATAGCATTGTGTGTACTGCCACTGTGTGTACACCGCTCAGCCAGACTATATAGCATTGTTTACTGCCACTCTGTGTACACCGCTCAGCCAGACTATATAGCATTGTGTGTACTGCCACTCTGTGTACACCGCTCAGCCAGACTATATAGCATTGTTTACTGCCACTGTGTGTACACGGCTCAGCCAGACTATATAGCATTGTGTGTACTGCCACTCTGTGTACACCGCTCAGCCAGACTATATAGCATTGTGTGTACTGCCACTCTGTGTACACCGCTCAGCCAGACTATATAGCATTGTTTACTGCCACTGTGTGTACACGGCTCAGCCACACTATATAGCATTGTGTTTACTGCCACTCTGTGTCTGCTGGGAACAGTAGTACACCGCTCACCCGCCACTGTATAGCATTGTGCTCTGTGTCGCTGCTGGCAATAGTGGTACACCGCTCACACACCACTGTATAGCATTTCTGTACTGCCACTGTACTGCTGCCAGTCAGCGTGTACTTTAAGGATAAGTGAAATGAGGAAGAAATCCGGTGAAAGAGGGAGGGGCAAGGGAAGAGGTGTTTTCCCTGACGGTTCACGTACAGGCCACAGGGGAGCACCCAAGAAAACCCACTCAATACCGCCCATGTTGTCCAGGACAACAACCCTCACAGATCCAAAAGAACAGGACCAAATAATTACTTGGATGACCTCTAAAGCGTCCAGCAGTGGGTTAAGCAGCACCAGCACATCACGCACGAGGTCCGAGTCCTCAGCCAGTTACAAGGAGCCAGTGGGCACAAAGCTGACACAACCGGCAGCGACACCACGCACACAACTGCTAGATAACCAGTCCGATGAATTACCTCAGGACACAATGGGGTATTTGCAGGAGCTATTCCCAGGCCAACAAACTTCCACCTTTGAAAGGTCAATGGAGGAACAGCCAGAAATGTTGTGCCCGGATTCACAACCATTAACTGTGGGAAATGCACCGGGCACTGAAATACAACAAGGCGAGTCCGAGGACTTTGAAACCCAAATCCCAGAGCAAGTTGGGCAGGAGGGGTTGCAATTGCAGGAGGTCGGCCGAGAAGCTCTGGAAGACGACGTTGGAGTGAGATGCGCAGAGGTTGTTCTGGGGAGCTCTACTCCACGGCGGCGGCCCCCCACAATGACATATGACGAGTTTGAGGAGATGGAAGAGGAGGGTATGGACAATGTGGACAGAGACCCAGATTTTGTTTGTGAACGAGAACATCGCCGTCGTAGCAGCAGCACAGATGAGTCTGTTGAAGAACCCACTGCTGCACGAGTTCGCCTTGTGCCACAAGGTAGGCGGCGCAAAATTTCAGGCACCACAAGCGTGGAAGTTCAAGTGAGAGACAAAAGAGGCGCAAACAGAAATCACCAGCAAGGCAGGTGCTCCAAAGTCTGGGCTTTCTTTGAAGACGGCACTGAGGATGTTACCATGGCGATTTGCAAGGTGTGCAAGACCCGCCTGAGCAGGGGGAAAAGTATTAACAACCTCTCCACCACCAGCATGAGCCGCCACATGCTATCCAAACATCCCACTCTGTGGGCAAACTCGACAGGACAGGGTACCAGCAACACTGCCTCCCTTGGGTTCACCAGACTCACCACCAGACCCGCCTCAGCAGCAGCAGTAGCCCAGCCATTGCGTGGTTCACAACATTCACAAACATCAGACGACGCTGACACTGTCACTTTCCGGAGCTCTTGAGGTCTCCCAGTCTTCATCAAACACAACAACCAACAGCCCTTCAGTGTGCAGCCCTACGGTTCAGTTGTCTGTCTCGGAGATGTTTGAGCGCAAGAGGAAATTGCCAGCAAATGACCCCCGGGCCGTGGCAGTAACAGCCAGCATAGCCAAGCTTCTGGCCTGCGAAATGCTGCCATATCGAGTGGTGGAGACAAACAGCTTCAAGGGCATGATGTCAGTGGCCATCCCACGTTACGCGGTTCCCAGCCGCTACCACTTTGCGCGCTCTGCAGTGCCTGAGTTGCATGAGCACGTGGTCAGCAAAATAACCCGAAGCTTGAAGAATGCCGTTGCCTGCAAGGTTCACCTCACCACTGACACCTGGACGAGTGCGTTCGGCCAGGGTCGATACATCTCCCTTACCGCGCACTGGGTGAACCTTGTGGAGCCTGGCAGCGATTCCTCACCTGCTACGGCGCGGGTGTTGCCCACGCCGCAAACAGCTGCACCGCCATCCCTCCCACTGGATAACAACAGCAGCAGCTACCTCTCTGACTCCTTCTCCTCCAACACATCTCAAAGCTGTACCTCATCCGGAAACGCGAACCCAGCACCAGCAGCAGTAGGATCGTGGAAGCAGTGCAGCACAGCTGTTGGCATGCGTCAGCAAGCGTTGCTGAAGCTTATCTGCCTTGGGGATAAGCAGCACACAGGGGAGGAAATTTGGAGGGGAATAAAGGAACAGACGGATTTGTGGCTGGCACCGCTGGACCTGAAACCGGGCATGGTTGTGTGTGATAATGGGAGCAATCTCATTTGCGCTTTAAGGTTGGCTAAGCTGACACACATCCCTTGCCTGGCGCACGTGATGAACCTAGTAGTTCAGCGGTTCCTGAAGACATACCCAGGCGTGGCCGATCTTCTGTTGAAGGTGCGACGAGTGGCCAAACATTGTAGAAATTCCAGTACTGCTTCGGGGGCACTCGCCAAGATGCAGGAGCGCTTCAATCTCCCCCACCATCGCTTGCTGTGTGATGTCCCTACACGCTGGAATTCTACGCTGCACATGCTAGCCCGCTTTTGCGAGCAGAAGAGTGCAGTGGTCCAGTACATGACGGCGCAGTACCGAGGCGCATCCGGACAGCTGCCAAGCTTCTGTGGATCCGATTGGGCCAACATGTTGGACCTCTGCCAAGTCCTCCAAAATTTTGAGCAATCCACGTTGCTTGTGAGCAGTGAGAACTCTTCAGTCAGCATTACCATACCACTGCTGTGTTTACTGAAGAGGTCAATGTTGAAAATCAAGGAAACAGCTGTCATGATGCAACTGGGGGAATCTGAAGGAGAAAACGATCAGCGTGATGGTACCAACATCAGGCCATCCGCCTGAGGAAACGCTGGCCCCAGCAGCTATGACGAAGAAGAGGAGGAGGAACAGCTGGAGTTGGAGCAGGAATTTCCTGCCACCACTGACGAGGGCCAGAGCGGTGCACGTTGGACTTCCACAATTCAGCGCGAATGGTCAGCAAAAGCAGACCAGGAAGAAGGTGACGACTATAATGCATCACAACAACTATCACAACGCTCACAAGAGGATGATGAGGATTCTGGTAGGACTCTGGCACACATGGCTCAATTCATGCTAGACTGCATTGAACGCGACCCACGCATTGTGCGCATTCTGGACAACACCAATTACTGGGTTTATACCCTTCTGGATCCACGGTACAAACACAATGTTCCAAAGCTGCTTGAAGAAAGAGTCAGACAGGTCAAAATGGAAGAATACCAGCAGGCCCTTGTGGAGACTTTAGAGAGGAGATTTACATCCTCCCCCTCCTGTAGCCAGTTGTACGCCGACAGACTGACTTCCGCAAACCCAGCCCACAGAACAGCAAGCGTGCAGATCCACCTCCAACACCGATCGCCTGGAGAAGATGGTCAAGGACTACATGTCAGGTGGCGTAGCTGTGTTGAACAATCCATCTGCACCCTTCAACTATTGGGTATCGAAGCTAGACACCTGGCACGAACTGGCAATGTACGCAATAGAGGTGCTGGCTTGCCCGGCAGCCAGCGTTATGTCGGAACGCTGTTTCAGTGCTGCCGGAGGCATTGTCACAGATCGGCGTATCCGCCTCTCCACAGAAAATGCAGACCGTCTGACTCAAATTAAAATGAATCAATCCTGGATTGGAAACGACTACGCAACACTCCAGGACCCCAACCAAGTAACATGACCAATGAACATCTGGGATGGTTTAGCGTTTCTGGTCCCTGTTTATTGAACCTCTCATCTGTATTACATTTATGACTGCATGGCGGCAAAAAGCATTGCTGCTATATCCGCACGCTTTTTGTCCTCATGCAAGGCCTGGGTTGTTGTGTCTCAAAAAGCATGGCCTTCTCCTTCTGCGCCTGCTCCTGTTCCATCACATGTGCTGCTGCTGCTGGGTTAGCGTTACCGGTCCCTGTTTATGGAACCTCTTCTCTTTATTACATTTATGACTGCATGGCGGTAAAAAGCATGCTATCCGCACGCTTCTTGTCCTCATGCAAGGCCTGGGTTGTTGTGTCTCAAAAAGCATGGCCTTCTCCTCCTGCGCCTCCTCCTGTTCCATCACATGTGCTGCTGCTGCTGGGTTAGCGTTACCGGTCCCTGTTTATGGAACCTCTTCTCTTTATTTCATTTATGACTGCATGGCGGTAAAAAGCATGCTATCCGCACGCTTCTTGTCCTCATGCAAGGCCTGGGTTGTTGTGTCTCAAAAAGCGTGGCCTTCTCCTCCTGCGCCTCCTCCTGTTCCATCACGTGTGCTGCTGCTGCTGCTGGGTTAGCGTTACCGGTCCCTGTTTATGGAACCTCTTCTCTTTATTACATTTATGACTGCATGGCGGTAAAAAGCATGCTATCCGCACGCTTCTTGTCCTCATGCAAGGCCTGGGTTGTTGTGTCTCAAAGCGTGGCCTTCTCCTCCTGCACCTCCTCCTGTTCCATCACGTGTGCTGCTGCTGCTGCTGGGTTAGCGTTACCGGTCCCTGTTTATGGAACCTCTTCTCTTTATTTCATTTATGACTGCATGGCTGTAAAAAGCATGCTATCCGCACGCTTCTTGTCCTCATGCAAGGCCTGGGTTGTTGTGTCTCAAAGCGTGGCCTTCTCCTCCTGCGCCTCCTCCTGTTCCATCACGTGTGCTGCTGCTGGTGCTGGGTTAGCGTTACCGGTCCCTGTTTATGGAACCTCTTCTCTTTATTTCATTTATGACTGCATGGCGGTAAAAAGCATGCTATCCGCACGCTTCTTGTCCTCATGCAAGGCCAGGATTGTTGTGTCTCAAAAAGCGTGGCCTTCTCCTCCTGCGACTCCTCCTGTTCCATCACGTGTGCTGCTGCTGCTGCTGGGTTAGCGTTACCGGTCCCTGTTTATGGAACCTCTTCTCTTTATTACATTTATGACTGCATGGCGGTAAAAAGCATGTTACCTGTGCAAAGAAACATGACATTTTCAGCATTTAAAAGACAGTTTTTCCTTTGAAACTTTACAATCAATTTTCTCAAGAACTATAAGCTCTTTTTCAAATATTTTTTTTCTTTTGTACCCACTCCCAAGGTGCACATACCATGCTAATTTGGGGTATGTAGCATGTAAGGAAGCTTTACAAAGCACGAAAGTTCAGGTCCCCATTGACTTCCATTATGTTCGGAGTTCGGCGCGAACACCCGAACATCGCGGCGATGTTCGGCAAACGTTCTCGAACCCGAACATCTAGGTGTTCGCCAAACACTACTTGTAGCGTAGTATGCTAGATGTTTCCTAGTTACCTGCGTGCGTACTACTACTAGTGACTAGTACTATACTACTAGTCTACTAGTACCCGTTCACTTATTTTTTTTTTTTCATGGTTACTGTGTGATTTTATTATCATCTGTAGTGTGTGCAATAAATAAAAGTTACAACACATACAGGCCACCACACCAGCATCCGTTGTGAGTGACCTGTGACTGTCTGTTGCCTGCCCGAGCCTATTGATTGATTGCCTCTGACCGTGTGTGACCGATTGTAATTGTCACCGACTGTCTGCCGCATGACTTACTTGTAGCGTAGTACGCTAGGTGTTTCTTAGCTACGTGCGTGCGTACTACTACTAGTGACTACTACTATACTACTAGTCTACTAGTACCCGTTCACTTATTTTTTTTTTCACTTTTACTGTGTGATTTTATTATCATCTGTAGTGTGTGTAATAAATAAGAGTTACAACACATACAGGCCACCACCAGCATCCGTTGTGAGTGACCTGTGACTGTCTGTCGCCTGCCCGAGCATATTGATTGATTGCGTCTGACCGTGTGTGACGATTGTAATTGTCACCGACTGTCTGCCGCACGACTTACTTGTAGCGTAGTACGCTAGGTGTTTCTTAGCTACCTGCGTGCGTGCTACTACTAGTGACTACTACTATACTACTAGTCTACTAGTACCCGTTCACTTATTTTTTTTTTCATGGTTACTGTGTGATTTTATTATCATCTATAGTGTGTGCAATAAATAAAAGTTACAACACATACAGGCCACCACCAGCATCCGTTGTGAGTGACCTGTGACTATCTGTTGCCTGCCCGAGCCTATTGATTGATTGCGTCTGAACGTGTGTGACCGATTGTAATTGTCACCGACTGTCTGCCGCACGACTTACTTGTAGCGTAGTACGCTAGGTGTTTCTTAGTTACCTGCGTGCGTACTACTACTGCCTACTACTACTACTAGTCGCCAGCAAGTCACCACCAACACAGACTTTATTAAAGTTTACACCCTTTCCCGCCCTTTTCTACTTATTTTTTTTACTGTATTTGTATAGTGCACAATGACTGGCAGAGGTAGAGGTAGAGGGCGAGGCACCACCAGGAGAGGCAGCGCCATTGCAGGAGCCACTGCCAGCAGCAGCAGGTCTGGGACTGGTCCGCCACCTGCCACTGACCGCAGGGAGGAGGGAGCAGAGGTGCAACAGCAGCGTGTTGCGCTCATCTTACTTGTAGCGTAGTACGCTAGGTGTTTCTTAGCTACCTGCGTGCGTACTACTACTAGTGACTACTACTATACTACTAGTCTACTAGTACCCGTTCACTTATTTTTATTTTCATGGTTACTGTGTGATTTTATTATCATCTATAGTGTGTGCAATAAATAAAAGTTACAACACATACAGGCCACCACCAGCATCCATTGTGAGTGACCTGTGACTGTCTGTTGCCTGCCCGAGCCTATTGATTGATTGCGTCTGACCGTGTGTGACCGATTGTAATTGTCACCGACTGTCTGCCGCACGATTTACTTGTAGCGTAGTACGCTAGGTGTTTCTTAGCTACGTGCGTGCGTACTACTACTAGTGACTACTACTATACTACTAGTCTACTAGTACCCGTTCACTTATTTTTTTTCACTTTTACTGTGTGATTTCATTATCATCTGTAGTGTGTGTAATAAATAAGAGTTACAACACATACAGGCCACCACCAGCATCCATTGTGAGTGACCTGTGACTGTCTGTCACCTGCCCGAGCCTATTGATTGATTGCGTCTGACCATGTGTGACCGATTGTAATTGTCACCGAATGTCTGCCGCACGACTTACTTTTAGCGTAGTACGCTAGGTGTTTCTTAGTTACCTGCGTGCGTACTACTACTGCCTACTACTACTACTAGTCACCACCAAGTCACCACCAACACAGACTTTATTAAAGTTTACACCCTTTCCCGCCCTCTTCTACTTATTTTTTTTACTGTATTTGTATAGTGCACAATGACTGGCAGAGGTAGAGGTAGAGGGCGAGGCACCACCAGGAGAGGCAGCGCCATTGCAGGAGCCACTGCCAGCAGCAGCAGGTCTGGGACTGGTCCGCCACCAGCCACTGACCGCAGGGAGGAGGGAGCAGAGGTGCAACAGCAGCGTGTTGCGCCCATCTTACTTGTAGCGTAGTACGCTAGGTGTTTCTTAGCTACCTGCGTGCGTACTACTACTAGTGACTACTACTATACTACTAGTCTACTAGTACCCGCTCACTTATTTTTTTTTTCATGGTTACTGTGTGATTTTATTATCATCTATAGTGTGTGAAATAAATAAAAGTTACAACACATACAGGCCACCACACCAGCATCCGTTGTGAGTGACCTGTGACTGTCTGTTGCCTGCCCGAGCCTATTGATTGATTGCCTCTGACCGTGTGTAACCGATTGTAATTGTCACCGACTGTCTGCCGCATGACTTACTTGTAGCGTAGTACGCTAGGTGTTTCTTAGCTACGTGCGTGCGTACTACTACTAGTGACTACTACTATACTACTAGTCTACTAGTACCCGTTCACTTATTTTTTTTTTCACTTTTACTGTGTGATTTTATTATCATCTGTAGTGTGTGTAATAAATAAGAGTTACAACACATACAGGCCACCACCAGCATCCGTTGTGAGTGACCTGTGACTGTCTGTCGCCTGCCCGAGCATATTGATTGATTGCGTCTGACCGTGTGTGACGATTGTAATTGTCACCGACTGTCTGCCGCACGACTTACTTGTAGCGTAGTACGCTAGGTGTTTCTTAGCTACCTGCGTGCGTGCTACTACTAGTGACTACTACTATACTACTAGTCTACTAGTACCCGTTCACTTATTTTTTTTTTCATGGTTACTGTGTGATTTTATTATCATCTATAGTGTGTGCAATAAATAAAAGTTACAACACATACAGGCCACCACCAGCATCCGTTGTGAGTGACCTGTGACTGTCTGTTGCCTGCCCGAGCCTATTGATTTGATTGCGTCTGACTGTGTGTGACCGATTGTAATTGTCACCGACTGTCTGCCGCACGACTTACTTGTAGCGTAGTACGCTAGGTGTTTCTTAGCTACGTGCATGCGTACTACTACTAGTGACTACTACTATACTACTAGTCTACTAGTACCCGTTCACTTATTATTTTTTTCATGGTTACTGTGTGATTTTATTATCATCTATAGTGTGTGCAATAAATAAAAGTTACAACACATACAGGCCACCACCAGCATCCGTTGTGAGTGACCTGTGACTGTCTGTTGCCTGCCCGAGCCTATTGATTGATTGCGTCTGAACGTGTGTGACCGATTGTAATTGTCACCGACTGTCTGCCGCACGACTTACTTGTAGCGTAGTACGCTAGGTGTTTCTTAGTTACCTGCGTGCGTACTACTACTGCCTACTACTACTACTAGTCACCACCAAGTCACCACCAACACAGACTTTATTAAAGTTTACACCCTTTCCCGCCCTCTTCTACTTATTTTTTTTACTGTATTTGTATAGTGCACAATGACTGGCAGAGGTAGAGGTAGAGGGCGAGGCACCACCAGGAGAGGCAGCGCCATTGCAGGAGCCACTGCCAGCAGCAGCAGGTCTTGGACTGGTCCGCCACCAGCCACTGACCGCAGGGAGGAGGGAGCAGAGGTGCAACAGCAGCGTGTTGCGCTCATCTTACTTGTAGCGTAGTACGCTAGGTGTTTCTTAGCTACCTGCGTGCGTACTACTACTAGTGACTACTACTATACTACTAGTCTACTAGTACCCGTTCACTTATTTTTATTTTCATGGTTACTGTGTGATTTTATTATCATCTATAGTGTGTGCAATAAATAAAAGTTACAACACATACAGGCCACCACCAGCATCCATTGTGAGTGACCTGTGACTGTCTGTTGCCTGCCCGAGCCTGTTGATTGATTGCGTCTGACCGTGTGTGACCGATTGTAATTGTCACCGACTGTCTGCCGCACGATTTACTTGTAGCGTAGTACGCTAGGTGTTTCTTAGCTACGTGCGTGCGTACTACTACTAGTGACTACTACTATACTACTAGTCTACTAGTACCCGTTCACTTATTTTTTTTCACTTTTACTGTGTGATTTCATTATCATCTGTAGTGTGTGTAATAAATAAGAGTTACAACACATACAGGCCACCACCAGCATCCATTGTGAGTGACCTGTGACTGTCTGTCACCTGCCCGAGCCTATTGATTGATTGCGTCTGACCATGTGTGACCGATTGTAATTGTCACCGAATGTCTGCCGCACGACTTACTTTTAGCGTAGTACGCTAGGTGTTTCTTAGTTACCTGCGTGCGTACTACTACTGCCTACTACTACTACTAGTCACCACCAAGTCACCACCAACACAGACTTTATTAAAGTTTACACCCTTTCCCGCCCTCTTCTACTTATTTTTTTTACTGTATTTGTATAGTGCACAATGACTGGCAGAGGTAGAGGTAGAGGGCGAGGCACCACCAGGAGAGGCAGCGCCATTGCAGGAGCCACTGCCAGCAGCAGCAGGTCTGGGACTGGTCCGCCACCAGCCACTGACCGCAGGGAGGAGGGAGCAGAGGTGCAACAGCAGCGTGTTGCGCCCATCTTACTTGTAGCGTAGTACGCTAGGTGTTTCTTAGCTACCTGCGTGCGTACTACTACTTGTGACTACTACTATACTACTAGTCTACTAGTACCCGTTCACGTATTTTTTTTTTCACTTTTACTGTGTGATTTTATTATCATCTGTAGTGTGTGTAATAAATAAGAGTTACAACACATACAGGCCACCACCAGCATCCATTGTGAGTGACCTGTGACTGTCTGTCGCCTGCCCGAGCATATTGATTGATTGCGTCTGACCGTGTGTGACGATTGTAATTGTCACCGACTGTCTGCCGCACGACTTACTTGTAGCGTAGTACGCTAGGTGTTTCTTAGCTACCTGCGTGCGTACTACTACTAGTGACTACTACTATACTACTAGTCTACTAGTACCCGTTCACTTATTTTTTTTTTCATGGTTACTGTGTGATTTTATTATCATCAATAGTGTGTGCAATAAATAAAAGTTACAACACATACAGGCCACCACCAGCATCCGTTGTGAGTGACCTGTGACTGTCTGTTGCCTGCCCGAGCCTATTGATTGATTGCGTCTGACCGTGTGTGACCGATTGTAATTGTCACCGACTGTCTGCCGCACGATTTACTTGTAGCGTAGTACGCTAGGTGTTTCTTAACTACGTGCGTGCGTACTACTACTAGTGACTACTACTATACTACTAGTCTACTAGTACCCGTTCACTTATTTTTTTTCACTTTTACTGTGTGATTTTATTATCATCTGTAGTGTGTGTAATAAATAAGAGTTACAACACATACAGGCCACCACCAGCATCCGTTGTGAGTGACCTGTGACTGTCTGTCGCCTGCCCGAGCCTATTGATTGATTGCGTCTGACCGTGTGTGACCGATTGTAATTGTCACCGACTGTCTGCCGCACGACTTACTTGTAGCGTAATATGCTAGGTGTTTCTTAGCTACCTGCGTGCGTACTACTACTAGTGACTACTACTATACTACTAGTCTACTAGTACCCGTTCACTTATTATTTTTTTTTCACTTTTACTGTGTGATTTCATTATCATCTGTAGTGTGTGTAATAAATAAGAGTTACAACACATACAGGCCAGCACCAGCATCCATTGTGAGTGACCTGTGACTGTCTGTCGCCTGCCCGAGCCTATTGATTGATTGCGTCTGACCGTGTGTGACCGATTGTAATTGTCACCGACTGTCTGCCGCACGACTTACTTGTAGCGTAGTATGCTAGGTGTTTCTTAGCTACCTGCGTGCGTACTACTACTAGTGACTACTACTATACTACTAGTCTACTAGTACCCGTTCACTTATTATTTTTTTTTCACTTTTACTGTGTGATTTCATTATCATCTGTAGTGTGTGTAATAAATAAGAGTTACAACACATACAGGCCACCACCAGCATCCATTGTGAGTGACCTGTGACTGTCTGTCACCTGCCCAAGCCTATTGATTGATTGCGTCTGACCATGTGTGACCGATTGTAATTGTCACCGAATGTCTGCCGCACGACTTACTTTTAGCGTAGTACGCTAGGTGTTTCTTAGTTACCTGCGTGCGTACTACTACTGCCTACTACTACTACTAGTCACCACCAAGTCACCACCAACACAGACTTTATTAAAGTTTACACCCTTTCCCGCCCTCTTCTACTTATTTTTTTTACTGTATTTGTATAGTGCACAATGACTGGCAGAGGTAGAGGTAGAGGGCGAGGCACCACCAGGAGAGGCAGCGCCATTGCAGGAGCCACTGCCAGCAGCAGCAGGTCTGGGACTGGTCCGCCACCAGCCACTGACCGCAGGGAGGAGGGAGCAGAGGTGCAACAGCAGCGTGTTGCGCCCATCTTACTTGTAGCGTAGTACGCTAGGTGTTTCTTAGCTACCTGCGTGCGTACTACTACTAGTGACTACTACTATACTACTAGTCTACTAGTACCCGCTCACTTATTTTTTTTTTCATGGTTACTGTGTGATTTTATTATCATCTATAGTGTGTGAAATAAATAAAAGTTACAACACATACAGGCCACCACACCAGCATCCGTTGTGAGTGACCTGTGACTGTCTGTTGCCTGCCCGAGCCTATTGATTGATTGCCTCTGACCGTGTGTAACCGATTGTAATTGTCACCGACTGTCTGCCGCATGACTTACTTGTAGCGTAGTACGCTAGGTGTTTCTTAGCTACGTGCGTGCGTACTACTACTAGTGACTACTACTATACTACTAGTCTACTAGTACCCGTTCACTTATTTTTTTTTTCACTTTTACTGTGTGATTTTATTATCATCTGTAGTGTGTGTAATAAATAAGAGTTACAACACATACAGGCCACCACCAGCATCCGTTGTGAGTGACCTGTGACTGTCTGTCGCCTGCCCGAGCATATTGATTGATTGCGTCTGACCGTGTGTGACGATTGTAATTGTCACCGACTGTCTGCCGCACGACTTACTTGTAGCGTAGTACGCTAGGTGTTTCTTAGCTACCTGCGTGCGTGCTACTACTAGTGACTACTACTATACTACTAGTCTACTAGTACCCGTTCACTTATTTTTTTTTTCATGGTTACTGTGTGATTTTATTATCATCTATAGTGTGTGCAATAAATAAAAGTTACAACACATACAGGCCACCACCAGCATCCGTTGTGAGTGACCTGTGACTGTCTGTTGCCTGCCCGAGCCTATTGATTTGATTGCGTCTGACTGTGTGTGACCGATTGTAATTGTCACCGACTGTCTGCCGCACGACTTACTTGTAGCGTAGTACGCTAGGTGTTTCTTAGCTACGTGCATGCGTACTACTACTAGTGACTACTACTATACTACTAGTCTACTAGTACCCGTTCACTTATTATTTTTTTCATGGTTACTGTGTGATTTTATTATCATCTATAGTGTGTGCAATAAATAAAAGTTACAACACATACAGGCCACCACCAGCATCCGTTGTGAGTGACCTGTGACTGTCTGTTGCCTGCCCGAGCCTATTGATTGATTGCGTCTGAACGTGTGTGACCGATTGTAATTGTCACCGACTGTCTGCCGCACGACTTACTTGTAGCGTAGTACGCTAGGTGTTTCTTAGTTACCTGCGTGCGTACTACTACTGCCTACTACTACTACTAGTCACCACCAAGTCACCACCAACACAGACTTTATTAAAGTTTACACCCTTTCCCGCCCTCTTCTACTTATTTTTTTTACTGTATTTGTATAGTGCACAATGACTGGCAGAGGTAGAGGTAGAGGGCGAGGCACCACCAGGAGAGGCAGCGCCATTGCAGGAGCCACTGCCAGCAGCAGCAGGTCTTGGACTGGTCCGCCACCAGCCACTGACCGCAGGGAGGAGGGAGCAGAGGTGCAACAGCAGCGTGTTGCGCTCATCTTACTTGTAGCGTAGTACGCTAGGTGTTTCTTAGCTACCTGCGTGCGTACTACTACTAGTGACTACTACTATACTACTAGTCTACTAGTACCCGTTCACTTATTTTTATTTTCATGGTTACTGTGTGATTTTATTATCATCTATAGTGTGTGCAATAAATAAAAGTTACAACACATACAGGCCACCACCAGCATCCATTGTGAGTGACCTGTGACTGTCTGTTGCCTGCCCGAGCCTGTTGATTGATTGCGTCTGACCGTGTGTGACCGATTGTAATTGTCACCGACTGTCTGCCGCACGATTTACTTGTAGCGTAGTACGCTAGGTGTTTCTTAGCTACGTGCGTGCGTACTACTACTAGTGACTACTACTATACTACTAGTCTACTAGTACCCGTTCACTTATTTTTTTTCACTTTTACTGTGTGATTTCATTATCATCTGTAGTGTGTGTAATAAATAAGAGTTACAACACATACAGGCCACCACCAGCATCCATTGTGAGTGACCTGTGACTGTCTGTCACCTGCCCGAGCCTATTGATTGATTGCGTCTGACCATGTGTGACCGATTGTAATTGTCACCGAATGTCTGCCGCACGACTTACTTTTAGCGTAGTACGCTAGGTGTTTCTTAGTTACCTGCGTGCGTACTACTACTGCCTACTACTACTACTAGTCACCACCAAGTCACCACCAACACAGACTTTATTAAAGTTTACACCCTTTCCCGCCCTCTTCTACTTATTTTTTTTACTGTATTTGTATAGTGCACAATGACTGGCAGAGGTAGAGGTAGAGGGCGAGGCACCACCAGGAGAGGCAGCGCCATTGCAGGAGCCACTGCCAGCAGCAGCAGGTCTGGGACTGGTCCGCCACCAGCCACTGACCGCAGGGAGGAGGGAGCAGAGGTGCAACAGCAGCGTGTTGCGCCCATCTTACTTGTAGCGTAGTACGCTAGGTGTTTCTTAGCTACCTGCGTGCGTACTACTACTAGTGACTACTACTATACTACTAGTCTACTAGTACCCGTTCACGTATTTTTTTTTCACTTTTACTGTGTGATTTTATTATCATCTGTAGTGTGTGTAATAAATAAGAGTTACAACACATACAGGCCACCACCAGCATCCATTGTGAGTGACCTGTGACTGTCTGTCGCCTGCCCGAGCATATTGATTGATTGCGTCTGACCGTGTGTGACGATTGTAATTGTCACCGACTGTCTGCCGCACGACTTACTTGTAGCGTAGTACGCTAGGTGTTTCTTAGCTACCTGCGTGCGTACTACTACTAGTGACTACTACTATACTACTAGTCTACTAGTACCCGTTCACTTATTTTTTTTTTCATGGTTACTGTGTGATTTTATTATCATCAATAGTGTGTGCAATAAATAAAAGTTACAACACATACAGGCCACCACCAGCATCCGTTGTGAGTGACCTGTGACTGTCTGTTGCCTGCCCGAGCCTATTGATTGATTGCGTCTGACCGTGTGTGACCGATTGTAATTGTCACCGACTGTCTGCCGCACGATTTACTTGTAGCGTAGTACGCTAGGTGTTTCTTAACTACGTGCGTGCGTACTACTACTAGTGACTACTACTATACTACTAGTCTACTAGTACCCGTTCACTTATTTTTTTTCACTTTTACTGTGTGATTTTATTATCATCTGTAGTGTGTGTAATAAATAAGAGTTACAACACATACAGGCCACCACCAGCATCCGTTGTGAGTGACCTGTGACTGTCTGTCGCCTGCCCGAGCCTATTGATTGATTGCGTCTGACCGTGTGTGACCGATTGTAATTGTCACCGACTGTCTGCCGCACGACTTACTTGTAGCGTAATATGCTAGGTGTTTCTTAGCTACCTGCGTGCGTACTACTACTAGTGACTACTACTATACTACTAGTCTACTAGTACCCGTTCACTTATTATTTTTTTTTTCACTTTTACTGTGTGATTTCATTATCATCTGTAGTGTGTGTAATAAATAAGAGTTACAACACATACAGGCCACCACCAGCATCCATTGTGAGTGACCTGTGACTGTCTGTCGCCTGCCCGAGCCTATTGATTGATTGCGTCTGACCGTGTGTGACCGATTGTAATTGTCACCGACTGTCTGCCGCACGACTTACTTGTAGCGTAGTATGCTAGGTGTTTCTTAGCTACCTGCGTGCGTACTACTACTAGTGACTACTACTATACTACTAGTCTACTAGTACCCGTTCACTTATTATTTTTTTTTCACTTTTACTGTGTGATTTCATTATCATCTGTAGTGTGTGTAATAAATAAGAGTTACAACACATACAGGCCACCACCAGCATCCATTGTGAGTGACCTGTGACTGTCTGTCACCTGCCCGAGCCTATTGATTGATTGCGTCTGACCGTGTGTGACCGATTGTAATTGTCACCGAATGTCTGCCGCACGACTTACTTTTAGCGTAGTATGCTAGGTGTTTCTTAGTTACCTGCGTGCGTACTACTACTGCCTACTACTACTACTAGTCACCACCAAGTCACCACCAACACAGACTTTATTAAAGTTTACACCCTTTCCCGCCCTCTTCTACTTATTTTTTTTACTGTATTTGTATAGTGCACAATGACTGGCAGAGGTAGAGGTAGAGGGCGAGGCACCACCAGGAGAGGCAGCGCCATTGCAGGAGCCACTGCCAGCAGCAGCAGGTCTGGGACTGGTCCGCCACCAGCCACTGACCGCAGGGAGGAGGGAGCAGAGGTGCAACAGCAGCGTGTTGCGCCCATCTTACTTGTAGCGTAGTACGCTAGGTGTTTCTTAGCTACCTGCGTGTGTGGGAGGATGAGGAGGCCACTGTGGAGGGAGCTGATGAGGCCACTAAGGACTGGCTGCCCGGGTGGGGGGGGGCGTGAGTTGCTGCTGTGCTCCGGCTGCTGCTGCTGCTGCTGCTGGATGGGCAGGAGGGGCTGCTGCTGCTGCTGGATGGGCATGAGGGTCGGCTGCTGCTGCTGAAATCTGTGCAGTGGCTGTCTGGCTCTGACCACTGCCTGCACCATTTTCCATAAGCTTCTCCAACTCATTAAAGTCCTCAAAATGTCTGCTCTGTAAGTGGGTCTGCAGGCACGAGGTACTCAATTTGTGGATATCGCGACCTCTGCTGAGACTGAGATTGCAACTGTTGCAAATTGCATGGGTCGGGTGCACAGGGCACTTGGTGAAGTACCGCCAGACTGGGGACTTCAACCTGCTCTTTGAGCTTGAGGGCTGGGGTTTTTGGGTGCCCTTGGAGGATTGTACCTTTTTGGTTTTAGTTACAGGTTTGCTGCTGGTGGTGGTAGCGACTGAAGCATCAGGCCGTGGCTCCTACCTTCCACGCCCTGTGCTGGCCGCCTTGCTGCTGCCGCGCCTCCTCCTCCGATGACGAGCTGCCTTCAACCAACTGTGCTGGTGGTACTGGTGGCACATAGGGAGGATCCATCAAGTCATCATCATCAACCCCAAACATATCCTGTGAGCCCGCCTCAACCAACTCCTCTACCCCAAAATCCCCTGCATCACGCCCCTCCTCCTCAGCGCCAACAACAAACTTCTGCACCTCAAACTCCTCCTCCTCATCCTCCTCCTTGGATGGCCCCATGATCTCCAACCCATACTTCTCCAAAACAGCCCTGTACATGGTCACAGTCTCAGGGGAGAAGAGTGGAAGAGCGTGCTCATTGAGGGCAGGTTGGTCGATGGGGTCACAATGACCATGGCCTCAAGCACTGGTGGAGGCCTGCTGCGGACAGGAGTGCTGGTGCTGGTGGCACTGGTCTCACTTGTGTTGGAGGCCTGGCTGGAAAAGTGGCTTCCTGCCCCGCCATCATTTCCACCACAGCCTGCACCTGACTCTCCCCAGTGGGCCGTGGGCGACGACCCGTCTTAAAGATGGGCGCAACACGCTGCTGTTGCACCTCAGCTCCCTCCTCCCTGCGGTCAGTGGCTGGTGGCGGACCAGTCCCAGACCTGCTGCTGCTGGCAGTGGCTCCTGCAATGGCGCTGCCTCTCCTGGTGGTGCCTCGCCCTCTACCTCTACCTCTGCCAGTCATTGTGCACTATACAAATACAGTACAAAAAAATAAGTAGAAGAGGGCGGGAAAGGGTGTAAACTTTAATAAAGTCTGTGTTGGTGGTGACTTGGTGGTGACTAGTAGTAGTAGTAGGCAGTAGTAGTACGCACGCAGGTAACTAAGAAACACCTAGCGTACTACGCTACAAGTAAGTCGTGCGGCAGACAGTCGGTGACAATTGCAATCGGTCACACACGGTCAGACGCAATCAATCAATAGGCTCGGGCAGGCGACAGACAGTCACAGGTCACTCACAACGGATGCTGGTGGTGGCCTGTATGTGTTGTAACTCTTATTTATTACACACACTACAGATGATAATAAAATCACACAGTAAAAGTGAAAAAAAAAATAAGTGAACGGGTACTAGTAGACTAGTAGTATAGTAGTAGTCACTAGTAGTAGTACGCACGCACGTAGCTAAGAAACACCTAGCGTACTACGCTACAAGTAAATCGTGCGGCAGACAGTCGGTGACAATTACAATCGGTCACACACGGTCAGACGCAATCAATCAATAGGCTCGGGCAGGCAACAGACAGTCACAGGTCACTCACAATGGATGCTGGTGGTGGCCTGTATGTGTTGTAACTTTTATTTATTGCACACACTATAGATGATAATAAAATCACACAGTAACCATGAAAAAAAAAATAAGTGAACGGGTACTAGTAGACTAGTAGTATAGTAGTAGTCACTTGTAGTAGTACGCACGCAGGTAGCTAAGAAACACCTAGCGTACTACGCTACAAGTAAGATGGGCGCAACACGCTGCTGTTGCACCTCTGCTCCCTCCTCCCTGCGGTCAGTGGCTGGTGGCGGACCAGTCCCAGACCTGCTGCTGCTGGCAGTGGCTCCTGCAATGGCGCTGCCTCTCCTGGTGGTGCCTCGCCCTCTACCTCTACCTCTGCCAGTCATTGTGCACTATACAAATACAGTAAAAAAAATAAGTAGAAGAGGGCGGGAAAGGGTGTAAACTTTAATAAAGTCTGTGTTGGTGGTGACTTGGTGGTGACTAGTAGTAGTAGTAGGCAGTAGTAGTACGCACGCACGTAACTAAGAAACACCTAGCGTACTACGCTACAAGTAAGTCGTGCGGCAGACAGTCGGTGACAATTGCAATCGGTCACACACGGTCAGACGCAATCAATCAATAGGCTCGGGCAGGCGACAGACAGTCACAGGTCACTCACAACGGATGCTGGTGGTGGCCTGTATGTGTTGTAACTCTTATTTATTACACACACTACAGATGATAATAAAATCACACAGTAAAAGTGAAAAAAAAAATAAGTGAACGGGTACTAGTAGACTAGTAGTATAGTAGTAGTCACTAGTAGTAGTACGCACGCACGTAGCTAAGAAACACCTAGCGTACTACGCTACAAGTAAATCGTGCGGCAGACAGTCGGTGACAATTACAATCGGTCACACACGGTGAGACGCAATCAATCAATAGGCTCGGGCAGGCAACAGACAGTCACAGGTCACTCACAATGGATGCTGGTGGTGGCCTGTATGTGTTGTAACTTTTATTTATTGCACACACTATAGATGATAATAAAATCACACAGTAACCATGAAAAAAAAAATAAGTGAACGGGTACTAGTAGACTAGTAGTATAGTCACTAGTAGTAGTACGCACGCAGGTAGCTAAGAAACACCTAGCGTACTACGCTACAAGTAAGATGGGCGCAACACGCTGCTGTTGCACCTCTGCTCCCTCCTCCCTGCGGTCAGTGGCTGGTGGCGGACCAGTCCCAGACCTGCTGCTGCTGGCAGTGGCTCCTGCAATGTCAGTGGTCCCACCGCCAGGGTCAACACAATACATTGCCTGCTGCCAGTGCCACACGTCACTCCTCCTCCTGCTGTTGTATTTATCCTCCTGCTGTCAGTTGTCCGACCGCCAGGGTCCACACAATACATTGCCTGCTGCCAGTGCCACACGACACTCCTCCTCCTGCTGCTGTATTTATCCTCCTGCTGTCAGTGGTACCACCGCCAGGGTCAACACAATACATTGCCTGCTGCCAGTGCTACACGTCACTCCTCCTCCTGCTGCTGCTGTATTTATCCTTCTGCTGCTGTATTTATCCTGCTGCTGTCAGTGGTCCCACCGCCAGGGTCCACACTATGCATTGCCTGCTGCCAGTGCCACACGTCACTCCTCCTCCTGCTGCTGCTGTTGTATTTATCCTCCTGCTGTCAGTGGTCCCACCGCCAGGGTCCACACAATACATTGCCTGCTGCCAGTGCCACACGTCACTCCTCCTACTGCTGCTGTATTTATCCTCCTGCTGTCAGTGGTCCCACCGCCAGGGTCCACACAATGCATTGCCTGCTGCCAGTGCCACACGTCACGTTTTTAGTTTTGTTTCTTTTAAGTACACCTATTTCAATGTGAATTCCCTTTAAAAAAACACACACAAAAAAACCCAAAATTCGCGAACACGAATTTTTACCGAATTTTGAGGCGTAAACCCCGAACCGAATATGAATTCAAACCAAATTTCGTGGTCGAAGGGGAATTGGAATTCGAATGTCATGCGGACCCGAATTCGAATGTACCCGAACCAAATTTTGGTACATCTGAGCATGCCTGGCGGCCATTGAAATGCCATTAAAAATAACCATTATAAAAAAGTGTTTGTGTAAAATACATAATTTTTGGCAACTATTTTGTCATTGATTCCCCTCCGCCATGCAGCTGTCTTGGTTTTTGGACACTACATCTGTGTTAGAGAAATTGCGGCTGCAGAGATGCCCTAAAGGTTTTAAAAGTTCACCTGCCATTAAAGTCAATGGAGCATGTTGTGAATGATCGTGTCATGAATTACAAAGTTACGATGTTCAGCCATCCCTACCTGCAGAAAGCTACATGGCATGATTTACATACCCAGAGCAGTCATATTGCTTTGCAGGTCCGTCCAAGCTCTGTTTCTGCTTTCCAGGTCTCTCCAGGCTTCAGTATTGCTTTGCAGGTTTATCCAGGCTTCAACTTTGCTATTTATTTTGTCATGGACTGCAAAGTAAGGGGCTTTATGAGGGTCTGCAAAGGTAAAAGGGTAAGCCCCATTATGCACGTCTACCCTGAAGTCAAACTCATCATTGCTTTCCGCATCCACATGGCTGTCCACATCTCTCCAAATGTCTTCATCAAATTCCAAGTCTTCCAAAGCTGCGCTTTGCATTTCTAGCTCAGTCTTATAGCTTTTGTATCTCTGATCTGTGGCAGAAACAGAAATAAATAAAATATTTTGGCAAACCTTTCAGATGATATACTGGTCACAAATGGGGCTACTTACAGTTTAAAGGATTTTTTTGAAAAATTGAGGTACAGGAGGGGGGACTGACAGAGCAGCTCATGTCATGAGTGACGGTGCCAGGGTGACTGGGGAGAGCAATGCTCCTGTTCAGTGAATGGCCAAATCAATCCACTAGGCTGATTACTAGAGATGGCCTGAAATGTTCCCTGACGGACAGTTCCCGGCGAACTTCAGCTAATCGTGTTCGCACCATCAGGCGAACATATGGCATGTTGACCCGCCCCTCATACATCATCATGGAGTCAAAATTTGACCCCTCACCCCAGAGTCAGCAAACACATGACAGCAATTCAGGTATCCCTCCCTCCTGGACCACACCCTCCCCTATAAAAACACCAGTATGGATGCCATTTTACAGTCTGTGTTTGGCTTCTGTGCTAGAAAGATTAGGGAGAGCTGTGCTGGTGAGAGGACTAGTGTTTGTAGCTGTGTTGTGTTTGCAGTGCAGTTTCTTGCTGCTACATTACAGTACCAACCATCTCCATTACCAAAATAGCCCCTGTAAGGGCTGTGCTCTTTCCTTGTGATATTGCTGTTCAGTGTGTCCACACAGTGCACTTCAGCTGTTGGAGACAGGTGCAGTCAGTGCTGCTAGTGCTACAGCAGTTCACCCAATAGCCTTCTAAGGGCTGATTTTCCTTTTCTTGCTATTGTTATATTGCTGTTTAGTGATGTCGTGAACATGACATTTTCGGTTCGCGAATTTGCTGCAAACGTTCGCGAATCGATGAACCACGCGATTAGGCATAGACTTCAATGGGCAGGTGAATTGTAAAACCTATAGGGACAGTTTCTGGCCACAAAAGTGATGGAAGGGTTTTTCAAGGGGCCTAACACCTGGACCATGACATACCAGAGGGGGATCCATGGCAAAAGTCCCACCAAAAATAAGTAGTTGACACAGAGTCATGTTTTAACCACTTGAGGACCACAGTCTTTCTACCCCTTAAGGACCAGAGCCTTTTTCTCCATTCAGACCACTGCAGCTTTCACGGTTTATTGCTCGGTCATACAACCTTCCACCTAAATGAATTTCACCTCCTTTTCTTGTCACCAATACAGATTTCTTTTGGTGCTATTTGATTGCTGCTGCGAATTTTAGTTTTTATTATATTCATCAAAAAAGACATGAATTTTGTCAAACAAATGACTTTTTTAACTTTCTGTGCTGACATTTTTCAAATAAAGTAAAATTTCTTATACATTTGAGCACGAACGTTATTCTGCTACATGTATTTGATTAAAAAAATCCATTCAGTGTATATTTATTGGTTTGGGTAAAAGTTATAGCGTTCACAAACTATGGTGCCAAAAGTGAATTTTCCCATTTTCAAGCATCTCCGACTTTTCTGACCAACTGTCATGTTTCATGAGGTGCTAAAATTCCAGGATAGTATAAATACCCCCTAAATGACCCCATTTTGGAAAGAAGACATCCCAAAGTATTCACTGAGAGGCATGGTGAGTTCATAGAAGATTTTATTTTTTGTCACAAGTTAGCGGAAAAAGACACTTTGTGACAAAAAAAAAAAGTTTCCATTTCTTCTAACTTGCGACGAAAAAAAAAATGAAATCTGCCACGGACTCACTATGCTCCTCTCTGAATACCTTGAAGGGTCTACTCTTTCCAAAATGGGGTCATTTGTGGGGTGTGTTTACTGTCCTGGCATTTTGGGGGGTGCTAAATTGTAAGCACCCCTGTAAAGCCTAAAGGTGCTCATTGGACTTTGGGCCCCTTAGTGCAGTTAGGCTGCAAAAAAGTGCCACACATGTGGTATTGCCGTACTCAGGAGAAGTATTATAATGTGTTTTGGGGTGTATTTTTACACATACCCATGCTGGGTGGGAGAAATATCTCTGTAAATGCCAATTTTTTTATTTTATTTTTTTACACACAATTGTCCATTTACAGAGATATTTCTCCCACTCAGCATGGGTATGTGTAAAAATACACCCCAAAACACATTATACTACTTCTCCTGAGTACGGCGATACCACATGTGTGGCACTTTTTTGCACCCTAACTGCGCTAAGGGGCCCAAAGTCCAATGAGTACCTTTAGGATTTCACAGGTCATTTTGCGACATTTGGTTTCAAGACTACTCCTCACGGTTTAGGGCCCCTAAAATGCCAGGGCAGTATAGGAACCCCACAAGTGACCCCATTTTAGAAAGAAGACACCCCAAGGTATACCGTTAGGAGTATGGTGAGTTCTTAGAAGATTTTATTTTTTGTCACAAGTAAGCGGAAATTGATTTTAATTGTTTTTTTTTTTCACAAAGTGTCATTTTCCGCTAACTTGTGACAAAAAATAAAATCTTCTATGAACTCACCATACTGCTAACAGAATACCTTTGGGTGTCTTCTTTCTAAAATGGGGTTATTTGTGGGGTTCCTATACTGCCCTGGCATTTTAGGGGCCCTAAACCGTGAGGGGTAGTCTTGAAACCAAATGTCGCAAAATGACCTGTGAAATCCTAAAGGTACTCATTGGACTTTGGGCCCCTTAGCGCACTTAGGGTGCAAAAAAGTGCCACACATGTGGTATCGCCGTACTCAGGAGAAGTAGTATAATGTGTTTTGGGGTGTATTTTTACACATACCCATGCTGAGTGGGAGAAATATCTCTGTAAATGACAATTTTTGATTTTTTTTTACACACAATTGTCCATTTACAGAGAGATTTCTCCCATCCAGCATGGGTATGTGTAAAAATACACCCCAAAACACATTATACTACTTCTCCTGAGTACGGTGATATGACATGTGTGACACTTTTTTGCAGCCTAGGTGCGCTAAGGGGCCCAACATCCTATTCACAGGTCATTTTGAGGCATTTGTTTTCTAGACTACTCCTCACGGTTTAGGGCCCCTAAAATGCCAGGGCAGTATAGGAACCCCACAAGTGACCCCATTTTAGAAAGAAGACACCCCAAGGTATTCCATTAGGTGTATGGCGAGTTCATAGAAGATTTTAGTTTTTGTCACAAGTTAGTGAAAAATGACACTTTGTGAAAAAAACAGTAAAAATCAATTTCCGCTAACTTTTGACAAAAAATAAAATCTTCTATGAACTCATCATACACCTAACAGAATACCTTGGGGTGTCTTTTTTCTAAAAAGGGGTCACTTGTGGGGTTCCTATACTGCCCTGGCATTTTACGGGCCCAAAACCGTGAGTAGTCTGGAAACCAAATGTCTCAAAATGACTGTTCAGGGGTATAAGCATCTGCAAATTTTGATGACAGGTGGTCTATGAGGGGGCGAATTTTGTGGAACTGGTCATAAGCAGGGTGGCCTTTTAGATGACAGGTTGTATTGGGCCTGATCTGATGGATAGGAGTGCTAGGGGGGTGACAGGAGGTGATTGATGGGTGTCTCAGGGGGTGGTTAGAGGGGAAAATAGATGCAATCAATGCACTGGGGAGGTGATCGGAAGGGGGTCTGAGGGGGATCTGAGGGTTTGTCCGAGTGATCAGGAGCCCACATGGGGCAAATTAGGGCCTGATCTGATGGGTAGCTGTGCTATGTGCTAGGGGGTGACAGGTGGTGACAGGAGGTGATTGATGGGTGTCTCAAGGTGTGATTAGTGGGGGGAATAGATGCAAGCAATGCACTGGCGAGGTGATCAGGGCTGGGGTCTGAGGGTGTAGGCGGGTGATTGGGTGCCCTAGGGGCAGATAGGGGTCTAATCTGATGGGTAGCAGTGACAGGTGGTGACAGGGGGTGATTGATGGGTAATTAGTGGGTGTTTAGAGGAGAAAACAGATGCAATGCACTTGGGATGCAGGTCTGCAGGCGATCGGATGGTGTGGGTGGGTGATCAGATTGCCCGCAAGGGGCAGGTTAGGGGCTGATTGATGGGTGGCAGTGACAGGAGGTGATTGATGGGTGGCAGTGACAGGGGGTGATTGATAGGTGATTGACAGGGGATTGACAGGTGATCAGTGGGTTATTACAGGGAAGAACAAATGTAAATAATGCACTGGCGAATTGATAAGGGGGGGGGGGGGTCTGAGGGCAATATGAGCGTGTTGGTGGTTGATTGGGTGCCCGCAAGGGGCAGATTAGGGTCTAATCTGATGGGTAACAGTGACAGGTGGTGATAGGGGGTGATTGATGGGTGATTGATGGGTAATTAGTGGGTGTTTAGAGAAGAGAACAGATGTAAACAATGCACTTGGGAGGTGATCTGACGACAGGTTTGCGGGCGATCTGATTGTGTGGGTTGGTGATCAGATTGCCCGCAAGGGGCAGGTTAGGGGCTCATTGATGGGTGGCAGTGACAGGGGGTGACAGGGGGTGATTGATGGGTGATTGACAGGTGATTGACAGGTGATCAGTGGGTTATTACAGAGGAGAACAGATGTAAATAATGCACTGGCGAATTGATAAGGGGGGGTCTGAGGTCAATCTGAGCATGTGGGCGGTTGATTGGGTGCCCGCAAGGGGCAGATTAGGGTCTGATATGATAGGTAACATTGACAGGTGGTGATAGGGGGTGATTGATGGGTAATTAGTGGGTGTTTAGAGGAGAGAACAGATGTAAACAATACACTTGGGAGGTGATCTGACGGCGGGTCTGTGGGCGATCTGATGGTGTGGGTGGGTGATCAGATTGCCCGCAAGGGGCAGGTTAGGGGCTGATTGATGGGTGGCAGTGACAGGGGGTGATTGATGGGTGATTGACAGGGGATTGACAGGTGATCAGTGGGTTATTACAGGGAAGAACAGATGTAAATAATGCACTGGCGAATTGATAAGGGGGGGTCTGAGGGCAATCTGAGCGTGTGGGCAGGTGATTGGGTGCCCGCAAGGGGCAGATTAGGGTCTGATCTGATAGGTAACATTGACAGGTGGTGGTAGGAGATGATTGATGGGTGATTGATGGGTAATTAGTGGGTGTTTAGAGAAGAGAACAGATGTAAACAATGCACTTGGGAGGTGATCTGACGGCGGGTTTTCGGGCGATCTGATGGTGTGGGTGGGTGATCAGATTGCCCGCAAGGGGCAGGTTAGGGGCTGATTGTTGGGTGGCAGTGACAGGGGGTGATTGATGGGTGATTGACAGGTGATCAGGGGGGATAGATGCATACAGTACACGGGGGGGGGGGGTCTGGGGGGGGGTTGGGGGGGAGGGTCTGGGGAGAATCTGAGGGGTGGGGGGGGGAGTGATCAGGAGTCCCCAGGGGGCAAGTTAGGGAATTCAAAAAAAATAATAGATTTGACAGATAGTGACAGGGAGTGATTGATGGGTTATTAGGGGGGTGATTGGGTGCAAACAGTGGTCTGGGGGTGGGCAGGGGGGGTCTGAGGGGTGCTGTGGGCGATCAGGGGGCGGGGGGGGGGCAGATCAGTGTGTTTGGGTGCAGACTAGGGTGGCTGCAGCCTGCCCTGGTGGTCCCTCGGACACTGGGACCACCAGGGCAGGAGGCAGCCTGTATAATACACTTTGTATACATTACAAAGTGTATTATACACTTTGTAGTGGCGATCACGGGGTTAACAACCCGCCGGCGCTTCCGAACGGCCGGCGGGTTGTCATCGCGGGTGGGCGGAGCCAGTTGCCGGGGAAGCGCGCGTCATCAATGACGCGATCGCTCCCCCGGCATGCCGAAAGGACACAAGGCCCTTGGGCGTATTGCGGTCCTTTCGGCGTCCACTTTGCCACTGCCCATCGGCTGTGGGCAGTCGGCAAGTGGTTAATCTCAAAAGGGCAGATAAGCTAGTATAGGGGTTAGACCCGGTTCACATTGATAGATGAAATGCTGCATTTAATGCACCACAAACAACCACATAGAGCTTTAGGGCTCGATTCACTATGCGGTGCTAACCAAGTTAGCACGCCTAAAGGCTTTGGGCATGCTAACTAGGGTGCTAAGTACTTAGCACGCACCAGTGAAATTTAGGTCGCGCGCAAAGTTCTGCGCGCAAAACTTTAGGCGCTTTCTATGCGGTGCGCGCAAAATCTTGCACCATGGTGCGATGAAAGCGGCGCACCCGATGCGATGCCTATGCACACTATGCGACGTTAAGGTCGCACCCAATGCGATCTTATAGGTGCATCGGGTGCGCCATTTTCATCACACAACGATGCAACGTTTCGCACGCACCAGGCTGTGTGCGCGCAAAGTCTTGCGCGTGGGACTTTGCGCGCGAGCGCTAGTTAGTGCGACCAAACTGACTTTAGGCGTGAAGAGGGGCTTTTCAAAAGCGTGCTAACAGTTAGCACTGCTTTGTGATCAAGCCCATAGCTACATAGTTATTTTGGTTGAAAAAAGACATACGTCCATCGAGTTCAACCAGTATAAAGTACAACACCAGCCTGCTCCCTCACATATCCCTGTTGATCCAGAGGAAGGCGAAAAAACCCTTACAAGCAGGGGCGGCGCCAGGGGGGTGCAAGGGGGTGCTCGAGCACCCCCTAGAATTGTCCAAGCACCCCCAAAGCACCCCCTGGAGTGAACTGACTTCAGGCGTCTAAAAGACGCCAAGTCAGTTCACACAGCGGCAGCACGGAGCAGCAGGCAGGGCTACGGTAAGATGGCCGCCCGGAGCCCTGTTCTGCAGACTTCGAGTCTGCAGTGCATGGCTTCGGGCGGCCATTTTCCCGTAGCCCTGCTCTCTGCATGCAGGCAGGAAGTCTCGTCGTGACGTCGGGAAGGAAGAGGATCGTGGGCGCGCGGGCGCTGCGCGCCACAATGAGGTCGGGACTCGGGACAGGAGGTCGGGAAAGAAGGTCTTCTGGCTGTAGGTGAGTAAATGGGTTTTTCTTTTCTTTTTCAGGTGATGCTGATTGTGCATATTGGGGTCATATCTGCTACGGATTGTGCATATTGGGGTCATATCTGCTATGGATTGTGCATATTGGGGTCATATCTGCTACGGATTGTGCATATTGGGGTCATATCTGCTACGGATTGTGCATATTGGGGTCATATCTGCTACGGATTGTGCATATTGGGGTCATTTCTGCTACCGATTGTGCATATTGGGGTCATTTCTGCTACCGATTGTGCATATTGGGGTCATTTCTGCTACCGATTGTGCATATTGGGGTCATTTCTGCTACCGATTGTGCATATTGGGGTCATTTCTGCTACCGATTGTGCATATTGGGGTCATATCTGCTACGGATTGTGCATATTGGAGTCATATCTGCTACCGATTGTGCATATTGGGGTCATATCTGCTACCGATTGTGCATATTGGGGTCATATCTGCTACCGATTGTGCATATTGGGGTCATATCTGCTACCGATTGTGCTTATTGGGGCCATATCTGATAACGATTGTGCATATTGGGGCCATATCTGATAACGATTGTGCATATTGGGACCATATCTGATAACGATTGTGCATATTGGGACCATATCTGCCACCGATTGTGCATATTGGGACCATATCTGCCACCGATTGTGCATATTGGGACCATATCTGCCACCGATTGTGCATATTGGGACCATATCTGCCACCGATTGTGCATATTGGGACCATATCTGCCACCGATTGTGCATATTGGGACCATATCTGCCACCGATTGTGCATATTGGGACCATATCTGCCACCGATTGTGCATATTGGGACCATATCTGCCACCGATTGTGCATATTGGGACCATATCTGCCACCGATTGTGCATATTGGGACCATATCTGCCACCGATTGTGCATATTGGGACCATATCTGCCACCGATTGTGCATATTGGGACCATATCTGCCACCGATTGTGCATATTGGGACCATATCTGCCACCGATTGTGCATATTGGGACCATATCTGCCACCGATTGTGCATATTGGGACCATATCTGCCACCGATTGTGCATATTGGGACCATATCTGCCACCGATTGTGCATATTGGGACCATATCTGCCACCGATTGTGCATATTGGGACCATATCTGCCACCGATTGTGCATATTGGGACCATATCTGCTACCGATTGTGCATATTGGGACCATATCTGCCACCGATTGTGCATATTGGGACCATATCTGCTACCGATTGTGCATATTGGGACCATATCTGCTACCGATTGTGCATATTGGGACCATATCTGCTACCGATTGTGCATATTGGGACCATATCTGCTACCGATTGTGCATATTGGGACCATATCTGCTACCGATTGTGCATATTGGGACCATATCTGCTACCGATTGTGCATATTGGGACCATATCTGCTACCGATTGTGCATATTGGGACCATATCTGCTACCGATTGTGCATATTGGGACCATATCTGCTACCGATTGTGCATATTGGGACCATATCTGCTACCGATTGTGCATATTGGGGCCATATCTGCTACCGATTGTGCATATTGGGGTCATATCTGCTACCGATTGTGCATATTGGGGTCATATCTGCTACCGATTGTGCATATTGGGGTCATATCTGCTACCGATTGTGCATATTGGAGCCATATCTGATAACGATTGTGCATATTGGGGTCATTGGACGTGTTTTTTGTTAAAATCTGCTCACATTACGTGTATTTTCTTGAGAAAACCTGCACAATTATGTAAATTTTCTGGGAAAAGGGTCACCAAAACTTGGGCCCTCTGTCTTTGCGTTGCACTTTTAAAGGGAACCCGAGGTGAGAATAATATTGAGGCTGCCATATTTATCTCCCTTTAAGCAATACCAGTTGCCTGGCTGCCGTGCTGGTCCTCTGCCTCTTATTCTTTCAACCATAGACCCTGAACAAGCATGCAGCAGGTCAGGGGTTTCTGACAATATTGTCAGAACTGACAAGATTAGCTGCATGGCTTGTTTCTGGTGTAATTCAGTTCACTACTACAGCCAAATAGATCAGCAGGGCTGCCAGGCAACTAGTATTGTTTAAAAGGAAATAAATATGGCAGCCACCATATCACTCTCACCCTGGGTTCACTTTAAATTACAGTTAGCCCCGCCCTCATCCGGTCATGACCACGCCCATTTTTTCGCCGCGGCGCGCTTCGCGCGCCGCAGGTTGTAGCCACACCCATTTTTTGCCGCGCGTCAGCTCCCCCGGAAATTGGTCCAGCACCTGCATAGCACCCCCTAAAAAAATTTCCTGGAGCCGCCACTGCTTACAAAGCATGGTCCAATTAGCCCCTAAAGGGAAAAATTCCTTCCCGACTCCAGATGGCAATCAGATAAAATCCCTGGATCAACATCATTAGGCATTACCTAGTAATTGTAGCCATGGATGTCTTTCAAAGCAAGGAAAGCATCTAAGCCCCCTTTAAATGCAGGTATAGAGTTTGCCATAACGACTTCCTGTGGCAATGCATTCCACATCTTAATCACTCTAACTGTAAAGAACCCTTTCCTAAATAAATGGCTAAAACGTTTTTCCTCCATGCGCAGATCATGTCCTCTAGTCCTTTGAGAAGGCCTACGGACAAAAAGCTCATCCGCCAAGCTATTATATTGCCCTCTGATGTATTTATACATGTTAATTAGATCCCCTCTAAGGCGTCTTTTCTCTAGACTAAATAAACCTAGTTTATCTAACCTTTCTTGATAAGTGAGACCTTCCATCCCACGTATCAATTTTGCACCTGCTCTAAAACTGCAATATCTTTTTTGTAATGTGGTGCCCAGAACTGAATTCCATATTCCAGATGTGGCCTTACTCGAGAGTTAAACAGGGGCAATATTATGCTAGCATCTCGAGTTTTTATTTCCCTTTTAATGCATCCCAAAATGTTGTTAGCTGTATCTGCAGCTGCTTGGCATTGAGTACGATTATTTAACTTGTTGTCAATGAGTACTCCTAAGTCCTTCTCCAAGTTTGATGTCCCCAACTGTATCCCATTTATTTTGTATGGTGCTAGACCATTGGTACGACCAAAATGCATGACTTTACATTTGTCAACGTTGAATTTCATCTGCCATGTATGTGCCCATATAGCCATCCTATCCAGATCCTGTTGCAATATGACACTATCTTCCTGAGAGTTGATGATTCTGCACAATTTTGTATCATCTGCAAAAATAGCAACATTGCTCACTACTGTATCCACTAGGTCATTAATAAATAAATTGAAGAGCACTGGACCCAGTACAGACCCCTGTGGTACCCCACTGCTAACAGTCTCCCATTTTGAGTACGATCCATTGACCACAACTCTTTGTTTTCTGTCCATTAGCCAGTTCCCTATCCATGAACACAGACTCTTCCCCAGTCCTTGCATCCTCAACTTTTGCACCAGACTTTTGTGGGGAACAGGGTCGAAGGCCATAGCAAAGTCCAAGTTTATCACATCTACAGCATTCCCAATATCCATATTAGCATTCACTACCTGATAAAAGCTGAGCATGTTAGTCAAACAGGACCTGTCTTTAGTAAACCCATGTTGATGCTGAGAAATAAGATTATTTTCTACTATGAAGTCATGTATAGTATCTCTTAGTAACCCCTCAAATAGTTTGCATGCAACTGATGTTAAGCTTACAGGTCTATAATTTCCTGGATCTGATTTTTTGCCCTTCTTAAATAATGGGAAAACGTGGGCTGTACGCCAATCCACTGGGACTAGTGATAAAGTCACGTGAGAAAATCATTGTTTTTGCTATTTGACACCTACAGGGCATAAATGTTAGTCCTCTCGGCGACCACCTTTGTGTAGTGGTGTTTGTGTGCATGTTCACAGAAGTGCAGGCGATCACAGCTTTTCAGCCCCTATGGTCGGGCTTAGGTAGTTCATTGACAGTTAAGTGACCAAAATAACACTGATTCTGCACTGAGGCCTTATACAAGGGGCAGTAGTGAATACTAGATGCCAGTAGTGGTGGTGAAGGATTATTGGGTTATGGTTGGTGCACTACTAGGACCAGAAGACCTGTCTCCAACAGCTAACTGTTGGAATTTAAGTATGCTATGCGTGAAATCGGAGGCCTCAGTTACTTTAAATAACTGGTTTTAGGAAAAAAACTTGCTCTGCAGAGTGTCTCTTTAAATAACATAAAGACATTTGGAGGAATTACAGTTCTGAGGTTTAGGAGAAACATTCTATGGGTCTTCTACAAGGCCGTAGAAGAGATATCCAGTGCCTAGGCCAGACCGGCTGGCGGCAAACAACATAAACATGAGCCATTGTTATGAAAATATTCTCACAGTACATTCAATAATGGTCTTGGGACATATTACCTCATTTTTGGGGTATTAGGGGAGGAAACACAATCTTTATATTAATATTATATTTTCACATTTGAGCAGGCGCGGATAGGATCATCAATCACATGCTCTTATCAGCCAATAGCAGGCAATGGGGACTGGTCCGTCTCTGCTGGGTGATGTCACATTTAACTCTTGACTGGCTGTTCATAAGGAACGGACGGTGTAGAGGAACTCACTTCTAACTTCCAGTTTGCACTTTCACTTCAACTCCTGCTTATACTTTCACTGTGTAAAATGGCTGCTGTGCTGGCTTTCTGATAGGTGAAGGGACGGTCCAGGTGAGAGGGATAGCTGATTGACTGCCATGTGTCTGCTGACTTTGGGGTGAGGGGTCAATTTTTAGCTCCATTGTAATGGCGCCATATGTTCACGAATAGATACTAACGCGAACACTTATTTGCCGTGAACTATTCACAGGGTGAACAGTTTGGGCTATCACTATTGCTGTTCTGTGTGTTTAGTGCACACGTTAGCTGTTGGAGACAGGTCTGCTGGTCCTAGTAGTGCACTGACTAGGTAACCCAATAATCCTTCACCACCACTACTGCTCCCTGTATAAGGCCTCACTGGCAGGGCCTATATTTTGAAGTGATTGTTGCACATAGTATAAACCTATCCAGGGGCGTAGCAATAGGGGGTGCAGCGGTAGCGACCGCATCGGGGCCCTTGGGCCAGAGGGGCCCCGAAGGGCCCTCCCTCAACTACAGTATTAGTTCTCTATTGGTCCTGTGCTGGTAATAATGACTTCTATATATACATTGAGTAGTGGTAAACATTAACAAGCTCTTCCCCATCCCCTTCTTGCACCTCTGACACTGTAGTTGCCATTGGCAGGTTTAGGTGCGCCGTATCAATTGTTATGTATAGAGTGCCTGGGGGGCCCCAATGTAAAACTCGCATCGGGGCCCACCAGGGGCAAACCCAGGATTTTCAAGAGGGGGGGTTCCTGAAAGGTCTCTTACGGCAAGCCGCACACTACCGCGCATGCGTTTGCCCACTAAATACACACAATGCGCAGTGTTTCCCTTCAAAATACACATGATGCAGTAGTGTTTCACCAAAATGTATATAATGTGGCAGTGATTAGGTAGCCAGATCACCCCCCTTTATTATGGATAACGAAATTACCCCCTCCCTTTAGTATAAGTGACCAGATGACCCCCCCATTTATCTCACAGGTAGCGAGAGGAGCCTCCTCTCCCCCATCCTCCCATTTACAGTATATGTAGCTAGATGATCCCCAGGTAGGATAGGTAACCACATGATTCCTATTTACAGTATATAGCCAGATGACTCCCCGTTCAGTACATTCCCCCTTGTATTTCACCAGATCCCCCTTGTATCTACTAAAAAAAAATATAGCCAGTGTATATACGCAGATCCCTTGTATATAGCCAGTGTATACAGTCAGATCTTCCTTGTATATAGCCAGTATATGTAGCCAGATCCTCCCTGTATATAGCCAGGGTATATAGCCAGATCCCCTTGTATATAGCCAGTGTATATAGTCATATTCCCCCTGTATATAGCCAGAACCTCTTTTTATATAGCCAGTGTATATAGTCATATTCCCCCTGTATATAGCCAGAACCCCTTTGTATATAGCCAGTGTACATAGTCATATTCCCCCTGCATATAGCCAGATCCCCTTTGTATATAGCCAGTGTACATAGTCATATTCCCCCTGCATATAGCCAGATCCCCTTTGTATATAGCCAGTGTATATACCGGTAGTCATATTCCCCCTGTATATAGCCAGAACCTCTTTTTATATAGCCAGTGTATATAGTCATATTCCCCCTGTATATAGCCAGAACCCCTTTTTATATAGCCAGTGTATATAGTCATATTCCCCCTGTATATAGCCAGAACCCCTTTTTATATAGCCAGTGTATATACCGGTAGTCATTTTCCCCCTGTATATAGCCAGAACCCCTTTTTATATAGCCAGTGTATATAGTCATATTCCCCCTGTATATAGCCAGATCCCCTGTATATAGCCAGTGTATATAGTCATATTCCCCGTGTATATAGCCAGAACCCCTTTTTATATAGCCAGTGCATATAGTCAGATCCACGTGTATATAGCCAGTTTCCCACTTGTATCTAGCCAGTGTATATCATCAGATCCCCCTGTAGCTAGCCAGCATATATAGTCAGATCCTGTAGAGGTGACACAGGGGAAAGAGAGAGAGAGACAGGGAGATATCAGGTTTGGGGGGAGGGGGGCAGGAGAGATGACTACTTAGAATCCTCCTGGCAGCCACAGACAAGTGAGGTTACAATAAACAAGTCAGGACCTCACACAGTACAAATATCAGCCTTCATAACAATGCTCAGTACAACTGATCTCTGCAATAGCAGACTGCCCTGTACACTATTATCATTGTGATCAGTATTGCAAGGGATAGTGACACCTCACCTCACTATCAAGGGATAGTGACACTTTGCAAGGTCCTTGTGAAACTTTCAGAAACACAGCAATGGACAACACACAAGTATATGTCCCCCCTCCCCCCCTACACACACACACACCTTCTCTCTGATGCCATGTTAGAACTGGAGCCCGTACATCTGGCATCAGTCTCTCCTCTGCTCCTCACTCTGCTGCTGGGCAGCAGCATGTCACACAGCATGTCACACAGCATGTCACTGCAGCCAGAGCTAGAAGCTCACTTTCAAATTGGTCTCTGCAGCCGGGAAAAGATAGAGGGCGGGGCAGAGCCTGCATCCTAATGGAAGCAGAGTGCTGGGGAAACATGAGTAGAGTCCTGCACAGTGCACACAAGCCTGGACTGTTTTTGTGCTAAAGAGCCCTGGTGCCTGGTAGTGTTGTCCGGATCATGAACGATTCGGATCTTTGATCCGAATCTATTTTATGAGTCGATCATCCGAATCATCAAAATGAACGATTCGGATCGCAAAAGGGGCGGGGCCAGGAGCGACACGCCCCCTCTCAGCGGGCAGCGGGGTCCTGGAAGCAGGGATCGCTCTGTTGGAAGGGAGGCAGCCTTGCACAGCCACAGGTAGATGAGAGAGAGGGGACATGGGTGCCACTGCCAGATATGTGTAGAGCACACATACTGGCTATAACGTGCTGCTCATTATAGGCTGTCTGTTCCGTAGTTGTGCACAGTGATCACATTGGAAGCTTTTGGCTCAGCACAGCTCAGTAACTCTGCAGGCACTGTGATTGCTGGGCAATTATATGATCCTCCTGCACTCGGCACTAAACAGCTGCACTTATCTTCTGGGAATGCTTTCTTTCACTGTGCGACCTTTTCTTTCAAAGTGTACAGATGAACATATAGGTGAAATATATGTAAAGCATATGACTTCAGCATGTGGGTATTAAGTGCAAACATTTCTGCTCTCTGCTCGTCCCTCCTCCCTTCTCTGTCCACTCCCTGCCCTCTGTCCATCTTCTCCCCTTCTCTGTGTGTCCACTCCCTCCCCTTCTCCTGTCCACAGACCTGTCCTGCTGTTCATTTCACCCCGAATGCTTCCGGTAGTAAAATGATCCGAGATTCGGATCAAAGATCCGGATCTCTTCAATGATCCGATTCGAATCATCCGGATCATTGAAAAGATCCGAACTTCCCATCTCTAGTGCCTGGAGCTGACTCCTCCACTCTCTCACCTCTGTACGGCTGTCACAGGCACAGCCCCCTGCAGTGCTGACATCCTCCCTCTGCGAGTGCTTCCGCTCTCTCTCTCCAGCCGGTACTAAAGATTTATTGTCGGCTGGTGAGGACAGTGTGTCCTTACGCTGTGGAAAAATAGTTCCTATTCACCTGCCTGCCTCTGCCTTGTGGAACTGAGGGGGGATTAGGGCGAAGGCTGATGGGGTAGAGCAGTACTAAGGGGAAATTTTAAAGTAAAAAAAAAAGACTATAGCAGCCAGGATTAGCCCTGCAGCAGGGGGGGTTCTGGGCATCGGTAACCCCCCCTGGGTACGCCACTGCCCACAGCTCCTTAGCTTTGCCACTGAACCTATCTGTCACCTGACCTGCGTGAAATGACATTCAGTTTCAGAAAAACAAATAAACACCTGAGTGTTTCAGGATCAAGGAGATCAGGAGATCAATAAAGCTTTACTAGGCCAACACTGGGCCCACACTGCAGAATCAGTGGTTTTTTTTTGGTCACTTAACTGTCATTGAACTACCACAGTCCCACCGGAAAACCACGATCGTCTGCACTCCCGCAAACGTGTGCACAAACACGTCAACCACTACACACCACTACACAAAGATTGCTGCCGAGAAGACTAACATTTATGTCCTGGAGGTGTCAACCAGTAAAAACAATGATTTGCTCACCTTTTTGGTGGCACTTTTGCCACGGCAGTGGCGTACCTAGGGCATTTGACACCCGGTGCTGGGTATTAAAAGACACCCCCCCCCCCCAAAAAAAAAAATGGGCGTGGCTATAAATTGCGGCGCGCAAAGCGCGCTGCGGTGGAAAATGGGCATGGCCATGACAAGATGAGGGCGGAGCTAACTAATTTAAAGTGAACCCGGGATGAGAGTGATATGGAGGCTGTACCCCCAGGAGGGAGAAGCAGGGCTAGATGGAGGGGCTGTGGAGGCAGCGGTGGGGAGGGGGGACATATCCCCCCCTCCCTCACCTGGGACCCCTCCTTCTGCCTCTCTCGTCCCCCTCCAGAATAGCGGCCCCAGTATAGCTAGTATAGTTGCCCCCAATATAGCTAGTATAGTTGCCCTTAGTGTAGGTAATATAGTTGCCCCCAGTATAGCTGCCCCCAGTATAGCTAGTACAGTTGCCCCCAGTGTAGCTAGTATAGTTGCCCCCAGTGAAGCTAGTTGCCCCCAATGAAGTTAGTATAGTTGCCCCAGTATAGTTAGTATAGTTGCCCCAGTATAGCTAGTATGGTCGCCCCAGCCAGTATAGCTAGTGTAGTTGCCCCCAGACAGTATAGCTAGTATAGTTGCCCCCAGACAGTATAGCTAGTATAGTTGCCCCCAGCCAGTACAGCTAGTATAGTTGCCCCCAGCCAGTACAGCTAGTATAGTTGCCCCCAGCCCGTACAGCTAGTATAGTTGCCCCCAGCCAGTACAGCTAGTATAGTTGCCCCCAGCCAGTACACCTAGTATAGTTGCCCCCAGCCAGTATAGCTAGTATAGTTGCCCCCCAGCCAGGATAGCTGCCCCCAGTATAGCTAGTATAGTTGCCCCAGCCAGTATAGCTAGTATAGTTGCCCCAGCCAGTATAGTTGTCCCCAGTATAGCTAGTATAGTTTGGTTGCCCCCAGTATAGCTAGTATAGTTTAGTTGCCCCAGTATAGCTAATATAGTTGCCCCCAGTAAGTATAGTTGTCCCCAGGAAGCTAGTATAGTTGCCCCCAGTATGGCTAGTATAGTTGCCCCCAGTATGGCTAGTATAGTTGCCCCCAGTATAGCTGGTATAGTTGCCCCCAGTAAGCTAGTATAGTTGCCCCCAGTATAGGTGCCCCAGGAGGGGGAAGCAGGGCTAGATGGAGTGACTGTGGAGGTAGCGGTGGGGAGATCCAAGTGTCATGACGTTACAGGTCTCCGCCTCCAATGCCGCCCACTGTGCTTCCGCTAATCAGGAAGCACAGTGGGCAGCATTGAAGACGGAGACCTGTAACGTCATGACGCTGCGCTCCACGCTTGGAACGCGGAAATCAAGTAAGTAATTGTCCATACGCCCAGAGGTGAGAGCCTGGGGTGCCTGGAAACTGGGTGCAAGATTTTCTCTGGCGCCTATGGGAGTGGTTAAATTAACCGCGCCCAACCACATAACCACACCCATGTCCTGCCTCATCACACCCACACCTTCCACCTCTTTACGCATGCATGCGATACTCCATTCCTACCCCTCTTCCATGGGCTTGCTCCTGGCTGGCTTTGGCTGCCTGCGAGTCTCTGGACTGATTCAGGCTGAGGCTCTGCGAGTGCGACACAGTCACACACTGCGTATTTATGGCTGCCTGCGGCCACCCTACTCTCGCTCGCTATCGTCGGCTCCTCCCCCCGCCAAGCCCAAGTGTGAGGTGGGCTGCCTGTATCTTTCCCGTTGCGCCACGCAGCCTGCCAGTGTTGCCAACCTTTCACGTTATTTTTTACTGACAAATACCTAAAAATTTACGGACAAAAGATTATTTTTACTGACAAAAGTTCCCCACTAAATGCACATAAGAGACCGCTTTTCACCAGTAAATGCACATAATAGGAGACCGCTTTTCACCAGTAAATGCACATAATAAGAGACCGCTTTTCACCAGTAAATGCACATAATAAGAAACCGCTTTTCACCAGTAAATGCACATAATAAGAAACCGCTTTTCACCAGTAAATGCACATAATAAGAGACAGCTTTTCACCAGCAAATGCACATAATAAGAGACAGCTTTTCACCAGTAAATGCACATACTGACAAACAGCCAGTGTCCCCAGTATATGTAGCCAGCCTGGACCCCCTTTAGGTAGTGAGTGACAGGGAGCCCCTTTAGGTAGTGAGTGACAGGGAGCCCCTTTAGGTAGTGAGTGACAGGGAGCCCTTTAGGTAGTGAGTGACAGGTGCCCCCAGTCTAGGTAGGTAGTGAGTGACAGGGACCCCCCAGTGAGTGACAGGTGCCCCCAGGCTAGCTAGGTAGTGAGTGACAGGGACCCCCAGTGAGTGACAGGTGCCCCCAGGCTAGCTAGGTAGTGAGTGACAGGGACCCCCAGTAAGTGACAGGTGCCCCAAGGCTAGGTAGGTAGTGAGTGACAGGTGCCCCCAGTGAGTGACAGGTGCCCCCAGGCTAGGTAGGTAGTGAGTGACAGGGACTCCCAGTGAGTGACAGGTGCCCCCAGGTTAGGTAGGTAGTGAGTGAAAGGTGCCCCAGTGAGTGACAGGTGCCCCCAGGCTAGGTAGGTAGTGAGTGACAGGGACCCCCAGTAAGTGACAGGTGCCCCCAGGCTAGGTAGGTAGTGAGTGACAGGGACCCCCAGTGAGTGACAGGTGCCCCCAGGCTAGGTAGGTAGTGAGTGACAGGGACCCCCAGTAAGTGACAGGTGCCCCCAGGCTAGGTAGGTAGTGAGTGACAGGGACCCCCAGTGAGTGACAGGTGCCCCAAGGCTAGGTAAGTAGTGAGTGACAGGGACCCCCAGTGAGTGACAGGTGCCCCCAGGCTAGGTAGGTAGTGAGTGACAGGGACCCCCAGTAAGTGACAGGTGCCCCCAGGCTAGGTAGGTAGTGAGTGACAGGGACCCCCAGTGAGTGACAGGTGCCCCCAGGCTAGCTAGTGAGTGACAGGGACCCCCAGTGAGTGACAGGTGCCCCCAGGCTAGCTAGTGAGTGACAGGGACCCCAGTGAGTGACAGGTGCCCCCAGACTAGGTAGGTAGTGAGTGACAGGAACCCCCAGTGAGTTACAGGTGCCCCCAGGCTAGGTAGGTCGTGAGTGACAGGGACTCCCAGTGAGTGACAGGTGCCCCCAGGCTAGGTAGGTAGTGAGTGACAGGTGCCCCCAGTGAGTGACAAGTGCCCCCAGGCTAGGTAGGTAGTGAGTGACAGGGACCCCCAGTAAGTGACAGGTGCCCCCAGGCTAGGTAGGTAGTGAGTGACAGGGACCCCCAGTGAGTGACAGGTGCCCCCAGGCTAGGTAGGCAGTGAGTGACAGGGACCCCCAGTGAGTGACAGGTGCCCCCAGGCTAGGTAGGTAGTGAGTGACAGGGACCCCCAGTGACAGGTGCCCCAAGGCTAGGTAGGTAGTGGGTGACAGGGACCCCCAGTAAGTGACAGGTGCCCCCAGGCTAGGTAGGTAGTGAGTGACAGGGACCCCCAGTGAGTGACAGGTGCCCCCAGGCTAGGTAGGTAGTGAGTGACAGGGACCCCCAGTGAGTGACAGGTGCCCCCAGGCTAGCTAGGTAGTGAGTGACAGGGACCCCCAGTGAGTGACAGGTGCCCCCAGGCTAGCTAGGTAGTGAGTGACAGGGACCCCCAGTGAGTGACAGGTGCCCCCAGGCTAGCTAGGTAGTGAGTGACAGGGACCCCCAGTGAGTGACAGGTGCCCCAAGGCTAGGTAGGTAGTGAGTGACAGGTGCCCCCAGTGAGTGACAGGTGCCCCCAGGCTAGGTAGGTAGTGAGTGACAGGGACTCCCAGTGAGTGACAGGTGCCCCCAGGCTAGGTAGGTAGTGAGTGACAGGGACCCCCAGTAAGTGACAGGTGCCCCCAGGCTAGGTAGGTAGTGAGTGACAGGGACCCCCAGTGAGTGACAGGTGCCCCCAGGCTAGGTAGGTAGTGAGTGACAGGGACCCCCAGTGAGTGACAGGTGCCCCCAGGCTAGGTAGGTAGTGAGTGACAGGGACCCCCAGTGAGTGACAGGTGCCCCCAGGCTAGGTAGGTAGTGAGTGACAGGGACCCCCAGTGAGTGACAGGTGCCCCCAGGCTAGGTAGGTAGTGAGTGACAGGGACCCCCAGTAAGTGACAGGTGCCCCCAGGCTAGGTAGGTAGTGAGTGACAGGGACCCCCAGTGAGTGACAGGTGCCCCCAGGCTAGCTAGTGAGTGACAGGGACCCCAGTGAGTGACAGGTGCCCCCAGGCTAGCTAGTGAGTGACAGGGACCCCAGTGAGTGACAGGTGCCCCCAGACTAGGTAGGTAGTGAGTGACAGGAACCCCCAGTGAGTTACAGATGCCCCCAGGCTAGGTAGGTCGTGAGTGACAGGGACTCCCAGTGAGTGACAGGTGCCCCCAGGCTAGGTAGGTAGTGAGTGACAGGTGCCCCCAGTGAGTGCCAGGTGCCCCCAGGCTAGGTAGGTAGTGAGTGACAGGGACCCCCAGTAAGTGACAGGTGCCCCCAGGCTAGGTAGGTAGTGAGTGACAGGGACCCCCAGTGAGTGACAGGTGCCCCCAGGCTAGGTAGGCAGTGAGTGACAGGGACCCCCAGTGAGTGACAGGTGCCCCCAGGCTAGGTAGGTAGTGAGTGACAGGGACCCCCAGTGACAGGTGCCCCAAGGCTAGGTAGGTAGTGGGTGACAGGGACCCCCAGTAAGTGACAGGTGCCCCCAGGCTAGGTAGGTAGTGAGTGACAGGGACCCCCAGTAAGTGACAGGTGTCCCCAGGCTAGGTAGGTAGTGAGTGACAGGGACCCCCAGTGAGTGACAGGTGCCCCCAGGCTAGGTAGGTAGTGAGTGACAGGGACCCCCAGTGAGTGACAGGTGCCCCCAGGCTAGGTAGGTAGTGAGTGACAGGGACCCCCAGTGAGTGACAGGTGCCCCCAGGCTAGGTAGGTAGTGAGTGACAGGGACCCCCAGTGAGTGACAGGTGCCCCAGGCTAGGTAGGTAGTGAGTGACAGGTGCCCCCAGTAAGTGACAGGTGCCCCCAGGCTAGGTAGGTAGTGAGTGACAGGGACCCCTCACCTCCCAGCAGCAGCAGACCTCTCTATCAGTGGGCGACCCGACCTTAGAGCGGGCGGCGGGCGCACCGCAATGCGGAAGTGATGTCACTTCCGCATGAGCGGTGTCCGCTAGGTCCTAGCGCCGGCGCCCGCTCTATCTGGCCGCCCGCTGATGAGGTCTGATGCTGCAGGCGGCCAGGGGGAGAGAGCGGCGACCGAGGGGGAGGCAGCGGGCACCGGTGAAGACCAGACTGGGGGCAAGCACAGCCCGGCGCCTGGGTGCAATGCACCAACAGCACTCGCCCAGGCGCGGCCCTGCCTCCGGCCGCCCAGCACTAGTCGCCGCAATTCTGGAGGGGGAGAGAGGCAGAAGGAGGGGTCCCAGGTGAGGGAGGGGGGGGATATTTCCCCCCTCCCCACCGCTGCCTCCACAGCCCCTCCTTCTAGCCCTGCTTCTCCGTCCGGCTGTGCTGCTGTGGGGGGTCGTGGCGACACCCCCCTGGGTGTCTGACACCCGGTGCGCCCCGCCCCCCTGCGCTCTATTGTAGGGACGCCACTGTGCCACGGATCCCCCTCTGGCATGCCACGGTCCAGGTGTTAGGCCCCTTGAAAAAACGTTTCCATCACTTTTGTGGCCAGAAACAGTCCCTATAAGTTTTAGAATTCGACAGCTTTTTAAAGTCTAGGCCGGTTTGCACAGTTTGCAAACATTATCGGCAAATTCGCATTTGCCGAACAAAAATTTGATTTCCGTGAAATCACGACTGATTACTAGCTGAAGCGTCAGGTTGCATCCAGGGCCGCTATACACATGCTAGATTCTCTACAGAGGCAGTCGTTATCAGCAGGGCCAGATGTCTGGAAAAGGCCACAATGGCTGGGTCTTGGGCAGCAGCAGCCTAAGTGGGCCCCTGAATGTGGAATAGGTTGTTACATATGAAAGAGAAGGCTGCAAATGAGGAGCAATACATGAAAAGAGGAAGCTGATGCCCAGGGGAGAAATACATGAAAGAGAGTACTGTACATGGATGTTAGGCATGGGAGAGGGGGCTGCAAGTGGAATTGGAGGGGGGCTGTTGCACATGGAAGGGGAGCCACAACACACTTGGCCTAAGAGTTGAAAAAGTATAGATGCAGACTTGGTTATCGGCCTTCTTGTCTAAGAAGTGGCATTTTTTAACCTGCTGGGGACCGACGCAGTACAAATCTACAGCGGCCCCCGCCCGCCCCTGCCGCACTCGCCGCTCTGTCCCCGTCGTAATATGCTGCCCTGCCGCCTCTATGACGGCAGAGCACTGTGAGCCGGGCAGGAGCCCTTTTCATTGGCTCCTGGCCCTGTCATTCATGTAAACCAATCCCATTGGCTTACATGGAGTGACAGGGTCAGGAGCCAATGAAAGCGGCTCCTGATCGGCGCACAGCGCTCTGCCGTCATAGCGACGGCAGATAGAGCAGCCTGCGGCAGGGACAGAGCAGCGAGTGCGGCGGGGGCGACGAATTATTGCGGCGATTCATCGGGAAGCGGCGGTTTAGTGTACCAGCAGCCTCTGGTCGTTAAGTGATCAGAGGCTGCTGGTACCAAAGTGGTTAAATAAGCAAACTATTTGAAGCAACTGTTCTTAATTGAAGTAAATAGTGTTTGCTTTCTTGTGACAAATGTTATTTCACAATCTATAGAGCAGCCCTCATCTCATCAAAATTGCTGCTTCATAAAGCCTAATAAAAGTGGGGATCAGTGGAAACAGGTGAAAGCTTAATAAAAGTAGGGATCAGTGGAAACAGGTAAAAGCCTAATAAAAGTGGGGATCAGTGGAAACAGGTGAAAGCTTAATAAAAGTAGGGATCAGTGGAAACAGGTAAAAGCCTAATAAAAGTGGGGATCAGTGGAAACAGGTAAAAGCCTAATAAAAGTGGGGATCAGTGGAAACAGGTGAAAGCCTAATAAAAGTGGGGATCAGTGGAAACAGGTGAAAGCCTAATAAAAGTGGGGATCAGTGGAAACAGGTGAAAGCTTAATAAAAGTGGGGATCAGTGGAAACAGGTGAAAGCCTAATAAAAGTGGGGATCAGTGGAAACAGGTGAAAGCCTAATAAAAGTGGGGATCAGTGGAAACAGGTGAAAGCCTAATAAAAGTGGGGATCAGTGGAAACAGGTGAAAGCTTAATAAAAGTAGGGATCAGTGGAAACAGGTGAAAGCTTAATAAAAGTAGGGATCAGTGGAAACGGGTACAAGCCTAATAAAAGTGGGGATCAGTGGAAACAGGTGAAAGCTTAAAAAAAGTAGGGATCAGTGGAAACAGGTAAAAGCTTAATAAAAGTGGGGATCAGTGGAAACAGGTGAAAGCCTAATAAAAGTGGGGATCAGTGGAAACAGGTGAAAGCCTAATAAAAGTGGGGATCAGTGGAAACAGGTGAAAGCCTAATAAAAGTGGGGATCAGTGGAAACAGGTGAAAGCCTAATAAAAGTGGGGATCAGTGGAAACAGGTGAAAGCCTAATAAAAGTGGGGATCAGTGGAAACAGGTGAAAGCCTAATAAAAGTGGGGATCATTGGAAACAGGTGAAAGCTTAATAAAAGTGGGGATCAGTGGAAACAGGTGAAAGCCTAATAAAAGTGGGGATCAGTGGAAACAGGTGAAAGCTTAATAAAAGTAGGGATCAGTGGAAACAGGTGAAAGCTTAATAAAAGTAGGGATCAGTGGAAACAGGTAAAAGCCTAATAAAAGTGGGGATCAGTGGAAACAGGTGAAAGCTTAATAAAAGTAGGGATCAGTGGAAACAGGTGAAAGCTTAATAAAAGTGGGGATCAGTGGAAACAGGTGAAAGCCTAATAAAAGTGGGGATCATTGGAAACAGGTGAAAGCTTAATAAAAGTGGGGATCAGTGGAAACAGGTGAAAGCCTAATAAAAGTGGGGATCAGTGGAAACAGGTGAAAGCTTAATAAAAGTAGGGATCAGTGGAAACAGGTGAAAGCTTAATAAAAGTAGGGATCAGTGGAAACAGGTAAAAGCCTAATAAAAGTGGGGATCAGTGGAAACAGGTGAAAGCTTAATAAAAGTAGGGATCAGTGGAAACAGGTGAAAGCTTAATAAAAGTGGGGATCAGTGGAAACAGGTGAAAGCCTAATAAAAGTGGGGATCAGTGGAAACAGGTGAAAGCCTAATAAAAGTGGGGATCAGTGGAAACAGGTGAAAGCTTAATAAAAGTGGGGATCAGTGGAAACAGGTGAAAGCCTAATAAAAGTGGGGATCAGTGGAAACAGGTGAAAGCCTAATAAAAGTGGGGATCAGTGGAAACAGGTGAAAGCCTAATAAAAGTGCGGATCAGTGGAAACAGGTGAAAGCCTAATAAAAGTGGGGATCAGTGGGAACAGGTAAAAGCTTAATAAAAGTGGTAATCAGTGGAAACAGGTGAAAGCCTAATAAAAGTGGGGATCAGTGGAAACAGGTGAAAGCCTAATAAAAGTGGGGATCAGTGGGAACAGGTAAATAAGAGACAAACAAATCAAATCAATCGAAAAATAGTGCAGTTCCGAACAAACGCATGCATCTTCATTGCAAAGAATTATGTGCATTTTCTCGTTTGTGCAAAAATTGCAATTGATTTAAAGGGACACTGTAGGGGGGGTCGGGGGAAAATGAGTTGAAGTTACCCGGGGCTTCTAATGGTCCCCCGCAGACATCCTGTGCCCGTGTAGCTACTCACCGATGCTCCGGCCCCGCCTCCGGTTCACTTCTGGAATTTCAGACTTTAATGTCGGAAATGCACTGCGCCTGCGTTGCCGTGTCCTCGCTTCCCCTGATGTCACCAGGAGCACACGGCGCAGGCAAAGACCATACTGCGACTGTGCAGTATGCTCCTGGTGACATCAGCGGGATCGAGGACACGGCAACGCAGGCGTAGTGGTTTTCTGACTTTAAAGTCTGAAATTCCAGAAGTGAACCAGAGGCGGGGCCAGAGCATTGGGGAGTGGCAGCGCGGGCACAGGAAGCCTGCGGGGGACCATTAGAAGCCCCGGGTAACTTCAACTAATTTTCCCCTGACCCCCCTACAGTATTCCTTTAAAGCAAAGGTGTCCCCATTGTCACTTTATAAATATGATGCTGATTTCAAAAAGTTGTGCTATTTCTAGAGAAAGAGTTAGGCCTTTTCCACATTATAAATCGCCAGTGCTATCGTAAGCTCCGGACGATTTATTGAACGTTTTTTAAAATGCTTTTCCCTGTGATTTGTGCTTAGAAAAACACTTTTGCTGAGCGATTAATTTTGACACTTCCTGAAGTTAGTCAGGAAATGGTACAGGTAGCACATTTGCCATTGGAAAGAAAGTTCATTGCTTATGTGAGAACGCTCACATAGAGCGACATTGCACTAGTGCTTTTAAGGCCATTTTTAAAATCGCCAGTGAATAAATAATGAAAACGATCATAGTGTGAACAAGCCTAATGCTGAATACACACGGTGCGTTCCCGCACTCGATTTCCCGCTCGATTCCCGTCGATTCATTTATTTCCAACATGTCCGATTTGAATTTCGATGGATCGTTAGGTCGATTTGGCATACTTTGCATGCGAATCAACCTAACGATCCATCGAAATTCAAATCGGACATGTTGGAAATAAACGAATCGACGGGAATTGAGCGGGAAATCGAGTGCGGGAATGCACCGTGTGTATTCAGCATAATGCCTAGTACACAATATACAATTTTCTGTACGATTTTCTGTAAGATTTACCTGCCAGATCTATCTAACCATCTATCTGCCTAGCAATTAGGCATTGTTCTACTCAGCAGGAGATAACCAGAAGACAATGCACCAGAGATAATGACCAGTCTCTACCAGTACTTTACAGAAAATAATCTAATTACAGAAAATCTAAAGCCGCATCTACACGAGTAGATGCGGCCGTGATGCTCCTCATCAATCGAGCCGCTGATGCGGCTCGATTGATAAGATCCGACAGGACGGATCTCCGCACCGCCGATTCCCTGCTCGCTCCCCGCGAGGGGACAATGGCAGGGAATCGAGCGGAAGATAAGTGGCGCCGGCGGGGACGAGCGGGCACGAGCGGGGAATTGAATGCAGCGCACGCGCGGCGAGCGGGGACGCGGCGGGCACGCGGAAGAGGCGATCCGGCGGCTAATAGTGTAGACGGGGCTTAACAGAAAATATTTTATGGTGTGTACCAGGCATTAGAGTGTTTCATAGACATTTGCTTTAATATTTTTGTTACTGTGGTAGGTGCAGTTTCCTCGTTGTCTCGTCAGAAGCACTTGCATCTCAATGTAGGAATCAAACACCAAATACGCAAACTTCTCCATTTGCCCTCTGGGTAGGTCTTCCTCTTTCACCTACAACACACAACAATGAGCTGAGTAGAGTAGAAGGAAGATTCGCTACGATGTCTTCACAAAAGTTCTTTATCTAGGACATATGCTTGATACAGTCAAACTTCCTAGCTGACATGTTTCGGACCGAGGCCCTTAGTCATAGCTAATTTCACAGCTTCTCAAAGTCAGATTTAAAAAGAGGAAGAAGTAATTGTGGGCGGGGAGACAACACCCAGCAGAGGAGAGGAAAACACCAAGGTTGAAAGCCCACCCACATGCTGTATTCCTCAAACAAGTATACAAACTGAGTAGACATGTGCATTCAGATCAGTGCTGGGCCGAAATTACGCATTAGCGTAATTACGCATCGTAATTCACTACAAATGCACCGTAAGCGTTACGTGTAAGGTTACGGTATTATGCGTAATTAATTACGCGTAGACCGTGGGTTACGTTTTTACGCGTAACAAATTACGCGTAAGACAGTAAACTCCCATTGAAATTACACAGTCTGCCGTAATTGCATAATATTACGCTCCCGTATAATATAAAAAAGCCGCCGACTTTAAGGGTTAATAGCAAAGCCCCCTTAAGTGCTAAGAGCCTCAAATTTGGAGAATATATTAAGGAGATCAGAAGGAATACGAGGAACATTTTTTTTTCAAAAAGACCTTATAGTTTTTGAGAAAATCGATGTTAAAGTTTCAAAGGAAAAATATATACATTTAAAAACCCGCCGAATTTAACGGTTAATAGCAAAGCCTGCTTAAAATTTAGCAACACCAAATTCACAGGGTATATTAAGGGGATCAGTGGGAATAAGAGGAAAACATTTTTTTTCAAAAAGACCTTATAGTTTTTGAGAAAATCGATTTTTAAGTTTCAAGGGCAAAAATGTCTTTTAAATGCGGAAAATGTCAGGTTTTTTTGCACAGGTAACAATAGTGTTTTATTTTCATAGATTCCCCCAAGTGGGAAGAGTTTTACTTACTTCGTTCTGAGTGTGGGAAATATTAAAAAAACGACGTGGGGTCCCCCCTCCCAGACCTCTTTAACCCCTTGTCCCCCATGCAGACTGGGATAGCCAGAATGCGGAGCACCGGCCGCGTGGGGCTCCGCACCCTGACTATACCAGCCCGCATGGTCCATGGATTGGGGGGTCTCGGAAGGGGAGGGGCAGCCAAGCTTTCCCCTCCCCCTCCGAGCCCTTGTCCAATCCAAGGACAAGGGGCTCTTCTCCACCTCCGATGGGCGGTGGAGGTGGAGGCCGCAATTTCCTGGGGGGGTTCATGGTGGCATCTGGGAGTCCCCTTTAAAAGGGGTCCCCCAGATGCCCACCCCCCCTCCCAGGAGAAATGAGTATAGAGGTACTTGTACCCCTTACCCATTTCCTTTAAGAGTTAAAAGTAAATAAACACACAAACACATAGAAAAAGTATTTTAATTGAACAAAAAACATAACCACGAAAAAAGTCCTTTAATATTCTTAATTAACCATTAATACTTACCTGTCCCTTTAAAAGCCAGTTCCCACGCAATATCCTCGGAAATATACTAATCAGTTACAATGTAACAAAGTTATTACAATGTAACAACTTTGTTACTTTGTAACACCACCGCACCCGACGTCACTCGCCGCTCACCCGCCGGCCGCCGCATACACGCTAAGTCCCCGCCGGCTCCCACCGTCCACTCCGCCCACACCTGTCACCCATATACATGCTGGCACCCATGGGTGCCAGCATGTATATAGGTGACATGTGGGAGAGGCGGGGAGGGCAGCGGAGCCGGCGGGGACTTAGCGTCCCTTCACCCGACAGAGCTCTGAGCTATATAGCTCAGAGCTCTCGAAAGCATCTTTGTATTTGGGCTCCAAGGAGCCCCATTGGTCCTTAGCAGACCAATGGGGTTCCTTCAAATCAGAAGGAACCCCATTGGTCTGCTAAGGACCAATGGGGCTCCTTGGAGCCCAAATACAAAGATGCTTTCGAGAGCTCTGAACTATATAGCTCAGAGCTCTGTCGGGTGAAGGGACGCTAAGTCCCCGCCGGCTCCGCTGCCCTCCCCGCCTCTCCCACATGTCACCTATATACATGCTGGCACCCATGGGTGCCAGCATGTATATGGGTGACAGGTGTGGGCGGAGTGGACGGCGGGAGCCGGCGGGGACTTAGCGTGTATGCGGCGGCCGGCGGGTGAGGGGCGATTGACGTCGGGTGCGGTGGTGTTACAAAGTAACAAAGTTGTTACATTGTAATAACTTTGTTACATTGTAACTGATTAGTATATTTCCGAGGATATTGCGTGGGAACTGGCTTTTAAAGGGACAGGTAAGTATTAATGGTTAATTAAGAATATTAAAGGACTTTTTTCGTGGTTATGTTTTTTGTTCACTTAAAATACTTTTTCTATGTGTTTGTGTGTTTATTTACTTTTAACTCTTAAAGGAAATGGGTAAGGGGTACAAGTACCTCTATACTCATTTCTCCTGGGAGGGGGGGTGGGCATCTGGGGGACCCCTTTTTAAAGGGGACTCCCAGATGCCACCATGAACCCCCCCCCCAGGAAATCGCGGCCTCCACCTCCACCGCCCATCGGAGGTGGAGAAGAGCCCCTTGTCCTTGGATTGGACAAGGGCTCGGAGGGGGAGGGGAAAGCTTGGCTGCCCCTCCCCTTCCGAGACCCCCCAATCCATGGACCATGCGGGCTGGTATAGTCAGGGTGCGGAGCCCCACGCGGCCGGTGCTCCGCATTCTGGCTATCCCAGTCTGCATGGGGGACAAGGGGTTAAAGAGGTCTGGGAGGGGGGACCCCACGTCGTTTTTTTTTAATATTTCCCACACTCAGAACGAAGTAAGTAAAACTCTTCCCACTTGGGGGAATCTATGAAAATAAAACACTATTGTTACCTGTGCAAAAAAACCTGACATTTTCCGCATTTAAAAGACATTTTTGCCCTTGAAACTTAAAAATCGATTTTCTCAAAAACTATAAGGTCTTTTTGAAAAAAAATGTTTTCCTCTTATTCCCACTGATCCCCTTAATATACCCTGTGAATTTGGTGTTCCTAAATTTTAAGCAGGCTTTGCTATTAACCGTTAAAGTCGGCGGGTTTTTAAATGTATATATTTTTCCTTTGAAACTTTAACATCGATTTTCTCAAAAACTATAAGGTATTTTTGAAAAAAAAAATTTCCTCTTATTCCTTCTGATCTCCTTAATATATTCTCCAAATTTGAGGCTCTTAGCACTTAAGGGGGCTTTGCTATTAACCCTTAAAGTCGGCGGCTACCTAACATTGATCCATGCGTCAACTTTTCCGCTTGGCAGCATGACCATACGCATTAATTGCTAGTAGGATTTTACGCGTAAGCCTATAACGTAACAACCTGAATTACGGTATTCTTACGCGTAATTGCGTAAGGGCAATGCGTAATTACAGACATGTACCGAAATTGAATGTCTATGCCGTAAGCGTAATTTTGTAATGCGTAATAGCGTAAAATTACGCGTAATGATCCGTAAGCGTAGCTTTTTTTCATTACGACCAGCACTGATTCAGATACAGAAGTTAACTAGCCATGTTCACCTCCGATACAATACCCCAGTAGCCAGTAGGGATGGTCCCAAATCCTTATTTCCGATTCTGAGGAAATTCACATTCCAATCAATGCTGATTCAGCGAATTTCCATTTTCCAATTTCCGAAGAGTCTTTTTTTTTGGTAATTTGTTTGCGTTCTCTTATTGGCCAAATACTTCGGAGTTGACTCTGAATTCTCAGATTGGTCGAATGCTTCGTTCCAAGCTCTGTGATTGGGCTAAATTTAACGAGTTGTGGTAATGCGGTATTTCCAAAGAGCTCCAATTGGAAATGCAGAAATTGAACTTCTGTGGAATCTGATTGAGCACCCCTAGTCGCCAGGTTCCCCCTAGACACTAATGTAAGTAGGCATGTACATCAAGATATAAAAACAAAGCAGTCACCGGTCTACAAATACAAGAACAATGTAGCCAGGAGCAGCATGCAACCATATAAGAGCATTAACAAGGTATGCGCCCCTAGACATCAGTATTAGGTAGTTATGTGAACCCCCAATTTTTAGGAAGCCATATATGTGCATAGATAGTAGCATTGTGTACCCTTAAATAGAAGTAGGTGTGCCCCAAAATAGTAGAATGAGGTAGCAATGTGTGACCACACTCCTCTTCATGCATGAGCGTGGCTCTTCAGGAGCATCCCAGACAGCTCCCGTGGTTGGGAGGAAAGTGTGGGAAGCATCTGGGGATCCAGAGGCTTCACCCTTCTTAGTCATATATCTGATTTTTTTTACCCAAGGTTCTCCTTGGGTTCACTTTAAATAGCCATATCTTCCCCGGGATAGTACAACTAAGTAGTCATACCTGCCCTCTCGATAGTAGCATTAGGTAGCAGCCAGCTCTGCCCCATATTGTTTTATTATTTAGCTTGTCTAGTCCCAAAATAGTAGTATGATGAAGTAGTCATGTTTAGAGATGGCCCGAACGGCCAGAGAACGTGTTTGCGCGAATATTGCAGATTCGTGTTTGCGGCAAAACGCAAACTTTTAGCGAGTTTGACACGCCCTCTATACCACATCATTGGGCTAAATTTTAACCCTCTACATCACAGTCAGCAGACACATGGCAGCCAATCAGGCTGCACTCCCTCCTGGAGCCCTGCAGCAGTGTCGGCCACTTTCTCACTCTGCCTGCTGCTGCTATTAGTGAGAGAAGGGAGAGAGGTTGCTGGAGAGATAGGGAAAGCTTAGTTAGGTCTTGTTAGCTTACTCCTTACTGATATTTGTTGCTGAAAAACACCACCAAAACAGCTTTTTTGAGAGCTAATGTTCTTGTGATGTGTTTTTTTTGTGTGTGGCCCACTGACACTGCATATACAGCATTGTCTGTCGCAGCTGGCTCTTGCTAATTGCTACACTGTGCCAGGCCCAGCACATTCAGTGCATACCTTTTCACTGCACCTGTGTGACTGGACATTGTATCATACCACCAGCAGTCACAGCATACCTTTTCACTACACCTGTGTAACTGCACATTGAATTATAGCAGCAGTACTGCATACCTTTTCACTGCACCTGTGTGACTGCACATTGTATTATAGCAGCAGTCACTGCATACCTTTTCACTGCACCTGTGTGACTGCACATTGTATTATAGCAGCAGTCTCTGCATACATTTTCACTTCACCTGTCTGACTGCACTTTGTATTATAGCAGCAGTCACTGCATACCTTTTCATTGCACCTGTGTGACCGCACATTGTATTATAGCAGCAGTCACTGCATACCTTTTCACTGCACCTGTGTGACTGCACATTGTATTATAGCAGCAGTCAGTGCAAACCTTTCACTGCACCTGTGTGACATCACATTGTATTATAGCAGCAGTTAGTGCATACCTTTTCACTGCACCAGTGTGATGGCACATTGTATTATAGCAGCAGTCAGTGCATACCTTTTCACTGCACCTGTGTGACTGCACATTGTACTATAGCAGCAGTCACTGCATACCTTTTCACTGCACCTGTGTGACTGCACTTTGTATTAAAGCAGCAGTCTCTGCATACCTTTTCACTGCACCTGTGTGACTGCACATTGTACTATAGCAGCAGTCACTGCATACATTTTCACTGCACCTGTGTGACTGCACATTGTATTATACCACCAGTCACTGCATACCTTTTACTGCACCTGTGTGACTGCACATTGTATTATAGCAGCAGTCAGTGCATACCTTTTCACTGTACCAGTGTGATGGCACATTGTATTATAGCAGCAGTCAGTGCATACTTTCACTGCACCTGTGTGACTGCACATTGTATTATAGCAGCAGTCACTGCATTCCTTTTCACTGCACCTGTGTGACTGCACATTGTATTATAGCAGCAGTCTCTGCATACATTTTCACTTCACCTGTGTGACTGCACTTTGTATTATAGCAGCAGTCACTGCATACCTTTTCACTGCACCTGTGTGACTGCACATTGTATTATAGCAGCAGTCACTGCATACCTTTTCACTGCACCTGTGTGACTGCACATTGTATTATAGCAGCAGTCACTGCATACCTTTTCACTGCACCTGTGTGACTGCACATTGTATTATAGCAGCAGTCTCTGCATACATTTTCACTTCACCTGTGTGACTGCACTTTGTATTATAGCAGCAGTCACTGCATACCTTTTCACTGCACCTGTGTGACTGCACATTGTATTATAGCAGCAGTCACTGCATACCTTTTCACTGCACCTGTGTGACTGCACATTGTATTATAGCAGCAGTCAGTGCAAACTTTTAACTGCACCTGTGTGACTTCACATTGTATTATAGCAGCAGTTAGTGCATACCTTTTCACTGCACCAGTGTGATGGCACATTGTATTATAGCAGCAGTCAGTGCATACTTTCACTGCACCTGTGTGACTGCACATTGTATTATAGCAGTAGTCACTGCATACCTTTTCACTGCACCTGTGTGACTGCACATTGTACTATAGCAGCAGTCACTGCATACATTTTCACGGCACCTGTGTGACTGCACATTGTATTATACCACCAGTCACTGCATACCTTTTACTGCACCTGTGTGACTGCACATTGTATTATAGCAGCAGTCATTGCATACCTTTTTACTGCACCTGTGTGACTGCACATTGTATTATACCACCAGCAGTCACTGCATACCTTTTCACTGCACCTGTGTGACTGCAAATTGTATTATAACAGCATACAGTGCATACCTTTTCACTGCAACTGTGTGACTGCACATTGTATTATACCACCAGCAGTCACTGCATACCTTTTCACTGCACCTGTGTGACTTCACATTGTATTATACCACCAGTCACTATATATCTTTCACTGCACCTGTGTGACTTCACATTGTATTATAGCATCAGTCAGTACCTTTCACTGCATCTGTCTTCCTGCACGTTGTATTATACCAGCAGTCAGTACCTTTTACTGCATCTCTGTGACAGTACATTGTATTAGTCAAGTCAGTGAATACCTTTCACTTCATCCCCCCAATATGGACAAAACAACAGGCAAAGGCAGAGCTGGAGGCAGGCCACCCGGCAGCTCTGTTCGAGGGCGCGCTGTCATGATATCGTGCGGCCTCGACCAAAGTACAGAGTTCAGAAGGCACGTGCCATCAACTCCCAAGATTGTCAGGATATAGTTGACTATTTAACACAGAACACCTCATCTTCCTCAGCTTCCGCACGGAACCGTGACATATCTTCCTCCTTCTGCTCTGATTCTGGCACCCACTTAACTCTCAGCTGGCAGTCACCACTGCTACTACTAGCACTAGCATGATGATGATGATATTGCCATGGATGTCACGTGGGTTCCCAATAGACAAGATGAACAGGGGGACAGTTCAGAGGGGGGGTCAGAGAGGAGTAGGAGGAGATGAGTTGCTGAAAGAAGCAGGGGGAGCTCAATGTCAGAAACAGCTTGTGGCAGTGTCCGGCGGCATGTATCGCCACCTATGGACAGCCAGTCAACATGCTCTTCAAGGTCAGCTGCTGCCGCCACCACCAAAGTGCCATCATCCCAGGGCTCAGCGATGTGGAATTTTTCTTGTTCTCTGCCTCAGATGGGAGCAATGCCATCTGTACTCTCTGCCACCAAAAATTGAGTCGTGGACAGACCAAGACCCACGTAGAGACAACTGCCTTACGAAGGCACATGATGAAAAAGCACAAACGGCAATGGAATGACCACCTGAGGAAAAGCAGCACACAAACGCAAAGCCACCCTCTGCCTCCTCTTCCTCCTTCAGGTGCAGCATCTTCAGCCACTTTATCCCTTGCACCTTCACAGCCACCTTTCTCCACTCCACCTCTCACCTTGAGCGGTTCCTGCTCCTCTTCCCACAGCAGCAAGGTGTACGTTAAGGAAATCTTTGAGCGGAAGAAGCCAATGTCTGCCAGTTACCCCCTTGCCCGGCGTCTGACAGCTGGCTTGGCGGAACAGTTAGCTCGCCAGCTGTGATGTTGAAAGGCAAGTGGTGTCATCTCTGCCACACAGGGTTGGGTCAAGGTTAGAGATGGCTCAAACCTCCAATTTTCAGTTCGTGAAACGGTGTGCCCCCCAACACTCTCATATAGACCCTTGCTTTATTGGGATAAGCAAAAGCCCCTTCACCACGGCAAGGTAACGATCACGAAGGGGAATTGACACATGTACATGCCTTTTGTTTTGTTGCTGCAGCAGCAGTGCAGCCAGAAAAATTAGGCATGTACGTGCACCAGAAAGATTATTCTTGTTGTTAGCGGCCTTAAAAATTCAGGAATCCACCTGGAGTTCTGGACCCTGTTGGTGGTGGCGGAGAAGGCAGTCAAGTGGCCTGCAGGCAGAGATACTGTGTGTGGGGACTGACTTAGTCTTTGGGCAGGCAGTCACATGGCGTGCAGGCAGAGATGATGTGTGTGGGGACTGATCCATGCCTCATTCATTTTGATAAAGGTTAGGTACTAAACACTTTTTTGACCTAGGCGACTTCTCTTCTCAGTGACAATGTCTCCAGCTGCGCTGAACGTCCTTTCTGACAGGACGCTTGAGGCAGGGCAAGACAGAAGTTGGATGGCAAATTGTGACAGCTCTGGCCGCAGGTCAAGCCTGCACACCCAGTAGTCCAGGGGTTAATCGCTGCTCAGAATGTCTATATCCACACTTAAGGCCAGGTAGTCGGCTACCTGCCGGTCGAGGCGTTGGTGGAGGGTGGATCCGGAAGGGCTAAGGCGAGACATTGGACTAAAGAATGTCTACATGTCCGACATCACCATGAGATCGCTCGAGTGTCCTGTCCTTGCCTGTGTGGATATGGGAGGAGGAGGAAGATTACTGGCAGTGGCACCTTTATTTGGTTGTGCTGTGACATCACCCTTAAACACAATGTAAAGCATACATGCCAGCTTGTTGTGCAAGTGCTGCATCCTTTCTGCCTTCTGCTAATTTGGTAACATTTCCACCACTTTGTGCTTATACCAAGGGTGTAGTAGTGTTGCCACCCAGTACAGGTCATTCCCCTTGAGTTTTTTTATACGGGGGTCCCTCAACAGGCTGGACGGCATGAAAGATGCCATCTGCACAAAGTCAAATGCTGACCTACTGTCCATCTCCTCTTGCTTTTCCTCAGTGATGTCAGGTAAGTTCTTCTCCTCCCCAAGCCACAAACAATACCACGGGAAAGGTGAGCAGCACAAGCCCCCTGCGATGCCTGCTGCGGTTGTTCTTCCACCTCCTCCTCAAAGCCATCTTCCTCCTCTGACTCCTCTTCCCCAGACGTCTCCTCCTCTTCCTCCCCCCTCCTCTGTGATACCGCAGGTGTTGTTGATGATGCTGCCGCAGATGATGTTTCCAACAACTCTTCCTCCTCTTCCTGTTCACACTCCTCTACAGCTTGATGCACCACTCTACGCATGGCACGCTCCAGGAACAAAACATATGAGATCGCTGATGGCACCTTTACTGTGAATCACCAGGTTTGTCACCTCCTCAAATGGATGCATGAGCCTGCAGGCATTACGCATGAGTGTCCAGTACTTCAGCCAGTAAATGCCCAGCTCCCCAGAGCATGACCTTTCACTGTAACTGTACAGATACTCAATGACGGCTTTCTCCTGTTGTAGCAGGTGGTCAAACATGAGGAGCGTTGAATTCCGAGTCAGGCTATTGCAAATCAAGCACCTAACCGGCAAGTTGCTTCTCCGCTGAATATTGGCCAAGTGCACCATGACCATGTAGGAACACCTGAAATGCCTACACACCTTCCTGGACTGCTTCAGGACCTCCTATAATGCTGGGCATACATGGAGTCTCCTTCTCCTTATCAATCGAGCCGCTGATGGCTCGATTGATAAAATCCGACAGGTCCGATGATCTGCCGGATAGATTCCCTTCTCGATCCCCGCCGGTGGCCAATAGCGGGGAATAGAGCGGCTGATAAGGAGCGCCGGCGGGGATGAGCGGTAATTGATCCACGCGCACACGCGAACGAGCGGGGACGCGGCAGGGGTCAATCTGGCGGCTAATCAGCCACCGGATTGACCCGTGTATGCCCAGCATTAGCCTGGGTACTTACTTACACACAAATCTTTGGATTATAAGATTCAGCACATGTGCCATGCAGGGTACATGTGTCAACTTTCCCAAACTCAAAGCCGACAAGAGATTGCTGCCTTTGTCACGAACCACGTTGACGATCTCCATTTGGTGCGGGGTCAGCCACTGATCCTCCTGTTTGTTCAGAGCAACCAGGAGAGCTGCTCCAGTGTGACTCTGGGCTTTGAGGCAAGACTTGTCCAAAATGGTGTGACACCGTCAAGCATGGCATGCAGCATAGGCCCTGGGGAGCTGGGGGTGTGTAGTTGGAGAGGAGATCGCAGCACCAAGTAGAGTTGCACTGACACTCAGCTGAGGAGGAGGAAGACGATGACAGCGAAGAGGATGTAGCAGGAGGAGTAAGAGGAGAAGGAGAGGAGTAGGCGGCAGGCCTGCCCGCAAGCCAAGGAGGTGTCACAACTAGGTCCGCTGCACAGCCACATACTCCCTGCTTGCAAGCGGTCACCAGGTTCACCCAATGTGCTGTATAAGTAATGTTTCCACACCGCTGAGCCCTGGGAAGATGGCACTTTAGTGGTGCCGGCAGCAGGGGACCTTAAAGGGCATGTTGGCTGGTAGAGATGTCGCAAACCTCCAATTTTCGGCTCGCGAACACCGTTCGTGAACTTTCGCGGAAGATTCGGTTCGTGCGAACTTTCATGAACCGCAATAGACTTCAATGGGGAGGCGAACTTCAAAATTTTAAAAAAAATTTGCTGACTGGAAAAATGATAGAAAAGATGTTTCATGGGGTCCCTGGAGGAAGACATGGTTGAGTAAAATACACATGAAAAGTCCCATAAAAAAATCTGGATTTAATACAGCAGTGTTTTAAGGTCAGAAATCTCACTGAATGTTAAATTGCAGGCCTACACTACTTTATGACATCAGGAATCCTCTCACTCTCCTCCCGGAGGGAGGAGGGTCTCATCTTCCAGGGAATTGTAGTATTTCAAAAGCCAGCTTACATACCATGGCTGGGACTTGAACTCAGGTCTCAGTGTGCGGTAGGTAAATCTTTTAACCACTATACCACCAACAACACTACGTGCTAAAGCCAGCCTAGCATGTACAATTATGATCAATCCAAGAGAAAAATTAGCTTGCTTAATACACGGAATTGTACTATATCAAAAGCCAGCTTACATACCGTGGCTGGGAATTGAACCCAGTTTTCAGTGTGCGGTAGGTAACTCATTTAACCGCTATACCACCAACAACACTGCATGCTGAAGCCAGCCTAGCATGTACCATTATGATCAATCCAAGAGAAAAATTAGCTTGCTTAATCCACGGAATTGTAGTATTTCAAATGCCAGCTTACATACCATGGCTGGGAATTGAACCCAGGCTGGGTTGGGAATTGAACCCAGGTCTCAGTGTGCAGTAGGTAACTCATTTAACCACTATACCACCAACAACACTACATGCTGAAGCCAGCCTCGCATGTACCATTGTGATATACCGAAGAGAAAAATGATCTCTCTCTCTCTCTCTCTCTAGGACTTGATGCCATTGAAGTGAATTTTTTTAGCTTAAAACCATCAACGGATACCGGCAGAATTTCACAGGCAATTTCGGAATTCCGCCAGATTGAAAAACCAATTCCGTTCCGACCAAACTGAACAGAATGACTAATTTCCGCCTGAAATTGCGGAAAATACAATTCCGCGGAAAGCGGTGACCATCCCTACTAGAGAGAGAGAGAGAGAGAGAGAGAGAGAGAGAGAGAGAGAGAGAGATATGAATCTACCTGGCTATCTGGGGTTTTCTTCGGACAGCTGTTGAACACAAAAGGTGAGGCCATGCCTGGGTGGGCTTGAACCCCCAACCTTGCAGTTAACAGCCAAACGCACTAACCAATTGTGCCACACAGACTGTGTACCACAAAGAGTGTGCATGCAGTTGCTGTTGAATGATTTTATGGGGATGTATGTGTGTCTTTTGGAAGGAGGAAGTGAGTCTGCTCCAAGAAGTTTCAGCATGTAGTATTGTTGATGGTATAGTGGTTCAATGAGTTAACTACTGCACACTGAGACCTGGGTTCAATTCCCAGCCCGGGTTCAATTCCCAGCCATGGTATGTAAACTGGCTTTTGATATAGTACAATTCCGTGGATTAAGCAAGCTAATTTTTCTCTTGAATTGATCATAATGGTACATGCTAGGCTGGCTTCAGCATGTAGTGTTGTTGGTAGTATAATGGTTAAATGAGTTACCTACCACACACTGTGACCTGGGTTCAATTCTAGCCACGGAATGTAAGCTGGCTTTTAAAATACTACAATTCCCTGGAAGATGAGACCCTTCTCCCTCCGGGATATAAGGAATAACAATCAGCTAGGAACAAACCTACAAGATCCTAATTAAATTCTCCCTAGCAGAGTCTGTCAGCAGCTGTCCCTTAACTAATTACTAGAGGCAGACGAGTGAGTAAAACAACTGCAGAACCTTGCCTTTTATAAGGGGGGGTGGAGCTCCAAGAGTGAGTGTAGTCTGATTGGTGATAATGTGCCTGCTGACTGTGATGTAGAGGGTCAAAGTTCTGCTCAATGGAGCATTATGGGGCAAATCGAACTTCCGCAAAAGTTTACCTTCGACGGCGAACGCGAACCACCTAAAGTTCTCCTAGAACCGTTCGCGGGCGAACCGTTTGGGACATCTCTACTGGCTGGCTGTCCATAGGTGGCGATACATGCCGCCGGACACTGCCACAAGCTGTTTCTGATGACAAGCTCCCCCTGCTTCTTTCAGCAACTCGTTTCCTCCTACTCCTCTTTGACTCCCCCTCTGAACTGTCTCCCTGTTCATCTTGTCTATTGGGAACCCATGTGACATCCATGGCAGTATCATCATCATCATAATCAACCTCCACAGCTTTGTTTGTATCAGACACCTCCAAAACTGCACCAACAACAGGTACTGCTGCTGCATCATCCTCACACCTTACGTCCATACTGACGCCTAACTCAGACATATGAGGTGGTGTAACATGCTTAGCGCCTTCATCTTATAACAATAATGGCTGTGAATCAGTTAATTCCCCACCAAATAACTTCTGCAAACTGTGCGGATGTGGTGCTAGTAGTAGCAGTGGTGGCTGCCGGCTGAGTGTTAAAGGGAACCTAAACTGAGAAGGATATGGAATTTTCCTTTTAAAATAATACCAGTTGCCTGACTCACATGCTGATCCGGTGTCTCTAATACTTTCAGCCACCGCCCCTGAACAAGCATGCAGATCACGTGCTCTGATTAATGTCCGACTGGATTAGCTGCATGCTTGTTTCAGGTGTGTGATTCAGCCACTACTGCGGCCAAAGAGATCAGCAGAACTACCAGGCAACTGGTATTGTTTAAGCACTTAAAGCGGTTCCGAGATGAAAAACGAACTTTAACAAGTAACTTGTCTATATAACTTAACTAAAGTTTAGATAGTTTACACAGCAAATCTAGCTACAAACAGATTTAATAGAAAATGATTATTTCTTCCTGTGATACAATGACAGCAGCCATGCTGTTTGTAAACATTACACAGAGGGCAGGCGTATCTGCACCATCAGCACTCAAACTGTGAAAAAAAACCTAATTACCCCTCCTCCCTCCTCCCCTCTGCCTTTGAAATCAATGGCTAGTAACACCTCCTCCTCCCCTGCCCACACTGAGCTCCCATGAGCCCTTGCTACTGCCAATGCTCTCTGAAAACCTGTGGTCGTTTTTTTATTTAGCTTATAGGGAATTAGAGTATTAAAACAAAAACAAAAAAGTATTTGGCTTGAGGAATGCCCTATAAAGGAAAGGAACACAATTATGCAATGAGTAAAAGTTCACCTTGGATCCACTTTAAACCCGAAGGGTTGTTTATTTTTTGCATCTGAGCAACTTTCACCTCCCATTCATTTGCCAATAACTTTATCACTACTCGTCACAATGAATTGGTCTATAGCTTGTTTTTTCCTCCACCAATTAGGCTTTAGGGAGTAAAAACAGCTAATTTTAAAAGTTAAAAATGTTTTTATTTAATAAAAAGTGGATGTGGGTGTAGTTTTACTATTTGGCTACAAGATGGCCACAGTTAAAAAGTCCTGGGAGTGATCGATCTCGCTCCCAGGAAGAAGAATGAAGACGGGGAACTTTTTGAACTAAAAAAAACTGCAGTGTCCGATGAGACACTGGCGGTTTTTCTGCAGGGGGCTTAGATCAATGAAAGGGATCTATAATCCCTTTCATTGATCACTGGGCTAACGACCGGCGGTGGGAGCGTGCATGGGAGTACCCGCGGAAGTGTGCAAGGCTCGCGGGAGTGCATGCAGCCCAACTGGACGAGAATGTTCATCCAGTTGGGCTTAAGTGGTTAAAAGGAAACATCCACATCCCTCTCAGTTTAGGTTCCCTTTAAGTGGAGTGACAGAATCAGAGCAGGAGGAGGAAGATATGTCACGGTTCCATGTGGAAGCTGAGGAAGATGAGGTGTTCTGTGTTAATTAGTCAACTATGTCCTGTCAATCTTGGGAGTTGATGGCACGTGCCTTCTGAACACTGTACTTTGGTTGAGGGCCGCACAAAATCACGTCAGCACGACCTCAAACAGACCTGGTGGCCTGCCTTTGGCTCTGCCTCTGCCTTTGCCTGTTGTTTTGTTTATATTTGGGGGAATGAAGTGAAAGGTATGCACTGACTTGACTAATACAATGTGCAGTCACAGATGCAGTGAAAGGTATGCACTGACTGCTGGTATAATACAATGTGCAGGCAGTCACACAGATGCAGTGAAAGGTATTGTTGTAATCAGTGTCTCTGTTATCCTGCTGATGGCTTTTCTGATGAACTGTGCTGTGGACTTCCACGATCAGCCAGCAGGCGTCTCCTGTGCAGCTGAGAACTTTGCAGTTCCCCGGATCGCCAGCAGATGGAACTATAGGAACTTCCTGAAAATCACCTGATCAATGTGCTGCTACTTAATGCCGGAATTCCTAGCAGCACATTGCTAGATCATTTTGTTTGGTTCCCTGCAGTGTTGTGACTCTGGCCATCACTCCTGTATTTTGCACTCCTTGCTTGTCCGACTATTCTCTTGCCTTCTGTCTTGGTACTTCTCATTCCCTCTGATTGCCTGGTTTGATTACTGCCTGTCTTACTTTTCTCTGGTATGCTGAATTGGTTATATGCTTCTGTATATAGTGTGTGATATGCATCATTGTATGCTTTGTATATATTCTGTATAGATAGACTGATATGTTCAGTTAGTTGTGGTGCACCACGTGTAGGTTGTATATAGATTGTATGTGTTTGGTGATCTGTGTTTGTACACATTGCATAATTGTAAATAAACACATTTATCATTTCTACTCCGTTGTACAGACGTTTGTATTTCAGTGTGATCTTCTGGTTTTGTTTAAACCTAAGGGTTGACTATGCTGAAGTCGTGGATCTGCCAGTCTGGGTCTTGTCATGACCACGATCTGCATGGTCAATCGTTACAGGTATACACTGACTGCTGGTATAATACAATGTGCAGTCACACAGATGCAGTGAAAGGTATACACTGACTGTTAGTATAATACAATGTGCAGTCACACAGATGCAGTGAAAGATATACACTGACTGCTGGTATAATACAAAGAGGCCCTGCTGACTGCTGTATAATGATGAGATGAATACACTTGAAATCCTATAATGAGAATCTGTTATGGAGGGCAAGTCTGTCATCCATTCAAGTAAAAGGTATAAACTGACTGGTATAATACAATGTGCAGTCACAGAGATGCAGTGAAAGGTATATACTGACGGCTGGTATAATACAATGTGCAGTCACACAGATGCAGTGAAAGGTACTGACTGCTGGTATAATACAATGTGCATATACAATAAGAGGTAGCGCTCAAGGTGTCTACGTGTTCAACACAATAGCATGTGAGTACTCAAAAATGGCAATAAAGGTTGACCTAAACACATTAAAACTCTAAATTACAGTCCTTGTGCCATTACACTAACTATGCAATCCAGACCAGTAAAGATATTATTCAATTTCTAGATTTGGAGATAATGAGAAATGGAAACAAAATGGGGACTAGAAGCTTCTTTAAGGAAACAGACAGAAATGGGTATATGTCAACTGATAGTTGTCACCACCCAGCTTGGATAAAGGGGGTACCAAGGGGTCAGTTTCTGAGGATGAAACGAAACTGCTCAAACCCACAGGATTTCCACAAACAGGCAGAACTTTTAAAAAGTAGATTTATGGAGAAGGGATATCTAGAGAGAGACCTAGATGGAGAAATTGAAAGGGTAGGTAACTTGGATAGACAAATGTTGTTGGAGGAGAAAGGAGTAGGGGAAAACAAGGGTGAGTATGAACTAGCCTTTATTACAGGTTTTAATACCCAATACAAACAACTCCAGAATATATTCAGACGGCACTGGGGAATTCTGGGGACTGACCTGGTGCTTAGGAATATTATTCCGGTCCAACCGAAGTTTATATATAGAAAGGCCCAGAATTTGAAACAAATTCTTGCACCAAGTTGTGTGGAGCCCAAAAAGGTTCCGCGCATGCAGGGATGGCAAACAGCAGGCTTCTTTCCATGCAGAGGCTGCAAAGCCTGTAGGGAATCAAACGGTATAAAAACCAATCGGGTGGTGTCTTTTAGCAATGGAAAAAGCTTTAAAATTCAGGAATTCATCACTTGCAATGACAGATTTGTGGTGTACCTTGCCTGGTGTAAATGTGGATGGCAATATATTGGTAGGACGACGCGCACCCTCAAGGAGAGGATGGGGGAGCACGTTCGCAATATAGTTAAGGGTTACCCCAACCATGGGGTGTCAGCCCATTTCGGAAGCCATCATGAGTGTAACCCCAAGGAGCTGTCCTTTTGTGGACTACAAAAGATCATTCCAAACTGGAGGGGGTGCAACAAAACCAAAAGGGTTTCACAGGAGGAAACCAAGTGGATTCAACGTATGGGTACCCTAAGACCAGATGGCCTAAACATAGACATTGACCTGGTCTGCTTCCTGGGTGACTAAGGGGTGTGATGTGTGCACATGCACCCTGGACTGGGAGGAGGATTGGGGTGTCATCAAAAGAATGTCTGAGCCAGGAATTGGGGTGCCAATAGAAAATGTGATAGTGAGTCCTATTAAATATGTCGGTAATCCTTATTATTATAGTGGTAGAAGGGAGATTCATATTGGTAATGGAAGGGGGGACATGGAACGTTGATTGATTGGGAGGGCTAGATAATTGGGGTACTCTTAAAGTGTCACATGCAGTGTGACTATAGTATGTAATATGGGATGGGGTGGGGTTTATTGTAAAATTAGTAGTGGGGAGGGTACTTATTCATATACTAAACAAAAGGGGGAGGGGATAGAGATGGGGTACATATATATAATTATGGGGTGATAAGTTGGACTGCATGAGACACAAAGAGCAATGTTGTCATGCTGTTTTCTCTGGTTTTTGAGCAATAGTAATGGGTCTGAATAAAATGGTATGTAATGTTTATGATTTAATAACCATACATTATGGAAATATAGGAAACAATATTATGCACATATCCTGTAAATATGAATTTATGATGTTGTGGAGAACCTGCCAGTTTATGTACAGATGGAGATGATGTTTGTTTTATACAATGTGTTGATGTAGGGTGGTAGCTATTGACTTTGTATGGAAGCATGTGATTCCGGATATGGACTCTAGATGGGGGCAGACTTGCAGGCTTATGGAGGGTCAAATGAGCATGCACGGGATACGTATCAGGCATAAAACAATCCGCTCTACGCATTGGACTCCAGGCCCCTGATGAGTCACCTTGTGACAAAATCGATAGGGCGGAGTTCAATGCGGAAGCGGATCAGAGCAAGCCAGTTAGCGGCGATAGGAGGACACGTGCAGCGTCTCTTCAATCCGTGTGTGCAGCGGAAGTGTTTGGGGATAGACGTGCGGACGAGCCTGCCAGCCTGGCCATCTGAACGGAGGAGAGCCCGTCTTATAAATTACTCCATGCGATGTTTTTATGAGGAATCTGTAAGTGCAATTGCATTTTTACAATAAATGTGTTTTTAGCAGTATTATGCTATGGTAGTTCTTTTTTGATGAGGTTGACAAGACTGGTGAAGAGCCTAGGCTGATCTGTGAAGGTGTTTGCTGGAGAGGTGGGAGACGACCCGGGAACGGTCCCAAGGCGCATATAGACCATTGGTTGGTCTAGGTCAGAGGTGAGTGGACTACAAAGGGTGTTGGTGGAGGTCTGTGCATGTTAATGACAAGCAGAAACACAAGTTGAATACTGCATCCCTGTGGAGAAGAAAACCAGTTTTATAGCAATACTCCCGCACTATTAGGGCTGTAGCACTTGGACTTTTAGTGTAATGGCACAAGGACTGTAATTTAGAGTTTTAATGTGTTTAGGTCAACCTTTATTGCCATTTTTGAGTACTCACATGCTATTGTGTTGAACACGTAGACACCTTGAGCGCTACCTCTTATTGTATACTTTTTTTTGAGAAGAGGAGGCGAACAGGTGCTGTGTAATTGTTATTTATAGCTGGGAGCGCTAACCTCTTTTTTACAGATTATTATATTATAAGAGGAGCGATCTGGCATTACAAATGTACTGGGCCTTGACTTTCTAAGGTGTATGTAATTTCCGTGTGTGGGGGGGGTAGCAATTGTCTCCAGGGTGACGAGGAATTCAAGCTCATTATCCAACTATTGTTGATCTGATTTTTAGGCTAACCAATGGATGCATTTGAGCAAAGAGCTCGCAGGGTGGTCAATCTCGATTAGATATTTGTTGATAGTGGGGAGATAGGGGGCACAATGGAACAGGAATTTAAGAAACTACAGAATGTGATGGTAAAGGAACAGGGCACTTGGTGGGACTTGGCCGCACTAACGAAGTATGACAAAGAAGGTATCATACCTAAAAGATTGAGATGGGATTTGGCAGCTAATGATGGGGAGGATAATGAAGAAAATGATAAAGAATGGAAGGAGTACTTTGATAGGTGCGGCCAGGGTCTTGTCAAGTTGCTAATTAAAAGAAAAAATAAAAGGTTGGAAAGATTGGGAGGAGAAATAGAGGATATTAAAACGAAAATGACCCCCATAAATAACTCCGAGGAGTATAAAAGTAGATCCAAAAGATTGGGTGAAATATTGGAAAAGAATGAGAATGACATCAGAGTAGAAAAACAAAAAAAGTTCCAGCGGGATGCGGATGCTACAAGAAAGAAAGAAACATACAGATGGCAGATAAAGAAAAAAGAGGAAATCAAAGCAGCAGAAATGCAGGCCAAGGCAGAAGAAAATAGACTAAAAAACCAGAGGGCACAAGTGGAAGATAGGGGAGGTGAACAGGGACCACCCCCCAAAAATATACCAGGCCCCAATGGGGAGCAGGGAATGGGGTATGGCCAGTATGGGGGAGAAGGGAGGGGTGGTTGGAATGGGGGGAATAGGGGGTGGGGAGGGAATAGGGGGGTGGGTAGAAGTCCATATAGAGTATTAGATAGGGGACAGGGGAGGGGGTATAGAAATGAATCCTATAATCAGTATAATATACCTACCTTCAATCGCTATGATCCAATAAGACAACAGAAACAAATGGAGCCTTTTTTAGAGATGGCCCCGAGATACGGGGAGAGGGAATGGAGACAGGAGGGAGCGGGGTACTCCACATACCAAAATCACTATGGAAAAAGGGAGCAAGACGAGGCACAAGGGGTGGGAAGAGGGGCAAAAAGGATGAGACAATGATAGGAAAGGGGGTATTTAATATTAGTGGCACAACTCTAAGTTCTAAAGAAATGGAGTTATTGGATAAAGGTTTGAAACATGCACCCAGGAAAGGTATGGACAAATTCACCACGTATATTGACATAAACAAATTTGCACGGAAATTGCACTTGAAAAAGTACTTTGCATGTCGCCCCATTAGAAATCCTAGTAGTGGGGGGCCAGGGAAATATACGCACAGCAATTTACGCACAAAATCCACTTTCAACCCACAAGACTCAAACTATAATGCGATAGAAGTCTTTAAGAATGTGGTAATCAAGGATATGAACCAGATCCCAGAGAAAGGAGTGGGCATGTCAGGGAATTAGCAAAGGAAATGTTAGAAAAAAAGAATTTGGTGGTAAGACCAGCAGATAAGGGGGGAGGGGTAGTGGTGTTAAATAAATCTCAATATAAAACTGAACTGGACAAACTTGTTGGTGACAAAGATGCATATACCCTGCTAAGGGGGGATCCCACTGGTAGATACATGGCAGAGTTGAGGGAGATACTTAGGGAGGGGATGGACAGGGGACTGATCACGGATGAAGAATTCAAATATATTATTCCAGATGTTCCCAGAATACCCATTATATATCAAGTACCAAAAATGCATAAAAGCAAAACAGAACCCCCAGGATGACCCATAGTGAGTGGAATAGGGTCAGTAACCCATAGACTGGGGCAATACCTGGATGAGTTCCTGAAACCTATGGTGGAGAACCTGCCCAACATTTTAAAGGACACTAAGCATATGCTTCAAATAGTAGAAGGTGGGGACCTAGATGGAGAAGAAATAATGGTAACAATGGATGTCTCTTCCCTGTATACAAATATTAAACATGAGCTTGGGTTGGAGGCGGTAGACTATTTTTTTTAAAAAAGAGGCAAAAATAAAAGAGGAACAAAGAATATACATACTAAGACTCTTAAAATTTGCCCTAGAAAGAAACTATTTCTGGCATGATGGCCAATTCTATAATCAGATTAAGGGATGCGCCATGGGGGCCAGTTATGCTCCGAGCCTGGCAAATTTGTTTATGGGGAAATGGGAACAAACAATACTGGAAGGAGGGGGGCCAGTAAGAATGTGGCGTAGATTTATTGATGATCTCTTCTTTATATGGGGGGGTGGACAGGAACCTCTGGAGATGTTTTTGAACACACTTAATGACAACAACCTGGGTTTCTCCCTGACTATGCAATCCAGTAAAGATATTATTCAATTTCTAGATTTGGAGATAATAAGAAATGGAAACAAAATGAGGACTAGAAGCTTCTTTAAGGAAACAGACAGAAATGGGTATATATCAACTGATAGTTGTCACCACCCAGCTTGGATAAAGGGGGTACCAAGGGGTAAGTTTCTGAGGATGAAACGAAACTGCTCAAACCCACAGGATTTCCACAAACAGGCAGAACTTTTAAAAAGTAGATTTATGGAGAAGGGGTTACTAGAGAGAGACCTAGATGGAGAAATTGAAAGGGTAGGTAACTTGGATAGACAAATGTTGTTGGAGGAGAAAGGAGTAGGGGAAAACAAGGGTGAGTATGAACTAGCCTTTATTACAGGTTTTAATACCCAATACAAACAACTCCAGAATATATTCAGACGGCACTGGGGAATTCTGGGGACTGACCTGGTGCTTAGGAATATTATTCCGGTCCAACCGAAGTTTATATATAGAAAGGCCCAGAATTTGAAACAAATTCTTGCACCAAGTTGTGTGGAGCCCAAAAAGGTTCCGCGCATGCAGGGATGGCAAACAGCAGGCTTCTTTCCATGCAGAGGCTGCAAAGCCGGTAGGGAATCAAACGGTATAAAAACCAATCGGGTGGTGTCTTTTAGCAATGGAAAAAGCTTTAAAATTCAGGAATTCATCACTTGCAATGACAGATTTGTGGTGTACCTTGCCTGGTGTAAATGTGGATGGCAATATATTGGCAGGACGACGCGCACCCTCAAGGAGAGGATGGGGGAGCACGTTCGCAATATAGTTAAGGGTTACCCCAACCATGGGGTGTCAGCCCATTTCGGAAGCCATCATGAGTGTAACCCCAAGGAGCTGTCCTTTTGTGGACTACAAAAGATCATTCCAAACTGGAGGGGGTGCAACAAAACCAAAAGGGTTTCACAGGAGGAAACCAAGTGGATTCAACGTATGGGTACCCTAAGACCAGATGGCCTAAACATAGACATTGACCTAGTCTGCTTCCTGGGTGACTAAGGGGTGGGATGTGTGCACATGCACCTTGGACTGGGAGGAGGATTGGGGTGTCATCAAAAGAATGTCTGAGCCAGGAATTGGGGTGCCAATAGAAAATGTGATAGTGAGTCCTATTAAATATGTCGGTAATCCTTATTATTATAGTGGTAGAAGGGAGATTCATATTGGTAATGGAAGGGGAGACATGGAACCTTGATTGATTGGGAGGGCTAGATAATTGGGGTACTCTTAAAGTGTCACATGCAGTGTGACTATAGTATGTAATATGGGATGGGGTGGGGTTTATTGTAAAATTAGTAGTGGGGAGGGTACTTATTCATATACTAAACAAAAGGGGGAGGGGATAGAGATGGGGTACATATATATAATTATGGGGTGATAAGTTGGACTGCATGAGACACAAAGAGCAATGTTGTCATGCTGTTTTCTCTGGTTTTTGAGCAATAGTAATGGGTCTGAATAAAATGGTATGTAATGTTTATGATTTAATAACCATACATTATGGAAATATAGGAAACAATATTATGCACATATCCTGTAAATATGAATTTATGATGTTGTGGAGAACCTGCCAGTTTATGTACAGATGGAGATGATGGTTTGTTTTATACAATGTGTTGATGTAGGGTGGTAGCTATTGACTTTGTATGGAAGCATGTAATTCCGGATATGGACTCTAGATGGGGGCAGACTTGCAGGCTTATGGAGGGTCAAATGAGCATGCACGGGATACGTATCAGGCATAAAACAATCCGCTCTACGCATTGGACTCCAGGCCCCTGATGAGTCACCCTGTGACAAAATCGATAGGGCGGAGTTCAATGCGGAAGCGGATCAGAGCAAGCCAGTGAGCGGCGATAGGAGGACACGTGCAGCGTCTCTTCAATCCGTGTGCGCAGCGGAAGTGTTTGGGGATAGACGTGCGGATGAGCCTGCCAGCCTGGCCATCTGAACAGGGGAGAGCCCGTCTTATAAATTACTCCATGCGATGTTTTTATGAGGAATCTGTAAGTGCAATTGCATTTTTACAATAAATGTGTTTTTAGCAGTATTATGCTATGGTAGTTCTTTTTTGATGAGGTTGACAAGACTGGTGAAGAGCCTAGGCTGATCTGTGAAGGTGTTTGCTGGAGAGGTGGGGGACGACTCGGGAACGGTCCCAAGGCGCATATAGACCATTGGTTGGTCTAGGTCAGCGGTGAGTGGACTACAAAGGGTGTTGGTGGAGGTCTGTGCATGTTAATGACAAGCAGAAACACAAGAAGAAAACCAGTTTTATAGCAATACTCCCGCACTATTAGGGCTGTAGCACTTGGACTTTTAGTGTAATGGCACAAGGACTGTAATTTAGAGTTTTAATGTGTTTAGGTCAACCTTTATTGCCATTTTTGAGTACTCACATGCTATTGTGTTGAACACGTAGACACCTTGAGCGCTACCTCTTATTGTATACATTTTTTTTGAGAAGAGGAGGCGAACAGGTGCTGTGTAATTGTTATTTATAGCTGGGAGCGCTAACCTCTTTTTTACAGATTACATAATACAATGTGCAGTCACACAGATGCAGTGAAAGGTACTGACTGCTGGTATAATACAATGTGCAGTCACACAGATGCAGTGAAAGGTATACACTGACTGCTGGAATAATACCATGTGCAGTCACACAGATGCAGTGAAAGGTATGCACTGACTGGTATATAAAACAGCGTGCTGTCCCACAGATGCAGTGAAAGACATGCAGTCTCTGGTGGTATAATACAATGTGCAGTCACACAGATGCCGTAAAAATGTATGCACTGACTGGTATATAAAACAGTGTACAGTCACACAGATGCCGTGAAAGATATGCAGTGACTGTTGGTATAATACAATGTGCAGTCACACAGATGCAGTGAAAAGGTATGTACTGAATGTGCTGGGCCTGGCACAATATAGCAATTAGCAAGGGCCAGCTGCGACAGACAGGGCTGTATATGCAGTGTCAGTGGCACACACACACACACACACACACACACACACACACACACACACACCACACACACACACACCACACACACACACACACACACACACACACATGCACACCACACCACACACACATACACACCACACACACACCACACATACACACACACGCACACACACACACACACACACACCACACCACACACCACAACACACACACACACACACACACACACACACACACATACACACCACACCACACACACACACACAAACACACACACACGCAAACACACACACACACACACACACCACACATACACACCACACACACACACACACACACACACACACACACACACACACACACACACACACACACACACACACACACACACACACACACACACACACACACACACACAAAACACATTACAAGAACATTAGCTCTCAAAAGAGCTTTTTTTGTGGTGCTTTTCAGCAACAAATATCAACAAGGAGCAAGCTAACAAGACTAGTGAGGATCGTAACCAGCAAAATTATGATTTTTTGTGTAAACTTTCACAATTACGCCTATACCTAATTAGGATTTGCAAACTAAATTGATTTCGTAGTCATTCATAATTCTGCATAAAAAGTTGTGTAATTTTTGTGAAATTTCGCGTAATTTGTGCCGAATTTGGAGGTTAATAGCAAAGCCCCCATACATGCTATTGACACCAAATGTGCTACATACGTTAAAGGGAACAGTGGGTACAAGGGAAAAAATAATTTTCCAAAAAGACCATATAGAAATTGATTTTAAAATGCAAAGAAAAAATGGGTTTTAACCTTTGAAAAATGACAGTTTTTCTTTGTATATTTAATATTGATTTTCTTAAAAACTGCAATGTTTTTTTGAAAAATTATTTTTCTGCCTTGTACCTAATATTCTCCTTAACATATGTACTGTAACGATTGGTGTCAGCAAGAACAGATTTTCTGATTATTGGTGATCTGCAGTATCACCAATAATACAGCTGTTATACCTGATTATGTGGTGATCTGCAGAATCACCAATAATGCGAGTATAGCCAGACACAGGACAACCTGATGTAAAGATAGGTGTTTGGTGCAACAGTAATACAACGTATACAGATCACCTGAGGAGCAGGTGATTCAGACTGTACTGCAGCTACTGGTCACCTGAGGAGCAGGTGATTAAGACTGTACTGTAGCTACTGGTCACCTGAGGAGCAGGTGATTCAGACTGTACTGCAGCTACTGGTCACCTGAGGAGCAGGTGATTCAGACTGTACTGCAGCTACTGGTCACCTGAGGAGAAAGTGATTCAGACTGTACTGCAGCTACTGGTCACCTGAGGAGCAGGTGATTCAGACTGTACTGCAGCTACTGGTCACCTGAGGAGCAGGTGATTCAGACTGTACTGCAGCTGAGGAGCAGGTGATTAAGCTGTACAGAGAATCCCTCACCAGGGACTAGACTCACTGGTGAGGGCAGGAGAGTCAGACAAGCAGATTCGGCAACAAACGGACAGATACGGTACAAAGAAAGAAGGCTAAATCAGAGTAGTGTTCAGGCTGAGTCAGCAACAGGATCAGATAGGCAGAAGCACAGAATCAGTAAGCAGAAGAGTAGTCAAGACTAGCAGAAGGTCATAACAAATAATACAATTCAATTAGTACTTTAGCTATCAACAGAATCTGACTAAGTGTGGATCCCCAGCTCCTGCTGGTTCTAGCAAACTTTGGGATCTGACTGAGGTCTGAGTGCTAACACGTAGCATTTGCAACAGCAGACGAGGAGCTACTGACATGCAGGTCCTATATATACTGAGAGTGCCCCACAGCGCCGCCCCAGTCACTCAGCCAATCAGGAGCACTGCTGGAGTCAGCTGACTGGCCGATCAGCTGACTCCCCTTCTATTCGCATAAAGGTCCTGTCGCCTGGCAAGCGCGCGCTTAGCCCTCAGTTTATGTGCAACTGAAGGACCAGGCAAAACTCCACCATGTAATTGCTCGGCGGAGGCCGCCGGCTGAGACGCGGAGACGGCCGCCATGCCGCTCACCGCTGCGGCGGCATCTCTGCTATCTATTACAGTACCTCCCCCCCTGAGGAGTGGACCCCAGACACTTCTTACACAGCTTTTCAGGGTATAACTCATGAAACTCTCTGTTTAGATCCTCGGCATGCATGCGGCAATCCGGAGCCCAAGTTCACTCTTCCAGGCCATACCCCTTCCAATGGACCAGGTACTGTACAGAATTCTGCACTAATCGAGAATCTAAAAACTTCTCGATCTCATACTCAGATTGGTCGTCAATCATCACGGGGGGGGGGGGGGAGAGGAATCCACATGCACAGCAGGCTTCAGCAAAGAAACATGAAATGATCTTACACCTCTCATGCTGGCTGGGAGATCAATCACATATGTCACGTCATTAATCTTTCTGGACACAGGGTATGGGCCTACAAATCTGGGTCCTAATTTAGGTGATGGTTGCTTTAACGCCAGAGGCCGAGTAGACACCCACAGCATGTCTCCTGGGGAAAACTTCCACTCAACAGACCGCCTTTTATCTGCCTGTTTTTTCTGCGTCGAAGGCTTTTCCCAGATTCCTTTTTACAAGCACCCAAATTTCCTTCAATGCCCTTTGCCAATCCTCTAGAGCCGGAAAAGGGGAAGATGCCACAGGTATAGGAGAGAATTTGGGAGATCTCCCCGAAACCATTTGGAAAGGAGAAAAACCTGAAGAGGAACTCTTCAGATTATTATGCGCAAATTCCTCAAATGGCAGGAACTTTACCCAATCTGACTGCGCATCTGCCACATAACACCTAAGAAATTGCTCCAAGGACTGGTTAACTCTTTCAGTCTATCCATCGGTCTGTGGATGGTAGCCTGATGAAAATGACAGTTCCATACCGAGCTGGTGGCAAAAGGCTCTCCAGAATTTAGACACAAACTGGACTCCCCTATCTGACACCACATTCTCCGGAATGCCATGCAGCCGGAAAATGTGCTGGATGAAGAGATCAGCTAATTCCTGGGCTGAGGGGAGTCCCTTCAGAGGGAAAAAAATGAGCCATTTTACTGAACCTATCAACTACCACTCAGATGACCGACTTGCTCTCAGACCTGGGGAGTTCTCTTACAAAGTCCATAGACAAGTGAGTCCATGGTTCATTTGGCACCGGTAAGGATTGTAGCGTACCTACTGGTGCTTGTTGAGAGGACTTATTTCTGGCACACACAGAGCACTCTCTCACAAACTCTTTGCAATCAAGAGCCAACGAAGGCCACCATACACATCTGGCCAGTAGGTCCTGAGTTCGAGCAGCCCCGGGATGCCCTGCATTCTTATGGACGTGGAACAATTGCAAGAGTTGTAGGTGAAAAGGAAGTGGCACAAACAGAACCCCCTCGGGCTTCCCTTCAGGAATATCTTGCTGGTAAGGCCCTAGGGTAAGTGCCCAGTCTTCCCAGGTCTCCGTGGCTGCCACCACCAGTCTTTGAGGTAAGATGGTCTCAGGGGTTGATGGCTGAACTGTCTCGGGCTCAAAACACCTAGATAATGCATCTGCTTTGACATTCTTACTTCCCGGTGTATGCCGATCAGCTGACTCCAGCTATGCTCCGGATTGGCTGAGTGACTGGGGCAGCGCTGTGGAGCATTCTGGGTATATATAGGACTTGCCGGGCAGTTGCAAGTGGTCTGCTGTTGCAAACATTAACGTGTGAGCGCTCAGACCTGAGTCAGATCCCACAGTGTGTTAGAACCAGCCGGAGTTGGGAATTCACACTGAGTCAGATTTCGTTGATAGCTTTAAAGTACTATTGCTTGCTTCTGTTTATGTGTTAGACTAGTTCCCAGGTGTTGAGACCAAGGACCTCACACCTAAGACTAGGAGATTGCTACATTGCTACTGTTTATGAGTTAGACTAGTTCCCAGGTGTTGAGACCAAGGACCTCACGCAAGACTAGGAGATTGCTACATTGCTACTGTTTATCTGTTAGACTAGATCCCAGGTGTTGAGACCAAGGACCTCACACCTAAGACTAGGACTGAGATACGTTACTGTTACCTGTTATGACCTTTGACTTTCCTGACTACTCTCCTGTTCTCTGATTCGGTACCTCTGCCCATCTGATTACCTGTTGCCAACATTGCCTGTACCTGGATACCGAATCAGTCTTCCGCCTCTGTACTTTATCTGTCTGTGTGTTGCCGACCTGGCTTGTCTGACCTTTCTGGCTGTCACTTAGCCCTTGGGTGATCAGCCTTACTGTACATCTGTGACACTTGCTCTTCAGGTGGTTATTAGCTGCAAGATCAGGCCTATAGTCCCCGGCTCTGGACGAGTTCTGTCCAGATTCTGCAGGTAAATTCTCATCTCTCCGGAGTTCCGATTATTCCATGAAGTTGGGACCCGGTTGTATGCCTCCTAGTGGCCATCTTCATAATCGGTCGGGATCTGAGGGACTGTTAATGCAGGAATACATTAAAGAAAACTTGGGCAAAGGCTTCATCTGTCCTTCCCGGTTACCTGTAACGTATATACCAGGTAGTAAGAACGTCAAAGCGGATGCTCTATCTGGGTGTCTTGAGCCAGGGACAGTTCAGCCTTCAACCCCTGAGACCATCCCACCTCAAAAGGTGGTGTTAGCAGCCACCGAAACCTGTGAGGGCAAAACGCTCTTGGTTAAAAGGAATTTGGGAAAGACTTTCCAGACTCAGAAGAAACAGGCAGATAAGAGACGGTCTGTAGAATGGAAGTTTTCCCCAGGGGACATGGTGTGGGTATCTACTCGGCATTTAGCTTTAAAACAACCCTCACCTAAGCTGGGACCCATATTTGTAGGGCCATACCCAGTGTCCAGAAACATTAATGACGTCACTTATGCAATTGATTTCCCAGCCAGCATGAGAGGTGTGAGATCATTCCATGTGTCTCTGTTAAAGCCTGCGGTGCATGTGGATTCCTCTCCCCCCTCCTTGTGATGGTTGACAACCGACCTGAGTGTGAGATCGAGAGGATTTTGGATTCTTGGTTAGTGCAAAATTCTGTACAGTGTCTGGTCCACTGGAGGGGGTATGGTCTGGAGGAGAGAACTTGGGTGCCGGATTGTCGCATGCATGCTGAGGGATTAAAGAAAGAGTTTCATGACTCACACTCTGAGAAGCCGGGTAGGAAGTGCCCGGAGTCCACTACTCAGGGGGGGGGGGGGGGGAGGGGGGGTACTGTAATGAATAGCGTAGATGCCGCCGCGTGGGCAAACGGCATGGCGGCTATCTCCGCGTTCCAGCCGACGGCTTCTGCCGCGCAGCAACATGCTGCTGGTTCGCCTGGTCCTTCTAGTGCACACAGATTGAGAGCGGCGACAGGACCTTTATGCTGGCAGAAGGAGAGTCAGCTGATCATGCCGATCAGCTGACTCCAGCTATGCTCCGGATTGGCTGAGTGACTGGGCAGTGCTGTGGAGCGCTCTGGGTATATATAGGACTTGCCGGGCAGTTGCAAGTGGTCTGCTGTTGCGAACATTTACGTGTGAACGCTCAGACCTGAGTCAGATCCCACAGTGTGTTAGAACCAGCCGGAGCTGAGAATTCACACTGAGTCAGATTCCGTTGATAGCTTTAAAGTACTATTGCTTGCTACTGTTTATGTGTTAGACTAGTTCCCAGGTGTTGAGACCAAGGACCTCACACCTAAGACAAGGAGATTGCTACATTGCTACTGTTTATGTGTTAGACTAGTTCCCAGGTGTTGAGACCAAGGACCTCACACCTAAGCCTAGGAGATTGCTACATTGCTACTGTTTATCTGTTAGACTAGTTCCCAGGTGTTGAGACCAAGGACCTCACACCTAAGACTAGGACTGAGATACGTTACTGTTACCTGTTATGACCTTTGGCTTTCCTGACTACTCTCCTGTTCTCTGATTTGGTACCTCCGCCCATCTGATTACCTGTTGCCAACATTGCCTGTACCTGGATACCGAATCAGTCTTCCGCCTCTGTACTTTATCTGTCTGTGTGTTGCCGACCTGGCTTGTCTGACCTTTCTGGCTGTCACCTAGCCCTTGGGTGATCAGCCTTACTGTACATCTGTGACACTTGCTCTTCAGGTGGTTACTAGCTGCAAGATCAGGCCTATGGTCCCCGGCTCCTCTGCAGACCATCTTGCAGCACAGTCAGTGGGTCTCTACCTCTCTAAGGTTCACTGGCTGTAGTACAGTCTGATTCCCTGCCTCTCAGGGAATCCTTGGCTGCAGTACAGTCTGTTTCCCTGCTCCTCAGGGAATCCATAGCTGCAGACCAATCCTCATCACATTACTCCAGTCAGTGGTCCCTGCTCTTCAGGTATCCACTGGCTGCAGTACAATCTGATGTCCCGCTCCTCAGGAAATCCTCGGCTGCAGGTCTATCTGAATCACCCTTTCCATTACATATCATTACCTGGCAGCACAGTCAGTGGGACTCTTCCCCTCAGAGGTCCACTGGCTGCAGTGCAATCTGATTCCCTGCTCTCAGGGAATCCTTGGTTGCAGTAGTGTCTGTATCTCCCGCTTCTCGGGAGATAACCTCTCCTATTACTGTTGCACCAAACACTATACCACATTGGGTGTTCTGTGTCTAGCTATACTAGTATTATTGGTGATTCTGCAGATCACCACATAATCAAGTATAGCATCTGTATTATTGGTGATACTGCAGATCACCAATAATCAGAAAAATCTGTGTTGCTGACACCAATCGTTACAGAACAGCAGACCCAAACATTATGGACGCACTGCGTAGTCATGTTGAAGTCCTGACCACCGCGGTCAACGGTCTTTCCGGGGTGATTATTAACCAACAAACCCAGATTACACAACTGTCTGGGGCTGTTCAGGAACTTCAATTGACTATAAATACAGTGCGATCCCCTCCAGTCACGAACCTTCATATGTCCATACCTGAAAAATTTTCTGGCCATAGATCTGACTTTCGGAATTTCAGGAATCGGGTGTTGTCTTATTTTGAGCTGAGGCCTACCTTGTCAGGAACTGAGTCTCACAGGGTAACATTTACAAAGACCCTTTTGTCAGGTGATTCTCAAACATGGGCATATAGCCTTCAGGCAGAACATGAGGTGTTGTCATCAGTTCAGGAATTTTTTAAGGCCATGGCCATTATATATGATGATCTGGATATTGCTTCCACTGCTGAAAGGAAACTCAAAATGCTCAGGCAGGGTTGAGGCTTACGCCGCTGAGTTCAGGAAGTGGGCTGTGTCAGCTAGATGGGGAGCATATGCATTATTAGACTGTTTTCTGGCAGGATTGTCTGATGCAGTTTATAATCTGATGTTAGGACATCCTGAGCCCAAATCTGTAGACGAAGCGATTTTGTTGGCCGTGCGGATAGATCGCCACTTGCACTACCAGAAACAGATTCATGGTAGGAATGCTGTAGGATCTACCTCATACGACTCCTCTCCACCCTCGTCCCCTCCAGATGAGCCGATGCAAATTGGGTACTCTAGATTGATGCAAGTGAAAAAGAATCGCAGAAGGTCAGAAAGACTCGGTCTAGATTGTGCTGAGGAGGGTCACGTTGTCCACAATTGTCCTAGAAAGTCAGGAGAATGCTGTCGCCTAGGGGTAGTCAGAGGTCATACCATAGGCGAACAGTCCTTATCTCTAAACAATAATCGTCTGTACCTTCCTTGTTCCATTACATGGGAGGGTCGGAACAGACCCACAGAAGCCTTTGTGGATTCTGGCACTGCAGCCAATTTTATAGATTATGATTTTGTAAAAAAATTGGAGATTCCCTTGCTCCCTCTAGACCAGCAGATTCTGGTCACGGCAGTGGATGATTCGCCATTACAGTGTAGACAGCCTCTTTTTCAGACCCCCTTGTTGTTGTGTAGTATAGGGGTGTTACATAAAGAGAGATTACATTTCCTTGTTCTGCCAATGACAACCTCCACCATTATTCTTGGTATGCCCTGGTTGCAACTCCACTCCCCTCAGATTGACTGGGCTTCAGGTCAGCTACAGAGTTGGTCAACCCATTGTCATCATTATTGTTTGGAGAGTGTTGCCATTTGCGCTACCAAGATACAGCTCAAAGGGGTGTAAAGGCAGTGTACAGAATTCGCTGACGAGTTCTGTCCAGATTCTGCAGGTAAATTCTCATCTCTCCGGAGTTCCGATTATTCCATGAAGTTGGGACCCGGTTGTATGCCTCCTAGTGGCCATCTTCATAATCGGTCGGGATCTGAGGGACTGTTAATGCAGGAATACATTAAAGAAAACTTGGGCAAAGGCTTCATCTGTCCTTCTCGGTTACCTGTAACGTATACACCAGGTAGTAAGAACGTCAAAGCGGATGCTCTATCTGGGTGTCTTGAGCCAGGGACAGTTCAGCCTTCAACCCCTGAGACCATCCCACCTCAAAAGGTGGTGTTAGCAGCCACCGAAACCTGTGAGGGCAAAACGCTCTTGGTTAAAAGGAATTTGGGAAAGACTTTCCAGACTCAGAAGAAACAGGCAGATAAGAGACGGTCTGTAGAATGGAAGTTTTCCCCAGGGGACATGGTGTGGGTATCTACTCGGCATTTAGCTTTAAAACAACCCTCACCTAAGCTGGGACCCATATTTGTAGGGCCATACCCAGTGTCCAGAAAGATTAATGACGTCACTTATGCAATTGATTTCCCAGCCAGCATGAGAGGTGTGAGATCATTCCATGTGTCTCTGTTAAAGCCTGCGGTGCATGTGGATTCCTCTCCCCCCTCCTTGTGATGGTTGACAACCGACCTGAGTGTGAGATCGAGAGGATTTTGGATTCTTGGTTAGTGCAAAATTCTGTACAGTGTCTGGTCCACTGGAGGGGGTATGGTCTGGAGGAGAGAACTTGGGTGCCGGATTGTCGCATGCATGCTGAGGGATTAAAGAAAGAGTTTCATGACTCACACTCTGAGAAGCCGGGTAGGAAGTGCCCGGAGTCCACTACTCAGGGGGGGGGGGGGGGAGGGGGGGTACTGTAATGAATAGCGTAGATGCCGCCGCGTGGGCAAGCGGCATGGCGGCTATCTCCGCGTTCCAGCCGGCGGCTTCTGCCGCGCAGCAACATGCTGCTGGTTCGCCTGGTCCTTCTAGTGCACACAGATTGAGAGCGGCGACAGGACCTTTATGCTGGCAGAAGGAGAGTCAGCTGATCATGCCGATCAGCTGACTCCAGCTATGCTCCGGATTGGCTGAGTGACTGGGCAGCGCTGTGGAGCACTCTGGGTATATATAGGACTTGCCGGGCAGTTGCAAGTGGTCTGCTGTTGCGAACATTTACGTGTGAACGCTCAGACCTGAGTCAGATCCCACAGTGTGTTAGAACCAGCCGGAGCTGAGAATTCACACTGAGTCAGATTCCGTTGATAGCTTTAAAGTACTATTGCTTGCTACTGTTTATGTGTTAGACTAGTTCCCAGGTGTTGAGACCAAGGACCTCACACCTAAGACTAGGAGATTGCTACATTGCTACTGTTTATGTGTTAGACTAGTTCCCAGGTGTTGAGACCAAGGACCTCACACCTAAGCCTAGGAGATTGCTACATTGCTACTGTTTATCTGTTAGACTAGTTCCCAGGTGTTGAGACCAAGGACCTCACACCTAAGACTAGGACTGAGATACGTTACTGTTACCTGTTATGACCTTTGGCTTTCCTGACTACTCTCCTGTTCTCTGATTTGGTACCTCCGCCCATCTGATTACCTGTTGCCAACATTGCCTGTACCTGGATACCGAATCAGTCTTCCGCCTCTGTACTTTATCTGTCTGTGTGTTGCCGACCTGGCTTGTCTGACCTTTCTGGCTGTCACCTAGCCCTTGGGTGATCAGCCTAACTGTACATCTGTGACACTTGCTCTTCAGGTGGTTACTAGCTGCAAGATCAGGCCTATGGTCCCCGGCTCCTCTGGAGACCATCTTGCAGCACAGTCAGTGGGTCTCTACCTCTCTAAGGTTCACTGGCTGTAGTACAGTCTGATTCCCTGCCTCTCAGGGAATCCTTGGCTGCAGTACAGTCTGTTTCCCTGCTCCTCAGGGAATCCATAGCTGCAGACCAATCCTCATCACATTACTCCAGTCAGTGGTCCCTGCTCTTCAGGTATCCACTGGCTGCAGTACAATCTGATGTCCCGCTCCTCAGGAAATCCTCGGCTGCAGGTCTATCTGAATCACCCTTTCCATTACATATCATTACCTGGCAGTTCAGTCAGTGGGACTCTTCCCCTCAGAGGTCCACTGGCTGCAGTGCAATCTGATTCCCTGCTCTCAGGGAATCCTTGGTTGCAGTAGTGTCTGTATCTCCCGCTTCTCGGGAGATAACCTCTCCTATTACTGTTGCACCAAACACTATACCACATTGGGTGTCCTGTGTCTAGCTATACTAGTATTATTGGTGATTCTGCAGATCACCACATAATCAAGTATGGCATATGTATTATTGGTGATACTGCAGATCACCAATAATCAGAAAAATCTGTGTTGCTGACACCAATCGTTATACTGCCCCTTCCAGCCAATGGCGCCATTCCTCAAAGGCTATCTTAATGGCCAAGAGCTCCCTATTGCCAATATCGTAGTTCCTCTCGGCTGGAGAGAACCTACGAGAAATGAAGGTACAGGGATGTAGTTTGCCTTGAAGTCCAGAGCGTTGAGACAGCACAGCCCCAACCCCAATCTCCGAAGCATCCACCTCAACAATGAAGGGGAAGGTGACATCCACGTGTCTCAAAATGGGAGCAGAACAAAATAACTTTTTCAACGTAGCGAAGGCAGACTGTGCCTCCACTGTCCAATGGTAGGTGTCAGCCCCCTTCTTGGTAAGGTTGGTGAGGGGTGACACTACAGAAGAAAACCCTTTGATGAACTTCCTGTAGTAATTGGCGAAGCCAAGAAATCTTTGGAGTGCCTTCAATCCTACAGGCTGAGGCCACTCCAATACAGCAGAGACTTTTTCAGGATCCATGGAGAGACCTGAAGTGAAAATGATATATCCCAAAAAAGGGACCTTAGTGACTTCAAAGAGGCATTTCTCTAACTTTGCATACAACGAGTTCTGCCTCAATTTTCTTAAAACGAACTTCACATGTTTCCGATGTTCTGTTAGATTGGGTGAGAAAATCAGTATATCATCCAGATACACTAGCACAAATTTCCCCAGAACTTCCCTAAAGACTTCATTGATCAACTCCTGGAAGACGGCAGGAGCATTACACAACCCGAAGGGCATGACCAGATACTCGTAGTGCCCATCGGGCGTGTTGAATGCCGTCTTCCATTCATCACCATCCCTAATGCGTACCAGGTTGTATGCTTCTCGTAGGTCTAGCTTAGAGAACATACTGGCATTAGTCACCTGAGCAAACAAATCGTCAATCAAAGGCAGTGGATAGCGATTTTTCACTGTGATCTTATTTAAACCCTGATAGTCAATACAAGGTCGAAGCCCACCGTCCTTTTTCTGTACAAAAAAAAACCCAGCCCATGCTGGTGACCGGGCAGGACGAATAAAGCCCTTGGCCAAATTTTCTTTAATGTATTCCTGCATAGCCAGCTTCTCTGACCCTGACAGATTATAGAGATGGCCTCTAGGGGGCATACAACCTGATCTTAACTGTATGGGACAGTCGAAGCTCCGGTGTGGCGGGAGTTTCTCTGCTGATTTTGGACAAAACACATCAGAAAATTCTGTGTACTGCACTGGCACCCCTTTCACCTGAACCTTGGTGGTGCAAACAGCAACTTTCTCCAAACAATGATGACAATGGGCTGACCAGCTCTGTAGCTGACCTGAAGCCCAGTCGATCTGAGGGGAGTGTAGTTGCGATTAAGGCATACCGAGGATTATGGTAGAGGTTGCCATTTGAAGGACAAAGAACTGTACTTACTCCTTATGTAGAACCCCTATATTACACAACAATAAGGGGGTCTGGGAGAGAGGCTGTCTACACTGTAACGGAGAGTCATCTACCGCTGTGATCAAAATCTGACGGTCTAAAGGAAGTAAGGGAATCCCCAATTTTTTGAAAAAGTCATAATCTATAAAATTAGCTGCAGAGCCTGAGTCCACGAATGCTTCTGTGGCCGTAGCCTGACCATCCCGGGTAATGGAGCAAGGGAGGAGTAAATGGTTATTATTTAGAGGTAAACACGGCTCACCTAGGGTATTACCTCTGACTACACCTAGGCGGCAGCGTTTCCCGAATTTTTAGGGCAATTCTGGACAATGTGACCCTCCTCAGCACAGTATAGACAGAGTCTTTCTGACCTTCTGCGATTCCTTTCCACTTGCATCAGCCTCGAGTGACCGATCTGCATCGGTTTGTCCTGAGGTGACGAGGGTGGAAAAGAGGCGTAGGAAACAGATCTTACAGCATTTCTCCCACAGGTTTGTCTTTGATAGCGAAGGCGGCGATCAACCCGCACCGCCAATGAAATTGCTTCGTCTGGAGATATAGACTCAGGATGACCTAACATCAACTCAGAAACTGCATCGGATAGTCCTGACAGGAAACAGTCTAATAAAGCATACGTTCCCCATCTAGCTGACACAGCCCACCTCCTAAATTCTGCGGCATAAACCTCCACTGGATTACGACCTTGCCTGAGAGTCTTTAATTTCCTCTCAGCCGTGATAGCAATATCCGGATCATCGTATATAATGGCCATAGCCTTAAAAAACTCCTGAACTGAGGATAATGCCTCATGCCCTGTGTGACTATATTCCCATGTTTGTGAATCTCCTGACAAAAGGGTCTTTATAAAGGTTACCCTCTGGTTCTCAGATCCTGACAGATTGGGCCTCAACTCAAAATAGGATAGCGCACGGTTTCTGAAATTCTGAAAGTCAGATCTATGCCCAGAAAACTTTTCGGGTACCGACATGCGAAGGTCCATGACTGAAGGGGATCGCACTGTATCAATAGTCGTTTGAAGTACCTGTACTGTCCCAGACAGTTGAGTGATCTGAGTCTGTTGGGTATTGATCACCCCGGTAAGATTGTTTACCGCGGTGGTCAGGACTTCAACCTGACTACGAAGTGCGTCCATAATGTTTGGTCTGCTGTTCTGTAACGATTGGTATCAGCAAGAACAGATTTTCTGATTATTGGTGATCTGCAGTATCACCAATAATACAGATGCTATACCTGATTATGTAGTGATCTGCAGAATTACTAATAATGCGAGTATAGCTAGACACAGAACAACCTGATGTAAAGATAGGTGTTTGGTGCAACAGTAATACAACGTATACAGAGCACCCGAGGAGCGGGTGATTCAGACTGTACTGCAGCTACTGGTCACCTGAGGAGCAGGTGATTAAGACTGTACTGTAGCTACTGGTCACCTGAGGAGCAGGTGATTCAGACTGTACTGCAGCTACTGGTCACCTGAGGAGTAGGTGATTCAGACTGTACTGCAGCTACTGATCACCTGAGGAGCAGGTGATTAAGCTGTACAGAGAATCCCTCACCAGGGACTAGACTCACTGGTGAGGGCAGGAGAGTCAGACAAGCAGATTCGGCAACAAACGGACAGATACGGTACAAAGACAGAAGGCTAAATCAGAGTAGTGTTCAGGCTGAGTTGGCAACAGGATCAGATAGGCAGAAGCACAGAATCAGTAAGCAGAAGAGTAGTCAAGACTAGCAGAAGGTCATAACAAATAATGCAATTCAATTAGTACTTTAGCTATCAACAGAATCTGACTAAGTGTGGATCCCCAGCTCCTGCTGGTTCTAGCACTAGCACACTTTGGAATCTGACTAAGGTCTGAGTGCTAACACGTAGCATATGCAACAGCAGACGAGGAGCTACTGACATGCAGGTCCTATATATACTGAGAGTGCCCCATAGCGCCTCCCTAGTCACTCAGCCAATCAGGAGCACTGCTGGAGTCAGCTGACCGGCCGATCAGCTGACTCCCCTTCTATTCGCATAAAGGTCCTGTCGCCTGGTGTGCGCACAGCCCTCAGTCTATGTGCAACTGAGGGACCAGGCAAAACTCCAACATGTAACTGCTCAGCGGAGGCCGCCGGCTGAGACATGGAGACAGCCACCCTGCCGCTCACCTCTGCGGCGGCATCTCGCTATCTATTACATGTACCAATTTTGGTAGCAATAGCATGTATGGGGGCTTTACTATTAACCACTAAAGTTGGCACAACATTACGCAAAATTTCATGAAAATTATGTGAAAAATTACACAAAATTATGAAATACTATTATTACATATGAAATCATTTACGATTTTCCCCAAAAATGTTGCATTACGATTACGATACGTAAATGCAAATTTCTATGCAAAATTTTGCATATGCGAAATTTCGGCTCACCACTGAGCAAGACCTAACTAACGCTTTCCCTGTCTCTGCAGCAACCTCTCCCTTCTCCCACTAGCAGCAGGCAGCAGACAGAGTGAGAACATGGCCGACGCTGCTGCCTTTTATAAGGGGGGGGGGGCTCCAGGAGGGAGTGCAGCCTTATTGACTACCATGTGTCCGCTGACTGTGATGTAGAGGGTCAAAGTTTAGGATGTGGTATAGGATGAGGTATAGGAGGCAGGTTGAACTCGCTATGTGTTCGTGGTTTGCCGCAAACGCGAACCCCGAAAAAGGTCGCTGGTGAACCATTTGTGCCATCTCTATCTGCTGGACACCTCTTAAATGAATCATTAGACTCACCTGTGGTTTAATGCCTGTTAATTAGAATTTTGAAATCTTAAAGAGGAACTGTAACGACAAAACGGCCCCTGGGGGGTACTCACTTAGGGTGGGGGAAGCCTCAGGATCCTAATGAGGCTTCCCACGCCGTCCTGCGTCCCTCGGGGGTCTCGCTGTAGCCCTCCGTACAGCCGTGACGCAATATTTACCTTCCTGGCTCCTGCGCAGGCGCTCTGATGGCTGTCGGCGCCGAAGTAGGCGGAAATACCCGATCGCCGTCGGGTCTGCTTTACTGCGCAGGCGCAAGTTTCCGGCGCCTGCGCAGTAGAGCGGACCCGACGGAGATCGGGTATTTCCGTCTATTTCCATGCCGAAAGTCGCCACAGCGCCCCCGCTGGAGCCAGCAAAGGTAAATATTGAAGCTACAGTCGGCTCTGTCACCGGCTGTTCGGAGGGCTGCAGCGAGACCCCCGTGGGACAGAGGACGGCGTGGGAAGCCTCATTAGGATCCGGAGGCTTCCCCCACCCGAGGTGAGTACCCCCCAGGGGAGGTTTTTGTTGTTACAGAGTCTCTTTAAGTGTGTGGCTTTTCTCGTAAGACTATAATTGAGGTGTACTCATTTTTGCAACATGGGCTTGAAATAATTTGTTAGGAAAATCACTTTTTTGTATGTACAAATCTTGTTTGAAATCAATAGCTCAAATTTGTGGGATTATTTTGTAGTACAGTATCTCATAGAAAATGTTGATACTGAAAGGAAACTACAGGCTTTCTGACAAATGTAGTGGGGTGTACTCATTTATGCTGAGCACTATATATATATATATATATATATATATATATATATATATATATATATATATACCGCTTACGATGATGCCACCGGGCGGAAGTGACGCAGTACCCCAGTCTTCCATATGCGGAAGTAACTATACACCAGTGCGCTCCGCTCCGCCTTGAATGCGGCTCCATGGTAACCATCGGCACACTCATATGACGTACAACTACAGCGCATACACTGCCTGCCCTTCCTACAATTGATTGGGGGTGTTCCGTTCACCACTTAAGCAGCAGGTCAGTAGCACCTAGGCACAAAGGCGCCAGGTGTGACTCTGACATTGTGCTGGTAAGTTCCGCATGGCTTTTTTCTCCCATACTCGCTGATCTTCTAACCTACCTCCACATAACCCCTCTTACCTGCTGAATCTCACTGGCGAACTGAAGGGGGTATTCTGGGTGTCTGGAACCTCCCCCCTGCTCTGAGCTGCGTATTCAGCCAGGGATGCCCGCATAATATAAACAGCCTCATTCTCCCTCCCTTCTTACTTCTCCTTCTTACTTCTGGCTCCTCCCTCCAGCTAATAGAATGAGAGAGGCAGCCGGGCTTCCCCCACAAGGAGATGCAGCCTGCAGTGAGAAAATGTTGATTCTGGAGTCCTCCGACTCTCCACAGCACAGAAGTGTCAGCTAAGCTAGGAGGACTCAGACACCAGTCACTCCAGCCTGCCCTGTGCTGCAGTCTGCAGAAGCTGTGAGTGTGTAACCTCCGACCTGGGAGGAACTGACCTCCTTGTGTTATCAACTCAGCTCTGGTAGAGGTAAATAAGTGCAGCAGATAAGAAAACACAAACAGTAACAAATCAGTCAAGCTGCAAGCACTACTACTATTTCATGATGCCTGACAGAGCTTAGGCTATTTCCTGAATTTTAGCCTATAAATGTGTAAATGCCTTTTCCGTTATAAGTTCCCTGAAGTATCCCCTGAAACGCCTGTCTGTAGTGTAATGTAGGGCAGAAGAGGTTTACTTTATGTACATGATGCAATTAGAGGGCAGGCAAGCTGGTAAATATGCACAGCATGATGCAGAGCTTGCCTGGACTCAGGGTCTGTGGGCAAACATCTGTCTGGTCTCTCCCCATTGTTATAATAACTGCATATGTGGATAAGGTGTTAAACAAGTTGAAAAGTTTTTGACAGTACCTAGACTCCAGGAGGGCTTCTTTCTGACTTGGGTGACAGACTGGCAGGGACAGGAGTCATATTACAGGCAAGTAGCCTCTGTGTGATGTGGGACTGCAATACAGATAAGCTCTCTGCTCCATCTCAGGCTATTCTCAATTTCTCCACTCCTCCTCTCTCTGGGCTAGTGCAACGCCAAAATGACAATAGCAATCGCTAGCAATTTGTGAGTGCGATTTTGTGAAGCGATTTTCAGAGCGATTTTTGAATGAATTGCTCAAAAACATGCTACATGCAGTATACCTAGGATTTTGAAAAAATCACAATGCTGCTGTGGGAACACCCCCATAGGGTAACATTAGCCAAGCGCTTTTCAAATCACTGTTTATTTGAAAAACGCTCAGAAGCCCTCTTGGTGTGCACCAGCCCTCCTTCATTCACCTTTGTTTCCCTCTTCCCCTAGTGCTGGGTGTGTCTTCTTGTCATACAGGAAAGCTAAATAAAAGTGCAATCCTGGTGAGGCAAAATATTATATAGTATTTATATAGCGCCGCCGTCTTCCGCAGATGCATATATCCCTGCATCATATGGGTATCGCTTGCGCTATGTGACACTATGTGGCATATTCCACTGAATTGTCCAAACTAAGTCTATCTCCCAATACTCTCTCGGGGAGTTGTGCCAGCGCTGTCCCCTGTTCACATTTGCTGCAACCAGAAGCCCTCAGAAACACTCGTGTCCTTGAGTACTTCCAAAGATAGGCAGCTCCGTAATACGCCAGCGCACTTTTGTGCATGGGCAGTATGGAGCCACCTGTATTCGGAAGCACTCGGGGACATAAGTACTTCTGGACCTTTCAGGAATCCCCCCCTTAAAAATCCTGCGTTTGCCCCTGGAATCTGTCCACCTTACTTATTAGTATTATTATTATTATTATTTAGTATTTATATAGCGCCGACATATTACGCAGCGCTGTACAATGTATATATATCTTGTCACTAACTGTCCCTCAAAAGAGCTCACAATCTAATCCCCACCATTGCCATATGTCTATATATTATGTAGCGTAAGTACTGTAGTCAAGGGCCAATTTTAGGGGGAGCCAATGAACTTATCCGTATGTTTTTGGAATGTGGGAGGAAACCGGAGTGCCCGGAGGAAACCCACACAGACACGGAGAGAACATACAAACTCTTTGCAGATAGTGCCCTGGCTGGGATTCGAACCAGGGACCCAGCGCTGTAAGGCGAGAGAGCTAACAACTATGCCACCGTGCTGCCCAACAACGTATTACTTATCTTTATATGCAACATATATATGCCTTCCAATCCTACCCCTGCATAAATTCCTATGCCTGCTGAATCTGCTCACTTTACCTAACTACTTATATCCCCATACAACATATACTTGCACATGATATATTGTTCTCACTATTATTATATACAACTCTCACCATAGCATTAAGTGGCTTCAGCCCACATCAGCCAGCACCACCTCCCCCCTGTTACCCCTCCCCTCCTCCCTATCATGTTTACAAAAACACTTCGCACTCATTCTTTCTGTCAGTTAAATTGAATCTTGTCCTGCTACCCCTCCCCCGATTTTTTGTAATAACAACACCCGTCTCAATTTTTCTTACCTAAAAAAAACTCACACCACAATGTAAAAATTGTTTGAATATTTATGCTGTTTGTCTGATCACATACCAATACATGCCTTTTGTTCTTAATAGTGTACTCCTATTTCCACTGCCTGATGAAGCGGGTGTAGACCTGCGAAATGCGTTGTATAAAAACCTTGGAGTGTACTAATAAATTTATTGTTGTCGAACTACACAGTTTTTGTGTTTGCTTGAAGGGGGTAAGTCCACCACTGCCTCCTAAGCAATTTTAAATATCTTAAAGAGAACCCGAGGTGTGTTTAAAGAATGTTATCTGCATACAGAGGCTGGATTTGTCTATACAGCCCAGCCTCTGTTGCTATCCCAAACCCCACTAAGGTCCCCCTGCACTCTGCAATCCCTCATAAATCACAGCCATGCTGTGAGGCTGTGTTTACATCTGTAGTGTCAGTCTCAGCTGCTCCCCCGCCCCCTGCATAGCTCCGGTCCCTGCCCCCGTCCCTTCCCTCCAATCAGCAGGGAGGGAAGGGATGCAGGCGGGGACCGGAGTTCTGCAGGAGGCGGGGAGAGCAGCAGACTGACACTATAGAGATAAACACAGCCAGCTCTGACAAGCTGTTTGTCAGCAGCGTGGCTGTGATTTATGAGGGATTGCAGAGTGCAGGGGGACCTTAGGGGGGTTTGGGATAGCAACAGAGGCTGGGCTGTATAGGCAGATCCAGCCTCTGTATGCAGATAATATTCTTCAAACCCACCTCGGGTTCTCTTTAAATACTGTTTTTATCCTTTTGGCGCCTCTGTTCAGTTTACAATACAAAGTGGTGTACATGTGAGAAGTGGATCGAAAATCATACATCATTCCAAACATTTTTTACAAATAAATAACTGCAAAGTGGGGTGTGCGTAATTATTCGGCCCCTGAGTCAATACTTTGTAGAACCACCTTTTGCTGCAATTACAGCTGCCAGTCTTTTAGGGTATGTCTTAGGGGATTGGATTTAGATCTGGACTTTGACTGGGCCATTCTAACACATAGATATGTTTTGTTTTAAACCATTTTTTAAACCATTCCATTGTTGCCCTGGCTTTATGTTTAGGGTCCTTGTCCTGCTCGAAGGTGAACCTCCGCCCCAGTCTCAAGTCATTTGCAGTCTCCAAGAGGTTTTCTTCCAAGTTTGCCCTGTATTTGGCTCCATCCATCTTCCCATCAACTCTGACCAGCTTCCCTGTCCCTGCTGAAGAGATGAAGCTGCCACCACTATATTGGACAGTGGGGATGGTGTGTTCAGAGTGATGTGCAGTGTTAGTTTTCTGCCACACATAGCGTTTTGCATTTTGGCCAAAAAGTTCAATTTTGCTCTCATCTGACCAGAGCACCTTCTTCCACATGTTTGCTGTGTCCCCCACATGGCTTGTGGCAAACTACAATGTTGGAGCGGGGAGAAGAAGGGAAGAGGCCGGCACTACAGTACACTATGCATGGAGGAGGGATCTTGGCAGTAACTGCAGCCTCTTTCCACGAAAACAGCATGCTCTGGCTTGTAAATAGAGTCACTGTAATATAGATGGAGAGATGCACATAAGTCGGCACTGCTGTACAAATCGTGTCTTTAATCTTCACAAGTGGCATACATCAGAAGAGTTCAAAATTAGAACAACAAGTGAACATACCATATTCTGGAGGCTGTGAGCTGACGGTGGGTGCAGGGCACAGAATAGCCTTACGGCCGTTTCACGCTGGCAATGCGCTTCTACGGAGGCTGAACTGCAAACTGCAAACGAGACTTCTTATGCTTTCTGTTAACAATGCCTTTCTTCTTGCCACTCTTCCATAAAGGCCAACTTTGTACAGTGCATGACTAATAGTTGTCCTATGGACAGAGTCTCCCACCTGAATTGTAGATCTCTGCAGCTCATTCAGAGTTACCATGGGCCTCTTGACTGCATTTCTGATCAGTGCTCTCCTTGTTCGGCCTGTGAGTTTAGGTGGATAGCCTTGTCTTGGTAGGTTTACGCTTGTGCCATACTCCTTCCATTTCTGAATGATCGCTTGAACAGTGTTCCTTGGGATGTTCAAGGCTTTGGAAATCTTTTTGTAGCCTAAGCCTGCTTTAAATTTCTCAATAACTTGATCCCTGACCTGTCTTGGACCTGTCTTGTGTGTTCTTTGGACTTCATGGTGTTGTTGCTCCCAATATTCTCTTAGACAACCTCTGATGCCCTCACAGAACAGCTGTATGTGTACTGACATTAGATTACACACATTAGCACTCGTCAGGCAATGTCTATAGGCAACTGACTGCACTCAGATCAAAGGCGGCCGAATAATTATGCACACGCCACTTTGCAGTTATTTATTTGTAAAACATGTTTGGAATCATGTATGATTTTCGTTCCACTTCTCGTGTGTACATGACTTTGTATTGGTCTTTCATGTGGAATTCCAATAAAATTGATTCATGTTTGTGGCAGTAATGTGACAAAATGTGGAAAACTTCAAGGGGGCCGAATACTTTTGCAACCCACTGTATATATATATATATATATATATATATATATATATATATATATATATATATATAAAATTGGCAAGCGTCTCTGCATCCCGTTTTTTTCCCTGTGTCAGTGCTTTTTGGGACATGTGCAGGGACAAGTGACAAGTCGCAGAGACGCTGCCCACGGTGCCGAGAGCCGGAGGACGGGACCAGAAGGGGCGGGCGTGTGTGCGTGGCGTGGGTCACGGAGGCGTGCGGCGGGCCACCAAGCTGGGGATGGGCCATGGCTACAGAGGTAGGGGTGACTTCAGTCAGCTGGACAGTGTGCTTGTAAGGCTGTGTTTCATGTAGGATTTGAGGCCTTGACCAGGGTTTGAATCACGGCTCAAGCCAGTATGTAAAACAGTAAAGAATCTTTGGAGAAGGCTCCTTAATGATCCTGGATGCCCGTGGAGCGCACTTATGGGGTTGCAGTCCTGCGCAGGACGCAGGTGCAAAACACTTGTGGAGGTGCAACAGGGAGTGCGAATGCATGATGGAGTGCGACTCGACCATAATACAAGGCCATCCAGCGGGGATAGAAGCAGCCCGGGGATACGGCAAGGGATATATATATATATATATATATATATATATATATATATATATATATATATATATATATATATATTATACAGTGGAGGAAATAATTATTTGACCCCTCACTGATTTTGTAAGTTTGTCCAATGACAAAGAAATGAAAAGTCTCAGAACAGTATCATTTCAATGGTAGGTTTATTTTAACATTGGCAGATAGCACATCAAAAGGAAAATTGAAAAAATAACCTGGAAAAGATCGAAAAAAGATAGCAACTGATTTGCATTTCATTGAGTGAAATAAGTTTTTGAACCCTCTAACAATAAAAGACTTAATACTTAGTGGAAAAACCCTTGTTTGCAAGCACAGAGGTCAAACATTTCTTGTAATTGATGACCAAGTTTGCACACATTTTAGGAGGAATGTTGGTCCACTCCTCTTTGCAGATCATCTCTAAATCCCTAAGGTTTCGAGGCTGTCTCTGTGCAACTCTGAGCTTGAGCTCCCTCCATAGGTTTTCTATTGGATTAAAGAGGAACTGTAACGACAAAACGGCCCCTGGGGGGTACTCACCTCGGGTGGGGGAAGCCTCCGGATCCTAATGAGGCTTCCCACGCCGTCCTCCATCCGTCAGGGGTCTCGCTGCAGCCCTCCGTGCAGCGGTGACGTAATATTTACATCTCAAAGCTGTACCTCATCCGGAAACGCTAACCCAGCACCAGCAGCAGTAGGATCGTGGAAGCAGTGCAGCACAGCTGTTGGCATGCGTCAGCAAGCGTTGCTGAAGCTGATCTGCCTTGGGGATAAGCAGCACACAGGGGAGGAAATTTGGAGGGGAATAAAGGAACAGACGGATTTGTGGCTGGCACCGCTGGACCTGAAACCGGCCATGGTTGTGTGTGATAATGGGAGTAATCTCATTCGCGCTTTAAGGTTGGCTAAGCTGACACATGACGAAGAAGAGGAGGAGGTTTGTAAGAAAATGTACTAGCACCAATGGTTCGGTCGATGTGCTGTAATCACCTTTGGAGTCACAAGTCAATGTCCATACACTCCATCAGATTAGCACCATCTAAAAACGGTTTTATTGAACAATCTTCAGTTAAAAATGTTACATCACTTTAAAAGCCACATGTGGGTATGCCTCAGATGACGCACAGGCGTTTCGGGCCAATTCCAGTCCTGACAAAAAGATTGCTTACAACCTATTTATAAGGCCCCCAAGAGGACCACATAGAGAACTGCTCATTAGCATATATACATATTCATCAATAACAAAAGCACCAATCGCATGACAGATATCCAAAACGCGCACGCCATTGGTCCTGTTGTAGCAGGTGGGTTGTGATACTGCGTATACACGCTCCACCCTTATACCTGCTGTATAGGCGGACGCCGTCGGCGGGGAGATGATTGGTTCCCGCATGGGTGATTCCTCCTCCCCCTGTTTTTCCACACAGTGGGCTGTCTGTGAGTCTGTTGGGCAGCTGGGGATTGGACGCCGACCTGGGGACTTTACAAGCGGACGCTGTAGGCTCTCTTTGGATTGGTCACCATTGCCTACATTGAGATTCCGTATAGGGACACGGTGATCCGTATTTATACGCTTTCCTTGGTGTTTTACACAGAAGGCAGCGTTGGGTGAGTGTCCTAAGATATTGGTACATATATATATTAGACTGTGAGATTATGACCACATAATTCTAGTATGTGTAACCATGTTTTGGATATCTGTCATGCGATTGGTGCTTTTGTTATTGATGAATATGTATATATGCTAATGAGCAGTTCTCTATGTGGTCCTCTTGGGGGCCTTATAAATAGGTTGTAAGCAATCTTTTTGTCAGTGTGGGCCTGCCATGATTTGAGAAAGGACTGGAATTGGCCCGAAACGCCTGTGCGTCATCTGAGGCATACCCACATGTGGCTTTTAAAGTGATGTAACATTTTTAACTGAAGATTGTTCAATAAAACCGTTTTTAGATGGTGCTAATCTGATGGAGTGTATGGACATTGACTTGTGACTCCAAAGGTGATTACAGCACATCGACCGAACCATTGGTGCTAGTACATTTTCTTACAAATCGTTTGACTGGAGTGTCGTATAGAGCACAATGGAGAACCTTGGGATGCAAGCATCAAGTAAATCCTTTGCATATTCCAATGAACAAGCAGCCAACATTGTGGCATTGGTCCCCGATGGTGGAGGTTTCCTCAAAAAGCCAGACCTGAAGGTGATTAAGAGAGAGTTGGAGACTGCAAAAAAGAAATATGTTGAAATGGAGCTACATGCAAAGACGCTAGTAGAGTATTATAAAGATGGGAAGATCCCCAGAAATATCCGAGCCCAAGTGGCACCAGTGCTGTTCCCAAAGAATGTTGATTTTTGTGGCAGATGTGAGTTCATCTGGAACCGTGCGGCCTTTGATGCGATGCTGTGCACGGTAGAAGAAATTATGAAGGAACTACTTAAGATTGACAAACAAATCTCCACCTTGACAATCAAATTGGCTGAAAAGATGGAGAAAGATGACTTTGAGAAATACAGGGCACACCTCACATTGATGACCAAAGAATATGAGGCCTCATTAGAGGTGATTAAACGGGGGAAGTTCCATAGGGATACACAGGATTATAGTGTGGGCTATGTCTATAGGTGGCAAAGGGGCCCAGGAGAAGGTTATGCTAGGCACCCTAGACCTGTGAAACCCAGGAACCCCAAGAAAAATCCGAAACCCCGTATACCAAAAGAAGGTGATGAACAGCAGTCGTCTGAATTTTTAGCCTCAACGGACGACCTGACAGGCCAGTCCGACAGCACAAGCGGCGGGGAGGAAAGAGGTACCAGAGAAAGAAACAAAGGGAAACAGAAAGGGGATTCTCAGATGCAATTAACCACTTGAGGACCACAGTCTTTCTACCCCTTAAGGACCGGCCACTTTTTTTCCATTCAGACCACTGCAGCTTTCACGGTTTATTGCTCGCTCATACAACCTACCACCTAAATGAATTTTGGCTCCTTTTCTTGTCACTAATAAAGCTTTCTTTTGGTGCTATTTGATTGCTCCTGCGATTTTTACTTTTTATTATATTCATCAAAAAAGACATGAATTTTGGCAAAAAAATGATTTTTTTAACTTTCTGTGCTGACAATTTTCAAATAAAGTAAAATTTCTGTATACATGCAGCGCGAAAAATGTGGACAAACATGTTTTTAATAAAAAAAACCATTCAGTGTATATTTATTGGTTTGGGTAAAAGTTATAGCGTTTACAAACTATGGTGCAAAAAGTGAATTTTGCCATTTTCAAGCATCTATGACTTTTCTGACCCCCTGTCATGTTTCATGAGGGGCTAGAATTCCAGGATAGTATAAATACCCCCCAAATGACCCCATTTTGGAAAGAAGACATCCCAAAGTATTCACTGAGAGGCATAGTGAGTTCATAGAAGATATTATTTTTTGTCACAAGTAAGGGGAAAATGACACTTTGTGACAAAAAAAAAGAAAAAAAAAAAGAATCCATTTCTTCTAACTTGCGACAAAAAAAAATGAAATCTGCCACAGACTCACCATGCCCCTCTCTGAATACCTTGAAGTGTCTACTTTCCAAAATGGGGTCATTTGTGGGGTGTGTTTACTGTCCTCGCATTTTGGGGGGTGCTAATTTGTAAGCACCCCTGTAGAGCCTAAAGGTGCTCATTGGACTTTGGGCCCCTTAGCGCAGTTAGGCTGCAAAAAAGTGCCACACATGTGGTATTGCCGTACTCAAGAGAAGTAGTAGAATGTGTTTTGGGGTGTATTTTTACACATACCCATGCTGGGTGGGAGAAATATCTCTGTAAATGACAATTTTTTCATTTTTTTTACACACAATTGTCCATTTACAGAGTTATTTCTCCCACCCAGCATGGGTATGTGTAAAAATACACCCCAAAACACATTCTACTACTTCTCTTGAGTACGGCAATACCACATGTGTGGCACTTTTTTGCACCCTAACTGCGCTAAAGGGCCCAAAGTCCAATGAGTACCTTTAGGATTTCACAAGTCATTTTGCGGAATTTGATTTCCAGACTACTCCTCACGGTTTAGGGCCCCTAAAATGCCAGGGCAGTATAGGAACCCCACAAATGACCCCATTTTAGAAAGAAGACACCCCAAGGTATTCCGTTAGGAGTATGGTGAGTTCATAGAAGATTTTATTTTTTGTCAAAAGTTAGCGGAAAATTGATTTTTATTGTTTTTTTCACAAAGTGTCATTTTCCACTAACTTGTGACAAAAAATAAAATCTTCTATGAACTCACCATACTCCTAACGGAATACCTTGAGGTGTCTTCTTTCTAAAATGGGGTCATTTGTGGGGTTCCTATACTGCCCTGGCATTTTAGGGGCCCTAAACCGTGAGGAGTAGTCTGGAAATCAAATTCCGCAAAATGACCTGTGAAATCCTAAAGGTACTCATTGGACTTTGGGCCCTTTAGCGCAGTTAGGGTGCAAAAAAGTGCCACACATGTGGTATCGCCGTACTCGGGAGAAGTAGTACAATGTGTTTTGGGGTGTATTTTTACACATACCCATGCTGGGTGGGAGAAATAACTCTGTAAATGGACAATTGTGTGTAAAAAAATCAAAAGATTGTCATTTACAGAGGTATTTCTCCCACCCAGCATGGGTATGTGTAAAAATACACCCCAAAACACATTGTACTACTTCTCCCGAGTATGGCAATACCACATGTGTGGCACTTTTTTGCACCCTAACTGCGCTAAAGGGCCCAAAGTCCAATGAGTACCTTTAGGATTTCACAGGTCATTTTGCGAAATTTGATTTCCAGACTACTCCTCACGGTTTAGGGCCCCTAAAATGCCAGTTCAGTATAGGAACCCCACAAATGACCCCATTTTAGAAAGAAGACACCCCAAGGTATTCCGTTAGGAGTATGGTGAGTTCATAGAAGATTTTATTTTTTGTCAAAAGTTAGTGGAAAATGACACTTTGTGAAAAAAACAATAAAAATCAATTTTCCGCTAACTTTTGACAAAAAATAAAATCTTCTATGAACTCACCATACTCCTAACGGAATACCTTTGGGTGTCTTCTTTCTAGAATGGGGTCATTTGTGGGGTTACTATACTGCCCTGGCATTTTAGGGGCCCTAAACCGTGAGGAGTAGTCTTGAAACCAAATGTCGCAAAATGACCTGTGAAATCCTAAAGGTACTCATTGGACTTTGGGCCCCTTAGCGTACTTAGGGTGTAAAAAAGTGCCACACATGTGGTACCGCCGTACTCAGGAGAAGTAGTATAATGTGTTTTGGGGTGTATTTTTACACATACCCATGCTAAGTGGGAGAAATATCTCTGTAAATGACAATTGTTTGATTTGTTTTACACACAATTGACCATTTACATAGAAATTTCTCCCACCCAGCATGGGTATGTGTAAAAATACACCCCAAAACACATTATACTACTTTTCCTGAGTACGGCGGTACCACATGTGTGACACTTTTTTGCAGCCTAGGTGCGCTAAGGGGCCCAACGTCCTATTCACGGGTCATTTTGAGGCATTTGTTTTCTAGACTACTCCTCGCGGTTTAGGGCCCCTAAAATGCCAGGGCAGTATAGGAACCCCACAAGTGACCCCATTTTAGAAAGAAGACACCCCAAGGTATTCCGTTAGGTGTATGGCGAGTTCATAGAAGATTTTATTTTTTGTCACAAGTTAGTGAAAAATGACACTTTGTGAAAAAAACCCAATAAAAATCAATTTCCGCTAACTTTTGACAAAAAATAAAATCTTCTATGAACTCGTCATACACCTAACAGAATACCTTGGGGTGTCTTTTTTTCTAAAATGGGGTCACTTGTGGGGTTCCTATACCGCCCTGGCATTTTACGGGCCCAAAACCGTGAGTAGTCTGGAAACCAAATGTCTCAAAATGACTGTTCAGGGGTATAAGCATCTGCAAATTTTGATGACAGGTGGTCTATGAGGGGGCGAATTTTGTGGAACCGGTCATAAGCAGGGTGGCCTTTTAGATGACAGGTTGTATTGGGCCTGATCTGATGGATAGGAGTGCTAGGGGGGTGACAGGAGGTGATTGATGGGTGTCTCAGGGGGTGGTTAGAGGGGAAAATAGATGCAATCAATGCACTGGGGAGGTGATCGGAAGGGGGTCTGAGGGGGATCTGAGGGTTTGGCCGAGTGATCAGGAGCCCACACGGGGCAAATTAGGGCCTGATCTGATGGTTAGGTGTGCTAGGGGGTGACAGGAGGTGATTGATGGGTGTCTCAAGGTGTGATTAGAGGGGGGAATAGATGCAAGCAATGCACTGGCGAGGTGATCAGGGCTGGGGTCTGAGGGCATTCTGAGGGTGTGGGCGGGTGATTGAGTGCCCTAGGGGCAGATAGGGGTCTAATCTGATAGGTAGCAGTGACAGGGGGTGATTGATGGGTAATTAGTGGGTGTTTAGGGTAGAGAACAGATGTGAACACTGCACTTGGGAGGTGATCGGACGTCGGATCTGCGGGCGATCTATTGGTGTGGGTGGGTGATCAGATTGCCCGCAAGGGGCAGGTTAGGGGCTGATTGATGGGTGGCAGTGACAGCGGGTGATTGATGGGTGGCAGTGACAGGGGGTGATTGATGGGTGATTGATAGGTGATTGACAGGTGATCAGTGGGTTATTACAGGGAAGGACAGATGTAAATAATGCCCTGGCGAATTGATAAGGGGGGTCTGAGGGCAATCTGAGCGTGTAGGCGGGTGATTGGGTGCCCGCAAGGGGCAGATTAGGGTCTGATCTGATGGGTAACAGTGACAGGTGGTGATAGGGGGTGATTGATGGGTAATTAGTGGGTGTTTAGAGGAGAGAATAGATGGAAACACTGCGCTTGGGTGGTGATCTGATGTCGGATCTGCGGGCGATCTATTGGTGTGGGTGGGTGATCAGTTTGCCCGTAAGGGGCAGGTTAGGGGCTGATTGATGGGTGGCAGTGACAGGGGTGATTGATGGGTGGCAGTGACAGGGGGTGATTGTTTGGTGATTGACAGGTGATTGACAGGTGATCAGTGGGTTATTACAGGGAAGGACAGATGTAAATAATGCCCTGGCGAATTGATAAGGGGGGGTCTGAGGGCAATCTGAGCGTGTAGGCGGGTGATTGGGTGCCCGCAAGGGGCAGATTAGGGTCTGATCTGATGGGTAACAGTGACAGGTGGTGATAGGGGGTGATTGATGGGTAATTAGTGGGTGTTTAGAGGAGAGAATAGATGGAAACACTGCGCTTGGGTGGTGATCTGATGTCGGATCTGCGGGCGATCTATTGGTGTGGGTGGGTGATCAGTTTGCCCGCAAGGGCGGGTTAGGGGCTGATTGTTGGGTGGCAGTGACAGGGGGTGATTGATGGGTGATAGGTGATTGGCAGGTGATTGACAGGTGATCAGTGGGTTATTACAGGGAAGGACAGATGTAATTAATGCACTGGTAAATTGATAAGGGGGGGGGGTCTGAGGGCAATCTGAGCGTGTGGGCGGGTGATTGGGTGCCCGCAAGGGGCAGCTTAGGGTCTGATCTGATAGGTAACAGTGACAGGTGGTGATAGGGGGTGATTGATGGGTGATTGATGGGTAATTAGTGGGTGTTTAGAGAAGATAACAGATGTAAACAATACATTTGGGAGGTAATCTGACGGCGGGTTTGCGGGCGATCTAATGGTGTGGGTGGGTGATCAGATTGCCCGCAAGGGGCAGGTTAGGGGCTGATTGATGGGTGGCAGTGACAGGGGGTGACAGGGGGTGATTGATGGGTGATAGGTGATTGGCAGGTGATTGACAGGTGATCAGTGGGTTATTACAGGGAAGAACAGATGTAATTAATGCACTGGCGAATTGATAAGGGGGGGTCAGAGGGCAATCTGAGCGTGTTGGCGGGCGATTGGGTGCCCGCAAGGGGCAGATTAGGGTCTGATCTGATAGGTAAAAGTGACAGGTGGTGATAGGGGGTGATTGATGGGTGATTGATGGGTAATTAGTGGGTGTTTAGAGGAGAGAATAGATGTAAACAATGGATTTGGGAGGTGATCTGATGTCGGATCTGCGGGCGATCTATTGGTGTGGGTGGGTGATCAGATTGCCCGCAAGGGGCAGGTTAGGGGCTGATTGTTGGGTGGCAGTGACAGGGGGTGATTGATGGGTGATTGATGGGTGATTGATGGGTGATTGACGGGTGATTGACAGGTTATCAGGGAAGATAGATGCATACAGTACACAGGGGGGGGAGGGGGTCTGGGGGGGGTCTGGGGAGAATCTGAGGGGTGGGGGGGTGATCAGGAGGGGGCAGGGGGCAGGGGGGGGGATAAAAAAAAAATAGCGTTGACAGATAGTGACAGGGAGTGATTGATGGGTTATTAGGGGGGTGATTGGGTGCAAACAGGGGTCTGGGGGGTGGGCAGGGGGGGGTCTGAGGGGTGCTGTGGGCGATCAGTGGGCGGGGGGGGCAGATCAGTGTGTTTGGGTGCAGACTAGGGTGGCTGCAGCCTGCCCTGGTGGTCCCTCGGACACTGGGATCACCAGGGCAGGAGGCAGCCTGTATAATACACTTTGTATACATTACAAAGTGTATTATACACTTTGTAGCGGCGATCGCGGGGTTAACATCCCGCCGGCGCTTCCGTATGGCCGGCGGGATGTTACGGCGGGTGGGCGGAGCCAGTTGCCGGGGGAAGCGCGCGTCATCAATGACGCGATCGCTCCCCCGGCATGCCTAAAGGACGCGCCGCCTGAAGGCGTATTGAGGTCCTTTAGGCGTCCACTTTGCCGCCGCCCATGGGCTGTGGGCGGTCGGCAAGTGGTTAAGGAGGGGAAGATAACTCCGGTCGATCTAGTGGTGAACATTTCAAGTTATACATTGACTGAACCAGAACATCAAATACTCAATCGAGGACTCTCTTTTTGCCCCACTAACTTTCCAGATTTTTTCACGTTAGATTTGGAACTTACGAAGTTCTTCAGAACTTTTAAATTGAAACACTTTTTCAGCAGCAGTTTTTTTGGTAATCCCCAACATAATCAGGGGGGTAATAGGGACTGTTTGAAACTTAAAGAGTGGGGACTGAGAAATATGAGTTCCTTCACCCCATCATCACATGGAGTGATTAACTCATATATAGATAGAGTCAAAGATGATTTGAAATCTTTGAGATCAGATTTTGAGTGTAAAAAGATCAAAAACATTACTAACAACCTTTCTTTGCAGGAACGTAGAGCTATCATGTCCTTGTCATCCAATAAATTGATTACTATAAGAGCAGCTGATAAGGGTGGTGCGGTGGTCGTTATGGATACAGCATTGTACAGGAAAGAAATACTTAGACAATTGAGTGATGAACAAGTGTATGAGAAAATTACCTATGACCCCACTGCAAACATCAAATCCCATATAGGTAGAATTTTGGATGATGCTGAAGGGCAAGGTATTATAGACAGGGACCTTAGAAAGTATTTGTATAGGGATTTCCCTCGGATCCCCATCCTCTATACCCTCCCAAAAATTCACAAGGATGTCCACAATCCCCCCGGACGCCCGATCGTTTCGGGCATTGATTCTATATTTTCTAACATATCGATTTTTCTTGATAGAGTATTGAGACCAATGGTGATCATACTGGAATCATATCTCAAGGATACACAGGATTTTCTGACCACCATCGCAGGGATCGACAACCTGGGGGCTGACTCTCTGCTGGTCACCATGGACGTGAGTAGTCTGTATACCGCAATACCCCATAAGGATGGGGTGGAGGCGGTTGAATTTTTTTTGATGCTTTGTTCAGACTTTGACTCTAGGCAGAAGAGTTTTGTATTGCAATTACTTGAATTGATTTTGAAAAACAACTATTTTCTCTTTGAGTCCTCATTTTACGTGCAGCGGAGGGGCACTGCGATGGGCTCGAACGTGGCCCCTTCCTATGCTAACTTATTTATGGGCTTATACGAGGAGGCGTTTGTCTACTCTAATTCTTTATTTACTAAACATGCCCTGATATGGAAACGTTACATTGACGATATTTTTTTGATTTGGGAGGGGCCACGTTCGAGCCTAGATGCCTTCGTGGCTGTATTGCATGAGAATTGCCCTGCAATTGAACTCACTGTCCATGCTGACCAGCAGAGGGTCAGTTTTTTAGATACTTTGGTAGTTAAGAGGGGAGAAAAGTTGGTGACCGACTTATATGTGAAGGAGACGGATAGAAATTCCGTCCTCCATTTTTCCAGTTTCCATCTACCACATATTAAATACAACATACCTAAAGGTCAATTCAAAAGGATAGAGAGGATTGTAGGGGATCCAGATGTTAGAGCTTTACGCTTAGAGGAGATGACATATAAGTTTTTGGCGAGGGGTTATCCCCCCAATTGCTTACAAACTGATTTCAAGTTCAAGTCTAAGTCGTTTTTTGGAAGGAATAGAGGGTGCATTAAGTTAGGGGTGACAGAAAGAATACCCTGTGTCACTACCTATAATGTTTTATCTGAGAAGGTCGGACATATTATTAACAAACATTGGTCCATGTTAAAACAAGGACTGCCCACGGTCAAAGAATTTCATGATTTACCTTTGTTGTCCTACAAAAAAGCGCCCTCATTAAGGGATAAAATAGTTAAACATGATTTGAGCCCTGCAAAAAGTGAGGTTGTCAGAAGAAATGGAGTATTCCCTTGTTTAGGCTGTCATTTGTGCAGCTATTTAGTGAAGGGGGACACCTTTGCCCACCCCAGCCGGGGGACAAAATACACCATTAGAGGCAGCTTTAACTGTGATTCCAGATTTGTGGTGTATTTGCTGAAATGTCCCTGCGGGCTGGGGTATGTGGGTAAAACGACCCAGCCCCTTAGAGATCGGTTGGCTTCACATAAGTCCAACATCAGGAATAAAAATCGGGAACTCTCTGTCTCTGATCATTTTTGTTCTAAACAACACTCTCTATCACAGCTTAGGGTCCAGGTGATTGAGGGGATACCAGTTCCACGAAGGGGGGGGGGGGGGGACAGACACAAACTTTTAGCTATAAGGGAGAATTATTGGATTAATAAACTTGATACCCTTGCACCCAAGGGTCTTAATAGGGACTACGACTTGGCTATACTAATTTAAATGTGCATATCCACTCGTGTTGATGAATTATGGTTCTATTGGGGATGTGGTCCTTTTCTTACAGACAATGGTTTGTGTGGTGTGGGCAGCTGGAGCCTGACAGGTTGAGTTATTTTTGATAGTTGAGTTTAATCACAGTGTATACTTTTTGAATATGGACATATTGCCCTGCTCTGGCTGTTTTGGCTCTTGCTTCCCACTTCTGCACTATGACCATAGTGGTGACAATCCCCGGTGGCACAGACTTGTTAGACATACCCACGTGGCTAATTTTTTGTATATAGGGGCATGTTTTTTTGATCTGCATTACATGGAGCGGCTGGTGGGCGGTCACGGGGCGTTTACATCGCCTTGGTGACCACGTCGTGCCGTTCTCTTTAACTCCCCTGACGCGGATTTTTCCGGCGTATCTTTGATTGGCTGGGGAGTGATCACGTGGTGTTTACACCACGTGATGTGCCCTGTACCAAGTCCTTGAGCGGACGTCGTCGGCGGTGTTAGGATTGGCGGCCGCATTGACTTATGCGCACGCCATTGGTCCTGTTGTAGCAGGTGGGTTGTGATACTGCGTATACACGCTCCACCCTTATACCTGCTGTATAGGCGGACGCCGTCAGCGGGGAGATGATTGGTTCCCGCATGGGTGATTCCTCCTCCCCCTGTTTTTCCACACAGTGGGCTGTCTGTGAGTCTGTTGGGCAGCTGGGGATTGGACGCCGACCTGGGGACTTTACAAGCTGACGCTGTAGGCTCTCTTTGGATTGGTCACTATTGCCTACATTGAGATTCCGTATAGGGACACGGTGATCCGTATTTATACGCTTTCCTTGGTGTTTTACACAGAAGGCAGCGTTGGGTGAGTGTCCTAAGATATTGGTACATATATATATTAGACTGTGAGATTATGACCACATAATTCTAGTATGTGTAACCATGTTTTGGATATCTGTCATGCGATTGGTGCTTTTGTTATTGATGAATATGTATATATGCTAATGAGCAGTTCTCTATGTGGTCCTCTTGGGGGCCTTATAAATAGGTTGTAAGCAATCTTTTTGTCAGTGTGGGCCTGCCATGATTTGAGAAAGGACTGGAATTGTCCCGAAATGCCTGTGCGTCATCTGAGGCATACCCACATGTGGCTTTTAAAGTGATGTAACATTTTTAACTGAAGATTGTTCAATAAAACCGTTTTTAGATGGTGCTAATCTGATGGAGTGTATGAAGAAGAGGAGGAGGAACAGCTGGAGTTGGAGCAGGAATTTCCTGCCACCACTGACGAGGGCCAGAGCGGTGCACGTTGGACTTCCACAATTCAGCGCGAATGGTCAGCAGAAGCAGACCAGGAAGAAGGTGACGACTATGATGCATCACAACAACTATCACAACGCTCACAAGAGGATGATGAGGATTCTGGTAGGACTCTGGCACACATGGCTCAATTCATGCTAGACTGCATTGAACGCGACCCACGCATTGTGCGCATTCTGGACAACACCAATTACTGGGTTTATACCCTTCTGGATCCACGGTACAAACACAATGTTCCAAAACTGCTTGAAGAAAGAGTCAGACAGGTCAAAATGGAAGAATACCAGCAGGCCCTTGTGGAGACTTTAGAGAAGAGATTGACATCCTCCCCCTCCTCTAGCCAGTTGTACGTCGACAGACTGACTTCCGCAAACCCAGGACGACCAGGAGGGCAGCAAACAACACAAGCCGCAGCTAGTGCCCAAAAGGGAATGGTATCGGCAGTGTCCTTGGAGTGGGAAAATTTTATGACACCCATGCAGCAGCAGCCCACAGAACAGCAAGCGTGCAGATCCACCTCCAACACCGATCGCCTGGAGAAGATGGTCAAGGACTACATGTCAGATGGCGTAGCTGTGTCTAACAATCCATCTGCACCCTTTAACTATTGGGTATCGAAGCTAGACACCTGGCACGAACTGGCAATGTACGCAATAGAGGTGCTGGCTTGCCCGGCAGCCAGCGTTATGTCGGAACGCTGTTTCAGTGCTGCCGGAGGCATCGTCACAGATCGGCGTATCCGCCTCTCCACAGAAAATGCAGACCGTCTGACTCAAATTAAAATGAATCAATCCTGGATTGGAAACGACTACGCAACACTCCAGCACCCCAACCAAGTAACATGACCAATGAACATCTGGGATGGTTTAGCGTTTCCGGTCCCTGTTTATTGAACCTCTCATCTGTATTACATTTATGACTGCATGGCGGCAAAAAGCATTGCTGCTATATCCGCACGCTTTTTGTCCTCATGCAAGGCCTGGGTTGTTGTGTCTCAAAAAGCATGGCCTTCTCCTCCTGCGCCTGCTCCTGTTCCATCACGTGTGCTGCTGCTGCTGGGTTAGCGTTGCCGGTCCCTGTTTATGGAACCTCTCATCTGTATTACACTTATGACTGCATGGCGGCAAAAAGCATTGCTATATCCGCACGCTTTTTGTCCTCATGCAAGGCCTGTGTTGTTGTGTCTCAAAAAGCTTGGCCTTCTCCTCCTGCGCCTGCTCCTGTTCCATCACGTCTGCTGCTGCTGGGTTAGAGTTGCCACGTGGTCCCTGTTTATTGAACCTCTTCTCTTTATTACATTTATGACTGCATGGCGGTACAAAGCATGCTATCCGCACGCTTCTTGTCCTCATGCAAGGCCTGGGTTGTTGTGTCTCAAAGCGTGGCCTTCTCCTCCTGCGCCTCCTCCTGTTCCATCACGTGAGCTGCTGCTGCTGCTGGGTTAGCGTTACCGGTCCCTGTTTATGGAACCTCTTCTCTTTATTTCATTTATGACTGCATGGCGGTATAAAGCATGCTATCCGCACGCTTCTTGTCCTCATGCAAGGCCTGGGTTGTTGTGTTTTAAAAAGCGTGGCCTTCTCCTCCTGCGCCTCCTCCTGTTCCATCACGTGTGCTGCTGCTGCTACTGGGTTAGCGTTACCGGTCCCTGTTTATGGAACCTCTTCTCTTTATTACATTTATGACTGCATGGCGGTAAAAAGCATGCTATCCGCACGCTTCTTGTCCTCATGCAAGGCCTGGGTTGTTGTGTCTCAAAGCGTGGCCTTCTCCTCCTGAGCCTCCTCCTGTTCCATCACGTGTGCTGCTGCTGCTGCTGGGTTAGCGTTACCGGTCCCTGTTTATGGAACCTCTTCTCTTTATTTCATTTATGACTGCATGGCGGTAAAAAGCATGCTATCCGCACGCTTCTTGTCCTCATGCAAGGCCTGGGTTGATGTGTCTCAAAAAGCGTGGCCTTCTCCTCCTGCGCCTCCTCCTGTTCCATCACGTGTGCTGCTGCTGCTGGGTTAGCGTTACCGGTCCCTGTTTATGGAACCTCTTCTCTTTATTACATTTATGACTGCATGGCGGTAAAAAGCATGCTATCCGCACGCTTCTTGTCCTCATGCAAGGCCTGGGTTGTTGTGTCTCAAAGCGTGGCCTTCTCCTCCTGCGCCTCCTCCTGTTCCATCACGTGTGCTGCTGCTGCTGCTGGGTTAGCGTTACCGGTCCCTGTTTATGGAACCTCTTCTCTTTATTTCATTTATGACTGCATGGCGGTAAAAAGCATGCTATCCGCACGCTTCTTGTCCTCATGCAAGGCCTGGGTTGTTGTGTCTCAAAGCGTGGCCTTCTCCTCCTGCGCCTCCTCCTGTTCCATCACGTGTGCTGCTGCTGCTGCTGGGTTAGCGTTACCGGTCCCTCTTTATGGAACCTCTTCTCTTTATTTCATTTATGACTGCATGGCGGTAAAAAGCATGCTATCCGCACGCTTCTTGTCCTCATGCAAGGCCTGGGTTGTTGTGTCTCAAAAAGCGTGGCCTTCTCCTCCTGCGCCTCCTCCTGTTCCATCACGTGTGCTGCTGCTGCTGCTGGGTTAGCGTTACCGGTCCCTGTTTATGGAACCTCTTATCTTTATTTCATTTATGACTGCATGGCGGTAAAAAGCATGCTATCCGCACGCTTCTTGTCCTCATGCAAGGCCTGGGTTGTTGTGTCTCAAAAAGCGTGGCCTTCTCCTCCTGCGCCTCCTCCTGTTCCATCACGTGTGCTGCTGCTGCTGCTGGGTTAGCGTTACCGGTCCCTGTTTATGGAACCTCTTCTCTTTATTACATTTATGACTGCATGGCGGTAAAAAGCATGTTACCTGTGCAAAGAAACATGACATTTTCAGCATTTAAAAGACAGTTTTTCCTTTGAAACTTTACAATCAATTTTCTCAAAAACTATAATCTCTTTTTCAAATATTTTTTTCCCTCTTGTACCCACTCCCAAGGTGCACATACCCTGCTAATTTGGGGTATGTAGCATGTAAGGAAGCTTTACAAAGCACGAAAGTTCGGGTCCCCATTGACTTCCATTATGTTCGGAGTTCGGCGCGAACACCCGAACATCGCGGCGATGTTCGGCGAACGTTCTCAAACCCGAACATCTAGGTGTTCGCCCAACACTACTCAGGATCAGCGGTGACCCGACCAGTAAGAGCGGGCGCCGGACGCACCCGCTCGATATGCGGAAGTGATGTCACTTCCGCATATCAGTGCGGGTGCTGGGTCCTAGCGCCCGCACGATTGGTCACCGGCTCGCCGCCTGATCCTGAGGTCTGAGACTGAGTGACGCAGCGGCGGCGGCTGGAGAGAGCCGCTGCCAGAGGGGGCCGGGCGGAGATCCGTGGCACCCCAGGATAGATTGGGGCACTTGCCCCCCCAAAATAGGGCTAGCGACGCCCCTGTATATATATATTGGCAGTTGCTTAACAAACACAAACAAAAACAATACAAGGAGAGACAGTGTGTCTGCCTGTCTCCTCTCTCCTCTACTCACACACTGACCTGCACTGTGCACATTGCGCTCTCACACTACTGAGCGACTGAGCGAGGAGGGAGGGCGAGAGCCAATGACGTCAGCAGCAGCTGACGTGATGACGAGAGCGGAACGGGGGCCCTTTGGACACCGATGGGTACTTGAAGTGCCTGGTTGACGGTCCGGCCCTGAGGAGTGGTATCCCCAAGCTGAACTCGTGGTGATGCGAGCAATGCGTGCTGCACGCATTTTCACTCACCTCACGGGGTGTCCCGACATTGGACGCCATTCTTCTTCCTCTCCTCCGAGGCTCTGCTTCCCCCTGGTGAGATCGTCGGTAGTCGTCAGCGGCACCCAGAGGACAGAGGGAAAACTGCAGCGCTGGATCCCAGGGAGGTGAGTGAGTGCTGGGCTGCTGCAGAACTTCCTGGCAGCATGATTTTTTCCAGGTTTTAGGATACAAAAGCTTGCAAAAAAACTGCTTTTAGACCCTAAAATCTGGAAATAATCATAATGCCAAGTGGGTTAAGTAGTGTGTCTCAATATTGTAGTATAAGGTGGCCATGTGTGTCACCCAGACAGTAGTATCGGGTTAGGGATGAGCAAAAATGTATGATCATTCTGCAAAGTTTGGAGAAAGCATTATCACAAACTGCATTAAACTCAGTGGGTGGAATTTAAACATATATAGCAAGCCTCTATGCATGTTAGAATGGCTAAATTTGCTAGGTATGTGTAGGAGAGCAGTTGCAATGAGGAAAAAATAAAAGGGTTGCAAAAGACCTTATTATTTTCCACATTCCTTCTGGCCCTTGCTAGCAATTAGTGTTGGGCGAACAGTGTTCGCCACTGTTCGGGTTCTGCAGAACATCACCCTGTTCGAGTGATGTTCGAGTTCGGCCGAACACCTGATGGTGTTCGGCCAAACCGTTCGGCCACATGGCCGAACTAAGAGCGCATGGCCGAACGTTCCCTGAACGATCGGCTAGCGCTGTGATTGGCCAAACGGGTCACGTGGTTCGGACCCGAACGCGCTCTGATTGGCCGAACTGTCACGTGGTTCGGGTAAATAAATACCCGAACCACGTCATATCTCCGCCATTTGTCTGTGGGTTTAGCTTTGGGTAGGCAGGCAGGGTAGTTCGCGCTCCAGCCACTCTAGCCAGGGTCCCCCCAGTCATTGTGTCGCTGCTGGGAATAGTAGTACACCGCTCGCTCAGCCACACTATATAGCATTCTGTTTACTGCCACTCTGTGTACCTCGCTCAGCCACACTATATAGCATTCTGTTTACTGTTCTGTGTCTGCTGGGAATAGTAGTACACCGCTCGCTCAGCCACACTATATAGCATTCTGTTTACTGCCACTCTGTGTACCTCGCTCAGCCACACTATATAGCATTCTGTTTACTGCCACTCTGTGTCTGCTGGGAATAGTAGTACACTGCTCGCTCAGCCACACTATATAGCATTCTGTTTACTGCCACTCTGTGTACCTCGCTCAGCCACACTATATAGCATTCTGTTTACTGCCACTCGGTGTCTGCTGGGAATAGTAGTACACCGCTCGCTCAGCCACACTATATAGCATTGTGTTTACTGCCACTCTGTGTACCTCGCTCAGCCACACTATATAGCATTCTGTTTACTGCCACTCTGTGTCTGCTGGGAATAGTAGTACACCGCTCGCTCAGCCACACTATATAGCATTGTGTTTACTGCCACTCTGTGTACCTCGCTCAGCCTCACTATATAGCATTGTGTTTACTGCCACTCTGTGTACCTCGCTCAGCCACACTATATAGCATTCTGTTTACTGCCACTCTGTGTACCTCGCTCAGCCACACTATATAGCATTCTGTTTACTGCCACTCTGTGTCTGCTGGGAATAGTAGTACACCGCTCGCTCAGCCACACTATATAGCATTCTGTTTACTGCCACTCTGTGTACCTCGCTCAGCCACAGTATATAGCATTGTGTTTACTGCCACTTTGTGTCTGCTGGGAATAGTAGTACACCGCTCGCTCAGCCACACTATATAGCATTGTGTTTACTGCCACTCTGTGTACCTCGCTCAGCCACACTATATAGCATTGTGTTTACTGCCACTCTGTGTCTGCTGGGAATAGTAGTACACCACTCGCTCAGCCACACTATATAGCATTGTGTTTACTGCCACTCTGTGTACCTTGCTCAGCCACACTATATAGCATTGTGTTTACTGCCACTCTGTGTCTGCTGGGAACAGTAGTACACCGCTCACCCGCCACTGTATAGCATTGTGCTCTGTGTCGCTGCTGGCAATAGTGGTACACCGCTCACCCACCACTGTATAGCATTTCTGTACTGCCACTGTACTGCTGCCAGTCAGCGTGTACTTTAAGGATAAGTGAAATGAGGAAGAAATCCGGTGAAAGAGGGAGGGGCAAGGGAAGAGGTGTTTCCCCTGACGGTTCACGTACAGGCCACAGGGGAGCACCCAAGAAAACCCACTCAATACCGCCCATGTTGTCCAGGACAACAACCCTCACAAATCCAAAAGAACAGGACCAGATAATTACTTGGATGACCTCTCAAGCGTCCAGCAGTGGGTTAAGCAGAACCAGCACATCACGCACGAGGTCCGAGTCCTCAGCCAGTTACAAGGAGCCAGTGGGCACAAAGCTGACACAACCGGCAGCGACACCACGCACACAACTGCCAGATAACCAGTCCGATGAATTACCTCAGGACACAATGGGGTATTCGCAGGAGCTATTCCCAGCCCAACAAACTTCCACCTTTCAAAGGTCAATGGAGGAAAAGCCAGAAATGTTGTGCCCGGATTCACAATCATTAACTGTGGGAAATGCACCGCGCACTGAAATACAAGGCGAGTCCGAGGAGGACTCAGAAACCCAAATCCCAGAGCAAGTTGGGCAGGAGGGGTTGCAATTGCAGGAGGTCGGCCGACAAGATCTGGAAGACGACGTTGGAGTGAGCTGTGCAGAGGTTGTTCTGGGGAGCTCTACTCCACGGCGGCGGCCCCCCACAATGACATATGATGAGTTTCAGGAGATGGAAGAGGAGGGTATGGACAATGTGGACATAGACCCAGATTTTGTTTGTGAACGAGAACATCGCCGTCGTAGCAGCAGCACAGATGAGTCTGTTTAAGAACCCACTGCTGCCCGAGTTCGCCTTGTGCCACAAGGTAGGCGGCGCGCAATTTCAGGCACCACAAGCGTGGAAGTTCAAGTGAGAGGCAAAAGAGGCGCAAACAGAAATCGCCAGCAAGGCAGGTGCTCCAAAGTCTGGGCTTTCTTTGAAGACTGCACTGAGGATGGTACTATGGCGATTTGCAAGGTGTGCAAGACCCGCCTGAGCAGGGGGAAAAGTATTAACAACCTCTCCACCACCAGCATGAGCCGCCACATGCTATCCAAACATCCCACTCTGTGGGCAAACGCGGCAGGACAGGGTACCAGCAACACTGCCTCCCTTGGGGTCACCAGACTCACCACCAGACCCGCCTCAGCAGCAGCAGTAGCCCAGCCATTGCGTGGTTCACAACATTCACAAACATCAGACGCTGACACTGTCACTTTCCGGAGTAGTGCTCTTGAGGTCTCCCAGTGTTCATCAAACACAACTACCAACAGCCCTTCAGTGTGCAGCCCTACGATTCAGTTGTCTGTCTCGGAGATGTTTGATCGCAAGAGGAAATTGCCAGCAAATGACCCCCGGGCCGTGGCAGTAACAGCCAGCATAGCCAAGCTTCTGGCCTGCGAAATGCTGCCATATCGAGTGGTGGAGACAAACAGCTTCAAGGGCATGATGTCAGTGGCCATCCCACGTTACGTGGTTCCCAGCCGCTACCACTTTGCGTGCTCTGCAGTGCCTGAGTTGCATGAGCACGTGGTCAGCAAAATAACCCGAAGCTTGAAGAATGCCGTTGCCTGCAAGGTTCACCTCACCACTGACACCTGGAAGAGTGGGTTCGGCCAGGGTCGATACATCTCCCTTACCGCGCACTGGGTGAACCTTGTGGAGCCTGGCAGCGATTCCTCACCTGCTCGCGCGCGGGTGTTGCCCACGCCGCAAACAGCTGCACCGCCGTCCCTCCCACTGGATAACAACAGCAGCACCTACCTCTCTGACTCCTTCCCCTCCAACGCATCTCAAAGCTGTACCTCATCCGGAAACGCTAACCCAGCAGCAGTAGGATCATGGAAGCAGTGCAGCACAGCTGTTGGCATGCGTCAGCAAGCGTTGCTGAAGCTGATCTGCCTTGGGGATAAGCAGCACACAGGGGAGGAAATTTGGAGGGGAATAAAGGAACAGACGGATTTGTAGCTGGCACCGCTGGACCTGAAACCGGGCATGGTTGTGTGTGATAATGGGAGTAATCTCATTCGCGCTTTAAGGTTGGCTAAGCTGACACACATCCCTTGCCTGGCGCACGTGATGAACCTAGTAGTTCAGCGGTTCCTGAGGACATACCCAGGCGTGGCCGATCTTCTGTTGAAGGTGCGACGAGTGGCCAAACATTGCAGAAATTCCAGTACTGCTTCGGGGGCACTCGCCAAGATGCAGGAGCGCTTCAATCTCCCCCACCATCGCTTGCTGTTTGATGTCCCTACGCGCTGGAATTCTACGCTGCACATGCTAGCCCGCTTTTGCGAGCAGAAGAGTGCAGTGGTCCAGTACATGACGGCGCAGTACCGAGGCGCATCCGGACAGCTGCCAAGCTTCTGTGGATCCGATTGGGCCAACATGTTGGACCTCTGCCAAGTCCTCCAAAATTTTGAGCAATCCACGTTGCTTGTGAGCAGTGACAACTCTTCAGTCAGCATTACCATACCACTGCTGTGTTTACTGAAGAGGTCAATGTTGAAAATCAAGGAAACAGCTGTCATGATGCAACTGGGGGAATCTGAAGGAGAAAACGATCAGCGTGATGGTACCAACATCAGGCCATCCGCATCAGGAAACGCTGGCCCCAGCAGCTATGACGAAGAAGAGGAGGAGGAGGAACAGCTGGAGTTGGAGCAGGAATTTCCTGCCACCACTGACGAGGGCCAGAGCGGTGCACGTTGGACTTCCACAATTCAGCGCGAATGGTCAGCAGAAGCAGACCAGGAAGAAGGTGACGACTATGATGCATCACAACAACTATCACAACGCTCACAAGAGGATGATGAGGATTCTGGCAGGACTCTGGCACACATGGCTCAATTCATGCTAGACTGCATTGAACGCGACCCACGCATTGTGCGCATTCTGGACAACACCAATTACTGGGTTTATACCCTTCTGGATCCACGGTACAAACACAATGTTCCAAAACTGCTTGAAGAAAGAGTCAGACAGGTCAAAATGGAAGAATATCAGCAGGCCCTTGTGGAGACTTTAGAGAGGAGATTGACATCTTCCCCCTCCTCTAGCCAGTTGTACGCCGACAGACTGACTTCCGCAAACCCAGGACGACCAGGAGGGCAGCAAACAACACAAGCCGCAGCTAGTGCCCAAAAGGGAATGGTATCGGCAGTGTCCTTGGAGTGGGAAAATTTTATGACACCCATGCAGCAGCAGCCCACAGAACAGCAAGCGTGCAGATCCACCTCCAACACCGATCGCCTGGAGAAGATGGTCAAGGACTACATGTCAGATGGCGTAGCTGTGTTGAACAATCCATCTGCACCCTTCAACTATTGGGTATCGAAGCTAGACACCTGGCACGAACTGGCAATGTACGCAATAGAGGTGCTGGCTTGCCCGGCAGCCAGCGTTATGTCGGAACGCTGTTTCAGTGCTGCCGGAGGCATCGTCACAGATCGGCGTATCCGCCTCTCCACAGAAAATGCAGACCGTCTGACTCAAATTAAAATGAATCAATCCTGGATTGGAAACGACTACGCAACACTCCTGGACCCCAACCAAGTAACATGAACAATGACCATCTGTGATGGGTTAGCGTTTCCGGTCCCTGTTTATTGAACCTCTTATCTGTATTACATTTATGACTGCATGGCGGCAAAAAGCATTGCTATATCCGCACGCTATTTGTCCTCATGCAAGGCCTGGGATGCTGTGTCTCAAAAAGCGTGGCCTTCTCCTCCTGCGCCTCCTCCTGTTTCATCACGTGTGCTGCTGCTGCTGCTGCTGGGTTAGCGTTTCCGGTCCCTGTTTATTGAACCTCTCATCTTTATTACATTTATGACTGCATGGCGGCAAAAAGCATTGCTATATCCGCACGTTATTTGTCCTCATGCAAGGCCTGGGATGCTGTGTCTCAAAAAGCGTGGCCTTCTCCTCCTGCGCCTCCTCCTGTTCCATCACGTGTGCTGCTGCTGCTGCTGCGGGGTTAGCATTTCCGGTCCCTGTTTATTGAACCTCTCATCTTTATTACATTTATGACTGCATGGCGGAAAAAAGCATTGCTATATCCGCACGCTATTTGTCCTCATGCAAGGCCTGGGATGTTGTGTCTCAAAAACCGTGGCCTTCTCCTCCTGCGCCTCCTCCTGTTCCATCACGTGTGCTGCTGCAGCTGGGTTTGCGTTTCCGGTCCCTGTTTATTGAACCTCTCATCTTTATTACATTTATGACTGCATGGCGGCAAAAAGCATTGCTATATCCGCACGCTATTTGTCCTCATGCAAGGCCTGGGATGCTGTGTCTCAAAAAGCGTGGCCTTCTCCTCCTGCGCCTCCTCCTGTTCCATCACGTGTGCTGCTGCTGCTGCTGCTGCTGCTGCTGGGTTAGCGTTTCCGGTCCCTGTTTATTGAACCTCTCATCTTTATTACATTTATGACTGCATGGCGGCAAAAAGCATTGCTATATCCGCACGCTATTTGTCCTCATGCAAGGCCTGGGATGCTGTGTCTCAAAAAGCGTGGCCTTCTCCTCCTGCGCCTCCTCCTGTTCCATCACGTGTTCTGCTGCTTGTGCTGGGTTAGCGTTATCGGTCCCTTTTCCTGGAACCTCTTCTCTGTATTACATTTATGACTGCATGGCGACAAAAAGCATGTTACCTGTGCAAAGAAACATGACATTTTCCACATTTAAAAGACAGTTTTTCCTTTGAAACTTTACAATCAATTTTCTCAAAAACTATAAGCTCTTTTTCAAATATTTTTTTTCCTCTTGTACCCTCTCCCAAGGTGCACATACCCTGCAAATTTGGGGTATGTAGCATGTAAAGAAGCTTTACAAAGCACGAAAGTTCGGGTCCTGTTAATGTCATAGCTGTATGTTAATCCAAGTTTCATATATATGCACTTAATAGATATAAGGTGACACCAATGTTTAATAAGGCCAATGTAACACAGATGATTCAGATGAATAGAGTTACCCTTTAAAGTTAGTCTTAGATTCTTTCATTATAGACATGCTCTAGCCAAGACCTGGTACTGTGTGAGTTTTTTGTCTTCTCAGGAATTTCTAATCTGATATGGCGTGCTTGGTACTGCAACCTCCCATCGGGGGATGGTTCAAGACACACTAGTAAAGGCCTTGAAAATACCTATGGGAACAGGGAGATTGTGTGCTGTAGTCCAGACCAGGTGCAAGGCTGTGGGAATTCTCCGCCCTCTTGGAGTGAAAGAAGAAGACCCTCGGAGACACACATTATTATTGGACAAATAAATTACATCATGACCACGTAATTTGGAGTATAAGAACTGGTGCACAGTGGAAGTTGAATCAGAAACCTTAAACTGCCTTGACCCTTTTGCTAGGCTTAACTGGGTTTCCCTCATGTATACATGTGCCATTTTTGAATAAAGCCATAAGTTGTTTTTCTTTTCATCTCCTGACTTATTTTTGAAATCTTGGTGTATTGGTAAGTAAGTGACTTCCACATTTTGGTCCTTCGAAGCGGGATCGATTCTGTTTCGCCTGAGGTACATCTCTGAAATATGGGGGTGATGATCCCAGTCATCCCAACAAAATAAGTCCTCCAGGGTGAAAATTCCCTGTAAAAAGGGGCAAATTCTCGGAGTGGTATACCCAGACGGGACAGAGCTCGAATCCAAGAACCAGGATTTCAGGAGATGCTTTGAAGAGCGGCGGGCTTTACCTTTTTTGGTGTGTTTGTGTGTGAATGTGTGGCCGGCCACGGATTGAGCGGATTAAATTGATTGTCAACGCTGAGAGCTATCAAGCTGCATCAAAAAAGTAAGTAGATATTTGATTTTATTTGAGTACTGCATGACAATTGAGTTAGCCGGGGTATACCTGTGATCTGTAAAAAAAGCTGGCAATTTTACCAAATTGTCAGTCGTGGTATCTGCGAGGTGGAATAGATCCTCATTGACCGGATGAGGAGAAACAGCGGATACCACGCAATAGCCACAGGGCAAAAGTAATCCAGGGCGAAAGTGCAAGCCGGATCTAATCCAGGGCTACAACAGCCGGGTTGAATTCAGGGCTCAAGTGCAAGCCGGATCAAATCCAGGGCTAAAACAGCCGGGTTGAATTCAGGGCTCAAGTGCAAGCCGGATAATAGCCGTGGTTATCATCGCTGATTTGCTAGGCTGGGTAGTAATTCTCGCAAAGCGCGCCCGAGTTACAGCGGCATTCAGTGAAGCGTACTATTCAGCAAGTCGGCCCCAGCACAGTATCGGTCCACTGGGGGGCAGCGGTGGCTGAGCAGTCACATCATAGGAAACAGGTCACAGGTACCCCGAAGTAGAGTTGTCAGGCAGGATGGGGCAGAATGCAACTAAAGCTCAACTTCTCCGTGCAACGGATGATGAACTTCTCATGCACCGTAAAGACCCCCGCTTGACGGAGAAATGCGAGGTCTGGCATGAGATGTTCAAATTCCCGGGCAATTTGCACCCGAAACAATGCAGGGCATTGATAAAGGCTAGAGAGAAGAGAAGTAAAGGGAAATTGATTTTGCAGAATAAATATGGTTTGCAATTGGCGAGAGAATGGCGAGATGAAGCTGACAAGCGTAAGAGGGAACTGTGCTCCTTTTATTTTGGAAAGAAAGCGAGTGATTTGGAGGGTGAATATGGTCACAGTGCGACTGCGCAGGATGTTGGGAGCGAGAGTGAAAGTGAAAGTGGAGATGTGCCTGGAGCTGAGGCTGGAGAAGCACAAAGGCTGAGGCAGAGATCCCAATCCCCTCGGCGGGGTCCAGACCATAAGTCAGGACATCCAGCCCGCTCCTCAAGTACAGGAAACATCAGTGAGCCCACTAAGTCCAAACCTGTTAATAGACAAACTGAGATGACAACGTCTGATAGACAGTTGCGGGGACGAAGAACCTCAGGAACCCGAGGCAGAGCACCCTCAGCCTCGGGCATCAAACAGGAGGTTGATCAGTTAGCTGTGACAACGGGAGATCTGAGAGTAAGTGCAAATAGTGAAGAACAGCCATCTCAGACCCCGCCGAAATATACTAACATTTACCCACTGCTTCCACACCCTCAACTTCCTTCCTATAATCCAGGCGCCATCTTTATGCACCCGATGGCAGCCATGTCACAGCTCCCGGGTTCCGCCATGTTACCATATCCATCTTCCACCACATTGCGACAGCCGGCGGTGACCATTTCAGTGCCTACTGAAAAGTGCAACCCTGAACCCGCAATGCAAATGCCTATGATAGAGCTTCCAAACGGAGCAGGGCAAACCATACATGTTTACAGACCTTGGACAGAGGACGACATGTTGAATGCAATAAAGACTATACCAAGCCCGAGAGAGGATGTGGTTGAATGCGTTAAACAACTGACTGAGTTGAGACGGAGTTTTAAGCTGACTGCCACTGAATGTGAGAGAGTTGTGAGAAGAGTCTGTGAAACTGGATGGGTGAATGTCGAGGGTAATTGGAATGCATGGGGGCCTGGACGACTTGCGACTGACCCGCCAGTGGAGTTGGATTGGGATAGCACAACCTTAACCACTAGGTGGGATGCATTGATCCAACGAATGATAACATTTTATAAGATCACCCCAGATTTTACCAAGCTTTCTATGATTTCCCAGAAAGCAAACGAAAGCGTGGATGATCTGGTAGCACGGGTCATGGATGCTTTTGAAAAATACAGTGGGTTGCAGAAACCTGCAGTGCTTGATGGCACTACACCAAGGGAACAACAGCTCAAAGCACAGATTGATAGGGCTTTAAAGGAAGAATTACAGTGGACAATCCATAAACATTTGATTGCATGGCGTACGTGCAGTGTGACAGAGTTTTTGGAGTATGCCAGGCATGCGGAGAAAATTCTGATAGAAAAAAAGAAGCGGGGACAGAAGAGACATCCTGCTGCGGCAGCCTCCTAATCCTTGTCCACCTGCAACCAGGGTGCGGGTGAGGAGGGTGCATACAGCGGAGATGTCTCACGTCCCCGTCCCCGTCCACGTAGATTTGTGCGTGACTATGCTGGAAAACGAGAAAGAGGGGAATGTTTCATTTGTGGAAAGCGGGATCACATTGCACGAGACTGCCCAGAGAATACGGCCAATCAAACCAAGCAACAAACCCAGTCTGCATGACTAGGCAGGGAAGAGTTGAGCCGTGACACTATTGTGATTGAGATTGATTATGCTGACACAAAAAAGCCTGAAATCCTCTTGTCTGTATCGAGTGTTAGAATCAAGTTTTTGGTTGACACTGATGCATGTAGGTCTGTCCTTGGGACTGGTTTAAATATCCCGTGGGAAAAGTTGGGTACAGTTGTTACACGCAATGCGGAGGTGGGTTTGAAGTGTCCCCAACCACTAAACCGTTGCAGGTTTTAGATGAAAAGTCAGGCAGAGCTGTGTTTTGCAGTTTCATAATCTCTGCAAGGTGCCCAATTAATCTGTGTGGCAGAGACTTGATTGGTGATTTGAAGTTGACTATTGCTCCCGGTCCAGAGTCACTGCAGATCCATCGTGCTCCTATGGCAGACGCACCTGACGTGCATTGGTACGGTATTATTCTGCCAAATTCACTCCTGAACTGGATGCAGCAGGATGCCGGTCCGGCTGATACATTTCAGGAGGTAGTATGTGTGGCACACGTCACCACACATTACATAGCAAATTGCGTAAAAAAAGTGGGATCAGCGCATCACCAGGCCGCCACCGATTGGCCTCAACTCAGAGATGCGCTGAGCCCCCCCAGTGACTGCAAACGCACCTTGAACCAAACAGAAGCTCTGCATATACACCAAAAGCAAAACTGTTAATGCGCTGATCCCACTTTTTTTACGCAATTTTCAATTTTATTTGGTAGCGCGCCCAGGCTATGCATATGCATAGGTATAATTTAGTTAGTGTTAGGTCCCCTCCCATGGAGGAAAGACTTCTACGACAGTGGGAGGGACGAGTACCTAACAAGTTGCATGCAAGCTGTTAGAGGAAACCAACATCCTCCAAGCGGTAGACAGGTCATGTGTGTGCTCAGTGTGTACTTTATCCCATTAGTGGGGCTTGCACACTTTTGCAGGTAAGCATTCATCTGTTTTTAAGTAGCGCTGCTCAGCTCTTTACTATGTTTTAATTTATTTCCGGCCAGCTGCTCCCACTTAACAGTTTTGCTTTTGGTGTATATGCAGAGCTTCTGTTTGGTTCAAGGTGCGTTTGCAGTCACTGGGGGGGCTCAGCGCATCTCTGAGTTGAGGCCAATCGGTGGCGGCCTGGTGATGCGCTGATCCCACTTTTTTTACGCAATTTTCAATTTTATTTGGTAGCGCGCCCAGGCTATGCATATGCATAGGTATAATTTAGTTAGTGTTAGGTCCCCTCCCATGGAGGAAAGACTTCTACGACAGTGGGAGGGACGAGTACCTAACAAGTTGCATGCAAGCTGTTAGAGGAAACCAACATCCTCCAAGCGGTAGACAGGTCATGTGTGTGCTCAGTGTGTACTTTATCCCATTAGTGGGGCTTGCACACTTTTGCAGGTAAGCATTCATCTGTTTTTAAGTAGCGCTGCTCAGCTCTTTACTATGTTTTAATTTATTTCCGGCCAGCTGCTCCCACTTAACAGTTTTGCTTTTGGTGTATATGCAGAGCTTCTGTTTGGTTCAAGGTGCGTTTGCAGTCACTGGGGGGGCTCAGCGCATCTCTGAGTTGAGGCCAATCGGTGGCGGCCTGGTGATGCGCTGATCCCACTTTTTTTACGCAATTTTCAATTTTATTTGGTAGCGCGCCCAGGCTATGCATATGCATAGGTATAATTTAGTTAGTGTTAGGTCCCCTCCCATGGAGGAAAGACTTCTACGACAGTGGGAGGGACGAGTACCTAACAAGTTGCATGCAAGCTGTTAGAGGAAACCAACATCCTCCAAGCGGTAGACAGGTCATGTGTGTGCTCAGTGTGTACTTTATCCCATTAGTGGGGCTTGCACACTTTTGCAGGTAAGCATTCATCTGTTTTTAAGTAGCGCTGCTCAGCTCTTTACTATGTTTTAATTTATTTCCGGCCAGCTGCTCCCACTTAACAGTTTTGCTTTTGGTGTATATGCAGAGCTTCTGTTTGGTTCAAGGTGCGTTTGCAGTCACTGGGGGGGCTCAGCGCATCTCTGAGTTGAGGCCAATCGGTGGCGGCCTGGTGATGCGCTGATCCCACTTTTTTTACGCAATTTTCAATTTTATTTGGTAGCGCGCCCAGGCTATGCATATGCATAGGTATAATTTAGTTAGTGTTAGGTCCCCTCCCATGGAGGAAAGACTTCTACGACAGTGGGAGGGACGAGTACCTAACAAGTTGCATGCAAGCTGTTAGAGGAAACCAACATCCTCCAAGCGGTAGACAGGTCATGTGTGTGCTCAGTGTGTACTTTATCCCATTAGTGGGGCTTGCACACTTTTGCAGGTAAGCATTCATCTGTTTTTAAGTAGCGCTGCTCAGCTCTTTACTATGTTTTAATTTATTTCCGGCCAGCTGCTCCCACTTAACAGTTTTGCTTTTGGTGTATATGCAGAGCTTCTGTTTGGTTCAAGGTGCGTTTGCAGTCACTGGGGGGGCTCAGCGCATCTCTGAGTTGAGGCCAATCGGTGGCGGCCTGGTGATGCGCTGATCCCACTTTTTTTACGCAATTTTCAATTTTATTTGGTAGCGCGCCCAGGCTATGCATATGCATAGGTATAATTTAGTTAGTGTTAGGTCCCCTCCCATGGAGGAAAGACTTCTACGACAGTGGGAGGGACGAGTACCTAACAAGTTGCATGCAAGCTGTTAGAGGAAACCAACATCCTCCAAGCGGTAGACAGGTCATGTGTGTGCTCAGTGTGTACTTTATCCCATTAGTGGGGCTTGCACACTTTTGCAGGTAAGCATTCATCTGTTTTTAAGTAGCGCTGCTCAGCTCTTTACTATGTTTTAATTTATTTCCGGCCAGCTGCTCCCACTTAACAGTTTTGCTTTTGGTGTATATGCAGAGCTTCTGTTTGGTTCAAGGTGCGTTTGCAGTCACTGGGGGGGCTCAGCGCATCTCTGAGTTGAGGCCAATCGGTGGCGGCCTGGTGATGCGCTGATCCCACTTTTTTTTACGCAATTTTCAATTTTATTTGGTAGCGCGCCCAGGCTATGCATATGCATAGGTATAATTTAGTTAGTGTTAGGTCCCCTCCCATGGAGGAAAGACTTCTACGACAGTGGGAGGGACGAGTACCTAACAAGTTGCATGCAAGCTGTTAGAGGAAACCAACATCCTCCAAGCGGTAGACAGGTCATGTGTGTGCTCAGTGTGTACTTTATCCCATTAGTGGGGCTTGCACACTTTTGCAGGTAAGCATTCATCTGTTTTTAAGTAGCGCTGCTCAGCTCTTTACTATGTTTTAATTTATTTCCGGCCAGCTGCTCCCACTTAACAGTTTTGCTTTTGGTGTATATGCAGAGCTTCTGTTTGGTTCAAGGTGCGTTTGCAGTCACTGGGGGGGCTCAGCGCATCTCTGAGTTGAGGCCAATCGGTGGCGGCCTGGTGATGCGCTGATCCCACTTTTTTTACGCAATTTTCAATTTTATTTGGTAGCGCGCCCAGGCTATGCATATGCATAGGTATAATTTAGTTAGTGTTAGGTCCCCTCCCATGGAGGAAAGACTTCTACGACAGTGGGAGGGACGAGTACCTAACAAGTTGCATGCAAGCTGTTAGAGGAAACCAACATCCTCCAAGCGGTAGACAGGTCATGTGTGTGCTCAGTGTGTACTTTATCCCATTAGTGGGGCTTGCACACTTTTGCAGGTAAGCATTCATCTGTTTTTAAGTAGCGCTGCTCAGCTCTTTACTATGTTTTAATTTATTTCCGGCCAGCTGCTCCCACTTAACAGTTTTGCTTTTGGTGTATATGCAGAGCTTCTGTTTGGTTCAAGGTGCGTTTGCAGTCACTGGGGGGGCTCAGCGCATCTCTGACTTGAGGCCAATCGGTGGCGGCCTGGTGATGCGCTGATCCCACTTTTTTTTACGCAATTTTCAATTATATTTGGTAGCGCGCCCAGGCTATGCATATGCATAGGTATAATTTAGTTAGTGTTAGGTCCCCTCCCATGGAGGAAAGACTTCTACGACAGTGGGAGGGACGAGTACCTAACAAGTTGCATGCAAGCTGTTAGAGGAAACCAACATCCTCCAAGCGGTAGACAGGTCATGTGTGTGCTCAGTGTGTACTTTATCCCATTAGTGGGGCTTGCACACTTTTGCAGGTAAGCATTCATCTGTTTTTAAGTAGCGCTGCTCAGCTCTTTACTATGTTTTAATTTATTTCCGGCCAGCTGCTCCCACTTAACAGTTTTGCTTTTGGTGTATATGCAGAGCTTCTGTTTGGTTCAAGGTGCGTTTGCAGTCACTGGGGGGGCTCAGCGCATCTCTGAGTTGAGGCCAATCGGTGGCGGCCTGGTGATGCGCTGATCCCACTTTTTTTACGCAATTTTCAATTTTATTTGGTAGCGCGCCCAGGCTATGCATATGCATAGGTATAATTTAGTTAGTGTTAGGTCCCCTCCCATGGAGGAAAGACTTCTACGACAGTGGGAGGGACGAGTACCTAACAAGTTGCATGCAAGCTGTTAGAGGAAACCAACATCCTCCAAGCGGTAGAAAGGTCATGTGTGTGCTCAGTGTGTACTTTATCCCATTAGTGGGGCTTGCACACTTTTGCAGGTAAGCATTCATCTGTTTTTAAGTAGCGCTGCTCAGCTCTTTACTATGTTTTAATTTATTTCCGGCCAGCTGCTCCCACTTAACAGTTTTGCTTTTGGTGTATATGCAGAGCTTCTGTTTGGTTCAAGGTGCGTTTGCAGTCACTGGGGGGGCTCAGCGCATCTCTGAGTTGAGGCCAATCGGTGGCGGCCTGGTGATGCGCTGATCCCACTTTTTTTACGCAATTTTCAATTTTATTTGGTAGCGCGCCCAGGCTATGCATATGCATAGGTATAATTTAGTTAGTGTTAGGTCCCCTCCCATGGAGGAAAGACTTCTACGACAGTGGGAGGGACGAGTACCTAACAAGTTGCATGCAAGCTGTTAGAGGAAACCAACATCCTCCAAGCGGTAGACAGGTCATGTGTGTGCTCAGTGTGTACTTTATCCCATTAGTGGGGCTTGCACACTTTTGCAGGTAAGCATTCATCTGTTTTTAAGTAGCGCTGCTCAGCTCTTTACTATGTTTTAATTTATTTCCGGCCAGCTGCTCCCACTTAACAGTTTTGCTTTTGGTGTATATGCAGAGCTTCTGTTTGGTTCAAGGTGCGTTTGCAGTCACTGGGGGGGCTCAGCGCATCTCTGAGTTGAGGCCAATCGGTGGCGGCCTGGTGATGCGCTGATCCCACTTTTTTTACGCAATTTTCAATTTTATTTGGTAGCGCGCCCAGGCTATGCATATGCATAGGTATAATTTAGTTAGTGTTAGGTCCCCTCCCATGGAGGAAAGACTTCTACGACAGTGGGAGGGACGAGTACCTAACAAGTTGCATGCAAGCTGTTAGAGGAAACCAACATCCTCCAAGCGGTAGACAGGTCATGTGTGTGCTCAGTGTGTACTTTATCCCATTAGTGGGGCTTGCACACTTTTGCAGGTAAGCATTCATCTGTTTTTAAGTAGCGCTGCTCAGCTCTTTACTATGTTTTAATTTATTTCCGGCCAGCTGCTCCCACTTAACAGTTTTGCTTTTGGTGTATATGCAGAGCTTCTGTTTGGTTCAAGGTGCGTTTGCAGTCACTGGGGGGGCTCAGCGCATCTCTGAGTTGAGGCCAATCGGTGGCGGCCTGGTGATGCGCTGATCCCACTTTTTTTACGCAATTTTCAATTTTATTTGGTAGCGCGCCCAGGCTATGCATATGCATAGGTATAATTTAGTTAGTGTTAGGTCCCCTCCCATGGAGGAAAGACTTCTACGACAGTGGGAGGGACGAGTACCTAACAAGTTGCATGCAAGCTGTTAGAGGAAACCAACATCCTCCAAGCGGTAGACAGGTCATGTGTGTGCTCAGTGTGTACTTTATCCCATTAGTGGGGCTTGCACACTTTTGCAGGTAAGCATTCATCTGTTTTTAAGTAGCGCTGCTCAGCTCTTTACTATGTTTTAATTTATTTCCGGCCAGCTGCTCCCACTTAACAGTTTTGCTTTTGGTGTATATGCAGAGCTTCTGTTTGGTTCAAGGTGCGTTTGCAGTCACTGGGGGGGCTCAGCGCATCTCTGAGTTGAGGCCAATCGGTGGCGGCCTGGTGATGCGCTGATCCCACTTTTTTTACGCAATTTTCAATTTTATTTGGTAGCGCGCCCAGGCTATGCATATGCATAGGTATAATTTAGTTAGTGTTAGGTCCCCTCCCATGGAGGAAAGACTTCTACGACAGTGGGAGGGACGAGTACCTAACAAGTTGCATGCAAGCTGTTAGAGGAAACCAACATCCTCCAAGCGGTAGACAGGTCATGTGTGTGCTCAGTGTGTACTTTATCCCATTAGTGGGGCTTGCACACTTTTGCAGGTAAGCATTCATCTGTTTTTAAGTAGCGCTGCTCAGCTCTTTACTATGTTTTAATTTATTTCCGGCCAGCTGCTCCCACTTAACAGTTTTGCTTTTGGTGTATATGCAGAGCTTCTGTTTGGTTCAAGGTGCGTTTGCAGTCACTGGGGGGGCTCAGCGCATCTCTGAGTTGAGGCCAATCGGTGGCGGCCTGGTGATGCGCTGATCCCACTTTTTTTTACGCAATTTTCAATTTTATTTGGTAGCGCGCCCAGGCTATGCATATGCATAGGTATAATTTAGTTAGTGTTAGGTCCCCTCCCATGGAGGAAAGACTTCTACGACAGTGGGAGGGACGAGTACCTAACAAGTTGCATGCAAGCTGTTAGAGGAAACCAACATCCTCCAAGCGGTAGACAGGTCATGTGTGTGCTCAGTGTGTACTTTATCCCATTAGTGGGGCTTGCACACTTTTGCAGGTAAGCATTCATCTGTTTTTAAGTAGCGCTGCTCAGCTCTTTACTATGTTTTAATTTATTTCCGGCCAGCTGCTCCCACTTAACAGTTTTGCTTTTGGTGTATATGCAGAGCTTCTGTTTGGTTCAAGGTGCGTTTGCAGTCACTGGGGGGGCTCAGCGCATCTCTGAGTTGAGGCCAATCGGTGGCGGCCTGGTGATGCGCTGATCCCACTTTTTTTACGCAATTTTCAATTTTATTTGGTAGCGCGCCCAGGCTATGCATATGCATAGGTATAATTTAGTTAGTGTTAGGTCCCCTCCCATGGAGGAAAGACTTCTACGACAGTGGGAGGGACGAGTACCTAACAAGTTGCATGCAAGCTGTTAGAGGAAACCAACATCCTCCAAGCGGTAGACAGGTCATGTGTGTGCTCAGTGTGTACTTTATCCCATTAGTGGGGCTTGCACACTTTTGCAGGTAAGCATTCATCTGTTTTTAAGTAGCGCTGCTCAGCTCTTTACTATGTTTTAATTTATTTCCGGCCAGCTGCTCCCACTTAACAGTTTTGCTTTTGGTGTATATGCAGAGCTTCTGTTTGGTTCAAGGTGCGTTTGCAGTCACTGGGGGGGCTCAGCGCATCTCTGAGTTGAGGCCAATCGGTGGCGGCCTGGTGATGCGCTGATCCCACTTTTTTTACGCAATTTTCAATTTTATTTGGTAGCGCGCCCAGGCTATGCATATGCATAGGTATAATTTAGTTAGTGTTAGGTCCCCTCCCATGGAGGAAAGACTTCTACGACAGTGGGAGGGACGAGTACCTAACAAGTTGCATGCAAGCTGTTAGAGGAAACCAACATCCTCCAAGCGGTAGACAGGTCATGTGTGTGCTCAGTGTGTACTTTATCCCATTAGTGGGGCTTGCACACTTTTGCAGGTAAGCATTCATCTGTTTTTAAGTAGCGCTGCTCAGCTCTTTACTATGTTTTAATTTATTTCCGGCCAGCTGCTCCCACTTAACAGTTTTGCTTTTGGTGTATATGCAGAGCTTCTGTTTGGTTCAAGGTGCGTTTGCAGTCACTGGGGGGGCTCAGCGCATCTCTGAGTTGAGGCCAATCGGTGGCGGCCTGGTGATGCGCTGATCCCACTTTTTTTACGCAATTTTCAATTGTATTTGGTAGCGCGCCCAGGCTATGCATATGCATAGGTATAATTTAGTTAGTGTTAGGTCCCCTCCCATGGAGGAAAGACTTCTACGACAGTGGGAGGGACGAGTACCTAACAAGTTGCATGCAAGCTGTTAGAGGAAACCAACATCCTCCAAGCGGTAGACAGGTCATGTGTGTGCTCAGTGTGTACTTTATCCCATTAGTGGGGCTTGCACACTTTTGCAGGTAAGCATTCATCTGTTTTTAAGTAGCGCTGCTCAGCTCTTTACTATGTTTTAATTTATTTCCGGCCAGCTGCTCCCACTTAACAGTTTTGCTTTTGGTGTAAATGCAGAGCTTCTGTTTGGTTCAAGGTGCGTTTGCAGTCACTGGGGGGGCTCAGCGCATCTCTGAGTTGAGGCCAATCGGTGGCGGCCTGGTGATGCGCTGATCCCACTTTTTTTACGCAATTTTCAATTTTATTTGGTAGCGCGCCCAGGCTATGCATATGCATAGGTATAATTTAGTTAGTGTTAGGTCCCCTCCCATGGAGGAAAGACTTCTACGACAGTGGGAGGGACGAGTACCTAACAAGTTGCATGCAAGCTGTTAGAGGAAACCAACATCCTCCAAGCGGTAGACAGGTCATGTGTGTGCTCAGTGTGTACTTTATCCCATTAGTGGGGCTTGCACACTTTTGCAGGTAAGCATTCATCTGTTTTTAAGTAGCGCTGCTCAGCTCTTTACTATATTACATAGCAAATGGATGCAGGGATTTGGACTATGAGCAAAAGTACCAGATGAGGAGAAAAGTCTGTGTAGAGATTACCGGACTATGGGAAAATGCAGAAGGTTATGTTCTGTATGAGGTTTCAATCCCAGGCTGGGACAGTGTTGAGACAGACGGCATCCTGCAGGATGAGCTGTTTGCTGTCCCAAACTCCGCCCCTCATGCTTCACTGTACAAACCGCAGTGGGGACGTTGGGACACGGCCGGGATTCTATTGAACAAATGGAAAGAAGGAAGTGGTGAGGGCATTTACTGCCCACGCCACCTTCAGACCACGGGAATGCTGATACACCTGACTAAACGACCTGAAGAAGCTGACAATGTTGACTTTGCAGATGCGTCCTGACATGAGTTGTCCGGTGTCCCAGACAAGCTGTGGGCACAATCTGACACTGACGTGGGCCTGATACAAAATTCAGAGGAGGTCATTGTAGTTGCTAAAGGTGCGTACCGGCCTTACAAAAAACAGTATCCACTCAAACCTGACATGGTTGCCGGCATTGAGCCCATCATACTTGGTTTCCTAGAGAAGGGTGTGCTCATACCTTGTGACTCCTCCCCCTGTAACACGCCCATTTTTCCCCTGGCCAAACCTAACTCTAAAGAGTACCGCCTAGTTCATGACCTTAAAGCGGTAAATGAAGCAATTGTGCCGCGAGCTCCAGTGGTTCCCGATCCCAACACAATTCTAAATGAGATCACCCCAAGCTGTCAAGTTTTCAGCATAATCGATTTAAAAAACACTTTTTTTTCGATAAAACTCCATCCTGACAGCAGATTTTGGTTTGCATTTACCTTTAAAGGGAAAAGGTACACGTACTCGAGACTCCCGCAAGGGTACTGTGAAAGTCCGGCGATCTTTTCACAAGAGATAAATAGGTCTCTAGAATCTTTCCCTGTCCCTGATGATTGCAGACTCCTCATTTATGTCGATGATTTGTGTATAGGTGCTCCAGATGAGAAGAGGTGTCTGCAACTCACAGTGCAACTGCTCTGTTTCTTAGCAGAACAGGGCCACAAGGCCTCACGTAAAAAACTACAGTTCTGTCAGCCCACTGTTAAATATTTAGGACAACTCATTTCAGGTGCAGGACGTACTATTGAGGATACGCGGGTACGAGCTATCCAAGATATACCAAAACCTGTGACAAAGAAAGACATGATGACGTTCCTTGGGACCCTTAACTACTGCAGGGCCTGGATTATCCATTGCTCAGCACTGGTTAAGCCTTTGTTCAATGCCATCCACTCTGACCCAATGGCAATGACTGATAAAGTCACCTGGACAGATGACTTGACTATGGCATTTGAGAGGTGTAAGTCTGCGCTGCAAGATCCCCTGGTTTTAGCCTTCCCTGATTACATGAAGGTTTTTAAACTATATGTTGATTGCAAAGATAAATGCATGACAGCTGTGATGACACAAACTTGGGGAGACAAACAGAGGCCACTAGGTTTTTATTCTAAGCCTTTGGATCAGGTTGCATGTGCCTTGCCGTCTTGTGTACAAGCTGTTATTGCTGCTGCGATGGCTGTTGACATAACGGCCACCCTGGTCCTCTACCATCCACTAGAGGTTCTTGTTCCCCATGCAGTGCATGCTCTTTTGTTGCAGGATAAAATGACGTTACTTACTCCTGCCCGTCACTTGTATTGCACTGCCACTTTGCTGGGTCAGCCTCACCTTACAGTGAAACGCTGTACCACACTCAACCCAGCAACTTTACTCCCGACCCCCGCTGCAGAGAGTGTTGAGCCTCAGCATGATTGTGTCACAGAGTCACAAAAGGTCTTTCTACCCAGAGAAGACCTGAAGTCCGAACCAATACCCGGAAGTACACTCGTCTTTGTCGATGGCTCTGCCTCCAAAGATGCCTTAGGAGTGAACAGAGTGGGATATGCTGTTGTTACCCTGGATGCTGTTTTGGAGTCTGGTCCTTTACCAATCTCCTACTCCGCACAAGCTGCAGAGATTCATGCACTCACTCGAGCCTGTGCGTTGCACGAGGGTGAAGTTCTCACTGTTTACACTGACAGCCAGTATGCGTTCTCTGCTTGTCATACCTAGGCTGCACAGTGGCGGAACCGTGGCATCTTAACTGCGGCTGGGAAACCATAAAGACTTATTGCAACAGCTCCTTGATAGTGTACTGCTGCCCTCGCAGGTAGCTGTGGTAAAATGCATGGCACACATGCGTGATGACTCTGACGTCACCCGTGGCAACAATCTTGCAGATGCTGAGGCGAAATTGGCGGCGCTGCGCCCTCTCCCAACTTCTGAGCCATCCCATCCCATCCCTTCTGCCCACCACAGCTGCCGCCTCCCCTTCACTCCCTGCCACTGATCCCCCTCTGCCATCAGCCCCCTCCCCTCTCATCATTCCATCCTCTGCAGCGATCACCACTGATCTCTTAGTGGAATTCCAGAACAATTCACCAGCAGCTGAAAAGGCTCAGTGGGGAAGGGCACATGCAACAGTTAATGATAGCGGCCTCCTCTGTGTCAATAATGCCTTATGCCTTCCCAGACTTTTGTATAGATTATTGGCTCTTGTGTTACATGGGGTCACCCATGTCTCAACGGGTGGTATGATGGCTACAGCCACCAAATATTTTTACTGTCCGGGCATAAGCACCTTTTTTTAAAAAGTTTGTCTCACAATGCACTGTATGTGCCCAGCACAACGCAGGAAAGGGATTAAAGCCACCTATTGGTAAAACACCTACACCACATTACCTCTTTCATACCATTGCACTGGATTACATTGAACTCACCCCTGCAGAGGGAAAGAAATATGCTCTAGTGGTGCTAGATATATTCTCGGGGTGGGTGGAAGTTTTTCCCACTGCAAAAGCTGATGCACTCACAGTTGCAAAAGCGCTGACAAGAGATATTATTCCGAGATGGGGCATACCAGAAAAAATCATCAGTGACAATGGTAGCCATTTTGTGAATGATATCATTAAACAATTGACAGTTACTTTGTGCATAAACGTTAGGCACCATTGTAGTTATCACCCACAGTCAGCAGGAGCTGTGGAAAGAACAAATGGTACAATTAAAAACAAACTTACTAAAGCTATGGCGGAAACAGGGAAGAGTTGGATATGGTGTTTACCCTTGGTATTGCTAAGTATGAGAACAGTAACAGTGAAAGGCAAGTTATCACCATATGAAATTGTGTTTGGCAGGTCCTACAGAATCCCGGCTTTTGATGTAATCTGGGATCCCCCTGAGGAGTGGGAACTTGCAGACTACTTAAGACGCACCTGTAAACAAAGATCTCATGTACCGGGGAACCCTCCAAAAGAGCAGGATGTAAGTGAGGATCTCCTCGTAAATATAGGAGATTGGATCTGGGTCAAAATTATTAAAAGAAAACATTGGAACACCCCACGGTGGGAGGGTCCTTACCAGGTGTTGCTGACCACACCCACAGCGGTCAGAATAGCCGAAAAAAGTTTGTGGATACATTTAACTCACTGCAAAAGGGCACCCATTCCCGGTTCAGGGACAGAATAGACAGCATCCTGTGATGGGAGGTGTTGGCTCCTGGGCCCTGGAGTGTGAGGAACATTTGCCTGAGCTCCAGTCAAGACAACGTCACAGCGGGTGGAGGGAATATTAGAGATTTTCCTCCATTTAAAGCAGGCACAAGCCCTGAACAGGATGATTGAGGAGCTAGATTAGGGAGAGTTGGGGCCCGCTTAATTCCCAGAGTTCTTTAAAAAAAAAAAAAAATATATATATATATATATATATGAGAGAAGAAATGGGAATCTTGGATACAGGATACTTTAAGACTCCAAGTGGAAAGGGAGTCATTATTTCTATGCTTTTCATTGGGACATTGTGGATAGTGTTAGAAGCCCTAGAGCATTTCCAAACACATCCTTCAGCCTTTCCACAAACTGATAATGTAACTCACAACCGACCAAGGGTTAAACGGGATGCCATAAATATAGGACTGATGTGAAGAGGACAGGTTGCTGTAACAAGAGAACACCAGAGCTTAGTGTTCTGGTATAATTCTTCACAAATACAAGTGGCGACTTACACCTTTGACTACTGCCAGGTTGTGCAACGTTGTAATTGGCACTGCAGCCTTTATGAAAAAGGACAATTTTTCATTTGTGTGACTGATGACCATTGGGGGTATAAATGTAGTTCTTGGAAAGCAGCTGCCTGGAACACAGGTACTGACTGGGGATACAGACCTGATCCTGCCATGACTCGGGTTGACAGAAATGGGGTGCCCCTTCGCTCAAGGATGACCTTAACAACAGCTGGGGGAGCCTGTATGCCTGGAAAACTAATAGACAGTTCCCAGCGCCTGACCCTGAATATAGAAAACCCGAGCCCTGGAGATGCAGGAACGTATGTGATAGGCATGCATGTCCCAGAGTATACAGAGGGGCCTCTGGGGAAGTTTTCGCTCAGGGACATGTACAAAAACCCTGAGTTTAAAGTCATGGAGCATGAGGATCAGGAACCATGGGTACAGGCCCTGGCTAACCCTACATTTGAGGAGACCATTGCCATGGAGACAGGATATTCAGATACTAACATGTGGCTTGAATGGATGAGGTACACAGCCAAGCAACACAATATGTCGGATTGTTATGTATGTGCAGGAGCAAGGCCACACCTTGGCACTGTGCCACTTCCCCTTCCAGAAGGGGGTGAGAAATGTTTTCTGTCACTCTATAGGAGTAAAGGTCAGACCCCAGCCACAACAGATCCACTCTGTAAAATGTGGATAGACCGATACCCATTGAAGGAAGGTACCCCTGATCAAATTGACCACTCAGCAACTGTGTACAAGGGTAACTATACCTGTCATAACAGTACCAATTCAGGTGGAGTAGATGTGGGTGAATTTCCCCCTGGTTACTGTACTGTAATGAAGCAAGCAGACCCTTTCCTACTATTTCATCAGACACACTCCCTTGGTGATATCTACTGGTTGTGCGGTGATCTTAAATTACGCCCTAGATTGCCACCAGTGTGGAAAGGTCACTGTGCACTGGCCAAACTCATTATGCCCATACATATGTTTAGAGAGAGTGACCAGGATTTTGAAAAAGAAGCCCACAAGATCTTTAAGAGAGAACTTAAAGGTAACCTGGACCCACATGTCTTTTTGGATGCAATAGGTGTCCCCAGAGGGGTTCCAGATGAATTTAAGGCCAGAAACCCGGTGTGGGCAGGGTTTGAGTCTTTGATTCCACAGATCACCATTAACAAAAACGTGGAATGGATAAACTACATATATTATAATCAGCAAAGATTTGTGAATTTCACACGTGATGCTCTGCAGGGCATAATTAATGAGTTAGGCCCAAACTCCAAAATGACATTTCAAAACAGAATGAGTCTGGACATGATGCTTGCCGAAAAAGGAGGAGTTTGCAAATTTCTGGGACTGGGCGGGGCCTGCTGTACCTACATTCCCAGTGAAACTGGCCCTGATGGACGGGTGACAGAAGCTTTGAGGAAACTGACTGACCTATCAGACGAGTTAAAAAGAAACTCTGGTGTATCAGATTCCTTTACAAAATGGTTCAATGACTGGTTTGGAAACTGGAAGGGTTTCCTAAAAAATGTTGGTACCATGATACTTATTGTGATACTCATGTTCAGTTTTTTGCTTGCTGTGTCGTACCCCTGGCTAGGAAATATGTGGGCAGTTTCATAAAGCAGAAAACTGATGCAGCCATGTTTTCACTCCAACATGAGGAATACAATGACAGTGAGGAGGAGGACAACTTTATGGGGAAGCACAAATTCCCAAAAATTGACTTCTCAGTTGTGTAGATTGCAGGGATGGTCGTAGTCAGCCAACTTTGCTAGGCTGGAACTACGCGTAGTTTTACGCAATTACGCTTCGCCAAACTACGGCTTCGAAATCAAATATTCGCTTCGTATGCATTTTGTTGAATACGCGTTAAAATACGCAATTACGCGTAGTGCGAAACGTAGTGTATGCGGATGCTTATGCCTGTATGCAGAAAATTTTACGCATTAACCTCCTTAGCGGTAACCCCGAGCTGAGCTCGGGGTAAGCCGCCGCGGAGGATATCTCAGCCCCTGGTGGGGCGATTCCTGTCCTGTAAATTGCTGTAGGCGCAGCCAGCACTTTGCTGGCTGCGCGTCCAGCTCGATCGCCGCCGCTCTGTGGCGATCGTCTGCACGTAGCGGCAGAAGAGGCCCCCGCCCCCGCCAGAGCCCTGCGCAGCCCGGACCAATCAGTCCCGGGCAGCGCAAAGGGCTGGATCGGATGGTTCTGACGTCAGGACGTCGGCTGACGTCCAAGACGTCATTCCTATCGTCACCATGGCGACAGGAGAAGCCAAACAAGATAATGCGTTCTATACGCGATCTCCTGTTTACTTTTGTGGCCGGCGGCGATCGGACTAGAGGGACACATGCGTCCTCTAGTGGTGTTTTATGTAGCTACCACTCAGGTAGCTACATGAAACAGAAATTAAAAAAAAAAAAAAAAAAGTGCAATGCAGCCTCCTTGGCGGAAAAATTGAACCGCCAAGGAGGTTAATTCCTCTTTAGATATTTATCTCTTCTATGCGTACATTCCCCTTTCCAATGCGTAAATTTGTATGCATACAATCGTACGCGGAAAAATAGACGCGAGTAATGCATACGTAGTTCACTACGCAATACACATGTTAACTACGCATAGTAAGCGTAAGCGTAGTTCTGCAACTTCACCTACCAACTACGATGCGTAGATGCAAACTACGATGCGTAAATTCGCACTGGCGTAGTTTCTGCTCATCCCTGGTAGATTGTTTGATATCTGATAAGATAGTACACTAGAAGCTGTAGGCGTTAAACATATATATTTTGCAATGCTACAAGGCTACGATGAAAGCAACTGCTAGCTTCCATTATTTAAGAAGTGTTTCAAGTCTATGTAGTTGAACCCTTTGCCACCTTATACATATATATGTGCAACAGGGGGGTATGTTAATGTCATAGCTGTATGTTAATCCAAGTTTCATATATATGCACTTAATAGATATAAGGTGACACCAATGTTTAATAAGGCCAATGTAACACAGATGATTCAGATGAATAGAGTTACCCTTTAAAGTTAGTCTTAGATTCTTTCATTACAGACATGCTCTAGCCAAGACCTGGTACTGTGTGAGTTTTTTGTCTTCTCAGGAATTTCTAATCTGATATGGCGTGCTTGGTACTGCAACCTCCCATCGGGGGATGGTTCAAGACACACTAGTAAAGGCCTTGAAAATAACTATGGGAACAGGATGCCGGAGAGATTGTGTGCTGTAGTCCAGACCAGGTGCAAGGCTGTGGGAATTCTCCGCCCTCTTGGAGTGAAAGAAGAAAACTCTCGGAGACACACATTATTATTGGACAAATAAATTACATCATGACCACGTAATTTGGAGTATAAGAACTGGTGCACAGCGGAAGTTGAATCAGAAACCTTAAACTGCCTTGACCCTTTTGCTAGGCTTAACTGGGTTTCCCTCATGTATACATGTGCCATTTTTGAATAAAGCCATAAGTTGTTTTTCTTTTCATCTCCTGACTTATTTTTGAAATCTTGGTGTATTGGTAAGTAAGTGACTTCCACAGTCCCCATTTACTTCCATTATGTTCGGAGTTCGGCGCGAACACCCGAACATCGCGGCGATGTTCGGCGAACGTTCGCGAACCCGAACATCTAGGTGTTCGCCCAACACTACTAGCAATGTAAAATGGTAGAATTTCAGCAGAGTTCCACAAAAATGGAATTCAGAATTACAAGGTAGAATCTGGAATTCCAGCAAATTCAGTATTTTCGACCATCCTTAGTATTATGCTTTGAGTCCAGCACTTCAGCAATAGCTCACTGTGATTTATGATAGGAATCTGCTGAGCTAAAGTGCTGACCACAAAGAGTAAATCTTTCAAAGGGAGGGGCTGGGCAGTAAGCGGTATTCACCAGCCGGGGAACACCCACGCTGCTGTAAGATCCACAATTTCCAGAGGCATTTCTGAGTTACATGACTGACTTTTTCAAATATTTTGACTTTTTTCGTATTCTCTTTTTTTCTGACAACAAAAAATCTGGGAGGCTGAACTAAGACTTCAATAAATGAAATAAATATAAGATTTTAATGTATGTTCCATTATGACCCCTTGATCAGTAATTTGTTCTCTATAGCCATCACAGTGCCAGAATCACAGATATTTCCTGGCAGGATAGGAGACCTTTACATGTTATCAGTAAAGAATGATGGCGCAATCCCACTTACCAACAGAGTGACGTGTTCTTGTAGACTATATGGTTCGTCAAATATTAGCTTCTGGGTATCGAAGGTGACATTTTTGTCCGGGTAACTCAGTAACGATGCTAAGTAATCAGCATCACCCCACTTTTCTTCATAAACTATAGTCGGCTTCTGGGAATCAAAGGTGCCATTTTCATCCCGATAAATCTGTACCCTTGTTACGTAGCCTCCCCTTCTTCGATAAACTTTGGCTGTGAATTTTTGTGGTTCCCCTACTATCCAGCTTCGGGGTACAGTCACACAGTAGCTGCAGATAAAATAACAATTACATCTCAAAGGCAGGGGTCATGCTTGCCACTGTTGCTTGCAAATTTAAGCCACGGTCATTTTTGCATCGAAAATGCTATTTTTGATCTCAAGAAAATATTTACAAAAATACCCTGTAAATGAATATTTTTACTACGAAAATGTGAAAAAGTGATATTTTTACCATCAAAATTTTTACTGCAAGAAATTATATTTTACTGCAAAAAAGGGCAAACATAATTTTTTAAAGGGACTTTCACTCAAAAGTTGCACTTCACATCATTTTCGAGAAAATGAATGCAAAAAGAATATTGCCATTTTCGCTCATCACTGACATTTGCCAAAATCTCATCTGTTTTTCCCAAGTGTGAAAATGCACAGGAAAACGCACAGGAAAACGCACACGATGCTTCCCAATGCAGAATCGCAGTGCAGTGGGAGTAATGTGTGGTTTTCTGCTGTGGGGGAAAAAAACAGCAGTTTGCTTTTTATCACACATTGGAGTCAATTCACAAAACTTCTCATAACTGTTTTAAATGACCTTTCAGCACATTTGCAAGGAAAATAATCACTCAAAGTACAGTAAGTTGTTCCGCGTGCATAAAATAGAAGAGCGAGGACAAATGTACGCCTGCTTGTGCTAATAAAATTATCGTTAATATCTATTGATATACTTAGTTTTTAAAGTGTAAACAGAATTAATTATCATAATAAAATATTGGTATATATTAATTACTTTAGGACCACAGGCCCCCCTAAAGAGCAGACCAGTTTTTGTAAAATAGGCCACTGCAGCTTTAAGGCCAAGCTGCACGGCCACACAACTCAGCACACAAGTGATTCCCCCCCTTTCCTCCCCACCAGCAAAGCTCTCTGTTGATGGGGTCAGATCGCCCCCAAATGTTTGTTTATTTATATTTATATGTTTAATTTAAATAATATATATATATATATATATATATATATATATATATATATATATATATATATATATATATATATATATATATATATATATATATATATAAAATTCCCCCCTCCCTCCCTCTCCCCATCAGCCAATCCCCATGATCAGCTGTCATAGGCTTCACCCCAGAGCCTCTGGAGGGGACAGCCTCCACTCCGCCTACCAAGCAGGAGATGCGGATCATCTCCTGCAAAACAAAGCCCCAGGACTTTACGCCAATCAGCATTAGGCGGTCGTGGGGCTCCCGCCACGGCCACGCCCATCGGCGTGATGCGGTCTCCAGCAATTAACTAGTTTACATTCCAGGACGTAGATTCTACACCCTAATTAGTGCTGCTGTATGCTCTAGGACATAGAATCTACATCCTGCATTAAAAGCGGCCGCCTGCCATGAGAGTGCATGTTCACAGCTGCTAGCTCACTGCCAGCTAATAGCAACAATCATTCAATAAAGTTAAGAATACAAAAAAGTTTTGAAAGTGAAAAAAAAAAATTAAAGTGACATGGTCCCAACTAGAGATGGTTCGAACTTCCGATTTTTTTCCGCAAAAGTTTGCGAACATGCGAACTTCCGCGAACCGCAATAGACTTCAATCAGGAGGCGACCTTTGAAAATTAGAAACATTTATGATGGCCACAAAAGTGATGGCAAAGATTTTTTAAGGGGTCTAACACCTGGAGGGGGGCATGGCGGAGTGGGATACACGCCAAAAGTCCCCGGGAAAAATCTGGATTTGATGCACAGCAGCGTTTTAAGGGCAGAAATCACATTTTATTGCTAAATTGGAGGCCTAAAGTATTTTAAAACATCTTGCATGTGTATACATCAATCAGGTAGTGTAATTAGTGTACTGCTTGACACTGACAGACTAAACTCACTGAGTAATGCACTGCAAACAGCTGTTTGTGTAGTGACGGCAGTGCTGGACTGGTGCGCACCATGGCCAGAGTGCAGGCGATGGCGGTTTTCAAGCCCATATGGTCAGGCTGAGGTAGCTGAATGACAGAACAACAGTGACTAAGTGTACAGCTGATCGAATTTGGTCTGTCCACAATGAAGCAACATCCTTATTATTTATCTACTTGGGTCAGGTGTGCCCCCAACCCCAACACACTCATATTGCTTCATTGCGGTCATTGCTTCATTGTGATATGCAAGCCCCTTCACCGTGGCAAGGTAACGATCACAAAGGGGAATTGAGACATGTACATGCCTTTTGTTTTGTTGTTACAGCTGCAGTGCAGCCAGAAAAATTAGCCAGAAAAATTATTATAGCGGCCACTGCTAGCAGCAGCCTTAAAAATTCAGGAATCCGCCTGGAGTCCTGGTGGACCCTGTTGGTGGTGGCAGTCAAGCGGCCTGCAGGCAGAGATGCTGTGTGGGGACTGACTTAGTCTTCGGGCGGGCAGTAACCTTCCGGGATCCATGCTTCATTCATTTTGATAAAGGTGAGGTACTGAACACTTTTGTGACCTAGGCGACTTCTCGGTGACAATGCCTCCAGCTGTACTGAAGGTCCTTTCTGACAGGACGCTTGAGGCAGGGCAAGACAGAAGTTGGATGACAAATTGTGACAGCTCTGGCCACAGGTAAAGCCTGCGCACCCAGCAGGGCCGGATTTCTGGCAAGGCCACATAGGCCATGGCCTAGGGCACCAGAAATTTAGGGGCGGCTCAGTGAGGGGCAGTAAAGCTATTCCATGAAGCCATCCATATCTACAAGAACAGATTTCACCTTCAAACTCCCTGTCCTGTACTTGTGTCGTCCCTGCAAGACCTGTAAGCTGTATCCTGCAGGTACACTTCAGCCTAGCTCTCATGGTGACACAATGGTTCCATCATTAATGAGATAACAAACATAACATAAAAGTTCTTAAGGAAAACATAACTTATAATCTATACGCATATTACTAAAATAGTCATCTGTGACAACTGACATCCAAGGAGGGAAAGTAAGTAGAATTCTCATTGGGGCACACAGAGATAACAACCAAACAGACGGTATAGTTGGCCTTGGGCGGTGAAAAGTACAAATCCGGCCCTGGCACCCAGTAGTGCAGGGGTTCATCACTGCTCACAGTGTCTACAGCCACACTTAACCTGCTAGGCGTTCTGATTCCCGCGGCCACTCGGGAGGGTTTTTTTTGCCCATTTTTTTTTTCATCATGTATCGCTAGCTACATGATTCCCTGCTCCCTCCCTCCCACCCTTCCTATCACCGCCGGCGATCATGCCCATCAGGAAATCCCTTTAGGGCTTCCCCCATCGCCATGGCGATGAATGGAGTGACGTCGTGGACGTCATGACAACACAGGGAGTCCCGGTCCACCCCATAGCGTAGCCTGGCGGTGATTGGCCAGGCTGCGCAAGGGGTCTGCGGGCGGGGGCCCTATTTCACGGCGGGTAGCGGCAGATTGGCGGCGAGCGGCGGCGATCGAAACAAACACGCAGCTAGCAAAGTGCTAGCTGCGTGTTTGAAAAAAAAATTGTGCAAATCGGCCCACCAGGGCCAGAGCGGTGCACAGCGGAGTTACTGGACAATCTCAGCTCGTCCAGAACGCTAAGGAGGTTAAGGCCAGGTAGTCGGCTACCTGCCGGTCGAGGCGTTGGTGGAGGGTGGATCCGTTAGCGCTAAGGCAAGGCGTTGGACTAAAGAATGTCCGCATGTCCGACATTACCATGAGATTGCTAGAGCGTCCTGTCCTTGCCTGCGTGGACATGGGACAGGGGCGTCGCTAGCCCTATTTTAGCGTGGCACGTGCCCCCAATCTGTTCTGGAATAAACATACATATATCCAGGCACATCGCCTCTAGTTAGGACATTAAATAAATTATTAGGGAAAGGGAGGTGCTGAAGGGTTGATAGGTTTGATGCAATGAATGTGTTTGCATGTCTGCACTATGCATGTTACAGGGCCAGAGTTAGGACACCTATGTTTACCTGGGTACTTCTGCGCAGTATAGGTGATTAAGCATAAGAATGCATTCTTCTGTGAACTAAAACCCTGGCTTTTAATTTAGCTGTAGGGATAACAGTTGTGCCTGGATGAGTGAATCTGTGAATGCAATTGTGTGAACATTTGCATGTGAGTGTGCGAAGGGTTAATAGATTTTTGCTGTTTTCTAGCCACACCCCCTTCAGCACCTCCCTTTCCCTAATAATTTATTTAATGTCCTAACTAGAGGCGATGTGCCTGGATATATGTATGTTTATTCTTATCATTGACCCCTGTGGCTAGGGTCCAATTCGGTGCACTCTCCCTTCCCCTGTATGTTTGTCAGCATGCAGACAGCTTATGCTGGTGTATGCGCATTGTGCACATGGACACATAACATTAGCTCCCTTGTGCGATTGGTAAGATGCACTGTCTTTCCCAGGAGAGGAAGTTAGGATGTGTGCTCCTAATCCATTGATAGGTTTGATGCAATGAATGTGTTTGCATGTCTGCACTATGCATGTTACAGGGCCAGAGTTAGGACACCTATGTTTACCTGGGTACTTCTGCGCAGTATAGGTGATTAAGCATAAGAATGCATTCTTCTGTGAACTAAAACCCTGGCTTTTAATTTAGCTGTAGGGATAACAGTTGTGCCTGGATGAGTGAATCTGTGAATGCAATTGTGTGAACATTTGCATGTGAGTGTGCGAAGGGTTAATAGATTTTTGCTGTTTTCTAGCCACACCCCCTTCAGCACCTCCCTTTCCCTAATAATTTATTTAATGTCCTAACTAGAGGCGATGTGCCTGGATATATGTATGTTTATTCTTATCATTGACCCCTGTGGCTAGGGTCCAATTCGGTGCACTCTCCCTTCCCCTGTATGTTTGTCAGCATGCAGACAGCTTATGCTGGTGTATGCGCATTGTGCACATGGACACATAACATTAGCTCCCTTGTGCGATTGGTAAGATGCACTGTCTTTCCCAGGAGAGGAAGTTAGGATGTGTGCTCCTAATCCATTGATAGGTTTGATGCAATGAATGTGTTTGCATGTCTGCACTATGCATGTTACAGGGCCAGAGTTAGGACACCTATGTTTACCTGGGTACTTCTGCGCAGTATAGGTGATTAAGCATAAGAATGCATTCTTCTGTGAACTAAAACCCTGGCTTTTAATTTAGCTGTAGGGATAACAGTTGTGCCTGGATGAGTGAATCTGTGAATGCAATTGTGTGAACATTTGCATGTGAGTGTGCGAAGGGTTAATAGATTTTTGCTGTTTTCTAGCCACACCCCCTTCAGCACCTCCCTTTCCCTAATAATTTATTTTATGTCCTAACTAGAGGCGATGTGCCTGGATATATGTATGTTTATTCTTATCATTGACCCCTGTGGCTAGGGTCCAATTCGGTGCACTCTCCGTTCCCCTGTATGTTTGTCAGCATGCAGACAGCTTATGCTGGTGTATGCGCATTGTGCACATGGACACATAACATTAGCTCCCTTGTGCGATTGGTAAGATGCACTGTCTTTCCCAGGAGAGGAAGTTAGGATGTGTGCTCCTAATCCATTGATAGGTTTGATGCAATGAATGTGTTTGCATGTCTGCACTATGCATGTTACAGGGCCAGAGTTAGGACACCTATGTTTACCTGGGTACTTCTGCGCAGTATAGGTGATTAAGCATAAGAATGCATTCTTCTGTGAACTAAAACCCTGGCTTTTAATTTAGCTGTAGGGATAACAGTTGTGCCTGGATGAGTGAATCTGTGAATGCAATTGTGTGAACATTTGCATGTGAGTGTGCGAAGGGTTAATAGATTTTTGCTGTTTTCTAGCCACACCCCCTTCAGCACCTCCCTTTCCCTAATAATTTATTTAATGTCCTAACTAGAGGCGATGTGCCTGGATATATGTATGTTTATTCTTATCATTGACCCCTGTGGCTAGGGTCCAATTCGGTGCACTCTCCCTTCCCCTGTATGTTTGTCAGCATGCAGACAGCTTATGCTGGTGTATGCGCATTGTGCACATGGACACATAACATTAGCTCCCTTGTGCGATTGGTAAGATGCACTGTCTTTCCCAGGAGAGGAAGTTAGGATGTGTGCTCCTAATCCATTGATAGGTTTGATGCAATGAATGTGTTTGCATGTCTGCACTATGCATGTTACAGGGCCAGAGTTAGGACACCTATGTTTACCTGGGTACTTCTGCGCAGTATAGGTGATTAAGCATAAGAATGCATTCTTCTGTGAACTAAAACCCTGGCTTTTAATTTAGCTGTAGGGATAACAGTTGTGCCTGGATGAGTGAATCTGTGAATGCAATTGTGTGAACATTTGCATGTGAGTGTGCGAAGGGTTAATAGATTTTTGCTGTTTTCTAGCCACACCCCCTTCAGCACCTCCCTTTCCCTAATAATTTATTTAATGTCCTAACTAGAGGCGATGTGCCTGGATATATGTATGTTTATTCTTATCATTGACCCCTGTGGCTAGGGTCCAATTCGGTGCACTCTCCCTTCCCCTGTATGTTTGTCAGCATGCAGACAGCTTATGCTGGTGTATGCGCATTGTGCACATGGACACATAACATTAGCTCCCTTGTGCGATTGGTAAGATGCACTGTCTTTCCCAGGAGAGGAAGTTAGGATGTGTGCTCCTAATCCATTGATAGGTTTGATGCAATGAATGTGTTTGCATGTCTGCACTATGCATGTTACAGGGCCAGAGTTAGGACACCTATGTTTACCTGGGTACTTCTGCGCAGTATAGGTGATTAAGCATAAGAATGCATTCTTCTGTGAACTAAAACCCTGGCTTTTAATTTAGCTGTAGGGATAACAGTTGTGCCTGGATGAGTGAATCTGTGAATGCAATTGTGTGAACATTTGCATGTGAGTGTGCGAAGGGTTAATAGATTTTTGCTGTTTTCTAGCCACACCCCCTTCAGCACCTCCCTTTCCCTAATAATTTATTTAATGTCCTAACTAGAGGCGATGTGCCTGGATATATGTATGTTTATTCTTATCATTGACCCCTGTGGCTAGGGTCCAATTCGGTGCACTCTCCCTTCCCCTGTATGTTTGTCAGCATGCAGACAGCTTATGCTGGTGTATGCGCATTGTGCACATGGACACATAACATTAGCTCCCTTGTGCGATTGGTAAGATGCACTGTCTTTCCCAGGAGAGGAAGTTAGGATGTGTGCTCCTAATCCATTGATAGGTTTGATGCAATGAATGTGTTTGCATGTCTGCACTATGCATGTTACAGGGCCAGAGTTAGGACACCTATGTTTACCTGGGTACTTCTGCGCAGTATAGGTGATTAAGCATAAGAATGCATTCTTCTGTGAACTAAAACCCTGGCTTTTAATTTAGCTGTAGGGATAACAGTTGTGCCTGGATGAGTGAATCTGTGAATGCAATTGTGTGAACATTTGCATGTGAGTGTGCGAAGGGTTAATAGATTTTTGCTGTTTTCTAGCCACACCCCCTTCAGCACCTCCCTTTCCCTAATAATTTATTTAATGTCCTAACTAGAGGCGATGTGCCTGGATATATGTATGTTTATTCTTATCATTGACCCCTGTGGCTAGGGTCCAATTCGGTGCACTCTCCCTTCCCCTGTATGTTTGTCAGCATGCAGACAGCTTATGCTGGTGTATGCGCATTGTGCACATGGACACATAACATTAGCTCCCTTGTGCGATTGGTAAGATGCACTGTCTTTCCCAGGAGAGGAAGTTAGGATGTGTGCTCCTAATCCATTGATAGGTTTGATGCAATGAATGTGTTTGCATGTCTGCACTATGCATGTTACAGGGCCAGAGTTAGGACACCTATGTTTACCTGGGTACTTCTGCGCAGTATAGGTGATTAAGCATAAGAATGCATTCTTCTGTGAACTAAAACCCTGGCTTTTAATTTAGCTGTAGGGATAACAGTTGTGCCTGGATGAGTGAATCTGTGAATGCAATTGTGTGAACATTTGCATGTGAGTGTGCGAAGGGTTAATAGATTTTTCCAATCTGTTCTGGGGTGCCACGGATCTCAGCGGCTCTCTCCAGCCGCCGCCTCCGCCACCGCCGCCGCGTCTCTCAGACCTCAGGATCAGGTGGCGAGCCGGCTCTTACTGGTCGGGTCGCCGCTGATCCTGAGGTCTGCTGCAAGGTATGGGGGGGGGGAGCGGCGGCTAGAGGGGGGCCTCCCTGGCACTTACTCACTTCCTAAAGGGGCTCCCTGGCACTCACTCACTCCCGAAAGGGGCTCCCTGGCACTCACTCACTCCCTAAAGGGGCTCCCTGGCACTCACTCACTCCATAAAGGGGCTCCCTGGCTCTCACTCACTCCCTAAAGGGGCTCCCTGGCACTCACTCACTCCCTAAAGGGGCTCCCTGGCACTCACTCACTCCCTAAAGGGGCTCCCTGGCACTCACTCACTCCCTAAAGGGGCTCCCTGGTACTCACTCACTTTCTAAAGGGGCTCCCTGGCACTCACTCACTTCCTAAAGGGGCTCCCTGGCACTCACTCACTCCCTAAAGGGGCTCCCTGGCACTCACTCACTCCCTAAAGGGGCTCCCTGGCACTCACTCACTCCCTAAAGGGGCTCCCTGGCACTCACTCACTCCCTAAAGGGGCTCCCTGGCACTCACTCACTCCCTAAAGGGGCTCCCTGGCACTCACTCACTTCCTAAAGGGGCTCCCTGGCACTCACTCACTCCCTAAAGGGGCTCCCTGGCACTCACTCACTCCCTAAAGGGGCTCCCTGGCACTCACTCACTGCCTAAAGGGGCTCCCTGGCACTCACTCACTCCCTAAAGGGGCTCCCTGGCACTCACTCACTCCCTAAAGGGGCTCCCTGGCACTCACTCTCTCCCTAAAGGGGCTCCCTGGCACTCACTCACTCCCTAAAGGGGCTCCCTGGCACGCACTCACTTCCTAAAGGGGCTCCCTGGCACTCACTCACTCCCTAAAGGGGCTCCCTGGCACTCACTCACTCCCTAAAGGGGCTCCCTGGCACTCACTCCCTAAAGGGGCTCCCTGGCACTCACTCACTCCCTAAAGGGGCTCCCTGGCACTCACTCACTCCCTAAAGGGGCTCCCTGGCACTCACTCACTCCCTAAAGGGGCTCCCTGGCACTCACTCACTCCCTAAAGGGGCTCCCTGGCACTCACTCACTCCCTAAAGGGGCTCCCTGGCACTCACTCACTTCCTAAAGGGGCTCCCTGGCACTCACTTCCTAAAGGGGCTCCCTGGCACTCACTCACTCCCTAAAGGGGCTCCCTGGGACTCACTCACTCCCTAAAGGGGCTCCCTGGCACTCACTCACTCCCTAAAGGGGCTCCCTGGCACTCACTCACTCCCTAAAGGGGCTCCCTGGCACTCACTCACTTCCTAAAGGGGCTCCCTGGCACTCACTCACTCCCTAAAGGGGCTCCCTGGCACTCACTCACTCCCTAAAGGGGCTCCCTGTCACTCACTATCGGGGTCCCTGTCACTCACTACCTAACTGGAGGCGCCTGTCAGTCACTAGCTAACCTGGGGGTCTCTGTCACTCTCTACCTAACTTGGGGGCTACCATATTAAGGGGACATTCTGCCTATTTATGTGAAATGCTGTCTATTTATGTGCCTCATGACTGCTGAATTTGTCTTGTTGGGAGCCTTATGATTTGTTGGGGGCCTCAAGATTGCTGAATTTGTCTTGTTGGGGGCCTCATGATTTGTTGGGGGCCTCATGATTGCTGAATTTGTCTTGTTGGGGGTCACATGATTGCTAACTGCGAGACTATGGGAAAAGCTGAATCCTTATCATATGAGACAATAGCATTAAACCTACTTTTTTTAGCTTTTTAAAACAGAAAATAAAACTGGGAGGTTCTAAAAAATTGAATACATTTTTCAGGAGTAGGATGGATGAAATTGTTTAGCTTCACAGTTTATTTTCAACTTGATCTATGCCTATACTGATTGTAAATTATCTAAGTAAAGGACAATATTTCGATGGGCAGGCCTGTTATCTGTAGCTTACACCGCTGCTAAGTTCATGTAAATTTGGCCCCACCCATGGCCACGCCCATTTTTTGCCTGTGCCTCCGCACCTGGTGCCCACAGGTGCCCCCGATCTCCAAGGACCCTAGAAACGCCCCTGACATGGGAGAAGGTTTACTGGCAGTGGTACCTTTATTCCGTTGTGCTGTGACATCACCCTTAAATGCACTGTAAAGCATAATTGCCAGCTTGTTCTGCAAGTGCAGCATCCTTCTGCCTTCAGGTGAGTTGGTAACATCTCCGTCACTTTGTGCCTATACCGAAGGTCTAGTAGCGTGGCCACCCAGTAATTGTCATTCCCCTTGAGTTTTTTCATACGGGTGTCCCTTAACAGGCTGGACAGTATGAAAGACACCATCTGCACAACTCCTCTTGCTCTACCTCAGGTATGTCAGGTAAGTTCTCCTCCTCCCCTCAGCCACAAACAATACCACAGGAGCGTTGAGCACCACAAGCTCCAAATTTATTTATGAATTTATTTATTTATGTATGTATTTATTTATTTATAGTATTTATAAAGCGCCAACTTATTACGCAGCGCTGAATTGATTTTCATCATCCTGCTGTTTGTGTTCCCACCACCAGGGTCCACAGATTACATTGCCTGCTGCCACACGTCACTCCTCCTGCCTCTGCTGCTGTATTTATCCTCATGCCTGTCTGTGTTCCCACAGCCAGGGTCCACAGACTTATGCGCCGCTGCCATGCGCTACTAGCTATTACGCCACTACAATAGCTATATACTGTTGTAAAAAAAAAAAATCAGAGGTGTCTGGGTTGAAAACGGTGCTGTTCCAGTTGTGCATTGGACACAATGTGGGCTTCACGACTGCTGTCCGGAACCTCCTGATCTTGCTGTCTTTATTTACAGCCGTTTTACTACCAACGCTAAGTACCATGGCCCCGTTATATTGCCTGCTGCCACACGTCACTCCTCCTTCTGCTTCTGCTGCTGCTGTATTTATCCTCCTGCTGTCTGTGTTCCCACCGCCAGGGTCCACAGAATTATGCGCTGCTGCCATGTGCCACTAGCTATTACGCCACAAATTTAGCTATGCTGGTGTTGAAGATAAAATTTTACAACAGTACACTTCTGTAAGGGAAAAAGCATTACGTTGGGTTCAAGAGGAAGAATATGAACACGAAACAAAAAAAAGATGGTGGTGGACGGTGAAGAAGAAGAAGAATAACCATGTGAAGAAGAAAAAGAACCAGGTGAAGAAGAAGAAGAAGAACCAGGTGAAGAAGAAGAAGAACCAGGTGAAGAAGAAGAACAAGAAGAAGAAGAAGAACCAGGTGAAGAAGAAGAACCAGGTGAAGAAGAAGAACCAGATGAAGAAGAAGAAGAAGAAGAAGAAGAAGAACCAGGTGAAGAAGAAGAACTAGATGAACAAGAAGAAGAAGAAACAGATGATGAAGAAGAAGTACCAGGTGAAGAAAAAACAGGTGAAGAAGAAGAATCAGATGATGATGATGATGATGATGAAGAAGAAGAAGAACCAGATGATGACGAAGAAGAACCAGATGATGAAGAAGAAGAACCAGATGATGAAGAAGAAGAACCAGATGATGATGAAGAAGGAGAATAAGAAGACGCAAAAGAACCAGGTGAAGAAGAAGATGAAAAACCAATTGAAGAAGAAGAACCTGATGCCAGTGAAGAAGAAGATGATCAAGATGATAGTAATGATTGATGACGAGAAAGAAGATGGTAAAACAGAAAAAGAAGACGGTGAAGAAAAAGATTGAGAGAACAAAAAGAAGACGGTGAAGACGGTGAAGAAGAATAAACAAGAAATCCAGAAAAAAGTTTTCCCTCTCTGTAACGATCGGTGTAACACAGAGAGGATCTGATTACCGGCGATCTGCAGTATCACCGGGAATGCAGATATATACCCGATTATTGATGATCTGCAGTATCACCGATAATCAGATATATCTCTAACCTCTGGACACCTGAGGGATGAGAGTGTTTTGGTGCAACAGTAATACTTTGAGGACCGCACCTGGATATCAGGTGCTAGAGCAATATGGAGTATTGCTCTGCAGCAAGTTCCTTCCGTTGGTCTGAACTCTCCGCAGGGAGGAGTCAGGCCGAGAGTGGGAAGGACAGAACGTGAGTGACACCAATGAGGGGGTGTCACTGACAGATCTGTGAACTATCTCTCAACAGGTGAGATAGTTCTCGAGGTCGGGCAGGCCAGGTCGTCAACACACGGACAGATAAAGTACAGAAACAGGAGACAGATACAGAATCTTGAGACTAGCCGAGTTCAGCAACAGAGTATCAGAATGACAAAGGTACAAAATCAGAGATCAGAAGAATGGTCAGGAAAGCAGAAGGTCATAACAAATAATCAACAATTCCTAGACTAAGGTGTGAGTTCCTTGATCATCAACACCTTGGAAACTGGTCTAGATAACAACACAAATAATACAGAATTCCTAGACTAAGGTGTAAGCTCCCTGATCATCAACACCCACGAAACTGGTCTAGATAATAACACAGATACTGACAGGGTCTGAGTGCTACCATGTAGTGATCGCAACGCCAGACACCAGAGAAATGACCAGCACCCAGTATATACACACCAGCGCTCTCCTGCGCCTCCCCTAAGTGCTGGACCAATGAGAACTGGAATAATTGTCAGCTGACCGGCCTGGTCAGCTGACACCTCTCTGGCTGTCATAAATGCTCTGCCTCTCCGCGTGCGCACGCGTCCTTCTGAACCAGTGTGGACTATCAGTCCCAGCCACACCAGGCATGTGTTGTAATGCCTCTGCTGTTTTGGATGCGGAATCCGCCGCACCGCTGTCCAAGCGTGCAGCGTTTTCTCCGCATTCAGCAGTACTGAGGGAGGTAGGCCTATGCGTGCAAACCGCCGCGTCGGACGCGGAATCCGCCGCCCTGTTCTCTGGGCATGCGGCGGTTTCTCCGCGTTCCGTCAGGCCTGTGAATGCAGGTCCCTGCGCGCAAGCTGCCATGTTGAACGCGGAATCAGCCGCCTTACTCTGAGTACTTGCGGCGGCTTTTCCGCGTTTTCTCACAGTACCCCCCCCCCCCCCCCCCCCGAGGAGTGGACTCCGGACAGCTCCTACCCGGTTTCTCAGGATATCGAGCGTGGAATTCCCTTCTTAATTTGTCCGCATGCATGCGACACTCAGGTACCCATGTTCTCTCCTCAATACCATACCCCTTCCAGTGCACTAGATACTGTACTGAGTTCTGCACTACCCGTGAGTCTAAAATCTTTTCTACTTCGTACTCAGGTTGGTCGTCTACCATCCCAGGAGGAGGAGGAGTGGCACCCACATGGACTGCTGGTTTAAGCAGGGACACATGAAAAGATCTTACACCACGCATGCTGGCAGGAAGATCAATGGCATAAGTAACATTGTTGATCTTCCTGGTTACAGAAATAGGGCCCACAAACCTGGGACCTAACTTGGGCGAGGGTTGTTTCAGGGTCAAATGACGTGTGTAGACCCAGACCAGGTCTCCTGGTTGGAACTTCCACTCCACGGATTGTTTCTTGTCAGCTTGACCCTTCTGACTTTGAAAAGTCTTCTCCAAATTACTTTTCACGATTCCCCAAGTGGCTCTAAATGACTTTTTCCAAGCCTCCAGAGCTGGAAACGGAGTGGAAGCTACTGGCAATGGGGAGAACTTGGGCAACTTTCCGGTTACCACCTGAAACGGAGAAAATCCAGAGGAAGAGCTTTTCAAATTATTGTGCGCAAATTCTGCATATGGCAAGAACTTGACCCAATCATTTTGCGCATCCGCAACATAACACCTTAAAAACTGTTCCAAAGATTGATTAACCCTCTCCGTCTGACCATTTGTCTGTGGGTGTTAGCCCGACGAAAATGACAGTTCCATGCCCATTTGATGACAAAATGCTCTCCAAAATCTAGAAACAAATTGGACTCCCCGATCTGACACTATGTTTTCCGGAATGCCATGCAGTCGGAAAACGTGGATGATGTAAAGATTGGCCAACTCCTGGGCTGAGGAGAGTCCTTTCAAAGGGCACAAAATGGGCCATTTTACTGAAACGGTCGACTACCTCCCAAATGACCGACATGCCTTCAGAAATCGGAAGCTCACCCACAAAATCCATGGACAAATGGGTCCACGGTTCACTCGGGGTGGGCAAAGGCTGCAACGTTCCCACAGGTGCCAGACGGGAGGGTTTGCTTTTAGCACACATTGCACACTCTCTAACATACTCCTTGCAGTCTGTTGCCAGAGAAGGCCACCAAGCACACCTAGCCACCAAGTCTTGTGTTCTGGAAACCCCCGGATGCCCAGCATTCTTGTGCGAGTGGAACAATTGCAAAATCTGGAGACGAAATGGCAGTGGTATAAACATAACCCCTTCAGTCTTACCCTCAGGGACATCCTGCTGGAATGGACCTAAAGTCTCCGTCCAGTCTTTCCAGGTTTCTGTGACTCCCCGCACTACTCTCTGTGGGACAATGGTCTCTGGGTCTGAGGGCTGTGCTGTCTCCGGCTCAAAACATCTGGACAAGGCATCCGCCTTAATGTTTTTACTCCCTGGAGTACACGTAATTACAAATCTAAATCTCGAGAAAAACAGTGACCACCGAGCCTGTCGGGGACTCAATCTCTTAGCCCCCTCAATGTATTCCAAATTTTTGTGATCAGTGTAAACTGTAATCGTATCGCTCCTTCTAGCCAATGACGCCACTACTCAAAGGCCAACTTAATGGCCAGGAGCTCCCTGTTGCCTAGATCGTAGTTTTTCTCTGCCGGTGAAAACCTCCGAGAAAAATAGGCACACGGGTGTAACCTTCCCTGCAGCCCAGAGCGTTGAGACAGCACAGCCCCTACCCCGACTTCAGAGGCGTCAACCTCTACAATAAATGGATAGGAGGTGTCTACGTGTCTCAAAATGGGTGCAGAGCAAAACAGTTCTTTCAAAGTGGAGAAAGCAGCCAGGGCTTCGGGGGACCAGTGGTTGGTATCTGCCCCTTTCTTTGTGAGACTGGGGAGGGGTGCTACAACAGTGGAGTACCCCTTTATGAACCTTCTGTAGTAATTAGCAAATCCTAAAAATCTCTGGAGGGATTTGAGTCCTACTGGCTGAGGCCATTCCAGGACAGCAGAGACTTTGGCGGGATCCATAGAAAGGCCCGAGGTGGAAATTATATATCCCAGAAAAGCGACAGATGTCACCTCAGAAATGCATTTCTCCAATTTGGCATAAAGTCTGTTTTGTCTAAGACTGTGCAGCACGAATTTGACATGAGACCTGTGCTCAGAGAGGTTGTCTGAAAAGATTAGTATATCATCCAGGTATATTAAAACAAATCTACCCAACACCTCCCTGAAAACTTCATTGATGAGTTCCTGAAAGACGGCCGGGGCGTTACACAACCCGAAGGGCATCACCAGGTACTCGTAATGCCCGTCGGGTGTGTTGAAGGCCGTCTTCCATTCATCGCCCTCTCTGATCCGCACCAAGTTGTATGCACCAATCAAATCCAATTTGGAAAAAATCTTAGCATTGGTGACTTGGGTGAATAAATCGTCTGTCAAAGGTAACGGGTAACGATTTCTGACTGTGATCTTATTCAGTCCCCGGTAATCAATGCATGGCCGAAGGCCTCCGTCTTTCTTTTTTACAAAAAAAGAAACCTGCTCCGGCAGGCGACCGGGAAGGGCGAATGAATCCTTTAGCTAAGTTTTCACGGATGTATTCTTGCATGGCCACCTTTTCTGGCCCAGACAAATTGTACAGATGACCTCTAGGGGGCATACAACCCGATCGGAGATCAATGGGGCAATCGAAAGGGCGATGTGGAGGCAGTTTATCGGCAGCTTTGGGACAAAACACGTCCGAAAACTCAGCATATTGTTCCGGAACTCCCTCCACATGAATCCTGGTCTGGCCTAAGGTCACCCTCACTAAACAACGACGAAAACAGCGGGCCGACCAGCTCGTTAGCTGACCAGTGGCTCAATTTATCTGAGGGGAGTGAAGGTGTAACCACGGCATGCCAAGGATGACTGTGGAGGTTGTCATGCGCAACACAAAAAACTGCAATTTCTCTCTATGCAGCACCCCTATAGTGACTTCCACCTCTGGTGTCTGGGACAGAGGATGGTTACGCTGCAGTGGTGAATCATCCACTGCCGTAACCTGGAGGGGTGGTTTTACCGGGGTGAGCAGAATACCCAATTTTTTTGCAAATTCGTAATCCATAAAATTAGCCGCTGAGCCTGAATCAATGAAGGCCTCAGAGACTTCAAATTTATCCTCCCATGTAATCATACAAGGAAGAAGTAACCGCTTATCCTCTAGGGGTAAAAGCTGTACGCCTAGGGTATTACCCCCAACTACTCCTAGGCAGTAGCGTTTCCCAACTTCTTAGGGCAATTTCGTTCTCTATGACCCCCCTCTGCACAATAAAGACACAATTGCTCAGAAATCCTGCGTCTCCGCTCCACCTGAGACAGTCTTGACCGACCAATCTGCATTGGCTCGGGTGGAGGTGAAACGGGAGGAGATGGAGTCACAGGAGGCGCAGCGTAGGACACCATTTTAACACTGTTCCTACCCAGGGTCTGCCTTTGATAGCGTAATCTGCGATCAATCCTGATGGCCGATGAAATGGCCTCATCAACGGTTTTTGGTTCAGGCTGACTTAACATAAGGTCTGAGACCTCATCTGATAATCCTGATAAGAAACAGTCTAAAAGGGCATAGGTGTCCCACCTGGCTGAAACTGACCACCTCCTAAATTCGGCCGCATACTCCTCGACCGGACTCTTGCCTTGACGCAACAACTTGAGTTTCCGCTCAGAAGTCGAGGCAATGTCTGGATCGTCGTAAATTACTGCCATAGCCTTAAAAAATTCATCTACGGAGGTTAAAGCTAAATCTCCGGTGGGAGGACTGTATGCCCAGGTCTGAGAATCGCCGGACAACAAAGTTTTAATAAATGTGACCCTTTGGGTCATCGTTCCTGAAGATCTAGGTCTCAACTCAAAGTATGACAACACTCTACTCCTAAAATTTCGAAAGTCAGATCTGTGACCAGAAAATTTTTCAGGTACAGGCATACGTATGTCTGTGCTAGGAGGGGATCGCACTTCATCTACAGCTGTCTGGAGGGTTCGTACTGATTCAGACAGTGCATCTATTAAAGTCTGATGGCCACCCAGTACTTGGTTGATGTTATCCACTGAAGTGGCAAGTGTGCCCAGACGGCTGTGTGCATCCATTTGTTTTTTGGTCTGGCGTTCTGTAACGATCGGTGTAACACAGAGAGGATCTGATTACCGGCGATCTGCAGTATCACCGGGAATGCAGATATATACCCGATTATTGATGATCTGCAGTATCACCGATAATCAGATATATCTCTAACCTCTGGACACCTGAGGGATGAGAGTGTTTTGGTGCAACAGTAATACTTTGAGGACCGCACCTGGATATCAGGTGCTAGAGCAATATGGAGTATTGCTCTGCAGCAAGTTCCTTCCGTTGGTCTGAACTCTCCGAAGGGAGGAGTCAGGCCGAGAGTGGGAAGGACAGAACGTGAGTGACACCAATGAGGGGGTGTCACTGACAGATCTGTGAACTATCTCTCAACAGGTGAGATAGTTCTCGAGGTCGGGCAGGCCAGGTCGTCAACACACGGACAGATAAAGTACAGAAACAGGAGACAGATACAGAATCTTGAGACTAGCCGAGTTCAGCAACAGAGTATCAGAATGACAAAGGTACAAAATCAGAGATCAGAAGAATGGTCAGGAAAGCAGAAGGTCATAACAAATAATCAACAATTCCTAGACTAAGGTGTGAGTTCCTTGATCATCAACACCTTGGAAACTGGTCTAGATAACAACACAAATAATACAGAATTCCTAGACTAAGGTGTGAGCTCCCTGATCATCGACACCCACGAAACTGGTCTAGATAATAACACAGGTACTGACAGGGTCTGAGTGCTACCACGTAGTGATCGCAACGCCAGACACCAGAGAAATGACCAGCACCCAGTATATATACACCAGCGCTCTCCTGCGCCTCCCCTAAGTGCTGGACCAATGAGAACTGGAATAATTGTCAGCTGACCGGCCTGGTCAGCTGACACCTCTCTGGCTGTCATAAATGCTCTGCCTCTCCGCGCGCGCACGCGTCCTTCTGAACCAGTGTGGACTATCAGTCCCAGCCACGCCAGGCATGTGTTGTAATGCCTCTGCTGTTTTGGATGCGGAATCCGCCGCACCGCTGTCCAAGCGTGCAGCATTTTCTCCGCATTCAGCAGTACTGAGGGAGGTAGGCCTATGCGTGCAAACCGCCGCGTCGGATGCGGAATCTGCAGCCCTGTTCTCTGGGCATGCGGCGATTTCTCCACGTTCCGTCAGGCCAGTGAATGCAGGTCCCTGCGCGCAAGCTGCCATGTTGAACGCGGAATCAGCCGCCTTACTCTTAGTACTTGCGGCGGCTTTTCCGCGTTCTCACACTCTTTTTTTTTTTTTTTTTTACACCTATTTAAATGTGATTTCCCTTTAAAAAAAAACGCATCCGAATTCACGAACACAAATTTTTACCCTAATTTTGTTACCGAACATGAACCGAATTCGAATCGAATTCGGTGATCGCAATCAAATTCGAATCCGAATTTGCCCCAGACCCGAATTTGAATGTACCCGAATCGAATTTTGGTACATTCGAGCAACCCTGCCAATAAGTATACACTTATTGGATTATTTTTTTTTTATCAAAGGCATGTATAGAAATTTAACTTTATTTGAAAAATGTTAACACGGAAAGCTAAAAATATAATTTTTTGACAAAATCCCTGTCTTTTTTGATGAATATAATAAAAACTATAAATCACAGCAGCAATCAAATAGCACCAAAAATGCAAACGAGATTTAAAAATTGTGTTAAACGCAAACTGTAAACAGCCCAAGTTCGCCGGGAACAGTTCTCCGTGCGAACTATTTGGGCCGTCTCTAGCGAGAAGTCGGTGGTGAACTGGTGGAACTGGGCATGTGCATAACATTGCAGCAAGGGGAGAATAATAGATGAATGAACTGAAGTACTTAGTAGCAATGGGTGGTGGCACCTTTTGATAGGCATGGCGCTCCAGGCAAGCGCCTGAAAAGACTTCTGCTTTAAACAGCCCCATCTGAGACAGTACTGGGGTACCAAGATGGGAAGAACATATGCTCTCAGATATTGTGAATGTGAACGTAAAACAATTGTAAAGGTGCCCATACATCAGAAGATTATGGGCAGATTTGATAAAGAGACAAATTTATCTCTAATAATCAAATCTGCTTAGAGATAAATTTGACTCTTTGTCGAAGCTGCCCATACTGCAGGTCGATTCCCGTCCGATTTCAGCATGAAATCTTCAGGGAATTGGCTGAGCCCGTCATGTTCGCCCTGCCGCTGCCGCTACCCCCCTAATGTATAAATGTGCCCTCCCCCCCACCGTGTGTGCATTTATACCATTACCTGTCCTGTGTCAGCCTCTACGCAGTGTCCGTAACCTCTGGGCAGCTTTCCGTATCCACCACTGGCGCATAGCGTCTGACGTTAGATGTGTCGGTGGCGTGTACAGGGAGCTGCCTGGAGGTTACGGACACTGTGTAGAGGCTGACACAGGACAGGTAATGTATAAATGCACACACGGGAAGGGGGGAGGTTGGCACATTTATACATAAAGAGGGCAGCAGCAGTGTTTTCGTCACTCAATCCGAAATTGCTCACTGTACCGCCACACACCAGTTCAACCAACTTCAGCCTGACATCTTGCATCAGGCGCAATCAACTATTTTGGCCTGAAATTGGTTGCATCGTTGGTTGGGACTACACTTGGCAGCATCGGTTTACAACCAAGTAGATCATAATAATTGATTTGGTAGGTCAATCGGCCGCTAAAATTGCCTGATGTATGGGACTGTCTGGCAGATATCCTACCATTGGTCATAGATGTGGTGAGCTCCTGCATATGATACAGTAAGTGTTTTGTGGTTGCACTGGTGCCCACATGTTTTGGACTTTTGGCATCTCACTCAGAAATGTCTACATGACCTTGACTGTTTTGTCTTCAGCATTGCTTCATATTCTCCAAAAATTACCTGAGCCATCTCTCTTGCAAAGGTTGGGGTTTAAGTTAAAGAGGAAATTTATCCCAGGATTAAACTTCATCCCAGTCAGTAGCTGATACCTCCTTTCCTACCAGGAATCTTTACCTTTTCTCCAATAGTGCATCACAGGAACGTCTGTATGGCTGACATTGGAATGAAATCCCTCCCACAGTGTGATGTCAGAGCCATGGCCCTGACAGATTTTGCCTGTGAACCTCATTGCATTGTGGGATATAATAAATGTTTCCTACTACCAAGCGAACAGTATCTCCCTCTGCGAATATATATACCAACCTTTTAGCCTACCGCATTGTTAGCAGGCGTATTTATAGATATTGGCAGTTGGTGCTGTGAATATGAATTACATGGCGATTATCAATTGTTTCTTCTTCTATATTTTGGCTTCTCACCTTGGCATGTCTTGAATGCATTCCCCTCATCACTACTATCTGTTGGTAAAGTTCCTGTTTAAATTATATTATGACATCACTAAAACTCTCATGGGGTCAGAGTGGGTGATAAACTGTACATACCTTGGTTGAATTCTACCACCTGAAATAGACCTTTTCTTCTGATAATGATTTTTAACGTATGTGCAGCACACTTCGAAAGCCTTTGCACAGGGCAGCCTCTGCTCTGACTTTATTTCCGCCAGTCTTTTGTAACACTCCCACTGCTTTCTATAGTGCGCTGAGCCATCTCGACAGCATTGCTTCACACTGTCAACGCGGTACGTGCTGGCTGTGAAAATAACAATATCAAAAAATGCGGTGGTTATCCTTTAAAAGTGATAATAAAAAAAGACTGTCATTTAAACAGCAAAACATTGGAGGTGGGCGGAGTCAGCGTTGGGCTTAGAGGGAGAGACTAGCTGGTGCCCCTGCCAACAATTCCCTGACTTGCACATCTACCTGATGATCAGATATAGGGGGGAGGAGTTTAAACAGACTGTGGTTGTCTTTGGTCATCAGCAACTGACTCATGTACAGTGAGGCTTTGTTCATATCTAAAATCGAAATCGCTGACAGCAGCGTTTTGCGATTTTCTGCGCAAATTTTTTTAGCGCCTTCCAGCACTCACCTGCGTGCTGCGTTTTTGGGTAGGCATTTTGTAAGCGCTTCTTGGGGGGGGGGGCGATTTGCGATATTTAGCTAGTTTTTGCCCAGATTTAAAGAGCCCCTTACCTAAAGACTTCACATTTAAATAGCCGCGGAGCAAAGAGCGCAAATGCAATCGCAGCATACAGCGATTTTGTGAGCGTTTTCCTATACCTTCCATTGGAGCAAAATCGCCCTAGAAATGCTACAGGCACCGCTTTGCTCAGTGGAAAGCAGACAAAATGCGCTGATATGAACTATTCCATAAGGATTCAATGCACACGCGTTTTTAGGGCGATTTGGAAAATCGCTGGCACTTGAAAAAAGGTCGAAAACACCCCAGGTGTGAACGAGTCCTAAGTCAGCATTACCAACCCAATCAGCTTCTTACACAAAAAAATAATAATAATGAAGAAATGGTTTATATGCAAGCAATGTACAAAACTTTGAGTATTGCAAATGATGATCTATTCCACACATTAAACATACACCTGAATTAGAGCTTTAATTGTCTGGTCCCAGCAGACTCTCATAATAATATGAATCTGCTGTTGCTGTAGTCAGGGCCAGCCTTAGGTTTCACAGCACCCTGAGCGAAACCTGATTTTTTTGCCCCCCTTCGTCCTCTTCACGCATGCACGCACACACACAGGCCCATATGCATTTCATCTTTTCTCCTGAGATATCTCCTAGGACAGTGGTTCCCAACTTTTTTGATGTCATGACACATCACGCAAAATGCTCAGATCTCTGTGACACGTAACATATGTATAATAGTAAAAATACTATTAATAACCACGAATGGATGGAAAGAGTGCATTATCCTGAATACACTTAAAAATGAAGGCCAGAACCTTTCAGGAATATTCATAAAAACAGTCAGTGGGACAGTTAGCCCCCCCCTCCCTAATTTAGAATGATAGCACACCACCGACAATTTGCACCACGCGTAATAGCTGCAGTGCGCCCCCAAAAAAAACACCCCCCGATCTCACGTGCCCTCAATATAGGTTGCCAAGCGTAGGTGCCCCCAGTATAGGAAGTCAGTTGAAGGTCTCCATCCCCCCATAGGTAGCCAGGCATAGGAGCCTTCAGTATAGGTAGCCATGTGTTGGTGCACTCAGTAAAGGTAGCCAGCTATAGGTGCCCTCAGTATAGGAAATCAGGTGTAGGTGCCCTCAATATAGGTAACCATCTATTAGGCGCCCCCTTGGAAGCCAGCGCCCTGAGCGACCGCTCTGGTCGCACAGGTCAAAGGCCGGCTATGGCTGTAGTTCAGGGTACATAGCAGCAGGTGGAGTCGGTGGGTAAACAGCTCCCTAGTAAGGAACACCCACTCTCCTGGCAGCTGCAAGATTTTGTAAAAGGGAATTGTCGTGGAACAGCTTCATCAAATATTTAAACTGTGTACGTAACATTCCCTTACCTTTACTGACAATGGCATGGGGAATTTATAATACTAGCGACATTTTCAGCAGACAATCAAAGATGGTCCTAGCAACAGTGGGCTCCCCCGACAGATCTTCCCTCTCCAAAAGTGGCATTAGAGGTCACTTTTTGCTGCCATATTCACCCCCAACCCTGAGCCGGCTGCCAGGCTTCCCCAGGTCACCTTCCAACTTAACTGGGCTCCTCTGGCTCTTGCAGAGTGTCACATGAGCCCTCAGTGGCTGACCGCACTTAGCCTTCTAAACGGTGCCAGCGCACAGATCGTGCGAACTCTGGTCGCAGTCAATGCGCAGGAACCGTTAAGAATTAGCCGCAGACAACTCAGAAGGGAGCCTGTGAGACACGGGTGATTACAACGTCACCCACTGGTTCAGAGTAAACTGCCACCACCGCGGTTACTATGGGACCGTGGGGCCCACTAACTGACTGACTAATCCTGCGAATAAAACGGTTAAACACACGATATTCTGTCTAGCCAACAACAAACAAACAGTAGCGTATCTTCAGAGACCCGGGATCAGTTCTGTGTGTGCTGATAAGCAGGGTAGCGAAACAGTGAATGACTTGGGGAAAGTCGTTTATTCACGCAATATAAATAATTAATATATACAGACAATTATGAAAATCAACAATTATGAAAACAGTAATAGCCAGTATGAAAAATAAAAGAAGGGAGAAAAATACTTAGTTCCTGGAAAGATGTCCTTATTGTGGGAAGAATCATAAAGTCCTTGGTTTCAAAGTCCAGAGTTCAGAGTTCAGACCAGGTGGATGCCAGCATATCCTCAAGCTGGCATCTGATGAGTGCAAGATGGTTCAGTGTGGAGGACCCTGAGTTTGGCTCCTCTCCCATTCTTATGCCCCTGATTCAGTAGGAGGAAGTGAGGGCGGGCCCACACACCCCCTTAGAACATGAGATGAGTCCTGCCCTTGTCCTGGAGACCAGAAATCATGCCTTAACCATATATGGGCTCTATCTCACAGAACCGTACAGGTCAGGGCAGATTTACTAATATTTTCAGGTCTACCTCGATGTACCCAGCAGTCTGATACCAAACATGAGGGGTGGGACCCCTGTGGTACCATTAGGGCACTGTTGAACTGCCTAACGGGCAGTCTTTACCTCAGAAGGTTCTGAAATGTTCTCAGAACCAACGCCAGGCAGGGCCCTACCTGCTCTGTTAGTTTGGAGGGTCTGCCAGCCTGGCAACACAGAAAATATGATACATATAGCAGTTTATGGAATATGAGAGACCCCTGGGATTTATACCAGGTCATTCCCAGGCAAAGGTTCTTTGAAGTTGGCAGCAGCAAGCCACATGTCGGCTCCCTGCTGGGAAAAGGAGTCGGAGTGTCTGAGTTTCCTCACTCTAAATTGGTTCTGTCATGGTGTTTGTCACCTTATACCTGATGGATGGGCCATCAGCACAGCTTGAAGCCAGGGACTCTCTGGGCCCAGGCTCATTAGCATATCAAAAGGGCCAACCAGCATTTAGGCTGGGGCTCTCTCTCTGCTGAGAAAAGACTGCAGCTGCCCCTACACACTCAACCCGGATTGTATCGATTTGAAGCGCAATCGATGCAGGAATCGAGTGCGATCGTTCTTTTCTTCCCGGGCGGTTCCAGGACGCGCCTGCGTCCCCGCAATCGTCCGTGACAGCCCTCCCCCTTGTCCGTGGCTTAGCCACTCATCCGCAAGATGTGTGGCGGCGCCGCTAACCTGGCTGACGGGCCTCGAGTTGCCGGTACGGCGGGAAAACCTATTGGAGCCTGTGGCTCGGTTCCCCTGGACCGGTCGCGGTCTGCTACCCGCAGGGTTGACCCAACATGGACCGTTCTGGACAGGGCGTTGGCGCCACTGCAGTCGGACGTGGTGCCTGCCGGGACTGCTGACAACGGGCAGTGGGTTGGTTAGGTCAACAGCCAGCCCACGCAGGGTTCCCCTGCTGAGTGGCTGTGGACCTAAGGGAACCCCGCGGGAATCCCTGGACCTTCCCAGCTCCTGACAGACGGCCCATGCCCTGCAGTAGTTTGCTACATCCCTGTTCATCCGGGGCCAATAAAACTGGTTCCGAATACCGGCAAGTGTCTTGCGGACCCCTGAGTGCCCTGTCAGAGGATTACCATGTGCGGATTTCAGCACATGTCCCCTGAACGCACTCGGGACCACAAGCCATTTGGTATTCGCGTGGGATCTACCTGTAGGGGGCTGTACAGACTCACTGTACAGTCTCCCACCTTCCCAGTACACCTTGAAAGCGGCCCCGTCTGCGAGGGGCTCAGCGGCTTGCTTCCTGAGCACCTCCAGGCTTGGGTCACTTTGTAGCGCGGCTGAGAATACGGCGCTGTCAGTTTCAGCCAACTGGCTCATGTCACACGAGGCCAGCGGCTGAAAGGTCTCATCCCTGCGGTCAGAGGAGGGGGAGGAGGCCGGAACCCCCTCCACCTGTTCTGAGCTCGGGTTCTGAGCAGTGCAGCTGCGCGGTACTGCTAGCACAGGTACACTGTCAGAATGGCACAGACGGGCATTACTCAAATCATCATTGCATGCAGTAATGACATTGACAGGTATAGACATTTTTTCATTACAGACAGGTTGTACAAGAAACTCAGGTACAGTTACAGCATCATCACAACAGACAGTCTGTACATCAAACTCAGGTGCCTTTGAAGCAGGCACTATTGAACCTGGTACCCTTGAACTGGGCACATTCAACCCACCTCCCCCTGGTGCTCCCCCAAGTGTATAAAGTACCTGGTGGTGGGTGGAGAGTCCGTCTCCTTCCGTGAGCGACAAGGCGGTCGTGGCAGGTTCATAGTAGGACACAAGCTTGCCCAAATCAGTCCCTAGCAACACAGGGACTGGGAGATCCTTCATAACCCCAACAACCCTTTCTTGGATCCCTAATCCCCAATCCAGCTTCACTGTCGCGTGGGCTATGTGAAAAAGGGTGCCCTCTACTCCAGTAAGGGCAAGGGATCGGCTGGAGCTGATGCTCTCCTTTGGCACAAGGTGTGAGTGAACTAACGTGATGTCAGCTCCGGTGTCTCGGAATCCGGTGACAACTTTGCCGTTCACTCTAACAAGTTGCTGCTGGTCGGTTCGGTCGCGGATTTCCTTTCCGCGGGCAAACGGGACAAAATCTGATGATCCAGGCTGTGGTTCGCTGGCAGGTTGCCTCTGCTGTGGGTGAGGTGCAGGTGATGCAGATGATCCAGGTGCTGGTGGTGTCTGTCTCCGCTCCGGACAGTCGAATTTCATGTGTCCGGGCTGGCGGCAGTAGTGACAGGTGACCTCTCCAGGCGCTGCAGGCCTGGGTGCAGCAGCTGCACTGGGTGGCCTCTGTGGCGGACGGCTCACAGGGGCAGGAGGGTCTGCCGAGGTATTGGGCTGACCTCCTCTCCAGCTGGATGGGACAGTTCTGCGTGTATCAGCCACCCGGGTAGTTGCAAAAGTCTCAGCAAGGTCTGCAGCGACAGTTGCTGAAGCCGGCTTGCGTTCTAGCACAAATTGTCGTACATCAGCAGGGCAAATGTTCAGAAATTGTTCCAGGACTATCAAGTCCTCCAGGACGCCATAAGACCCTTTGGTGAGGCCTAGTGTCCACTGGCGGAGTGTGGTGAGCAAGCTGCTGACCACATCTCGGTACGAATCAGAAGACTTTTTCTGCCAGGCCCTGAACTTTTTCCGATAGGCTTCTGGCGTCAGCTGGTACTTAGTAATGATAGCGTCTTTTATAGCAGCATAATCATTATCCTTCTCCGCAGGCAATTCTGCGAAGGCATCAAGCGCTTTGTAGCGCAGCAACGGTGTCAGATGTCTGGCCCACTGGTCTTGGGACAGACGATACTGACGGCATGCTTTTTCAAAAGACCGCAAAAACAAGTCAATGTCAGTGTCTTTTTCAATATTAGCAAATTTAAATTTTGCACTTACGGGTGCTGCAGCTCCTTCAGCAGGGAGGCTGGGCGGTGAACTCCGGCTGGCCTGTTGCACTTTTGCCATGTTTAGCTCATGCTGTCGTTGGCGCTCCCGTTCTCGCTCAGCGGCATCCCTCTCCGCGTGGCGTTCAGCAGCAGCAGCAGCAGCTTTGCGTTCTGCAGATTGGCGCTCCCGTTCCTCTCGTGCTTCCATGTACTGCATGTACTTGTCCAGGTCAGTCTCCATCAGCTTTTGTAATGCCTGCTGCATTACCGGGTCAGCACCCATGGACAGTCCAGTACTGGCCAGTTCCGGGCGAGTAATGTCAGAAACTCTGGGATTGGGGTCCATACTGACAGTCTCTGGCGTAACTGTTGCAACAGGGCCCGCAGGATGCTCAACCTCTGTACGCCTAAGATCTTCAGCCTCTGGTTCCCCTTGATTGTCAGATGGGCTGGTATCCACCTCAGCGGACACTCCCGGCTCCCGCAGTTGCTGGGCATCCCATCTGGACAAGTCTGCTATCAGGTCCCGTTTTGTCTTGCGGAGGATGCCAATGCCCCTCTCTTCGCAAAGATTTTCCAGGTCTGCTAGGCACATGTTCTGGTAGTTCCCGGACATTTCCATGCCAAATAAAATAAAACTTTGGGGAAGGGGTACTGGCTACACAGTCTCTCTGTATATATAAAAAATATATTGCCTTCCAGCTACACCAACGAATTAGTTCGTTTCTCGATAGCGCTAGCGCTATCGCAGATACTTTCAGCACAACACAGATCCCAACCGCTGCCTAACACTGTCACATGAGCCCTCAGTGGCTGACCGCACTTAGCCTTCTAAACGGTGCCAGCGCACAGATCGTGCGAACTCTGGTCGCAGTCAATGCGCAGGAACCGTTAAGAATTAGCCGCAGACAACTCAGAAGGGAGCCTGTGAGACACGGGTGATTACAACGTCACCCACTGGTTCAGAGTAAACTGCCACCACCGCGGTTACTATGGGACCGTGGGGCCCACTAACTGACTGACTAATCCTGCGAATAAAACGGTTAAACACACGATATTCTGTCTAGCCAACAACAAACAAACAGTAGCGTATCTTCAGAGACCCGGGATCAGTTCTGTGTGTGCTGATAAGCAGGGTAGCGAAACAGTGAATGACTTGGGGAAAGTCGTTTATTCACGCAATATAAATAATTAATATATACAGACAATTATGAAAATCAACAATTATGAAAACAGTAATAGCCAGTATGAAAAATAAAAGAAGGGAGAAAAATACTTAGTTCCTGGAAAGATGTCCTTATTGTGGGAAGAATCATAAAGTCCTTGGTTTCAAAGTCCAGAGTTCAGAGTTCAGACCAGGTGGATGCCAGCATATCCTCAAGCTGGCATCTGATGAGTGCAAGATGGTTCAGTGTGGAGGACCCTGAGTTTGGCTCCTCTCCCATTCTTATGCCCCTGATTCAGTAGGAGGAAGTGAGGGCGGGCCCACACACCCCCTTAGAACATGAGATGAGTCCTGCCCTTGTCCTGGAGACCAGAAATCATGCCTTAACCATATATGGGCTCTATCTCACAGAACCGTACAGGTCAGGGCAGATTTACTAATATTTTCAGGTCTGCCTCGATGTACCCAGCAGTCTGATACCAAACATGAGGGGTGGGACCCCTGTGGTACCATTAGGGCACTGTTGAACTGCCTAACGGGCAGTCTTTACCTCAGAAGGTTCTGAAATGTTCTCAGAACCAACGCCAGGCAGGGCCCTACCTGCTCTGTTAGTTTGGAGGGTCTGCCAGCCTGGCAACACAGAAAATATGATACATATAGCAGTTTATGGAATATGAGAGACCCCTGGGATTTATACCAGGTCATTCCCAGGCAAAGGTTCTTTGAAGTTGGCAGCAGCAAGCCACATGTCGGCTCCCTGCTGGGAAAAGGAGTCGGAGTGTCTGAGTTTCCTCACTCTAAATTGGTTCTGTCATGGTGTTTGTCACCTTATACCTGATGGATGGGCCATCAGCACAGCTTGAAGCCAGGGACTCTCTGGGCCCAGGCTCATTAGCATATCAAAAGGGCCAACCAGCATTTAGGCTGGGGCTCTCTCTCTGCTGAGAAAAGACTGCAGCTGCCCCTACACACTCAACCCGGATTGTATCGATTTGAAGCGCAATCGATGCAGGAATCGAGTGCGATCGTTCTTTTCTTCCCGGGCGGTTCCAGGACGCGCCTGCGTCCCCGCAATCGTCCGTGACACAGAGTCTTGGGCAGAGTAGCGTCTCACCTGTCTCAGCAGGTGGTCCTTGCAGGGGTGCCTCTCCTCCATCACCCGGAGCTTGTTATTATGCCGCAGCTCACAAAGAAGATGCAGCCATTGGTGGATGAACATGGAGAGCACAGAGCCACAGACAGAGGAATGCGTCCGCCGGGACAGGTGGGACACTACTATGCCAAGGACTCTACAGGGGCATCGGGGAACACAGCTCAGTTGGGGAGTGACCTAAGAAGCCCACAGCTGGCTTGTGGCTCTGGGGCAGTTGCCCATGTTGCCCATTTGGTACCTCTGGCCCTGAAGACAATCCATTATCAGTGTCACCGGTACTCACCCTTTAACTCAATCTCTTTTTCCAGCTGTCTTTTCAGTCTCTTTGAAGCTGTTAAAAAAAAGAAAAAAGAAAAGTTGACCACAGAACACAATGAGAAAACTCCTACAACAATATTACAGCTCAACAGAATAAGGTTATTCTTAACCTATTTTGGTTCCTGGACGTAGTTTCTACGTCCAGGAACCATGCGCGCTGCCGCGCGCTCCCGCGGCCGATCGCGCGCGTGCACGCGCACTCCCAGCCGCGGATTCGGTAGCCACGGAATCAATGTATTGGGCTATGGTGCCCGATCACTGATTCCTCTCCCCCGCTGAAAAAGCGACAGCTTCTCTCGGAAGCTGTGCTTTTTTTGGCTGTCTCCTCCCCGATGTGTCACTCTAAGCGTGTGCTACGCTTAGAGTGACGTCATGTAAACAAACTCATGGCCGCCATCTTGTGGCCAAAAGTAATACTACACTTGAAAAAAAAAAATTAACACACATTTACATTATAAATCTATTGTTTACCTCCCACCCTCCCAAAACTATCCAAATAAAATGTTTACTATAAAAAAAAAAAAAAACATTACAATAAAAAAAAAAAAACATGTAAATATTTACCTAAGGGTCTAAACTTTTTAAATATCAATGTAAAGATGAAATATTTCTATATTTTTTTATTTTAAACTTGTAAATAGTGATAGATGCAAAATGGAAAAATGCACCTTTATTTCCAAATAAAATATTGTCGCCATACATTGTGATAGGGACATAATTTTAACGGTGTAATAACTGGGACATATGGGCAAATACAATACGTGAGTTTTAATTATGGAGGCATGTATTATTTTAAAACTATAATGGCTCAAAACTGAGAAATAATGAATTTTTCCATTTTTTTCTTATTCTTCCTGTTAAAATGCATTTACAGTAAAGTGGCTCTTAGCAAAATGTACCCCCCAAAGAATGCCTAATTGGTGGCGGAAAAAACAAGATATAGATCAGTGCATTGTGATAAGTAGTGATAAAGTTATAGGCTAATGAATGGGAGGTGAACATTTCTCACGTGAAAACGACGGAACGCGAATGGGTTAAAGGTCATGTGTATCAAGTTAGTATTAGAGGTGAGTTGGCGTTGGAGTTCCAGAATATTGACTTAGTGTGGAAATGTGGGTGAATTAGGTAATATGACAATTTTGGAGAGTTAAGGTGACCATACACCGGACTGGACATCAGTGAGATCCCTTCCTGAGAAAATCTGATCAGAGAGGGATTATTACTTGCCCACACCTTGCAGTCAGATTTTAGCATGGAAATCAAACACAGTGAAGTAGTGGGTTGGAATTGAACAATTTTTGCCTTATTTTTCAGACTATAAGACGACCCTGACCATAGGGCGCACCTAGGTTTAGAGGACAACATACAGGAAAAAAATACACTGACACTGGTGCGTCCATGGTGCAGGGGTGTCTTGTGGAGTTTCTCCTCCCCCCAAACTGACTCTAAGCTACACTACCCTAATCCTAATCCTTACATTTATATAGTGCTTTTCTCCTGACGGACTCAAAGCGCTCAAGAGCTGCAGCCACTAAGGGCACATACAAGAGCCCACCCTGCTGTGTTAGGAAGTCTTGCCCAATGTCTCCTTATTTAATAGGTACTTACCCTAGCCAGGATTCAAACCCTGGTCTCCCGTGTCAAAGGCAGAGCCCTTAATAGCCAGTACAAGAAGCCACGCTGCCCCCACTAGCTACACTAACTACCCTACACTAACTATTGTTGCCCAACTAGCTAGCTAGTCTTAACTGCTTCACTGCTGCTTCACTAACTACATTTAAACTAACTAGAGTTCCTCAATAGAGGTGTAGCGAACGGTTCGCCGGCGAACAGTTCCAGGAGAACATTGGTGGTTCGCGTTCGCCTGCTTTTACGGAAGTTCGATTCGCCCCATAATGCACTATGAGGGTCAACTTTGACCCTCTGCATCACAGTCAGCAGGCACATTGTAGCCATTCAGGCTACAGTAAGCCCTGGAGCCCCCCCCCCCCCCCCCCCTTATATAAGGCAGCCTCCGGCGGCCATTACAGTCACTCGTGTGCCTGCTAGTGAGAGGAAAGGGACAGCTGCTGCAGACTTGTTCTTCTAGAGACAGATTAGTTAGGTTCTTGGCTGCTAGTTTGCTCCTTGGCTGATTGTTATTGCTTTATAGCACCCTAGCTTTTGTCAGAGCTCATCCTGTACTTTTTTTTTTTTTACTGTGTGTCAAACTGACACTTTTGTTGCATGCACAGCCTTGCTAATTGATAGTGTGTGTGTGCCACTGCCAGCAGCCCAGCACATTCAGTGACTGACTGCCTGTGTGTGTGACAGGGAGCTGCACATTGTACTACCCAGTACTGCATATACCCCCAGTACCTGTTGTGTTTACTTAACCCACCTCATCACTGCACATAACTACCTGTAGTGTTGAGTGAACCCAGTTCACTGCATCCTACTACTACCTGTTGTGTTTACTTAACCCACCTCATCACTTCACATAACTACCTGTAGTGTTGAGTGAACCCAGCTCACTGCATATACCTACTACCTGTTGTGTTGAGTGAACCCAGCTCACTGCATCCTACTACTACCTGTTGTGTTTACTTAACCCATCTCATCACTGCACATAACTACCTGTAGTGTTGAGTGAACCCAGCTCACTGCATATACCTACTGTTATAAGCTGTTCTTATCACCTTGCTTCGACACCATCGTCTCACAGACTGTGAGATCACTTGACTCTACACACAGCAAACAGTAGATAGACTTTCTCAGGCTTCTTCAATGTTTACGTTATTTATTCAGGACTACAGAAATACAGATAGATACATTCATCATATCCTAGCCATGCCAATCTTCATGTTGCGTTACAAGCTCGTGATTAGACTCCCTACTGAAGTCACTCAGGCCCTTCTTCCTAACTACGTTACACTAAACTACCTATGTACAGCAGACATTATATCAGATTACATAAAGGAAGAACATGCTTAGAGAAATAATTGGGTTCCAGTCAGTATTGCGAGCTAGTGCGGAAGGAAGAAGCAGAAGTGAGTTCTCCATCGCTCGCTCCAGATTTAATACCGGCTAGGAAAGAGTTAAATATGACATCATCTTCGCCACCCCCTATATCAGTCTATTGGTGGACCCACTCGTGGTGTCATCATACCCGCCTACTCGATTAATAATCAATGACCCAGGCACTTGACCCAGATGCAGGCATGTGGATGTTTAGTAAATATGGCCAATGTTTACTGTTCCTGTCCTGTAAGTGGAGGTCAGAGTAAACCGATGGCCTTCTTTAGGAACATGTTCTCAGTATCTGCGTGTATCTTCTGCTACACGCAGACCCTGAGATGCCTCTGCCTGCATCACCAAACCTCTATCTATTTTAAAGGCATACACTGCGGACAAGCCTTTTACATAAAACTCAGGCCAAGTAACTGAGGCCTACTTAAATTATAACAATCCCCCCTAAAACGGCTTGACCCGCAGATCCCAGCGTCTGAACCTCCCAGTACCTGGTTTCTTTCTTGTATGTTTCACTTTTCGATGTTCGTGCTCACACAACTTCTCTGCTCTAGGCGGTTACCCCTGGAAGAGAGAGAGCAAGACCTCTTGGTCTTCCTGTAACCAGGCTCTCTGGGGAGGCCCTACTTCTAAGTCCCTCAATACCACATGCTCAGCATTTGCGTCACTTGCGTATCACTCACAAACTTGCATGACCACTGAAAAGTGAAACTCGTTTGTTTGTTACTCGATGGAGCAGTGCCAGGTGCCTTCTAAAAGAGCGCCTTTATACAATCAGCTCCATCACAGGTACTACTAAACCTATACCCTTAACCCTGTAGATCCCTTAATTTAAACTATTGGTTCAGTAGATTGTTTATGAGGCACCAATCTCTGGACCAGGTTAATTTATTTTACGTAATTTTAACCCGCAACCTCACCTGGACAATGATGCCTAAAGTTGTCATCCCCATCCAGACGACCAGTGGGTGTAGAAAGAACTTTGGAACTGCAGATGCCCCGTCCGAGTGTCCCTGGAACATCACCGGAACCTTTGTCCACCAGGGCAGACTGGAACTCACCTGCTCATTTTTGTGTTCTACCTCGTTAAGATCACCTGTATCATGGTGAAATCTTACCTCTAACTTAGTGTACTGTTTGTTTAACCTTTGTAACAAAATGTGGTCGTCTTGGATCAAACCCTGTTCCCCTTTGTCCCATGTCGGGTTCTCTTTCAGGACGGGAACTACCCGTGAAACGTTGACCTTTAGAGTTCTCTTAACAATTTGAGAAACAACGTCATCAAACCTGGATGACAGGATCCATATGGGATCTCCACTCACACAATATGTTCCCCTTGGAAACTCCCCCTTATCGGAACAATTATGAGAATATACCTTGAATGTATCATTAGACCTTATGTTAAAAAACCAAACCTTTCCTTCAGCCACCGGAACTATCGGTTGGGCTTCAGGGTGGATCTTTTGAATGGTAGCCTCGCATTCTGCATTATTGAGCCTGCAGGCTTCTTCACTAAATTTGACTTGCCCCGGCCAACGCAGGTACTTCTGCAAGAATTGCCCACATGAGGACAACTCTACTTGCTTCACCTCCCCGTCTAGCACCAAAAAAGGTTGACCTCTCAGGTCCTGGTGTAAGACACGGGTTGAGGTGGGAACTAAGGAAGTAGCGGTGCCTAAAGGAATGTTGCACCGTTTCCATTTGTTCACCCAAACATCTCGAAGCTGCCATGCAAAAGATCCTTCTCCAGAAAAATTAATATACCTCCCCTTGTCCAATCTCTCGCTGGCAAAATATGTCCCCAGCTGTCCTGATTGGACCACTTCCCCCCTTATGTCCTGAGGCACACTATGTACCTGAGGTCGGGAAGACTGTACTCTCTGCAATCGTTCGATTAAGAGTACCTCTTCACTTACCCAATTATCATGAGGATAAGCTGCTGCATATGGACTGTGTAATATCGTCCCCTGTTGTGACCCGTGTGGTGTGGATGGGGTTCCCTGTGTGGGCTTTCCCTCCCCCGGGACCGCTCTCCCCACCCTCTTTGTCACCTGGAAATGTGGCTTGATCTCGATTTTTACTTCTTGTTTCGAGAACCACCCACCCTTGGCTTTCCAGCCTTTACGTGTGTATAGTTGTTTCAGAGGCACTCTCTGTTGGTAGCTCCAGAGTGTGATGTTGTCCCCTGCGTCTCTCTGGTAAGAGAATTGACGCCTCCTGCTCGTTCCTCTCCAATCTGGAACCATCTCACTCTGCATAACCAAGACAAGGTACCCCTGAATCACACACTCCACCTTTTGCATGTACCCATTGTACTGCAATGTACCTTTTAACAAACCTTTGGATCGGTGCATTGATTCTGGGAGTGTGGCATTCAATAGCAGATTTACACTGCCATTAAATTCCCACTGCCCGCACACTTGACCCTTCAGACCTTTCACCCACCTTGTGCCATGAAATTTGCTTTCTCCTGGCACAAGTGCTCTTTTCCTCCGTCCCTGCATGGTCCATCTGTGCCAAGCGGAGGGAGGTGTGAAAGGATTAGTACCTTTGTCACCCAACATTAACATGCTTGGGCCTTGCATTCTCATTAACCCCTTATTATACATGAGAATGTCCTCTCTTCGTTCTCCTAGGACGAAATGGCAACCTAGGATCACCATCAGCACGGTACTCTTCATTATAAAAGCACCACCTTGGGAAAGAAAAACATTAGCAATTTGCACTATGCTTTGCTCAGACAGTTTTTTTAGACGTTTTCCAATCTCAGGAACCTCGGTTTTTAGTCTCTTTCCCATTTCCGGAATCTCGTGTTTTAGTCTCTTTCCAATCTCAGGAATCTCGCTGTTCTCCAAGCTTAGATTGGCATCTGGAACCTTTCGCGTATCCGCCTGACATCTCCAGCTTTGCTGCCAGCACTGCAGCTGTCTCAATTCCATATTGCCAAACACCTGAAATCGAAATACAAACAAATCAATTCTTATTAATGATTTGGGATTCGCCCTGCGGCTTGTACTCTTTACACTTTAAATTGATCAATATATATCGTAATTGATCTCGTTGCTTTATGGTTCTCATGAACTCTGTTTACTCTTATTGGTAGATTGGAGTTAAACTTCACCCCCCCCTACCTCAGTACTATCCTCAGTACTTACCTGTTTAAAATATGCTCCCGCGGACTTCACCTTTGGAAGCTCTCACCTCATTGCAGCTCACTCCACATCCCCCCCTAACTGTCCATGCGCGGCCGTCGCCTGCACAGATTACGGATGCCACACCTGTTGCTGCTTTGCAGGTGAGCCTGCAATGCTCTTACTCATTATCGCATTTACTTATCTAGAACTTCATTGCGATACCAGCTCTGCTAGAAGTTCTGTGTGTTGTACCCTCTGATCAATGTTTGCCGTGCCACCACCTAGACTACAAAAAAAAAATTGCTGCCTCCCTGTAGGAAGGAGCACTTTGCACTTAAACTACACAGGGTGCAGGGCTAAGCATACCAGCGTCACATGCCTGTATGCAGATCCCTGAATGCCCACTTGGTCGGTAGTCACATGGCAAACACCGTACTTATACACTGTCACTCTGTAAACGGCAATTCTATCATCTGTATAATTGCACCAAGAACTGCGGTCAGTTTTTGTTCTTTGTGTTACAATTGATAGGAGCTGGAAAAACATATTTGACCAATCAGTGGACGAAAAAAAACGCACAAAAAAAACAGCCCCAGCCCAGCATAGACCACTCAGTCAAGCTCTGGCCCTGTCCACGACAAAAACCGGAAAAAAAACGTTACCGCTCTGCAGAGGCGGCGACGGAAACCCGAATTGGTCAACTCCCTTTTTTCCAACTCCGGCACCCCCCTGATGCACTGTCCCCCCCTATACTCTATTGGGAACTCATGCTGCACCACCCATTAAGGTGCCCCACTTACAGGAATAATCCCATAAGCAACTCAGTACAGACCCTTTCCTGATCTGCACTGCTACGTGTGTCCCTGCACCTAGCTGGGAAACACTTCCTATTCTGGCATTCCTTTCCATGGACCCAGGGAAAAGCTCTGGGGAAATACTTTGAGAACTGAGACACACAGGAGAATGTCTCTGTATTTCTACCCCCCTTCCTTTCAGCTGCTCTGCCCGGAGCCGCGAGCACAGCCTGACGTGACGTGGATCCCCCAGCCCCTCCTCCCCCCCTGCCATGACGTGTGGGGGCCATGACTCTCGGGGGCGGGCTCTCTCCACTGCCGCCATTTTGAGTCCTGGACTGCCAGCTAAGATGGCTGCTCCCATAGCAGCTTCTGGTTCCTATATCTTAGGAGAGAAAACAAAACTCACACATACCAAACATTTTATGCATAGTTACAAAGCATCTATCCACAATGCAGAGTAAAAAAAAAATCATACATTCCTGGATGTCCGTAAAAACCTAAGGAGAAATCCTTGGGACGTGGAAAACTCCCTCTCTCCACAACTTATCTGCAGCTTATCTCAGCCATAACTCAGAACTATTACAGCACTATTACTGAGACGAACAACAGACGAGCTGGCTGAACAACATAACAGATGCAGATATTTACAAGCATGTTAGCAACTCTGACTGGAAACGCACAGAGAAAAAATAAACAAAAACCTCACCCATTATCTCAGCTGTCACTATGCAAACTTACACAGCTACCCAGAGACAAGGGCTGTCCACCCAGCTCCCCGAAAAAAAAAGAAAAGAAAAAAACAGCTCACCGAGAGAAAACTTACTTCTAAGTTCTACAACTGTTCTCTCCTGTCTACTCTGCTACTTCTCTCCCCTGTCCACCACTAACACTGTTGGTTTCCCTCTGCCGCGGGGGACCCCCCCCCCCGCCCCCCTTATCTATCATCCTGCCCAGTCTCTGGACAGGGAGAGAAAAACAAAACAAAACCCAGAGAGAGAGAAAACAAAACATCTGCCACCCAGGAACATCGAATCCTAAGAAACAATCAAAGCGCATAAACTCTGAAAACACATTCTGTATTTACATCGGAGCTGCACCTCTCCTCACCCCTCCCTTCACGCACAGGAGAGATGAGAAGCCCGCAGCCTCCACACTGCAATTAACACAGAATATACACATTAACACATTATCCTCTCCTTGTTATAACACCAATAACGCCATATAACAACGTCAAACAAACTTGCCTGAGCAGCAGATTCTTGGCAATAAACCAGCATTCCCGCAACTTCACCTGCGAAACTTCCATGGACTCCGGAACGTTCTGAGCGTTTAATCACCGTCCTCTCCGTCCCCACACAGGACTGGCTCAGTGGATCGACATCTCCCACAGCGAGTTGCAAGCTGGCCCCGGAGTGTCCCGTTCGACCCATATTTCGGCTGGTGACCACAGTGCACAATGCAGTCACAGTGTAACGTCCAAGAGTTTCGCCGCTGATTTCTCGAATTGCTGCCGTGTGCTTGGCTCCCGCACACACTCACACCAGCTTATCAGTATCAGCTTGATAAGCTTTACAGTCTATTCCGCTTGTTTTGCTGTGGAATATCTTGAAACCATTTTCGGCCCCGGCCCCGTCTGCCTGTTTTGCTAGGCAGGGAAGGATTTCAGGCACCACTGTTATAAACTGTTCTTATCACCTTGCTTCGACACCATCGTCTCACAGACTGTGAGATCACTTGACTCTCCACACAGCAAACAGTAGATAGACTTTCTCAGGCTTCTTCAATGTTTACGTTATTTATTCAGGACTACAGAAATACAGATAGATACATTCATCATATCCTAGCCATGCCAATCTTCATGTTGCGTTACAAGCTCGTGATTAGACTCCCTACTGAAGTCACTCAGGCCCTTCTTTCTAACTACGTTACACTAAACTACCTATGTACAGCAGACATTATATCAGATTACATAAAGGAAGAACATGCTTAGAGAAATAATTGGGTTCCAGTCAGTATTGCGAGCTAGTGCGGAAGGAAGAAGCAGAAGTGAGTTCTCCATCGCTCGCTCCAGATTTAATACCGGCTAGGAAAGAGTTAAATATGACATCATCTTCGCCACCCCCTATATCAGTCTATTGGTGGACCCACTCGTGGTGTCATCATACCCGCCTACTCGATTAATAATCAATGACCCAGGCACTTGACCCAGATGCAGGCATGTGGATGTTTAGTAAATATGGCCAATGTTTACTGTTCCTGTCCTGTAAGTGGAGGTCAGAGTAAACCGATGGCCTTCTTTAGGAACATGTTCTCAGTATCTGCGTGTATCTTCTGCTACATGCAGACCCTGAGATGCCTCTGCCTGCATCACCAAACCTCTATCTATTTTAAAGGCATACACTGCGGACAAGCCTTTTACATAAAACTCAGGCCAAGTAACTGAGGCCTACTTAAATTATAACACCTACTACCTGTTGTGTTGAGTGAACCCACCTCACTACATCCTACTACTACCTGTTGTGTTTACTTAACCCACCTCATCACTGCACATAACTACCTGTAGTGTTGAGTGAACCCAGCTCACTGCATATACCTACTACCTGTTGTGTTGAGTGAACCCACCTCACTACATCCTACTACTACCTGTTGTGTTTACTTAACCCACCTCATCACTGCACATAACTACCTGTAGTGTTGAGTGAACCCAGCTCACTGCATATACCTACTACCTGTTGTGTTGAGTGAACCCACCTCACTACATCCTACTACTACCTGTTGTGTTTACTTAACCCACCTCATCACTGCACATAACTACCAGTAGTGTTGAGTGAACCCAGCTCACTGCATATACCTACTACCTGTTGTGTTGAGTGAACCCAGCTCACTGCATCCTACTACTAACTGTTGTGTTTACTTAACCCACCTCATCACTGCACATAACTACCTGTAGTGTTGAGTGAACCCAGCTCACTGCATATACCTACTACCTGTTGTGTTGAGTGAACCCACCTCACTACATCCTACTACTACCTGTTGTGTTTACTTAACCCACCTCATCACTGCACATAACTACCTGTAGTGTTGAGTGAACCCAGCTCACTGCATATACCTACTACCTGTTGTGTTGAGTGAACCCACCTCACTACATCCTACTACTACCTGTTGTGTTTACTTAACCCACCTCATCACTGCACATAACTACCTGTAGTGTTGAGTGAACCCAGCTCACTGCATATACCTACTACCTGTTGTGTTGAGTGAACCCAGCTCACTGCATCCTACTACCTGTTGTGTTGAGTGAATCCACCTCACTGCATCCTAGTACCTTTACTGTTCAGTGAACCCAGCTCACTGCATATACCTAGCATCCCCCCGAGATGGACAAAATGGACAAACCAGGTAGAGGAAGAGGTAGAGGCAGACCCAGAGGAAGGCCACCAGGCATCGGCAGGTCTGTGCAAGGTGGTGTTGCTGTGATTTCGTGCGGACCTGCCCCAAAATACAGTGCTCAGAAGAAGGCACGTGCCATCACTTCCCAAAATCGGGAGGAGGTGATTGAGTATTTAACACAGAACACCTCATCTCCCGCAGCCACCAGCACTACAACAAGCACCACATCCGCTGCATTTGACACTTCGCAGGAGTTATTTGGTGGTGGGGGTGGTGAAATCACCGATTCACAGCCACTACTGCAACAACAAGAAGAAGGCGCAGGTACACCACCTCCTACGTCTGAGTTAGGTGGCGATAGTATGGACGTAACGTGTGTGGAGGGGGCTGATGAAACACCTGAAGTTGGTGCAGTTGAGGAGGTGTCTGAGGAAAGTGCAGCTGGCCAGGAGGATTATGATGACGATTATACGGATACCACATATGTTCCCGGTAGAGGAGATGACCAGGGGGACAGTTCAGAGGAGGAGTCAGAGAGGACTAGGAGGAGACGACTCCATGATAGAAGCAGAGGGAGCTTGTCCTCAGAAACAGCTGTGTGCAGTGTCCGGCGCCATGTATCGCCAGCTATGGCCAGACAGCCAACATGCCCTTCAATGTCAGCTGCTGATGCCACCGTAGCGCCATCAGCCCAGGGGGGCTCAGCGGTTTGGAAAATTTTTCACGTGTGTGTCTCAGATCGGAGCAAAGCCATCTGTTGTCTCTGCCAGCAAAAATTGAGCCGTGGAAAGGCCAACTCTCACGTAGGGACAAGTGCCTTACAAAGGCACCTGGAGAAAAGGCACAAACAGCTATGGCAAGAACACCTGAGGAAAAGCAGCACCCCTCAAAAGACAAGCCACCGTAGTTCTCCTCTTCCTCCTTCAGGTGCATCGTCTTCATCCACTTTCTCCCTTGTACCTTCACAGCCACCCTCCTCCACACCACCTCTTCCCTTCAGCGGTTCCTTCTCCTCTGCCCACAGCAGTACCCAGCTGTCCGTGAAGGAAGTATTTGAGCGGAAGAAGCAAATGTCTGCCAGTCACCCTCTTGCCCGGTGCCTGACAGCTGGCGTGGTGGAATTATTAGCTCACCAGCTATTACCATACAAGCCGGTGGATTCGGAGGCTTTCCGTAAGTTTGTGGCCATTGGTACACCGCAGTGGAAGATACCAGGCCGCAATTATTTTTCACAAAATGCCATACCCAAACTCTTCCGTGCAGTTGAGAGGCAAGTGGTGTCATCTCTGGCACACAGCGTTGGGTCAAGGGTCCACCTGACCACGGATGCCTGGTCTGCCAAGCACGGGCAGGGCAACTACATTACATACACAGCCCATTGGGTCAACCTGGTGACCGATGGCAGCAAGCAGGGAGTACGTGGCTGCGCAGAGGACCGACTTGTCACACCTCCACGGCTTGCAGGCAGGCCTCCAGCCACCTCCTCTCCACCTGCTATCACCGCTTCGCTGTCATCATCCTCCTCCTCCTTGGCTGGTGCTTCCACCTCCTCTCCAGCTACACAGCCCCAGCACCCCAGGGCCTATGCTGCATGCCAGGTGCGACGGTGTCATGCAGTGTTAGACATGTCTTGCCTGAAAGCGGAGAGTCACACTGGAGCAGCTCTCCTGGCTGCTCTTAACAAACAGGTGGAGCAATGGCTGACTCCGCACAATCTTGAGATCGGCAACGTGGTGTGTGACACGGCAGCAATCTCATTGCTGCGTTGAATTTGGGAAAGCTGACACACATACCCTGCATGGCACATGTGCTTAATCTGGTCGTGCAAAGATTTGTGTCCAAGTACCCAGGCTTAGAGGACGTCCTGAAGCAGGCCAGGAAATTGTGTGGGCATTTCAGGCGCTCTTACAAGGCCATGGCACGCTTTGCGGAGATTCAACGTAGAATGAACTTGCCGGTGAGACGCCTGATTTGCGATAGTCCGACTCGCTGGAATTCCACCCTGCTGATGTTCTCTCGCCTGCTAGACCAGGAAACAGCCGTCACTCAGTACCTGTATCATTACAGTACAAGGACACAATCTGGGAGGATGGGGATGTTGTGGCCCAACAACTGGACACTGATGCGAAATGCATGCAGGGTCATGGAGCCCTTTGAGGAGGTGACCGTCGCGATGAGGGCACCATCAGCGACTTGATCCTCTACGCCTACTTCCTGGAGCATGCCGTGCGTAGAGTGGTGGATACAGCTGTGGAGGAGCGTGAACAAGAAGAGTTACGGCAGCAGGAGTCGTGGGATCCATTTACACCCGAACCCGATGTTTCCACAACACCGGCGGCAGCACAGAGGGGGGAGGAGGAGGAAGAAGAGGAGTCGTGTGGGGAAGGAGAGGAGTCAGACTCTGATGATGGTGATGATGAGGAAGGTGTTTCTGTGGAGGAGGAAGAGGCAGTGAAAGGAGAACAACCGCGGCAGCCATCACAGGGGGCTTCTGCTGCTCCACGTTCCCGTGGTATTGATCGTGGCTGGGGGGAGGAGAGTACGTCTGCATCCAGCTTTGTGCAGATGTCCTCTTTCATGTTCTCCAGCCTGTTGAGGGATCCCCGTATCAAAAAACTCAAGTTGAATGACCTGTGCTGGGTGGCCACGCTACTAGACCCTCGGTACAGGCACAAAGTGGCCGACCTGTTACCAACTCAACAAAAGGTGGAAAGGATGCAGCACTTTCAGAACAAGCTGTCGATGATGCTTTACAATTCATTTAAGAGTGATGTGGCTGCACAACGCAATCAAGGTACCACTGGCAGTAACCCTCCTCCTCCCAAGTCCATGCAGGCAAGAACAGGACGCTCCAGCGTTCTCCGGGTGATGTCGGACATGCGGACGTTCTTTAGTCCAACTCCTCGCCATAGTCCTTCCGGATCCACCCTCCACCAACGCCTGGAGCGGCAGGTAGCCGACTACCTGGCCTTGAGTGTGGATGTAGACTCTGCGAAAAGCGACGATGAACCCAGGGCCGGCCCGCCCATGAGGCGGGGTGAGGCGGGTTCCTCAGGCGGCAGGAAGTGGAGGGGCGGCACCAGATGAATGGCTGTGACTGAGCGGGGGGGTGGGAGCCAGAGCCGCGGTGAGGGCAGCCCGACCTCTCCCTCCCTCTCCCCGGGCCGCCCTCCATGCTCCCCCCTCGGACTTCACTTTAGGCAGCAGAGTTAGCGCGCAGGGAAGCGCTGCTGTACACAGTCACAGCCTGTTACTCACCTCCCTGGATCCGATCGCCGCTCCCGCCCTGCTGGTCTCCTCTCTGCAATGTAGCCTCTGATACATTACACACGCGGCTGCTTCCTGTTTACACAGGAAGCAGCCGCGTGTGTAATGTATCAGCCGGCTAGGCAGAGAGGAGACCAGCAGGGCGGGAGCGGCGATCGGATCCAGGGAGGTGAGTAACAGGCTGTGACTGTGTACAGCAGCGCTTCCCTGCGCGCTAACTCTGCTGCCTAAAGTGAAGTCCGAGGGGGGAGCATGGAGGGCGGCCCGGGGAGAGGGAGGGAGAGGTCGGGCTGCCCTCACCGCGGCTCCGGCTCCCCCCTCCGCCATTATGAGGGGCACCTACCTGGGCAAGCTACCTATCTATCCTATACTGGGGGGCACCTACCTAATCTAACCTGTTTTGGGGGCAGCTACCTATCTATCCTATACTGGGGGGCTCCTACCTAATCTAACCTGTTTTGGGGGCAGCTACCTATCTATCCTATACTGGGGGGCACCTACCTAATCTAACCTATACTGGGGGCCAGCTACCTATCTATCCTATACTGGGGGGCACCTATCTAATCTAACCTGTACTGGGGCAGCTACCTATCTATCCTATACTGGGGGGCACCTACCTAATCTAACCTATACTGGGGGCCAGCTACCTATCTATCCTATACTGGGGGGCAGCTACCTATCTAACCTATACTGGGGGGCAGCTACCTATCTATCCTATACTGGGGGGCACCTACCTAATCTAACCTGTTTTGGGGGCAGCTACCTATCCTATACTGGGGGGCACCTACCTAATCTAACCTATACTGGGGGCCAGCTACCTATCTAACCTATACTGGAGGGCAGCTACCTATCTAACCTATACTGGGGGGCAGCTACCTATCTAACCTATACTGGGGGGCAGCTACCTATCTAACCTATACTGGGGGGCAGCTACCTATCTAACCTATACTGGGGGGCAGCTACCTATCTAACCTATACTGGGGGGCAGCTACCTATCTAACCTATACTGGGGGGCAGCTACCTATCTATCCTATACTGGGGGGCAGCTACCTATCTAACCTACACTGGGGGGCAGCTACCTATCTAACCTACACTGGGGGGCAGCTACCTATCTAACCTATACTGGGGGCAGCTACCTATCTATCCTATACTGGGGGGCACCTACCTAATCTAACCTGTACTGGGGGCAGCTACCTATCTATCCTATACTGGGGGGCACCTACCTAATCTAACCTGTACTGGAGGGCAGCTACCTATCTAACCTATACTGGGGGCAGCTACCTATCTATCCTATACTGGGGGGCACCTACCTAATCTAACCTGTACTGGGGGCAGCTACCTATCTATCCTATACTGGGGGGCACCTATCTAATCTAACCTGTACTGGGGGGCAGCTACCTATCTAACCTATGCTGGGGGGCAGCTACCTATCTAACCTATGCTGGGGGGCAGCTACCTGTCAAACCTATGCTGGGGGCAGCTACCTATCTAATCTATACTGGGGGCACCTACCTAATCTAACCTGTACTGGGGGCACCTACCTAATCTAACCTATACTGAAGGGCAGCGACCTAATCTAACCTATACTGGGGGGAAGCTACCTATCTAACCTATACTGGGGGCACTTATCTAACCTGTATTGGGGGCACCTACCTACCTAGCTAGCCTATACAGGTGGCAACTATACTGGCTACCTATACTGGGGGCACCTACCTAACTAACCTATACTGGGGGTACCTACCTATCTAACCTATGCTGGGGGCAACTATACTGGCTACCTATATTGGAGGCACCTACCTAGCTAACCTGTACTGGGGGCACCTACTTATCTAACTTATACCGGGGGGGGGGGGGTGCCTGCCTATCTAACATACTGGGGGCAACTATACTGGCTACCTATACTGGAGGCAACTACCTGGCTAACCTATACTGGGGGCAACTTTACTGGCTCACCCATGCCTGGCCACCTATACTCTGGGGGGACCTATAGCTGGTTACCTATACCGGGGGGGGGGCGCAATTTTTACACCCTCGCCCTGGGTGCATTTTAGCCTAGAAACTGCACTGTTGCCGCCGGCCTCCGAGTCCGATGACTCTGAGCTCTGCGGCCTCTCCTGTCTCCTCCAAGGCTGCATGCTGGTGACGCTGCCTAGTGCCTAAGCCTGCTGATTTGCCGCCGCCCGCTCTGCTGCCCTGGCTGCGGCTGATTGTCACGGTCAGTCACTGAGCAGCGAGCGCCGCCGACGTGTCGATAATGATGATAAGGCTGGCTGGCTGCCGCAGTGCCGCCGGCCGCCGCTCATGTTTTGTAGAAATATTGGGGGGGGGGGGGGGCGCCTTTACGATCTTTGCCTCAGGCAGCAGAAAGTCCAGGACCGGCCCTGGATGAACCCTTGGACTACTGGTTGCGCAGGCTTGACCTGTGGCCAGAGCTGTCCCAATTTGCCATACAACTTCTCTCTTGCCCTGCCGCAAGCGTCCTGTCAGAAAGGGCCTTCAGTGCAGCTGGAGGCATAGTTACTGAGAAGAGAAGTCGCCTAAGTCACGACAGTGTTCAGTACCTGACCTTTATCAAAATGAATAAGGAATGGATCACGGAGGGCTACTGCACGACCGAAGACTAAGTCAGTCCCCACACACAGCATCTCTGCCTGCAGGCTGCTTGACTGCCTTCTCCGCCACCACCAACAGGGTCCAGGCGGATTCCTGAATTTTTAAGGCCGCTGCTAGCAGCGGCCGCTACACTAATTTTTCTGGTGCGTGTACATGTGCCCATCCCCCTTCGTGATCATCATTACCTTGCCGCGGTGAAGGGGCTTGCGCATCACAATGAAGCAATGACAGCCGGCTATTTGAGTGTCTCGGGTGGGGGTGGCACACAAAAGATAATAAGGTCGTTGCTTCATTGTGGTCAGACCAAATTTGATCAGCTGGACAGTCACTGTTCTGTCATTCAGCTACATCAGCCGGGCGAGCATATGGGCTGAAAAGCCACCATCACCTGCACTCTCATCATGGTGCGCACCAGTCCAGCACGGCCGTCACTACACAAACGGCTGTTTGCAGTCACTGCATACCTTTCACTGCATCTGTGACTGCACATTATACCTGGCAGTCAGTGCATAACTTGCACTTGCATGGATACACTTTTAAACAATTTAAAAATACAACCATCTAAACTTTCAAACAATTTAAAAATACAACCATCTAAACTTTCAAACTATTTAAAAATACAACCATCTATCATTTTCAAACAATTTTAAAAAAGGGCAAAAAAACTTGCCCTCCGCAAAACATTGTTGGCAAATGCTTTCGACTTGGTTTGTCTTCCGCTGGCTCAAGGGTCCATCTGACCACAGATGCCTGGTCTGCAAAGCACAGTCAGGGCAGCTACAGCATGGGTCTCAGCAGGCTCCCACTTCGGGCCGCAATCCAACCTTCATTCCCCGCGGTGACAATGGCAGACTTGCCCTCCATAACGGATTCCCGTTAAAGGATTTAAAGTTAATTCATTTCAATTAGGGCCGCAAAAGGTCCTCCTGAGTCCTGTATTGTTATTTTTGGTCACTACCTCGGGGCGGGCGTGCATGCCTGCCTGCCTCCCTCTGCCTGCTGCCTCCCTCCTTGCCTGGATGTGTGGTGGTAGCCGTTGATCAGGCTCCAACTTCGGAATGCAATACAAGAGGGAGCTCGTCCTCAGAAACAGCTGGGGGCAGTGTCCGGCGCCATGTATCACCCACTATGGCCAGACAGCCAACATGTCCTTCAACGTCAGCTGCTGATGCCACCGTAGCGCCATCAGCCCAGGGGGGCTCAGGGGTTTGGAAATTTTTTAACGTGTGTGTCTCAGATCGGAGCAAAGCCATCTAGTGTCTCTGCCAGCAAAAATTGAGCCGTGGAAAGGCCAACTGTCACGTAGGGACAAGTGCTTTACGAAGGCACCTGGAGAGAAGGCACAAACAGCTATGGCAAGAACACCTGAGGAAAAGCAGCACCCCTCAAAAGACAAGCCGCGGAGAACAACCGCGGCAGCCGTCACAGGGGGCTTCTGCTGCTCCACGTTCCCATGGTATTGTTCGTGGCTGGGGGGGAGGAAGAATGGCTACACTTAAACAATTTAAAAATACAACCATCTAAACTTTCAACCAATTTAAAAATACAACCATCTAAACTTTCAAACAATTTAAAAATACAACCATCTAAACTTTCAAACTATTTAAAAATACAACCATCTACATTTTCAAACAATTTACAAAAATTAGAACAAAAATTGCCCTTCGTAAAACATGCTTGGCAAATGCTTTCGACTTGGTTTGTCTTCCGCTGGCTCAAGGGTCCATCTGACCACAGATGCCTGGTCTGCAAAGCACGGTCAGGGCAGCTACAGCATGGGTCTCAGCAGGCTCCCACTTCGGGCCGCAATCCAACCTTCATTCCCCGCTGTGACAATGGCAGACTTGCCCTCCATAACGGATTCCCGTTAAAGGATTTAAAGTTAATTCATTTCAAATACACAGCAGGGCCTCGAAAGTCCACCTCCTGTATTGTTATTTTTGGTCACTACCTCGGGGCGGGCGTGCATGCCTGTCTGCTGCCCTCCTTGGATGTGTAGTGGTAGTCGTTTCTCAGGCTCCACACCGGATTCCATCCCTCATTCCCCGGCCATTACCCGGGGTCACAAATGGCAGACTTGCCTGCCTCCATATGATTCTCGTGAAAGGAATGTGGTGTCATCTTTGCCCGCCATAACAAGTGGTTATGGTAGTGCATCCCCCAAAAATATATGTGATCTGACAGCATTTCACCAAAAATACACTGCCAAGTTGCTGATGTATGGCACCCTTAAAGGAAACCAGATATGATTGATACTGTTTTATACATACCCAGGTCTTCCTCCAGCCCCATGCACACAGATCGCTCCCACGCCGCCGTCCTCCGCTGCCTGCAGCTCCGGTATTGGGTCATGTTAGTTCAGCCAGTCTGCGCAAGAGGAACTGCGCTCTTTACGTATCTCTCCAGCGACCACCGAAGAGATATGTAGAGGGCGCACTTCTCTTGGGTAGACTGGCAGAACTAACGGGACCCAATACCGCAGCAGCAGGAAGCAGAGGACGGCGTCGTGGGAGTGATCTGTGCGCATGGGGCTGGAGGAAGCCCCAGGTATGTATACAACACTGTCAATCATCTCTGGTACACTTTAAGACATTCTTAATAGGAGACCAGCAGCAGCTACAAATGATTAAATTAGGAAACACAAAGCTTAAGAAGCTAGGACAGGCAGTGAAAGGGTTAAAAGAAAATGCAGGCTGAAGTGAGCAGAGCAGATAAAAGAGCAGAGGGCAGGTAAGTCAGTGAGACTGAATAGTGAAAAGAAGGGGGGTGAGCCATTACACAGAGTTACCTGACCTCTGTGCAGATTGTTCCTGCTCCCTGAGCTGCAGATAGGAATCAGTTAGTGATAAAAGATTATCCCCTGCCCGCCAATCATCACAGTAATGTGGGCACAGGATTGTCAGGTCAGTGTGGGAGGTCAGGGGGACTCGTACACTATACACAAATTGCGTCCATCAGCAGCACACAGGCAGTCTGACAGGCTGTGTCCTGTGTATGCAGAGAGCTGGGCGGCTGGGACTGGAGACGTAAATCACTTGCCTCTTTTCCTTCATGTCTCCCCAGCGCGCCCATCGATCTCATTCAGATAAAGATACTTGTGGCTGGCTGGCCGGGATCACATGGGGCCGGGCAGCCAGTGAGAGAGCAGAGTGTCTCAATCCTCTCTCACTGGCTGCCTGGCCCCATGTGATACCCGACCAGGCTGAGTGTCTCTATCTCCGCCCCCACACACAGCACAGCGGAGATAGAGGAGATGTGACTGCGTTCCACGGACCAGAAAGCAGCAGCATATTGGAGGGGGCAAGAAGTCTATTTGAGGGGGCTCTGCCCCCTCTTGCCCCCCCCTAAAGCCGGCCCTGACACGCACGCACGCACGCACACACACACACACACACACGATTTTATATATATAGAAATAGGACAATATTACCAAGGAGAAAACCTAGGAGAATGGTTGTTTTTTACTGAAATCCCTTCCATTTCTAACTTTATCTGAGTATTTTTTCACTTTTAGTGCCATGGAATATATTGGCGCTTTATAAATTAAAAATAATAATAATAATAATAACTTTGCACCTCTAAAGTTCTCCTTTTTTTGTAAATGATTTTTTATATATTGTTCAGGAAGAAAATTAGTGTATTGCAAAATGGAGTTACAATTGGTGGAATTAGTACAGACACGTTTCAATTTATATTCTTAAAGAGAATCTGTATTGTTAAAATCACACAAAAGTAAACATACCAGTGCATTAGGGGGCATCTCTTATTCCCCTCTGTCACAATTTTGCCACTCCCCGCCGCATTAAAAGTAGTCAAAAACTGTTTTAAAAAGTTTGTTTATAAACAAACAAAATGGCCACCAAAACCAGAAGTAGGTTGATGTACAGCATGTCCACACATAGAAAATACATCCATACACAAGCAGGCTGTATACAGCCTTCCTTTTGAATTTCAAGAGATCATTTGTGTGTTTACCTTCTCTCCCCCTGCAGCTCTCATCCACTGAAGAGTGACAGGCTGATTGTTTCTTCCTGCAGACAGCTCTGCCAATGTCTGTAATTCCTCAGTATGTGACAGCCCAGCTCCTTTCACAGCCTAACAGAGGACGATTTATCTAGGTTGTAAAAGGCAGCTCTCTTCTCTCACTGACAAGAGAGCAGAGAGGCTGCCTAATGTAAATAACACACATGGGAGTGTGCATAGAGGGGGTGTGCATAACAGATCAACAACACTGAAGAGTTGGCAACCTTCCAGACACAGGGCGACAAATCCGACAGGGGAAAGATAAGTTGATTTATTACAGAGACGGTGATAGTACAAAGTGCTGCAGTAAGCCAGAGCACATTAGAATAGGTTTAGGGAATTATAGGATAGTAGAAAAAAGGATTACATGTTTGTTACAGAGTCTCTTTAAATTGAATCAAGAGTCCCTTTTGATAGTTTTATCAATATTTGGGTGAGAATCTATCAATTCTGTTGATCGAGCAGGTTAAGAAAATTGTAGTCAAGTGCACGGAAATCAGGTATAAACTATTCATCACCACTAGATTCAATTGCCCTCTTTCGATCAAAGTAATGTCATCTATAGTGATGAATGAATTTTGCATAATCCTAATTTTGCATCATAATATGTAAATGTAATCAAGACCAAGAACTGTAATTTCACAATTTGTCGTAATTTTCACATAATTTTGTGCTAACTTAAGCGTTTAATAGTAAAGACCCATACATGCTTTCATAACTAATATTGCTACATATGTCAAGGGGAATAGTGGGAGTAAGAGGAAAAAAAAATTAAAATGCAAAATATTTTTTTTTATTAATTTTTCTGAGTTTAAAAACTGTTTTTCTTTTGCGCTTTTAAAATTGATTGAATTTTTTACTTGTTCCCATAATTACTCTTAACACATTTAGCAATTTTGAGGACAAGAACATGTGTAGGGGGCTTTGCTGTTAACTGCTAAAGTCGGCACAAAATGCAAAATTTGGCGGTTTTTCTCAAAATTACGACTGGCATTGGATTCCGCAGAATCAAATGAATGTCCAAACCGTTATTACGTATTGCTGTAATTGTAAAAAATTATGTGAAATTTTGTGTTATCATAGTTAGCAGATTAGGATTATCATCAGTCATCTAGTTCTTGATAGGAACCCCTCTGGTTATGGTTCCTGTGTTTGATGCCCTTCAGCCCTACCCTCACCTCATATTTTCATCATCATTTTTTCCTGGAGCTTTTTTTTTTTTTTTGACAAAAAGACAATTTTAGAACTTTTTTTTTACCTTGAGAGCTGCAGCCACTAGGATGCGCTCTATAGGCAGTAGCAGCATTAGGGAGACTTGCCTAAGGTCTCCCACTAAATAGGTGCTGGCTTACTGAACAGGCAGATATGAAGAAACGCGGAAAAGCCGCCGCATGGACGCAGGATGAGGCGGCTGTTTCTGCGGCTGGCATAGCGGAACGCATAGGCCTGCTTCTCACAGTAAGGCGGAATGCGGAGGAAACGCCGCACGCTCAGACAGCGTGGCGGCGGATTCCGCATCCCATACAGCAACAACATTACAACACATGACTGGTGTGGCTGGGACTGATAGTTCACACTGGTTTAGGAGGACGCGTGCACTCGCAGAGAGGCAGGGCCTTTATGGCAGTCAGAGGAGGGTCAGCTGACCAGGCCTATCAGCTGACAATTGCAGCAACTTTTATTGGTACAGCACTTAAGGGAGGCGCTGGAGAGCACTGGTGTATATATACTGGTTGCTGGTCATTTCTCTGGCGTCTGGCGTTGCGATCACTACGTGGTAGCACTCAGACCTTGTCAGTATCTGTGTTCTAGAATAGTTTCCAAAGGTGTTGACGATCACGGACCTCACACCTTAGCGTTAGGAATATTGATCTGTATTATTTGTTATGACCTTCTGCCTGCCTGACTATCCTCCTGAACTCTGATTCTGTACCTTGCTATTTCTGATATCCTGTTGCCAAACTCTGCTCGTTCCTGGACTCTGTATTTGCCTCCTGATTCTGTACCTCGCTATTCTGATACTCCGTTGCCAAACCCTGCCTGTTCTTTGGATTCCGTATCTGTCTCCTGAATCTGTACCTTATCTGTCTGTGTGTTGACGACCTGGCTTGCCCGACCTCGAGAACTGGCCTTACTGTTAGAGGCAGTTCCCAGACCTGTTAGTGACACCCTCTCACTGGTGTCACTCACACTCTGTCCTTCCTACTCTCAGCCTAGCTCCTCCCCTGGGAGAGTCGAGGCCAACGGGAGGAACATACTCCTGTGCAGTACTCTGCGTATTGCTGCTGCACTTAACACTCACTTGTTATCTCAGGTGTCCAGAGGTTAGTAGATATATCTGATTATCGGTGATACTGCAGATCATCAATAATTGGGTATATTCTGTATTCTCGGTGATACTGCAGTTCACCGGTAATCAGACCCTCTCTGTGTTACACCGATCGTTACAGCAGAGCTAAGATTTGAACCCTGGTCACCTGTGTCAGGGCCCTTAACCAGTAAACTATCCAGCCACCTTGTAGCTAAGACTACTCCTGGGCCTTTCTTGTAGTTGAAGAGATGAGTGAACTGTGACACCAGACTTAAAAAAAAAAAAAAACAGCAAACAGAGAAGCTACTCCATATTGGAGCATTGGATTTGGTAAAGTCTTAAGCCAATGTGTTGTAAGACACAAGTAAGCTTTAGGTTAGCAGGAATGGTTGCATGGCCACCTAGCTTTTCATCCTTCCCAGGCCAGCTAGGCTGGCTGGCTTCAGCCTGTAGTGTTGGTGGTATAGTGGTCAGCATAACTGCCTTCCAAGCAGTTGACCTGGGTTTGATGCCTGGCCAATGTATGTGAGCGTGCTTTTGAAATCCTACAAATCCCTGGAAGACAAGATCCTCCTACGGAGGAGGAGAAGGTGGAAGTACACAAATGCAAGATGGTATAAGGTAGGTTAGGCCTGCAACTTCACATTCAATGAGATTTTGATGCGTAAAACACTGGTGTTGGGTAAATATAAATTTTATGTGGGAATTTTGATGTTTCATCTAGTTAACCATGGATGGCTCCAAGTAGTAGACACTTTGAAACATCTTTTCCATTACTTTTGTGGCCAGCAGAATTTTCTCTATTTTTCAAAGTTCGCCTCCCCATTGAAGTCTATTGCGGTTTGTGAAAGTTCGCGCAAACCGAACCTTCTGCGAAAGTTCGCGAACCGAAAATCAGAGGTTCGCAACATCTCTACTAAAGACCAGGCCATTTTTCACAAACAGGGCCACTGCAGCTTTAAGGCCTCCCTGCAGGGCTGCGCAACACAGCCCACATGATTCCCCCCCCCCCCTTTTCTCCCCACCAACAGAGATCTCTGTTGGTGGGGTCTGATTGCTCCCCCAATGTTTTTTTTTTTTTTTTATAAATATTTATTTGTTTTATTTTTAAATAAAATAGTGTATTTTTTTATTTTATTTTACCTGTGTCCCAGCCCTCCATCCCTTCGCCAGCCTATCACTGTGATCGGCTGTCATAGGCTTCAGCCTATGACAGCGGATCACCCTGGAGCCAATGCAATCGTGTGACACGGCTATCCCCAGTACAGCACTGCCTTAGATCGCAGTGCTGTGCAGCAATAAAAGATGGCGGTTTTGTTGTCTAACAGTCTCCCAGTGGCGATCGCCGCTGAGAGACTGAAGGCGGAATGGAGATTTGCCATCAGAGCAGGGATGCATGTGCATCGACGCATGATTGGCCGCATTCCACGCCCCAAGGACCTTACGCCGATCGACATTAGGCTGTCCTGGGGCTGTCGCCGTGTCCACGCCCATCGGTGTGACATGGTTGGCAAGAGGTTAAAGAGAAAATTGCAGAGCATGATTTAGGTTGAATAATAAAGAACACTGACCTTGTTTGGTTTCCAGAGCAGGCAGAGATGTGCGGTGATCCGTTATACCTATTTTCATCTCTTTGATGGAACCGTCAGATTCAGCCACCAAGTACACAAACTTCTCTTCCTCTTCTCTGCTGGGGAAATCCTCTGGCCTAATCTGTAGCAAAGAACAGATGGAGTCAGGCTCACTGCAAGTCTGTAGAAAGAAAACCCTATACCTTCCTGTACTCTCTGCTTACAACTCCAAACGTTTCAGAGATCACCGTAACCATCATGACCAGTCATCCACCCATTTCCCCTGCATTAACACCAGGGGCGGTTGGTCCATGATTCCAGATGAAGCAGGTTCATCAGGTGGCATGGACCCTGGAACAGCATTCCGCTTGGGGCAACTATACTATCTATACTGGGGGCAACTATACCCTATACTGGGGCAGCTATACTAGCTACATATACTGGGGCAACTATACTGCCTATACTGGGGGCAACTATACTATCTATACTGGGGGCAACTATACTACCTATACTGGGGCAGCTATACTAGCTACCTATACTGGGGCAACTATACTACCTATACTGGGGCCACCTTTACTAGAAATCTATACTGGGGCAACTATGCTACCTATACGGAGGGCAACTATGCTACCTATACTGGGGGCAACTATACTAGCTACCTATACAGGGGCAACTGTACTGGCTACCTATACTGGGCCAACTATACTGGTTACCCTATGCAGGGGCACGTATACCCAGCCACCTACCCACCTATACTGTGGGTGAAGATTTTCAGGTGCAGTGCAATCGTTCCAAATTGCCTCAAGCAGCAAAAAGATTAGAATCGCCCTTGTTTAACACTTCAGATTACAGGTGTCTGGGATAGTAGCTACTATGACCGGGATCTTTGAAGAGTTGCAGCACTGGACCATGTGGCCTGTCTTAGGCTCTTAGTTCTTACAGCCAAAGACAGCCTGAAATGGGTAGACCTTGGGCCAGAAGGGTGTCCCTGTCCATTTCTGCCCCTGCAGCTATGAGGAAGAATTACTGCATGTTTTGGGCGAAAGTGTTCTTAGAATACCTTGTAAATATAGCATATTTTGGCCTTTGCTACTCACATGCAAAATATGACCATATGTTCATGATTCATACATTTTCTTCATCAGCTTACAACCAAACAGCATGTTCCTAGCATTAGTAATTATTACTTACTGTAATCAATGGATTTTTTTCTGGGGATATCAAGATAAAAGCGGTATGTAATAATTCAGAATGGTCTCAGCAATCGAACTACACCAGTTTTATAGTGAGTGGATATGGAGAACTTACTTAAAGGGAAGGTTCGGGGAGGGCTGTAAAAAAATCAAAATCAAAATCCACTTACCTGGGGCTTCCTTCAGCCCGTGGCAGGCAGGAGGTGCCCTCGCCGCCGCTCCGCAGGCTCCCGGTGGCCTCCGGTGGCCGACCCGACCTGGCCAGGCCGGCTGCCAGGTCGGGCTCTTCTGCGCTCCAAATGCCGGCACTTCTGCGTCCCACGCGGACGCGCTGACGTCATCGGACGTCCGCCGGGCTGTACTGCGCAGGCGCAGAACTACTGCGCCTGCGCAGTACAGCCCGGCGGACGTCCGATGACGTCAGCGCGTCCACGTGGGACGCAGAAGTGCCGGCATTTGGAGCGCAGAAGAGCCCGACCTGGCAGCCGGCCTGGCCAGGTCGGGTCGGCCACCGGAGGCCACCGGGAGCCTGCGGAGCGGCGGCGAGGGCACCTCCTGCCTGCCACGGGCTGGAGGAAGCCCCAGGTAAGTGGATTTTGATTTTTATTTTTTTACAGCCCTCCCCGAACCTTCCCTTTAAAAAATATGTCCTAGGCAAATATGAACATATTTGCAAATCACTGTTCAAGACAGGTGTAGAAAAAACAGGAGGAAAGTGGATGAATTCATATAATGGTTTTAAGATGTGAATAACATTAAGTGTATCTGATACTTGAAATATAGCAGCATTTATACATACCTGGGGCTTCCTCAAACCCTATGTACTCTGTGGCTCCCGCACTGTCTTCCTGGGCATCTCAGTTCATCTCCTACAATCGCCCCCAGTCAGACCTGGATTTACCTCATAGGAGCCTATAGGCACAGATGTCCTGGCATCTTAGACTCCGCACTCCATGCATGCAGGCCCGGATTTACCTCACAGGAGCCTATAGGCACAGATGTCCTGGCACCCCAGACTCCGCCCTCCATGCATGCAGGCCCAGATTTACCTCACAGGAGCCTATAGGCACAGATGTCCTGGCACCCCAGACTCCGCCCTCCATGCATGCAGGCCCGGATTTACATCACAGGAGCCTATAGGCACAGATGTCCTGGCATCTTAGACTTTGCCCTCCATGAACCTACAAACCCCCAACAAACTGCACCACAAAGGTGTTGGCTGGCCCAGCTGTCACCTCTCCCCTACTTCCCCTGCCTGATCCCCTGCCCAAGGTAGGTAGCTACAGGTGCCCTTTAGCATTAGGTAGCCAGAAGCACTCTCAATAGAGATGTCTGTGAACGGTTCTCGAACCGTTCGCGGGAGTACCTCTCCCCCAGTACTACTTCCGGGTCACTATGACCCGGAGTAGTACGCCTGCGCTGGCCCAGCAGCGCGCGTCTTTGATCGCGCGCCTGTTGCCGGGCACTTTCTGCGCATGTGCGTGACGTCATGAGTGATGTCATGCTCATGCGCATAAAGTGCCCGGCAACAGGCGCGCGATCAACGACGCGCGCCGCTGGGCCAGCGCAGGCGTACTACTCCGGGTCATTGCGACCCGGAAGTAGTACATAGCCTATAGAGGTTCGCCCGCGAACGGTTCGGGCCATCTCTAACTCTCAATATTAAGTAAGTAGAGGAGTCCCCAAGCATTAGGTAGCTAGAGAAACCTCAGTATTCAGTAGCTAGAGTTGCCCCTGACTGAAGGGAGATCTGGTCATTGGAATGACGAGGTCGGGGTGAGTAACCTCTCCTTTACACTCTCATCAGGACTCTGCATAGGGAAGGAGCTCAGAGGCGTACGAGAGAGAACGGCGCCGGAGACTTGGGCGCAGGACACAGCCAGTATATGGCTGATCCTGCTGCCGCACAAGTCCGGGCCGTGTTAATTACTATTCCCCCTCCAGGCCGACATGGATAGTGGGGGAATGAAATAATTCGGCTTCCAGCAATCGCTGGAATCCGAATTATTGTTTTAAAAGCAACTTCAGGTCTGTCTTCTGACGGCGCTGAAGTTACTCCCTGTGCCTAGTTCCTATTACGGCCTATGGTGGCGCCGGCTGCGCCCAAGTCTCCTGCGCTGCTGCGCCCAAGTCTCCAGCGCTGGATTTACCGTGTTCGGCTCAGAGAGGGGAGTAAGCCGCCTTGTCATCATCAGACGTCTGTAGGCACGTACCTACAGTGCCTTATGGTAAATCCGGCTCTGCCCCCAGTAATAGGCTCAAGTCACGTCAGTTAGACTGCACTGCACACATACAGGCCAGCTGGGCGTGCCCCCATGGCGCTGCCGTCATCGGAAGAAATCTGTGCCTGCAGAGATAGTACTGTGCAGGCCCAGAACGCTCCCCGCCATGGGCTATGTTCCAAGCATGTTTGACCCTCTACTGTGACATTCAGCAAAGCCCAGGACAGATCCTCGAAAATAGGTATAATTAGGGGGGAAAAAAGCAATATATATATATATTTTGCTTGTTGTCAGCCTTGAGGCTTGCAGAAAAGTTCTACCTACCAGCAGGCTAAGGGATCCTCGATATCGATTACTGGAGGACAGCTGGAGCTGCTGGGAGTCGTAGGTCACCTTCTTATCTGGATAACTGAGCAGGGAGAGCTGAACTGGGAAACTCTCTTCATGTCCAACAGCCTCAACAGTGACCGCCTCCGGCACCCCCACCGTCCAGCTTCTGGGGCCCCCCACATGGTAACTGGAGGAGATAGAAGAGATGAGAATTTATATACTGCACCCAGCACAGGCTATATATACTCCTAAAGTTTTTTTTAAACTTATGGCACTAATATTTCTTTGATATCATTACATATTTCTTATGTTCTCTTTTACAAATTCCTATACTATGAAAGTTCATATGCTCTACTAATCCCACGGAGTGGAGTCTTTAAAGTCCGCTTTGCAGGATTTTTCCACCTAAGACCTAACCTCTCCCTAACTAGCTTGATGCTGCACCACTACCCTCCCATAGCCCCCTCCGCCATACTCATCTCCATGGTCTTCATTGTTAGGTTCACATGGCAGCAACACCTCCAAGTGCTATGGCTTTGATCATTGCTGTCCTGACTCCTCCCACTACTATACTCCACCCCCATGCTCCAAACCAAGATCTCGAACCACCCTTTCATATTCCTGTGCCTCACTGTAAAAATAATGCCACCCACATCACTCAATACACTATGGAAGCAAAGGACTGTGGCTTTACCAGCTGTACCAACTATACACACAGCAGTGAAGGGACAGGGTGAGTCATACAAGTGCAGCCCCCCCTTTGTAGATGTCACTGTACAAGATGGTCAGCTGAAGTGGTGTGAAAGCCCCCTTCTAGAAATCATCAGGAGACCAGATAGAAACTCAACTGTGACATAATTGCTTGAACTTTAGGGGGTTTTGGTGACTTTGGGGGTTAGAGGTGTTACAAGCCCCCTACTGGCCAGATCAGAATAGGAGAAGCCCCGCCCCCTCCACCAGAGTCAAAGTATGCCTCTCCATCCCTCCCACCCCAGCCATCACACACTGATTGCTATTAGACTAAGAGGCTCCCCAGGGTGGCAACCCCCCCCCCCCCCCGCCATGTATCCCCTTTTCTTATTTCACTCTGCTTCAAACACATTAGGGGAATGATAGCTGAATGAGTTTTGCGCCCCCTCCTGCACTGTGCCCTGAGGCTGGAGCCTCTCTTGCCACCGCCTCGGCCCAGGCATGGCCCCTACCACCCATGGCATTTTCATACAAAAAAATCTATGCAAACAATGTACAGGCACAACACATACACAGGTGCTATAAACACACACATAGGTGTTACTTACATATGCTCCTCCTGACATTGGGCGATTCCACAGAGCAGGAAGAGAAGAGCAGATTGTACAGCAATCATTGTAGAAGCTGATCAGGGATGGGGAGAGGAAGATACACTGAGTGCAGTTCTGGACGGGGGTCAGCTTTATGTTGAGTGTTGAGTCAGCAGGTTCAGTCTAGACTTTACTCATGTAAATTCTACACAGGTCAAAGCATGCTGGTCATCCACCCCAGTCCCTTCTCCGTAGTATAGAATATGCTGTTTGTCCTCCTCCTCCGCTCTCCATAGGACAAAACAGGCTGCTTATTTCTCCTTTAGGATAAAATCACACTGTGGAGCTGCATTGTGTTCCATGTAAAGACAGGAACACAATGAAGGGGAAGAGCCACATTACCCGTTATAAACATGTTCTGTCACATACAATGAAGCCTGTAGTTTCACTGCCACTATTACAGTTTTTTCAATCGGTTACACGCTAAAATCATACCTCCCAACTTTCTGAAATGGAAAAGAGGGACACTTTTACCATGAACATATTTTGGCAACTGAAATGATCCCACTTGGCGGCACTGAAAGTGTTTTTTTAATAAACAATATACAGCAAAAATCACAGAATCACGGTCGCGGTCGTGACCGGGCCCGCCTCCTGAAGAGGTGGGGGGGCCCGGGGGTATGACTGGCAGTGGCCGTTTTGTATGAGATGGCGGCCACCATGTTGTGGGCGGTGCTCGCTGCTCGTAACACTCAGCTGGTAGCCAGCACTTTGCTGAGGCTCTGTCCCATCCGCCCCTGCCCAATCAGGAGTACCTGGCAGGGGACGTGCCTGCGAGTGAAGTGCAAAGGCAGGGGGCTGGAGAGAGCGTGGATAGCTCCGCCCCCCGCACGTGGTGGAGATGCCTGCCTGGCGCCCGCTGACCCCCGCTGAACTATTTGCCTGTCCGGCGCCCGCTGACCCCGATGGCAACTCAGCCTGACGTGCAGCACCAGGCTCAGGAGGACCAGGTTCCACCAGCTTAGTGCAGCCAGCTGCCTCCTCCACAGTCCAGTGTCCTCCCTCAGCCTGGCCCTGGCTCCCTGCCACACCACCTAAGGTGACAGCCTGGCCAGAACTAGCCACACATGCCAGCAGCAGCAAGTAAGTGTGTGTGTCAGCAGGAGCAGTGTGTGTGTGTATATGTGGTGTGTGTGTATATGTGGTGTGTGTGTGTCAGCAGCAGCAGCAGTATGTGCGTGTATATATGTGTGTGTGTATATGTGGTGTGTGTGTGTGTGTGTGTCAGCAGCAGCAGCAGTATGTGCGTGTATATATGTGTGTGTGTATATGTGGTGTGTGTGTGTGTGTGTGTGTGTGTGTGTGTGTATGTGTGTGTGTGTGTCAGCAGCAGCAGCAGTGTGTGCGTGTGCGTGTGTGTGTGTGTGTCAGCATTGTGTGTGTGTTTGTGTGTGTAGCAGTAGCAGTGTGTGTGTGTCAACAGTAGCAGGTGTGTGTGTGTATATGTGGTGTGTGTGTGTGTGCGTGTGTGTGTGTGTGTGTGTGTGTGTGTGTGTGTGTGTGTGTGTCAGCAGCAGTGGTGTGTGTGTATATGTGGTGTGTGTGTGTCAGCAGTGTGTGTGTGTGTGTGTGTGTGTGTGTGTGTGTGTGTGTGTGTGTGTGTGTGTGTGTGTGTGTGTGTGTGTGTGTGTGTGTGTGTGTGTGTGTGTGTGTCAGCAGCAGTGGTGTGTGTGTGTATATGTGGTGTGTGTGTGTCAGCAGTGTGTGTGTGTGTGTGTGTATATGTGGTGTGTGTGTGTGTGTGTGTGTGTGTGTCAGCAGCAGTGGTGTGTGTGTGTATATGTGGTGTGTGTGTGTCAGCAGTGTGTGTGTGTGTGTGTGTATATGTGGTGTGTGTGTGTGTGTGTGTGTGTGTGTCAGCAGCAGTGGTGTGTGTGTGTATATGTGGTGTGTGTGTGTCAGCAGCAGCAGTGTGTGTGTGTGTGTGTCAGCAGTGTGTGTGTGTGTTTGTGTGTGTCAGCAGCAGCATTGTGTGTGTCAGCAGCAGCAGAGTGTGCGTGTGTCAGCAGCAGCATTGTGTGTGTGTGTCAGCAGTGTGTGTGTGTGTCAGCAGCAAAGTTTTCAAACGTAAGTGTGAACCGGGCCTTATGCTGGGAATACACAGGTTGATTCTGGGGCTCGATTCTGCACCCAGTCGTTTTTGCCGCTCGATTCTGTGGGCGGCAGATCAGGCGTGTCGGAAATTATCTATCGAGCCATCTTATCAGCTCAGAATCGAGCCGTGTATTCCCAGCATTAGGTTCAGGCTGATCTCTGCTACTTTCAATGTGCACAGTATAAACTGTTATTCTGTTCCAGTACTGCTAGTAAACTAGCGGCAGTGTGTGCTGATCTCTGCTACTTTCAATGTGTACAGTATAAGCTATTATTCTGTTCCTGTACTGCTAGTAAACTAGCGGCAGTGTGTGCTGATCTCTGCTACCTCCAGCGTGTACAGTATAAGCTGTTACTCTGTGCCTGTACTGATAGTAAACTAGCTGCAGTGTGTGCTGATCTGTTACCTCCAGTATGTACAGTATAAGGTGTTGCTCTGTGCCTGTACTGACAGTAAACTAGCTGCAGTGTGTGCTGATCTCTGCTGCCTCCAGTATGTACAGTATAAGCTGTTACTCTGTGCCTGTACTGATAGTAAACTAGCTGTAGTTTGTGCTTATCTGTTACCTCCAGTATGCACAGTATAAGCTGTTGCTCTGTGCCTGTACTGATTGTAAACCAGCTGTATTGTATGTACAGTATTAGCTGTAAAGCCTGGTACACACATACAATTTTGAATAGCCAATTTTACTACTTCTAGGTATTATGCGAGCTCAGCTCTGTTCACAGTATTCAAAGTCTCTTGGCCCTCATACTACATGTAGTGGTAACATTGGTCTGTGATTGACCAATCAAAATTGAATGTGTGTATGCATCTTTATTCTATGCCTATACTGATAGTAATCTATCTAATTAAAGGCTAGGGGGCTCCATCCAACATTTTGCTGGACAGGCCAATTATTATTAGGTTACACCGCTGTTAAGTTCATGTAACTTGGTCCCATCCATGGCCACATCCACTCCCTGCATGGCCACACCCATTTTTGCCACAGCGCACTGCGCGCACCGCAGGTCCTTCCCACCCAGTGCCCATTGGTGCCCCGGAACTTTTAGGATCCTAGCAATGCCCCTGTTAACTATAAAGGGATTTTCCTTTAATTCCTTCAGACTGGCATCTTGCTACTAATTGCCCTGTTTCCTCTGGGTGCTGCGTATGTTTGCAAATTGAACGTGGCAGCCATGCTGCTGCAAAGCTGAATTGATATAGCCATGCCATGCACAGCTATAGGGATTCGGATATGTGTGTGCGTCGGGTGTTGGGAGGGGCTTTTGTTGCCGGGGGGGGGGGGGGCCACATCCAGATTCCGCATCGGGGCCCAGAGGTTTGTAGCTACGCCACTGCACAGAATATACGTGTGGATTGGTGGTACGCAAGTAATCCCACTTGGCGGCACTGAAAGTGTTTTTTTAATAAACAATATACTGCAAAAGTCACTGAAAATATATGTGCATTTTTAAGAGCCCTTTGGGTGCTGCAGCTGCTGTCATCTGTGAGGCTGGAGGCTGAGGCTGGCAGTGAGGCCCTGTGGGTGCTGCTGTCAGCGGTAAGGCTGAGGCTGGCAGTGAGGCCCTGTGGGTGCTGCTGTCAGCGGTGAGGCTAGCACTGGCAGACAGTACGCTACGCTAAACTTCCTACCTACCCAAAGCTAAACCCCAAAGCAAATGGCGCCAATCACACGCATTTGGGTATTTATGCACCCGAACACGTGACCCGCTCGGCCAATCACAGCACGAGACGCGTGTTCGTCAGAACGTTCTGGCACGTTCTGCCGAGCGTTCGATGAGGGCCAAGTTCGAGCCGAGTACACAAGCATTTATCACAAACACTGAGTTTTTCAGATGGTGTTCGCAGCGAACCCGAACACCCCAAACGTTACCGAACCCCGAATAGTGGCGAACACTGTTCACTCAACACTAGTGACCAACGGCTTCAGGAGTCTAGTGTTGATCGAACAGTGTTCGCCACTATTCAGGATTCGGCAAATTTTGTGGTTTTCGAGTTCGTGGCGAACACCATCTGAACACCTCAGTGTCCCTGATAAATGCTCGGCCATTCGGCTCGAACTTACCCCTGACCGAACGCTCAACCGGATGTGGCAGAACGTTTGGACGAACACACATCTCGCGTTGTGATTGGCCGAGCGGGTCACGTGTTCGGGTGCATAAATACCCAAATGCGCGTGATCGGCGCCATTTGCTTTGGGGTTTAGCTTTGGGTAGGTAGGAAGTTTAGCGTAGCGTACTGTCTGCCAGTGCTAGCCTCACCGCTGACAGCAGCACCCACAGGGCCTCACTGCCAGCCTCAGCCTTACCGCTGACAGCAGCACCCACAGGGCCTCACTGCTAGCCAGGCCAGCCACAGGGCCCCAGCCTCACCACTGACAGCAGCACCCACAGGGCCTCACTGCCAGCCTCCAGCCTCACCGCTGACAGCAGCTGCAGCACCCACAGGGCTGTTAAAAATCCACACGTATTTCCAGTGACTTTTGCAGTATATTGTTTATTAAAACAACACTTTCAGTGCCGCCAAGTGGGATCACTTGCATACCACCAATCCACATGTATATTCTGTGAATTTTGCAGTAAATTGTTTATTACAAAAACACTTTCAGTGCCACCAAGTGGGATCACTTGCGTACCACCAATCCACACGTATATTCTGTGACTTTTGCAGTGTATGGTTTATTAAAAAAACACTTTCAGTGCCGCCAAGTGTGATCACTTGCGGACCACCAATCCACACGTATTTTCAGTGATTTTTGCTGCATATTGTTTAATTTAAAAAAAATTTCATCTTTGTGACAAGTAACGACAGATGAGGACTCAAAGATGGAAGAGGAGGTTTTGGACGATGATCACACAGACCCGGATTGGTCACCAGCAGGGAAGATAGCAGTACAGATGAGTCAGCTGAAGAACCTACTGCAAGAGTTGGCATTGTGCCACAAAGGAGTTAGGGAACATCGGCCACAACAAGCGCACAAGTGAGACGCAAAAGAGGCACGCGCCAAACTCCCACTGTCAGACAGGTCAAAATGGAGGAATACCAGCAGGTCCTTGTGGAGAAATTAGTGAGGAGATTTGCATCCTCCTCCAGCCACCTCAACAGACTGACTTCCGCTAACCCAGGACTAGGAGGGGAGCAAAGAACACAAGCTGCAGCTAGTGCCCACAAGGGAATGGTATCGGCAGTGTCCAAGGTGTGCCAAACTTTTCTGACACCCAGGCAGCAGCCCACAGAACAGCATTCACCCAGTTCCACCTACAACACCGATCGCCTGCAGAAGATGGTCAAGGACTACATGTCAGATGGCGTAGCCGTGTTTAACAATCCATCAGTCCCCTTTACCTATTGGGTCTCTAAGCTAGACACCTGGCACGAACTGGCAATGTAGGCAATAGAGGTGCTGGCTTGCCCTGCAGCCAGCGTTATCTCAGAACTCTGTTTCAGTGCTGCCGGAGGCATCATTACAGATCGGTGTATCCGCCTCTCCACAGAAAATGCAGACCGTCTGACACAAATTAAAATGAATAAATCCTGGATTGGAAACGACTTCACAACACCCCACGACCCAGCTCATTAACATCTGTGTTGGGTTAGCGTTGCCGCAGTCGTGTTAAGGAATATCTCATTCTATTATATTTATCACTGCATGGCGACAAAATGCTTTGCTGTACGCATGCATTTTGTCGCCATGCCAGGCCTGGGTTGTGTCACAAAGCGTGGCCTTCTGCTCTCCTGTACTACCTCCTCTTCCATCCTGTGTGCTGGGTTAGCGTTGCCGCTCTCTTGTTAAGGAATATCTCATTCTATTATATTTATCACTGCATGGCGACAAAATGCTTTGCTGTACGCATGCATTTTGTCGCCATGCCAGGCCTGGGTTGTGTCACAAAGCGTGGCCTTCTGCTCTCCTGTAGTACCTCCTCTTCCATCCTGTGTGCTGGGTTAGCGTTGCCGCTGTCTTGTTAAGGAATATCTGATTCTATTATATTTATCACTCCATGGCGACAAAATGCTTTGCTGTACACATGCATTTTGTCGCCATGCCAGGCCTGGGTTGTGTCACAAAGCGTGGCCTTCTGCTCTCCTGTACTACCTCCTCTTCCATCCTGTGTGCTGGGTTAGCGTTGCCGCTGTCTTGTTAAGGAATATCTCGTTCTACTATATTTATCACTGCATGGCGACTGTCACGGAACAGCCGTGAGAAACGAGAACGCAATCGGTTTATTGCGCCGATTGCCCGTGAGTGTAGTCAGGCCAGCGATTTAGAGACTGACATTCCTGGTCTTTTAAATAGGCAGTTTTTTTTCCCTGTTAGCAGCTGGCAGGAAGACTGGCCCTGTGACTGCTGATTAAGCCAGAGGTGTAAACTCAAAGTTTGTCTAAGCTGATCTCACATTCAGATGTTAATTGAAGGAGCCAACAGGGCCTTTTATAGAGAAAGATCCCAAGAAGCCGACACAGCTGGACTCCAGTCAGCCTGGCTCCAGCCTTAGCAGGAAGAAATGAATGTACTATATAATCTTTTGCCCATTTACAGAATACAATAAATAGGGTGGTTATGAGAGCGGTATCATTGGATCCGTAGGGCCATGCTGGATCTCTTGATACCAGTCGAGAGGGGCCCGGGGCCCCTACAACCCAGGTATGAATCTACCCAGGACCCTGATCTGCTGCACTAGCCATGTCGGATATCATATTAATCTGTATTTTCCACCAAGTATGAAGCTGTTAGCCCCTAAATATAACGTGTATGGTTCAGGAGTTACAGCATTTCATAAGTTTAGCCCTAAAATCTCTCAGAGGGAATGGACTGGCATTGGTTGGTGACTCAGAGGGGCCGGCATTGCCACACCCCCAAACCAGCTTCATCAAAAGCACCTGGCCAGCAGGCGGGCTGCGAGTCCTCCCATTCCATCCAGATGAGAACATCCAGCTGCCAGCCAGAGGACATAGGGCTGGTGGCCATTTTGCTGAACTTTGAATGAAGCTCTGAAACAAAGGACACATGTGCTAGCGGCCATCTTGATTGGCATCTTCTGTAACCTGGAACAAAGAATTCTGCTGAACTTTGATTGAAACCAAGAGCTTTAAGAACTTGAAACCGTTTTGCTTGAACTTTCTGATTTTTCCCACAAAAGGACATATTTCCACAAACCATAAGTATTTTCTCCCTTTTTATTTCATACTGGCTATTACTGTCTTAATAATTGTGATTTTAATAATTGTCTGTATATATGAATTATTTATATTGCGTGAATAAACGACTTTCTCCAAGTCATTCACTGTTCCGCTACCCTGCTTATCAGCACACACAGAACTGATCCCGGGTCTCTGAAGATACGCTACTGTTTGTTTGTTGTTGGCTAGACAGAATACCGTGTGTTTAACCGTTTTATTCGCAGGACTAGTCAGTCAGTAAATCGGGTCCACTGGCCCATACCAGTGGTGGTGGCAGATACCGTGGAATCGTGTGTACGTTGTAATTACCCGTATCTCACAGGCTCCCTTCTGGTTTGTCTGCGGCTAATTCTTAACGGTTCCTGCGCATTGACTGCGACCAGAGTTCGCACGATCTGTGCGCTGGCACCGTTTAGAAGGCTAAGTGCGGTCAGCCACCAGGGCTCCTGTGACAGCGACAAAATGCTTTACTGTACGCATGCATTTTGTCGCCATGCCAGCCTGGGTTGGATCACAAAGCGTGGCCTTCTGCTCTCCTGTACTACCTCCTCTTCCATCCTGTGTGCTGGGTTAGCGTTGCCGCTGTCTTGTTAAGGAATATCTGATTCTATTATATTTATCACTGCATGGCGACAAAATGCTTTGCTGTACTCTTTGCCTGCCACCTGCAGCAACCTCTGCCTGGATTTTTACTACTCTCTGCCTGCCGCCTGCACTGAAGTCTACCTGGTTTTGACTACTCTATGCCCGCCTCCTGCACTGACCTCTTGCTGGTTTTGACTACTCTCTGTCTGTCGCCTTCACCAACCTCTGCCTGGATTTTGACTACTCTCTGCCTGCCACCTGCACCAACCTCTGCCTGGATTTTGACTACTCTCTGCCTGCCGCCTGCACCAACCTCTGCTTGGATTTTAAATACTCTGTGCCTGCCTACTGCACCAACCTCTGCCTGGATTTTGACTACTCTCAGCCTGCCACCTGCCCCGACCGCTGCCTGGATTTTGACAACTCTTTGCCTGCCGCCTGTACCGACTTCTGCCTGGATTTTAACTACTCTGTGCCTGCCGCCTGCACCAACCTCTGCCTCGATATTTACCAGTTTGTTCCCAACTGCTTCTGAGCTAAGTGCTTCTGCTGATCTGCCTTATGGTGCCCATATACGGTACAATAAAAAACGTTCAATTTTCCTTTTTTTTTACCAAAACGATGGAATGGAAAATAATCCTTTTTTTCCCAATCAAGAAAAACGAACGATTATCCCAATTTTTTCAATAAAGATCCGATCGGACATATTGGAAAAACCTTTATATTCGATCTAACGAAATAATCAAACAAAATTATCCAACGGGAAAAAAAAATTAAATTGTACTATATATGGGCACCTTAAAGGTGGCCATACACTGGTCGATGTGCCATTAGATCGACCAGCTGACAGATCCCTATCTGATCGAATCTGATCAGAGAGGGATCGTATAGCTGCCTTTACTGCAAACAGATTGTGAATCGATTTCAGCCTGAAACCGATTCACCATCTGCTGAGCTGCTCCTGCCGCCTGTCCCCCCCCCCCCCCCCCCCCCCGGTATACATTACCTGACGCTGGCTCCCGGGCATCTTCTCCGCATTGCACGGCTCTGCTCCGGCTCCATTACGGCGCTTCCTGTGTTACTCCGTGACCAGGAAGTTCAAATAGAGCGCCCTCTATTTGAACTTCCTGGTCACGGCAGTGACCCAGGAAGCGCCGGGATGGATTTAGCCGGAACAGAGCCGTGCAGCACGGAGAAGACGCCCGGGAGCCAGCCTCAGGTAATGTATACTTGATCGGATCGGCCGCCGCTAGCGACGCGCACTTTACCCGTGGGCGATCGAGGGTAATTTCCCGCACGGCGCGATCGACGGACCGATCCGATTTCGGGAGGAAATCGGATCGGCAGCTGCATTTACCGCGAACGATTGGCAGCAGATTCGATCCCAGGATCGAATCTGCTGTCGAAACGGCCGGGAATCGAGCCAGTGTATGGCCTGCTTTACTGTTACTGATTTTTGCCTGGATTTTGACTACTCTTTGCCTGTTGCCTGCACCGACTTCTGCCTGGATTTTGACCACTCTCTGCTTGCCACCTGCACCGACCTCTGTCTGGATTTTGACTACTCTATGCCTGCTGCCTGCACCAACCTCTGCCTGAATTATGACTACTGTTTGCCTGCCGCCTGCACCGACCTCTGCCTAGATTTTGACTACTCTCTGCCTGCCACCTGCACTGACCTCTGCCTGGACTTTGACTACTCGTTGCCTGCCACCTGCACCGACCTCTACCTGGATCTTGACTTCTCGCTGCGTGCCACCCACTGATAGCAAAGGGAAATAAGTCCAAAAGGAATCACGCTTCTACTGCACCGATTGTGATGTCGACCACTGTGTCATTCCCTGTTTCAAAATATACCACAAGCGGGAGGTGTATTTTATTTATTTATTTATTGTATTTTTAAAGCACCAACACATTACGCAGTGCTGGACTTTAGTTAAGGTTACAGACAGTATTTAGGGGTGACATACAGCAATAAGACAATACATGAATACATGCAATCCAGATCACCCAGCACAGTGTATTGGGTATATATGTACATACTGTATAGTCTGGCACCTTATTTGTACAGTTTCACTATTTTTTAAGTTTATTCATGAATTTAATTATTTCAACAATTTTGGGCTCGATTCACAAAAGGGTGCTAACTTAGTTTAACTACTTAGTTAAACTTAGTTAACTTAGTTATGGGCGGCAAGATGGGCGCCAAAAGTCTCCGCACGCTAAGCTTAGCACTGCACGGAGTGCGTGAAACGTCGTACCGGGTGCAGTGGAAGCATCGCACCTAGGGCTCGATTCACAAAGCGGTGATAACCCAGTTATCACGCCTAAAAGACTTTAGGCGTGATAACCTTTGCACCACTGAGTTATCACCGATTTGTGCTGCTCTTCGCGCGAAGCTACCGCGCGTACGCGCGTAAGCGCGCGCGCAAAGTCCCATAGGGCTTAATGGGAGCTTCGCGCGAAGCGCCGGGTGCTGCGCGCGCGCCTGCGCGCTTGCGCGCCGAAAACTTTGCGCGCGGAAAATTCGCGCGAGTTTCTTCTTATCACGCCTAAACTGAGTTTAGGCGTGATAAAGGGCTTTTCACAGGCGTGCAAACACTTTGCACCGCTTTGTGAATCAAGCCCCTAGTGCGTCCTAAAAGTTGCATTGGGTGCACCCAAAAATCTCACTGAGTTGCACCGACGTTTCGGGTGCAACCGATGCAACATTTTGGGAGCACCGGGTGCGACGTTTCCAGCACACCAGGTGCGACGTTTCGTGCACACCGCGCAGTGCTAAACTTAGTGCACGATCAGTAACAGCTTTGGACGTGCTAACTGCTCAGCACCCTAGTTTACACGTCCAAAGTTTTTGGATCCATCTGAAAATGGCGCCTGCGAATAATGGCGCATGGTGTTGCCGCTAATCTGTTTGCCACTTATCGCTATTTAACGTTAAAGCCTTATTGTTATTTAACGTTAAAGCCTTATTGTTATTTAACATCACTAACATCACTTCCGTAATTCCGTTGATTAATCACTGCAAGCTAGGTGTATTATATGTGTGCATTTCTCATTGGCTTATAAGCAGCCTGCAGGCTTTATAAAGCAGCAGAGAACTGTTTGGGAGTGAGTTTTTCCAATTGTGTGTTTGGTAAGTTTTAGAGCAGTAGGAGACAGGCCTTGGAGGTGGCAGCTCCAGGGGTTTGGCTGCGCTCACATATGGGGCTTGATTCACAAAGCGGTGCTAACTGTTAGCACGCCTGTGAAAACCCCCTTAGCACGTCTAAACAAGCTTTTCGCGCATAAAACTTTACGCGCGCAAAACTTTATGCGCGTAAAACTTTACGCGCGTACTGCATAGAGCGCAGGGCGCACCGCGCGAAGTGCCCATTAAAGCCTATGGGACTTAGCGCGCGTAAAACTTTGCGCGCGTACAACTTTACGCGCGCAAAGTTAGCGCGTGATCTGATTGAGAAATCCGGTGCTAACCTACTTAGCACCCTGGTTAGCGCGTCTAAAGACTTTAGACGTGCTAAGTAGGTTAGCACCGCTTTGTGAATCAAGCCCACGGTGTTAGATGCTGGTTCTGGGGCCCCGGGCAGTGAGAGTTCCTGGGGCCCCAGGCTGGCTCATGCACCATTGTTTTTAATTTTATTGTAGTATCCCATGCAGTTTAGTTAGGAGGGGGGAAGATGAGAGGGAATATCCTGCACGCTGGTGCCCCCTGCTGGTCATATAGCCATTGTCTATATGCAACTGAAGCCCTCTCCAACTGACTGGCTGACTTGCTCAGCTTCTGCTTGATTAATCACTGCAAGCTAGGTGTATTATATGTGTGCATTTCTCATTGGCTTATAAGCAGCCTGCAGGCTTTATAAAGCAGCAGAGAACTGTTTGGGAGTGAGTTTCTCCAATTGTGTGTTTGGTAAGTTTTAGAGCAGTAGGAGACAGGCCTTGGAGGTTGCAGCTCCAGGGGTTTGGCTGCGCTCACATATGGTGTTAGATGCTGGTTCTGGGGCCCCGGGCAGTGAGAGTTCCTGGGGCCCCAGGCTGGCTCATGCACCATTATTTTTAATTTTATTGTAGCATCCCATGCAGTTTAGTTAGGAGGGCGGCAGATGAGAGGGAATATCCTGCACGCTGGTGCCCCCTGCTGGTCATATAGCCCTTGTCTATATGCAACTGAAGCCCTCTCCAACTGACTGGCCGACTTGCTCAGCTTCTGCTTGATTAATCAATGCAAGCTAGGTGTATTATATGTGTGCATTTCTCATTGGCTTATAAGCAGCCTGCAGGCTTTATAAAGCAGCAGAGAACTGTTTGAGAGTGAGTTTCTCCAATTGTGTGTTTGGTAAGTTTTAGAGCAGTAGGAGACAGGCCTTGGAGGTGACAGCTCCAGGGGTTTGGCTGCGCTCACATATGGTGTTAGATGCTGGTTCTGGGGCCCCGGGCAGTGAGAGTTCCCGGGGTCCCAGGCTGGCTCATGCACCATTGTTTTTAATTTTATTGTAGTATCCCATGCAGTTTAGTTAGGAGGGGGGAAGATGAGAGGGAATATCCTGCACGCTGGTGCCCCCTGCTGGTCATATAGCCATTGTCTATATGCAACTGAAGCCCTCTCCAACTGACTGGCTGACTTGCTCAGCTTTAGTGTTGGGCGAACAGTGTTCGCCACTGTTCGGGTTCTGCAGAACATCACCCTGTTCGGGTGATGTTCGAGTTCGGCCGAACACCTGACGGTGCTCGGCCAAACCGTTCGGCCATATGGCCGAACTAAGAGCGCATGGCCGAACGTTCCCCGAACGTTCGGCTAGCGCTGTGATTGGCCGAACGGGTCACGTGGTTCGGACCCGAACGCGCTCTGATTGGCCGAACGGTCACGTGGTTCGGGTAAATAAATACCCGAACCACGTCATATCTCCGCCATTTGTCTGTGGGTTTAGCTTTGGGTAGGCAGGCAGGGTAGTTCGCGCTCCAGCCACGCTAGCCAGGGTCCCCCCTGTCATTGTGTCACTGCTGGGAACAGTAGTACACCGCTTGCTCAGCCACACTATATAGCATTCTGTTTACTGCCACTCTGTGTACCTCGCTCAGCCACACTATATAGCATTCTGTTTACTGCCACTCTGTGTCTGCTGGGAATAGTAGTACACCGCTTGCTCAGCCACACTATATAGCATTCTGTTTACTGCCACTCTGTGTACCTCGCTCAGCCACACTATATAGCATTCTGTTTACTGCCACTCTGTGTCTGCTGGGAATAGTGGTACACCGCTCGCTCAGCCACACTATATAGCATTCTGTTCACTGTTCTGTGTCTGCTTGGAATAGTGGTACACCGCTCGCTCAGCCACACTATATAGCATTCTGTTTACTGTTCTGTGTCTGCTGGGAATAGTGGTACACCGCTCGCTCAGCCACACTATATAGCATTCTGTTTACTGTTCTGTGTCTGCTGGGAATAGTGGTACACCGCTCGCTCAGCCACACTATATAGCATTCTGTGCACTGTTCTGTGTCTGCTGGGAATAGTGGTACACCGCTCGCTCAGCCACACTATATAGCATTCTGTTCACTGTTCTGTGTCTGCTGGGAATAGTGGTACACCGCTCGCTCAGCCACACTATATAGCATTCTGTTTACTGTTCTGTGTCTGCTGGGAATAGTGGTACACCGCTCGCTCATCCACACTATATAGCATTCTGTTCACTGTTCTGTGTCTGCTGGGAATAGTGGTACACCGCCCGCTCAGCCACACTATATAGCATTCTGTTCACTGTTCTGTGTCTGCTGGGAATAGTGGTACACCGCTCGCTCAGCCACACTATATAGCATTCTGTTCACTGTTCTGTGTCTGCTGGGAACAGTAGTACACCGCTCGCTCAGCCAGAGTATATAGCATTGTGTTTACTGCCACTCTGTGTACACCGCTCAGCCAGACTATATACCATTGTTTACTGACACTCTGTGTACACCGCTCAGCCAGACTATATACCATTGTTTACTGACACTCTGTGTACACCGCTCAGCCAGACTATATACCATTGTTTACTGCCACTCTGATTCTGCTGGGAACAGTAGTACTCCGCTCGCTCAGCCAGACTATATAGCATTGTGTTTACTGCCACTCTGTGTACACCGCTCAGCCAGACTATATACCATTGTTTACTGACACTCTGTGTACACCGCTCAGCCAGACTATATACCATTGTTTACTGCCACTCTGATTCTGCTGGGAACAGTAGTACACCGCTCGCTCAGCCAGACTATATACCATTGTTTACTGACACTATATAGCAGACTATATAGCATTGTGTGTACACCGCTCAGCCAGACTATATACCATTGTTTACTGACACTCTGTGTACACCGCTCAGCCAGACTATATACCATTGTTTACTGCCACTCTGATTCTGCTGGGAACAGTAGTACACCGCTCGCTCAGCCAGACTATATACCATTGTTTACTGACACTCTGTGTACACCGCTCAGCCAGACTATATACCATTGTTTACTGCCACTCTGATTCTGCTGGGAACAGTAGTACACCGCTCGCTCAGCCAGACTATATAGCATTGTGTTTACTGCCACTCTGTGTACACCGCTCAGCCACACTATATAGCATTGCGTACTCTGCCAGTCAGTGTGTATATTGCTGGGATCAGTAATACTCCACTCACCGTCAACCACTATATGAGCTCAACATGAGTTCCCCAGAGACCTCCGCTGTGAGCAGCACTCCCAACAACAGCAACAGCCAACGCCCCACGCAAGCTATAACATCCACCCCAGCAGCCAGTGGTCAGCAGCAGCCCTCCCCGGAGGAGAACGTTGTGTCCATCAGTCCGTCGCCAGAGCGATTAATGAGGGCTGCCATTGAGGAGATGATGGGGCCTGATGTGGAGGAGGAGGTCTGGCTCAGGCCAGCATCCCAAGTTAATGTTGAGGACGATGAGGGGTCTGTGTCTGGGGATGTTGGGGTGGCAGAGGTGGTGGGTGGGTCAGACTCAGGAGAAGAGTTGTATGATGAGGATGATGATCGGGACCATCTGTATGTGCCTCAGAGTCCGACCCCGGAAAACATGTTGTATCGTGTGTTTAGGTACTAAAATCTGCGTTCCCTCCCAGTAGTGTTGGGCGAACAGTGTTTGCCACTGTTCGGGTTCTGCAGAACATCACCCTGTTCGGGGTGACTATATAGCAGACTATATAGCATTGTGTTTAATGCCACTCTGTGTACACGGCTCAGCCACACTATATAGCATTGTGTTTACTTCCACTCTGTGTCTGCTGGGAACAGTAGTACACCGCTCACCCGCCACTGTATAGCATTGTGCTCTGTGTCACTGCTGACAATAGTGGTACACCGCTCACCCACCACTGTATAGCATTTCTGTACTGCCACTGTACTGCTGCCAGTCAGCGTGTACTTTAAGGATAAGTGAAATGAGGAAGAAATCCGGTGAAAGAGGGAGGGGCAAGGGAAGAGGTGTTTCCCCTGACGGTTCACGTACAGGCCACAGGGGAGCACCCAAGAAAACCCACTCAATACTGCCCATGTTGTCCAGGACAACAACCCTCACAGATCCAAAAGAACAGGACCAGATAATTACTTGGATGACCTCTCAAGCGTCCAGCAGTGGGTTAAGCAGCACCAGCACATCACGCACGAGGTCCGAGTCCTCAGCCAGTTAAAGTCTGGGCTTTCTTTGAAGACTGCACTGAGGATGTTACCATGGCGATTTGCAAGGTGTGCAAGACCCGCCTGAGCAGGGGGAAAAGTATTAACAACCTCTCCACCACCAGCATGAGCCGCCACATTCTATCCAAACATCCCACTCTGTGGGCAAACGCGGCAGGACAGGGTACCACCAGCAACACTGCCTCCCTTGGGTTCACCAGACTCACCACCAGACCCGCCTCAGCAGCAGCAGTAGCCCAGCCATTGCGTGGTTCACAACATTCACAAACATCAGACGATGCTGACACTGTCACTTTCCGGACTAGTGCTCTTGAGGTCTCCCAGTGTTCATCAAACACAACAACCAACAGCCCTTCGGTGTGCAGCGCTACGGTTGAGTTGTCTGTCTCTGAGATGTTTGAGCACAAGAGGAAATTGCCAGCAAATGACCCCCGGGCCGTGGCAGTAACAGCCAGCCAGCATAGCCAAGCTTCTGGCCTGCGAAATGCTGCCATATCGAGTGGTGGAGACAAACAGCTTCAAGGGCATGATGTCAGTGGCCATCCCACGTTACGTTGTTCCCAGCCGCTACCACTTTGCGCGCTCTGCAGTGCCTGAGTTGCATGAGCACGTGGTCAGCTAAATAACCCGAAGCTTGAAGAATGCCGTTGCCTGCAAGGTTCACCTCACCACTGACACCTGGACGAGTGCGTTCGGCCAGGGTCGATACATCTCCCTTACCGCGCACTGGGTGAACCTTGTGGAGCCTGGCAGCGATTCCTCACCTGCTACGGCGCGGGTGTTGCCCACGCCGCAAACAGCTGGATAACAACAGCAGCACCTACCTCTCTGACTCCTTCTCCTCCAACGCATCTCAAAGCTGTACCTCATCCGGAAATGCTAACCCAGCACCAGCAGCAGTAGGATCGTGGAAGCAGTGCAGCACAGCTGTTGGCATGCGTCAGCAAGCGTTGCTGAAGCTGATCTGCCTTGGGGATAAGCAGCACACAGGGGAGGAAATTTGGAGGGGAATAAAGGAACAGACGGATTTGTGGCTGGCACCGCTGGACCTGAAACCGGGCATGAAGCTAGACACCTGGCACGAACTGGCAATGTACGCAATAGAGGTGCTGGCTTGCCCGGCAGCCAGCGTTATGTCGGAACGCTGTTTCAGTGCTGCCGGAGGCATCATCACAGATCGGCGTATCCGCCTCTCCACAGAAAATGCAGACCGTCTGACTCAAATTAAAATGAATCAATCCTGGATTGGAAACGACTACGCAACACTCCTGGACCCCAACCAAGTAACATGACCGATGAACATCTGGGATGGTTTAGCGTTTCCGGTCCCTGTTTATTGAACCTCTCATCTGTATTACATTTATGACTGCATGGCGGCAAAAAGCATTGCTGCTATATCCGCACGCTTTTTGTCCTCATGCAAGGCCTGGGTTGTTGTGTCTCACAAAGCGTGGCCTTCTCCTCCTGCGCCTCCTCCTGTTCCATCACGTGTGCTGCTGCTGCTGCTGCTGCTGCTGCTGCTGGGTTACCGTTGCCGGTCCCTGTTTATTGAACCTCTTATCTTTATTACATTTATGACTACATGGCGGTACAAAGCATGCTATCCGCACGCTTTTTGTCCTCATGCAAGGCCTGGGTTGTTGTGTCTCACAAAGCGTGGCCTTCTCCTCCTGCGCCTCCTCCTGTTCCATCACGTGTGCTGCTGCTGGGTTAGCGTTGCCGCGTGGTCCCTGTTTATTGAACCACTTATCTTTATTACATTTATGACTGCATGGTGGTACAAAGCATGCTATCCGCACGCTTCTTGTCCTCATGCAAGGCCTGGGTTGTTGTGTCTCAAAGCGTGGCCTTCTCCTCCTGCGCCACCCTCCTCCTGTTCCATCACGTGTGCTGCTGCTGGGTTAGCATTACCGGTCCCTTTTCCTGGAACCTCTTATATGTATTACATTTATGACTGCATGCCGACAAAAAGCATGTTACCTGTGCAAAGAAAACAGACATTTCCCGCATTTAAAAGACAGTTTTCCCTTTGAAACTTTAAAATCGATTTTCTCAAAAACTATAAGCTCTTTTTGCTAAATTTTTTTTTCCTCTTGTACCCACTCCCAAGGTGCACATACCCTGTAAATTTGGGGTATGTAGCATGTAAGGAGGCTTTACAAACCACAAAAGTTCGGGTCCCCATTGACTTCCATTATGTTCGGAGTTCGGGTCGAACACCCGAACATCGCGGCCATGTTCGGCCTGTTCGGCCCGAACCCGAACATCTAGATGTTCGCCCAACACTACTCAGCTTCTGCTTGATTAATCACTGCAAGCTAGGTGTATTATATGTGTGCATTTCTCATTGGCTTATAAGCAGCCTGCAGGCTTTATAAAGCAGCAGAGAACTGTTTGGGAGTGAGTTTCTCCAATTGTGTGTTTGGTAAACTTCCGTAAGTGACGTCACTTTCGGAAGTGACGTCAGCCGCTAGAGCGAGGAGTACGCGGTGGAACGCAAGGAAGGAGGTATGTATCTGCCCACCGCTACCCACTGCCCACACTGTAACTAGCTGGAGGGGAGCAGAGAGGGGAGAGCCCCGAGGTGAGGGAGAGGGGGGGAACTTCCCCTCTCCCCGCCGACTGTGGCCAAGGCTTTCCCCTCATGCTGCCACCCTTCCAGCCCCCACAAAACGGCCCGAGTGGGCCCCAGGGAGGGGGGGGGGGCCGCAATGAAATTCTGCAGGGGGGGCCCGCAATGAAATTCTGCAGGGGGCCGGTGGGGCCTAGTTACGCCCCTGGTTATTTTGTATCCTTGTTTGGCTTGGAAGTTTATTTGCTCACCCTGCATTCAGCTCCAATACCTTGCACACTAAAGGCCTGGGTGTAACCGAAGCCGGGCAGGTGTTGTCTCTTCGCCTTCCGTTCAAGCGGGGATGCGCCACATAGGGTGAAGCGTGTGGAGGTAGATTAGAGCATTGGAGCTGATTCGTGAGTAGATATCCCTATAGGCCTGACAAGGACATTTCTAAAATCTTGAATAACGTCAGTAACAAAATGGCATTACCGGCATCTAGCATTATTATACATTATCTGGTCCCGGTGATTGTATCTCCTCCACTTCCTGGGTAGTTTGCAGCTGTCCTGAAGCCAGCCAATCACCATGGGGAAACCGAAGCTGCATGGTGATTGGCTGGCTGCAGGACAGCTGCAAACTAGTAAGTGGAGGTGATATGCTCACTGGGACCAGGTAATGTATAACTACACCCCCACCTACTCTCACACTGAACCCTCCCTCTATCTATTCCTAACCCTAAGACCCCTCTGATGCCCAACCCTAACCACTCCACCCCCGCTGCTTATCCCTAACCACTCCACTCTCTCTACCTAACCCTAACCACTCCAGCCTGCTGCCTAACACTAACCACTCCACCCCCGCTGCTTATCCCTAACCACTCCACTCTCTCTACCTAACCCTAACCACTCCAGCCTGCTGCCTAACCCTAACCACTCCACCCCCGCTGCTTATCCCTAACCACTCCACTCTCTCTACCTAACCCTAACCACTCCAGCCTGCTGCTTAGCCCTAACTACTCCACCCCCACTGCTTATCCCTAACCACTCCACCCCCTCTACCTAACCCTAACCACTACACCCCCCCCCCCCCCCGCTGCTTATCCCTTACCACTCCACCCCCGCTATACCAGGGACTTCCTCCAGCCCCATCAGCCTGGATCGCTCCCACGCCATCATCCTCCACTGCCTCTATCCACTGGTACTGGGTCCCGTCATTTCGGCCAGTCGGGCCAATCGACGCAAGCGCAGTGGGCTCCCTCCGTACTGTGCAGGCACGTACGTAAAAATACGGAAGGAGTCCCTGCGCTTGCGTACGATTGGCCGCGTCAGGCGGAAGTGATGGGACCTGGGACCGATGATAGAGGCAGCGGAAGACGGCGGCGTGGGAGTGATCCAGGCTTATGGGGTTGGAGGAAGCCCCAGGTATGTATACAATATTTTTCTATTTTTTTAGTAGCTTAGTCTCTGGTTCCATTTAAAGTAAAACTGAGACCGGGGATTTAAAAATATATATACATACCTGGAGCTTTCACCAGCCTTCTCCAGGCTGATCACTCCCTCACCATCCTCCTCCGCCACCTAGATCTTCTGCAATTTGGCCCCAAAAGTCTTCCAGTGTGGGGTGTTTCTGCCCATCCGCAGCCCAGACACACTCCCATCGCGCTGCTGGCAACGGGAGCATTCTGTGCCTAAATAGTACTACTGTGCAGGCGCAGAACACTCCTGCTGATGGCAGCACTACAGGGTAGGATGCGGCTGGCCCTGACTGGAGGACTTTGTGGGGCAAATTGCAGCCAATCCTGATGGCGGAGGATGGCAGCGTGAGATCAATCAGCTTGGTGGGGGCTGAAAGAAGCCCCAGGTATGTATATATTTTTTCCCTATCTCAGGTACACTTTAAATACCCCCTGCCTAACCCTACCCCCTGCCTAATTTAAACTACTCCTGCTGCAATAGTAAATGCTGAGATTAGCAGCAAGGAAGTTAAATTATGGTACACAATAAATTTACTTTTGTGGTTTTACTATTGCTGCCTATGGTGGTGGTGCCAATTTTATCGGCGCTCATCCTGCACATCACTAGAGGCTACAATGTTCGGCGTTGGCCAGTGTGACTTGGCCAGTTGCCAGCAGATTGTGGAGGTATTCTCTAGTGTAAAAGCAGCACTCCTGCTTTGCTTCCTCCTCCGGTTTCTCCATGATAGTTGATTCTCTCAGCCTTTCGGGACAACTCCAATGAAATAAATAATCCTGATAGCCTCTCCAGCAGGCCTGCTGCTGTTCTTTATTCTTATGTTTCGCAGCTGTAAGAAAAATAAAGGGAGGAGTTAGAAATCCCACCCACACCTCAGAACAAATAAATCTGCTTCCTACTTAATTAAAGGGATACTGTAGGGGAGTCGGGGGAAAATGAGTTGAAGTTACCCGGGGCTTCTAATGGCCCCCCGCAGACATCTTGTGCCCGCGCAGCCACTCACCGATGCTCTGGCCCCGCCTCTTGTTCACTTCTGGAATTTCAGACTTTAAAGTCTGAAAACCACTGCGCCTGCGTTTCCGGGTACTCGCTTCCCCTGATGCCACCAGGAGCGCACGGCGCAGGCACAGACCATACTGTGCCTGCGCAGTACGCTCCTGGTGCCATCAGCGGGAGTGAGGACACGGCAACGCAGGTGCAGTGGTTTTCAGACTTTAAAGTCTGAAATTCCAGAAGTGAACAGGAGGCGGGGCCGGAGCATCGGTGAGTGGCTGCACGGGCACAGGATGTCTGCGGGGGACCATTAGAAGCCCTGTGTAACTTCAACTCATTTCCCCCTGGCCCCCTGCAGTATCCCTTTAATTATTTTTTGTATTTACAGTGGGATGCGAAAGTTTGGGCAACCTTGTTAATCATCATGATTTTCCCATATAAATCGTTGGTTGTTACAATAAAAAAATGTCAGTTAAATATATCATATAGCCAGGAGACACACACAGTGATATTTGAGAAGTGAAATGAAGTTTATTGGATTTACAGAAAGTGTGCAACAATTGTTTAAATAAAATTAGGCAGGTGCATAAATAAATGTGGGCACTGTTGTCAATTTATTGATTCCAAAACCTTTAGAACTAAGTATTGGAGCTCAAATTGGCTTGGTAAGCTCAGTGATCCCTGACCTACATACACAGGTGAATCCAATTATGAGAAAGTGTAAGTAAGGGGGTCAATTGTAAGTTTCCTTCCTCTTTTAATTTTCTCTGAAGAGTAGCAACAAGGGGGTCTCAAAACAACTCTCAAATGACCTGAAGACACAGATTGTTCACCCTCATGGTTTAGGGGCAGGATACAGAAAGCTGTCTCAGAGATTTCAGCTTTCTGTTTTCACAGTTAGGAAGATATTGAGGAAATGGAAGACCACAGGCTCAGTTCAAGTTAAATGAAACATCCAAGCTAATTAAAAACAAAGATCTACTTACCTGGGGCTTCCTCCAGCCCGTGGCAGCCGTCCTGTGCCCTCGCAGCAGCTTTGGTGGGTCCCCGTCTTCTCTGCTGCAGAAGCCGCCCTGGACAGGTCGGGTTCCAGGTCGGCGTCATCTGGGCTCCACCGCGCGGGTCACATGGTCTCGGTGATGTCACCAGGAACGTACTGCGCAGACGCAGCACTACTGCTCCCACGCAGTATGTTCCAGAACCCAACCTGACCAGGTCGGCTTGGCCAGCGCAGGAGAAGGGGACCCACCAGAGCTGCGGCGAGGGCACAGGACGACTGCCACAGGCTAGAGGAAGCCCCAGGTAAGTGGATCTTTTTTTTTTTTTTATTAGCTTAGACCTTGCTGCAGATGGAGTCACTGTGCATCATTCAACCTTTCAGCGCACTTTACACAAGGAGATGCTGTATGCAAGAGTGATGCAGAAGAAGCCTTTTCTCCGCCCACAGCACAAACAGAGCCACTTGATGTATGCTAAAGCACATTTGGACAAGCCAGCTTCATTTTGAAATAAGGTGCTGTGGACTGATGAAACTAAAATTGAGTTATTTGGGCATAAGAAGGGGCGTTATGAATGGAGGAAAAAGAACACAGCATTCCAAGAAAAACACCTGCTACCTACAGTAAAATATGGTTGTGGTTCCACCATGCTGTGGGGCTGTGTACCAAGGCCCGTGACATGCCTGCTGCCACACGTCACTTCTCCTCCTCCTGCTGCTGCTGTATTTTACCTCCTGCTGTCTGTGCTCCCACTGCCAGGGTCCACAAAATATGTTGCCTGCTGCCAAACGTCACTCCTCCTCCTCCTGCTGCTGCTGCCATGCGCAAACAGCTGTTTGTGTAGTAATGGCCGTGCTGGACTGGTGCGCACCATGGCGAGATTGCTCTTCCTCACCTCAGTGATGTCAGGTAATGTCTGACTGCCTTATCAGCTGTCAATGGTTCTTTCTCTAGCATTGTTAAAGTTTATATGTATTTTTTTTTTCTGCTTCCAGTTCAGTACCTACAACGAGAATCTATGGAGGGCAAGTCTGGCATCCATTCAACTGTGCGATAAACTTTCTTTAGAACTTTCTCAGTACCATGGTGTCCACGGCGGGTAACAGGCCGGGAATGAGGGTTCGACACAATACAGTAGAATGTGCAACTGGCACTGTCTGTCACACACATAGGTCCAGTGCCAGTGAAGTATACAGTAAATGTGCTGGCCCTGGCTGGCACAGTATTAATTAGTAATTGCAAGGGGCAGCTGTAACACACAGCAGGGCTGTATAATGCAGTGCAGTGGGCCACACACACACACACACACACACACACACACACACACACACACACACAGGGGCGTAGCAATAGGGGGTGCAGAGGTAGCGACCGCATCGGGGCCCTTGGGCTAGAGGGGCCCCAAGGGGCCCTCCCTCAGCTGCAGTATTAGCTCTCTATTGGTCCTGTGCCATAATAATCACTTCTATAGATACTTTGAATAGTGGTAATCATTAACGAACTGTTCTCCATTCCCTTCTTGCATCTCTGACACTGTAGTTGCCATTGGCAGGTTTTGGTGCGCCGTATCAATTGTTATGTATAGAGTGCTTGGGGGGCCCCATTATAAAACATGCTTCGGGGCCCACAGCTCCTTAGCTACGCCACTGCACACACACACACACACACACACACACACACACACACACACACACACACACACACACACACACACACACACACACACACACACACACACACACACACACACACACACACACACACACACACACACACACACAAAACAGATCACACAATATAACAGTAGTTCTAAAAAGAACAGTTTGGGTGGTTCTTCTCAGCAACAAATAGCAGCTAGGAGCAGGGCCGGATTTCTGCAAAGGCCACAAAGGTCACGGCCTAGGGCGGGAAAAAAATCAGAAGGATAAAAGGGCGGCAGGACCTGAGAGAGATAAGAGGCTGCATGTCAAAATAAATCATTTCTCCTGCTCCAAAGCGCCCCGGCTTTGCTGCACACACACAGTCAGAATTCCAGAGCTCCGTGTATTTTCCTTACTTCGTGGTGTGCGATGAGACAGTGCTATCTACTGAACATACACGCTTCAGTTTATTGCCAGGGGTGAGAGAAACATGGATCACAATGTAGACAATTTCTGATCCAGTAAAAGTAAACATTTTAACAGAATTATTTCCACTTTACAACTCAAGCTGGGCTAAACAATGTATTGCTGGTCAGATTCTGTTAATGACTTGAGCCATTCCTTCTCCTCTCTCCCCCTGGATTGTAAATCTTAAACAGATAAGGTTTGTTTTTCCTTAGAGAGATTTATGGCAGCCCCTTCTACGCTAAATCTTAACCCCTTGCTGGCTCATTTTAAAGGCAGCAGTAGTCTAGTATGAGATAGACAACTTCTCTATAATTATCATTACAAATGTACTGTTGTATACTTTTGTATTGTTACATTCTGTTTTGTATACCAAAAGTAATAACATACACTAAAAATTAAAAAAAATATATATTTGTACTGTGTTGGCAAACAGTAAAAAAACACCTGTGAAAGAATCAGTACAATAAATACTATAAAATAAATGCAACAGATCTGTGATTACAGAAGAGCAGAGAGGGAGATGAATGCCGCTCTGCTACTTCATGCCTGGTACACACCATGCAATTTGCCATCAGATAGATGGGTTCAAATTGATTATTTCTGACAGGTCTAATCTGATTTCTGATCATTTTTCTAATCGACTTTGTATAAGTGATCGGAAAATCGATTCAACCCATCTATCTGGTGCGTACCAGGCATTAGGGACTCACTGCACTAACAGGAAAAACAATCATTCATCATTTTTCAGAGAGAAAACATTCATAGGTATCCTGCAAACAAGTGATCGTTAAGGCTCATACACATATCAGACTATAGTCTTTGGAAAAAGAAAGATCACAGTCCAATCTTACCACCCTTCATGTACTATGAGAGCCATACCTTCAGTCTTTTCTATGGAGCTGAACTCCCCATCAGAAAAAATCTTTGCAAGATTCTGCACACACAGATGCTGTACAGACACAAAAGATCAGTATCTGCAAAAGATCTGTTCCTGCAAAAGATCCGTTCCTGCAAATTGCATTCATAGTCTATGATATCTGCAGATCCTCATACACACCTTGTTTAACAGACAATTATCTGCAGATCAGACAATCATCTGCAGATCTGAAGATCCATCCTGGTGGATCTGATCTGTAGATGAATGTTTGTTAAACAAGGTGTGTATGAGGATCTGCAGATATCATAGACTATGAATGCATTTTGCAGAAACGGATCTTTTGCAGGAACAGATCTTTTGCAGATACTGATCTGTTGCATGTGTACAGCATCTTTGTGTGCAGCATCTTGCAAAGATTTCTATCTGATGGGGAGTTCAGCTCAATAGAATAGACTTTGTAGGTATGGCCCTCATACTACATGGAAGGGGGTAAAATTGGTCTGTGATCCTTCATTTTCCAAAGACTATGGTCTGATGTGTGTATGCACCCTGAGTGTGTGTGTGTGTGGGGGGGGGGGGCGGTTGGTGGTACCGGGCCTAGGGCACTGGGAAGTCCAAATCCGGCCCTGGGCATCACCTCTAGCATAATGGTCTGCCCCAATAACCCGTCGCCGTCAGTTTGTTCAGGGGACGCTGTCTGCAAGGTATATTAAAAAAAGACACACTGCACAGCAGAAGCATATGCTGTGTTCGTTCTGACTCATATTGCCATATTGATTAATGCTGCTTCCAGAAATTGAGATACTTTAATAGTATTCCTTTAAGGCTGAGATAGGGCCTTATGGTTTACATATTTATTCTATGTGATTCTTATTATTCAATATAAATGACCTTTATAACAGCTGTTTTTGTATTTTTTTTTTCTGTTCTGTGCTCTGCTGCGGCTTCAACAACATTTTTTTTTTTTTTGAAACATAGATAAACTAAAGCTCGTTATGGACTTTCAAAACTTGAAACATTTATGATGGCCACAAAAGTGATGGAAAAGATGTTTCAAGGGGTCTAACACCTGGAGGGGGGCATGGCGGAGTGGGATACATGCCAAAAGTCCCGGGGGAAAAAAAAATCAGGATTTGACGCACAGCAGTGTTTTAAGGGCAGAAATCACATTTTATTGCTAAATTGCAGGCCTAAAGTGCTTTAAAAATCTTACATGTGCATACATCAATCAGGTAGTGTAATTAGTGTACTGCTTCACACTGACACACTAAACTCACCGTGTAACGCACCGCAAACAGCTGTTTGTGTAGTGACGGCCATGCTGGACTGGTGCGCACCATGGCGATAGTGCAGGCGATACCGGTTTTCAAGCCCATATGGTCACCGGGCTGAGGTAGCTCAATGACTGAACAACAGTGACTGTCCAGCTGATTTAATTTGGTCTGTCCACAATGAACAACGACCTTATTATCTTGGGTGAGCCCCCCTCCCCCGAGACATTCATATAGCCGGCGGTCATTGCTTCCTTGTGATACACAAGCCCCTTTACCGCGGCAAGGTAACAATCACAAAGGGGAATTGACACATGTACATGCCTTTCTTTTTGTTGTTGCACCCGCAGTGCAACCAGAAAAATTAGGCAGGCATGTACACGCACCATAAAAATTATGTTAGCGGCTGCTGCTAGCAGCGGCCTTTAAAATTCAGGAATCCACCTGGAGTCCTGGACCCTGTTGGCGGAGAAGACAGTCAAGCGGCCTGCAGGCAGAGGTGCAGTATGGGGAGCGACTTAGTCTTGGGGCAGGCAGTCACACGGTGTGCCGGCAGAGATGTTGTGTGTGGGGACTGACTTAGTCTTCGGGCAGGCCTGACACTTGACCCAAAGCTGTGTGCCAGAGATGACACCACTTGCCTTTCTACATCACGGTACAGTTTGGGTATCGCCTTTGTTGAGAAATAATTGCAGCCTGGTATCCTCCACTGCGGTATCCCAATGGCCACAAATTTGCAGAAGGCCTCAGAGTCCACCAGCTGGTATGGTAACAGCTGGCAAGCTAACAGTTCCGCCAAGCCCACTGTCAGACGCCAGGCAAGGGGGTGACTGGCAGACATTGGCTTCTTCCGCTCAAAGATTTCCCTCACGGACACCTGGCTGCTGCTTTGGGCAGAGGAGCAGGAACTGCTCAAGGTGAGAGGTGGAGTGGAGGAGGGTGGCTGTGAAGGTGCAAGGGATAAAGCGGCTGAAGATGATGCACCTGAAGGAGGAAGAGGAGAAGGAGGGTGGCTTTGCTTTTGTGTGCTGCTTTTCCTCAGGTGGTCTTCCCATTGCAGTTTGTGCCTTTTCTGCATGTGCCTTCATAAGGCAATTGTCCCTACACGGGTGTTGGCCTTTCCACGGCTCAATTTTTGCTTGCAGAGAGAACAGATGGGATTGCTTTCATCTGAGGTAGACACACAAAAAAATTTCCACACCGCTGAGCCCTGGGGTGATGGCACTATGGTGGCGTCAGCAGCTGACATTGAAGGGCATGTTGGCTGGCTGTCCATAGGTGCTGATACATGGCGCCAGAAACTGCCACCAGCTGTTTATGACAACGCGCTCCCCCTGCTTCTTTCAGCAACTCGTCTCCTCCTACTCCTCTCTGACTCCCCCTCAGAACTATCCCCTTGGTCATCTTGTCTATTAGGATCCCATGTGGCATCCATGGCAATTGGCAATATCATCATCATCATCCTCCCCAGCTTCGCTTGTATCAGACACCTCCAAAAGACACCTCCTAAATTGCACCAATGGTAGGTACTTCATCATCCTCCTCCTCACACCTTATGTCCATAGTGTCGCCTAACTCAGACATATGAGGTGGTGTAACTTGCTTAGCACCCTCATCTTGTTGTAACAATAATGGCTGTGAATCAGTTAATTCCCCACCAAATAACTGCTGCGAAGTGTCAAATGTAGCGGATGTGGTGCTTGTAGTAGTGCTAGTGACTGCGGAAGATGAGGTGGTCTGTGTTAAATAGTCAACCACGTTCTGACAATCTTGAGAGTTGATGGCACGTGCCTTCTTCTGAGCACTTCACTTTGGTCCAGGGCCACACAAAAAGAGATCAGAATGACCTCGAACAGACCTGCCGAGTGGCCAGCCTCTGGGTCTGCGTCTGCCTATTTTGTCCATATTGGGAGGGGGGGTGAAGTGAAAGCTATGCACTGACTTGACTAATACAATGTGCAGTCACACAGGTGCAGTGAACAGGTATGCAGTGACTGGTATTAAAAATGTGCAGCTGTCCCAAACACAGGTACCGTGAACAGGTGCAGTGACTGCTGGTATATAACACTGCATGCTTCTGTCATGCAGGTGCACTAAACATGAACAGGTATGCAGTGACTGGTATATGTGCAGCTGTCACACACGTGCAGTGAAAAGGTAGTCACTAGCAATTAACAAAGGCCAGCTGGCCAGCTGCGACTGACAGGGCTGTATATGCAAGTGGCAGTGGGACACATACACAAAAAAAAAAAAAAAGATCACTAGAACATTAGCTCTCAAAAGAGCTTTTAAGGGGTGCTTTTTAGCAATAAGCATCAGCAAGGAGCAAGCTAATAAGCGTACAAGAGCCTAACTAAGCTTTCCCTATGCCTTTGCAGCAGACCTCTCCCTGCTTTAATTACTGCATCCACACGAGTGAGGGAAATGGCCGACGCTGCCTGCCTTTTATAAGTGGCTCCCCTTAGGAGGGAGAATAGCCTGATTGGCTACCATGTGCCTGCTGACTGTGATGTAGAGGGTCAAAGTTAATGATGTAGTATAGGAGGCGGGTTGAACTCGCATAAAGTTTGTTCGCATGCAAAACGTTTGGGCCATCTCTAACAGTGCAATGCGAAAGTTTGGGCAACCTTGTTAATCCTCATGATTTTCCTGTATAAATCATTGGTTGTTACAATAAAAAATGTCAGTTAAATATATCATAAAGGAGACACACACAGTGATATTTGAGAAGTGAAATGAAGTTTATTGGATTTACAGAAAGTGTGCAATAATTGTTTACACGAAATTAGGCGGGTGCATAAATTTAGGCACCATAAAAAAGAAATGAAGTCAATATTTAGTAGATTCTCCTTTTACAGAAGTTACAGCGCTTCCTGTAGGTTCCAATGAGAGTCTGGATTCTGGTTGAAGGTATTTTGGACCATTCCTCTTTACAAAACATCTCTAGTTCATTCAGGATTGATGGCTTCCGAACATGGACAGATCTCTTTAACTCACACCACAGATTTTCAATGATATTCAGGTCTGGGGACTGAGATGGCCATTCCAGAACATTGTACTTGTTCCTCTGCATGAATGCCTTAGTGGATTTTGAGCAGTGTTTAGGGTCATTGTCTTGTTGAAAGATCCAGTCCTGGCGCAGCATCAGCTTTGTCACTAATTCCTGGACATTGGTCTCCAGAATCTGCTGATACTAAGTGGAATCCATGCGTCCCTCAACTTTGAGAAAATTCCCAGTGCCTGGCTAGAGATTGCCCAAACGGTTTGCCGGCGAACTTGTTTGCTCGAACCTTGGTGATTTGCGCTCGCGGCGAACCACGAACACATAGCAAGTTTGACCTGCCCCCTATACCACATCATGGGGCTAAACTTTGACCCTCTACATCACAGTCAACAGACACATGGCAGCCAATCAGACTGCACTCCCTCCTGGACCCATGCCCCCCCCCCCCTGTATAAAAACAGCTCAGTGTCGGGCCAATATCTCAGTCTGCTGATCTTGCTATAGTGAGAGTAAGGGACAGTGCTTGCTGGAGATAGGGAAATAGGGAAAGCGTAGTTAGGCTCTTGTAGCTTACTCCTAGCCAGGGCCGGATTTGGACTTCCCAGTGCCCTAGGCCCGGTACCACCAACCGCCCCCCCCCCCCCCCACACACACACACACACTCAGGGTGCATACACACATCAGACCATAGTCTTTGGAAAATGAAGGATCACAGACCAATTTTACCCCCTTCCATGTAGTATGAGGGCCATACCTACAAAGTCTATTCTATTGAGCTGAACTCCCCATCAGATAGAAATCTTTGCAAGATGCTGCACACAAAGATGCTGTACACATGCAACAGATCAGTATCTGCAAAAGATCTGTTCCTGCAAAAGATCCGTTTCTGCAAAATGCATTCATAGTCTATGATATCTGCAGATCCTCATACACACCTTGTTTAACAAACATTCATCTACAGATCAGATCCACCAGGATGGATCTTCAGATCTGCAGATGATTGTCTGATCTGCAGATAATTGTCTGTTAAACAAGGTGTGTATGAGGATCTGCAGATATCATAGACTATGAATGCAATTTGCAGGAACGGATCTTTTGCAGGAACAGATCTTTTGCAGATACTGATCTTTTGTGTCTGTACAGCATCTGTGTGTGCAGAATCTTGCAAAGATTTTTTCTGATGGGGAGTTCAGCTCCATAGAAAAGACTGAAGGTATGGCTCTCATAGTACATGAAGGGTGGTAAGATTGGACTGTGATCTTTCTTTTTCCAAAGACTATAGTCTGATATGTGTATGAGCCTTAACGATCACTTGTTTGCAGGATACCTATGAATGTTTTCTCTCTGAAAAATGATGAATGATTGTTTTTCCTGTTAGTGCAGTGAGTCCCTAATGCCTGGTACGCACCAGATAGATGGGTTGAATCGATTTTCCGATCACTTATACAAAGTCGATTAGAAAAATGATCAGAAATCAGATTAGACCTGTCAGAAATAATCAATTTGAACCCATCTATCTGATGGCAAATTGCATGGTGTGTACCAGGCATGAAGTAGCAGAGCGGCATTCATCTCCCTCTCTGCTCTTCTGTAATCACAGATCTGTTGCATTTATTTTATAGTATTTATTGTACTGATTCTTTCACAGGTGTTTTTTTACTGTTTGCCAACACAGTACAAATATATATTTTTTTTAATTTTTAGTGTATGTTATTACTTTTGGTATACAAAACAGAATGTAACAATACAAAAGTATACAACAGTACATTTGTAATGATAATTATAGAGAAGTTATCTATCTCATACTAGACTACTGCTGCCTTTAAAATGAGCCAGCAAGGGGTTAAGATTTAGCGTAGAAGGGGCTGCCATAAATCTCTCTAAGGAAAAACAAACCTTATCTGTTTAAGATTTACAATCCAGGGGGAGAGAGGAGAAGGAATGGCTCAAGTCATTAACAGAATCTGACCAGCAATACATTGTTTAGCCCAGCTTGAGTTGTAAAGTGGAAATAATTCTGTTAAAATGTTTACTTTTACTGGATCAGAAATTGTCTACATTGTGATCCATGTTTCTCTCACCCCTGGCAATAAACTGAAGCGTGTATGTTCAGTAGATAGCACTGTCTCATCGCACACCACGAAGTAAGGAAAATACACGGAGCTCTGGAATTCTGACTGTGTGTGTGCAGCAAAGCCGGGGCGCTTTGGAGCAGGAGAAATGATTTATTTTGACATGCAGCCTCTTATCTCTCTCAGGTCCTGCCGCCCTTTTATCCTTCTGATTTTTTTCCCGCCCTAGGCCGTGACCTTTGTGGCCTTTGCAGAAATCCGGCCCTGGTGATGCCTCTTGCCGAGTGCAGCTGTGGATTATACTGTTTTATGCTCCCCAACATCAGTGCAAGTTATGCAGCACATTACTATGAGGAGGGAGAGACAACAGCTCTCCCTCCCTCTCACTCCAAGTCTGCCCGGCCAATAACATCATGCTTACTTGTCCCCTTCTGTTTGCGTGTGAAGGGAATCGTCAGAAGTTTCCCTTCACACTAGTGAAGCCCGGTTCATGAGGGATTGGCTCATTTGAGCCGGTTCTTTCCTGTGAGTCGAGTGATCCGACTCATCACACTGAACCGAATCACTTCAGTGGATGAGAAAGACACTGAACCGAATCAGTTCAGTGGATGAGAAAGGAATCCTGGATTTTGCTGCCCTGTGCGCTTCCGTGTGAGGCAGGGCTATGAGCGGCAACCCTGCCTCACACGCATCTGTCAGCTGCGGATGTCCGCCTCTCCCCCGCCCCTCTCAGCAAAGGAAGACTGAGAGGGGTGGGGAGAGGTGGAGATCCGCCACTGACAGACTCGTGTGAGGCAGGGCTGCAGCTCACATGGCAGCACTACCTGTAGTGTGCCCTGGGGGGTTTGGGGGGATTTAGATAGTTTACAGTGGCGGGGTTTAGTTACGGATAAAGTATTAAACAGATTTATGAGATAAAAATACTTTTTTTTAGAGACTTCAGAGTCCCTTTAAGGGGAAACCACCACAATTAAATATATGTGTATAGTGGAGGTGTAAAAAAAAAAAAATTAAATGGAAAACATTTTTTTCTGTACTTGTTTATTCTTCTTCACCATCTTCAACGTCTTCACCTTCTTCTTTTTCTTCTCTCCATCTTTTTCTTCACCGTCTTCTTTTTCTTTTTCACCATCTTCTTTCTCGTCACCAGCATCTTCACCACCATCATCTTCTTCACCACCTGGATCTTCTTCTTCTTCTTCTTCACCAGGTTCGTCTTCTTCTTCACCTGGTTGTTGTTGTTCTTCTTCACCTGGTTGTTGTTGTTGTTCTTCTTCTTCTTCTTCACCTGGTTCTTCTTCTTCTTCACCTGGTTCTTCTTCTTCTTCTGGTTTTTTTACTGGTTATCCTTCTTCAACTGGTTCTTCTTCTTCACCCGGTTATTCTTCCTCACCCAGTTATTCTGTTTCACATGGTTATTGTAAGGAAACGCGGAAATGCCGCCGTCTCTCAAGGTGAGGCGGCTGTTTCCGCGTCCAGCATGGCGTCACAACGCGGAAAAAACGCTGCATGCCGCATAGGCAGTGCGGCGGAATCCGCATTGGGAACGGCGGAATCCGCATCAGAGGCGGCCCCCGCACTAGATACATTGCATGACAGTACTGGTGTGGCTGGGACTGATAGTCCACCAAGATTCAGACTTACACGCGCGCGAGCAGAAAGGCAGAGTTTAAATAGCAGTTAGAAGGGTGTCGGCTGACCAGCTGGGTCAGCTGACAAATTCCACTGCTCTCATTGGACCAGCAATTAGGGAGGTCCTGGAAAGGTCCTAGAGTATATATACTGCTGGTTGTTCACTTGCTCTTTGTCTGGCGTGCGATCACATACGTGGGAGCACCCAGATCCGTAGTCAGATCCTGAAGTGTGCCGGGACCAGCTGGAGCTGTAATCCTACACTTAGCTAGATATTTGATAGCTAAAGTACTAGTTTGATTGTGATTATATGTTATGACTTTTGCCTGCCTCGACTATCCTCCTGAACTCTGACCTTGTACCTCGATATTTCTGATACTCTGTTGCCGAACCTCGGCTCGTTCCAAGACTCTGTTTCTGCCTCCTGATTTTGTACCCCGATATATCTGATACCCCGTTGCCGAACCCTGCCTGTACTTTGACTCCGCCTTTGCCTACTGTATTTGTACTTTATCTGTCCGTGTGTGTACGACCTGGCTTGTCTGACTTCGAGAACCGACCTCACGATTGGAGGCGGTTCCCAGTCCTGTTAGTGACACTTCTTCCTGAGTGTCACTCTCGGACTTTCCTTCCTACTGTCAGTCTGACTCCTCCTGTCTTGGAGAGCTCAGGTCTGCGGAAGGAATACGTGCAGTTCTCCTTGCTGCACTGAGGCCTAGGCCTCCTAGTGTTACTGTTACACCAAAACACTACACTCTACTCAGGCGAACAGAGGTTAGTTTGTATATCGGATTATCGGTGAGACTGCAGATCACTTATAATCTGGTATATATCTGTATTTCCGGCGATACTGCAGATCACCGGTAATCAGATACTCTCTGCGCCCACCGATCGTTACAGAACGCCAGACCCAAAAAAAATGCAAATGGACGCACATACTGACCGTCTGGGCGCACTTGCTACTTCGGTGGAAAACATCAACCAAGTGCTGGGTAGCCACAAGACTATGATTGATGTCCTGTCAGGCTCTGTGCAAACCCTCCAGACGTCAGTTGATTCAGTGCGATCCTCTCCTAGTACTGACATACGTATGCCTGTACCTGATAAATTTTCCGGCCACAAGTCTGACTTCCGGAATTTCAGGAGTAGAGTGTTATCATATTTCGAGTTGAGACCCCGATCCTCGGGGACTGAGACCCAACGGGTCACCTTTATTAAAACTTTGCTGTCTGGTGACTCCCAGTCATGGGCATACAACCTGCCTTCTACCGATACTGCTCTGACCTCGGTAGAGGAATTTTTTAAGGCCATGGCCGTAATCTACGACGACCCTGACCTTGCTGCATCCTCTGAGCGGAAGCTCAAACTTTTACGGCAAGGCAGGGGTCCAGTCGAGGATTATGCGGCCGAATTTCGTAGGTGGTCAGTTACGGCCAGGTTTGGCACTTATGCCCTGTTAGATTACTTCCTGTCTGGGTTGTTAGATGAGGTCTCCGACCTAATGTTAAGCCAACCCGAACCCAAAACAGTCGACGAGGCCATCTCATCGGCCATTCGAATCGACCGTAGGCTACGCCATCAGAGACAGACTAGGGGCAGTCATCGGCTTAGGCCGACCTCTTACACAGTGCCTCCCGCTGCACCCCTAGTAACTCCGTCTCCTTCTGTCTCATCATCTCCGGTCTTGCCTCCACCTGAGCCGATGCAGATCGGTCGGTCTAAATTGACCCAAGTGGAGAGAAGACGGAGATTGTCGGAACAACTATGTTTATACTGTGGTGAAGGGGGGCATAGGGTACGAGACTGTCTCATTAAGCCTAATAAGGATAAGCCGGGAAACGCTACCGCCTAGGAGTGATAAGGGGTGACACCCTAGGCGCCCAGCTCGCACCCCTGAAAGAAAGACGATTGCTCCTCCCCTGTACGATTACATGGGGGGACAAATCTGAAGCCACAGAGGCCTTTATTGATTCAGGCTCCGCGGCTAACTTCATGAGTTCCGAATTTGCAGAGAAGTTGGACATTCCTCTCACCCCAGTAAAACCACCTATCCAGGTTACTGCCGTGGACGACTCCCCGTTACAAAGGGACCGTCCGCTGTCCCAGACACCAGAGGTGGAAGTCATTACTGGGGTACTGCATAGGGAGAGTTTACGTTTTTTTGTGTTACATATGACCACCTCCACCATTGTCCTAGGTATGCCTTGGCTGCAGCTTCATTCGCCACAGATCAATTGGGCGACAGGACAATTAACCAGTTGGTCAGACTTCTGTTCCCAACAGTGCCTAGGAAAAGTGGTATTAGGTCAGACCAAGGTACATGTGGAGGGTGTTCCCGAGCAATACTCCGAGTTCTCAGATGTATTCTGTCCCAGGGCTGCTGATAGGTTACCTCCTCATCGCCCTTTCGATTGCCCCATCGATCTCCGTGCCGGTTGTATGCCCCCTAGGGGTCACCTGTATAATTTGTCTGGACCAGAGAAGGTGGCTATGCAGGAGTACATCCGTGACAATCTGGCCAAGGGGTTCATTCGCCCCTCCCGCTCGCCTGCAGGGGCCGGTTTCTTTTTTGTTAAGAAAAAAGACGGAGGTCTTCGACCTTGCATCGATTATCGGGGCCTAAATAAAATCACGGTGAAGAATCGTTATCCGTTGCCATTAATAGACGATTTATTCACGCAGGTCACAGACGCTAAGATCTTTTCAAAATTGGATCTGAGGGGTGCATACAACCTGATCCGCATTAGAGAGGGCGATGAATGGAAGACGGCCTTCAACACACCCGATGGGCATTACGAGTACTTAGTGATGCCCTTCGGGTTGTGCAATGCGCCAGCCGTCTTCCAGGAATTGATTAACGAGGTATTCAGGGAGGTGTTGGGTAGGTTTGTGCTTGTATACCTTGACGATATACTAATTTACTCCAACAACCTCTCCGAGCACAGGGTCCATGTCAGATTTGTGCTAAACAAGTTGAGACAAAATCTGCTGTACGCCAAGTTGGAAAAATGTATTTTTGAAGTTACATCTGTCGCCTTTCTGGGGTACATAATCTCCACCTCGGGCCTGTCTATGGACCCTGCCAAGGTATCCGCTGTTCTGGAGTGGCCTCAGCCGGTGGGGTTAAAGTCGTTGCAACGTTTTCTGGGTTTTGCAAACTATTATAGGAGGTTCATAAAGGGGTACTCCACCGTTATTGCACCTCTCACCAGTCTCACTAGGAAAGGGGCGGATACTACTCACTGGTCGCCTGAGGCCCTACAGGCATTTTCGACCTTGAAGGAGCTGTTCTGCACAGCACCCATACTAAGACACGTAGACACTTCCTTCCCTTTTATTGTTGAGGTAGACGCCTCAGAAGTCGGGGTGGGGGCTGTGCTGTCTCACCGTTCAGGCTTACAGGGTAGATTGCACCCATGTGCCTATTTTTCTCGGAGATTCTCTCCAGCAGAGAGAAACTACGATATAGGCAACAGGGAACTCTTAGCCATCAAACTAGCCTTTGAAGAATGGCGTCATTGGTTAGAAGGAGCGGAGCATACTATCACGGTTTTTACCGACCACAAGAATCTGGAATACATCGAGGGGGCTAAGAGGTTAAGCCCTCGTCAGGCTCGATGGTCCCTGTTTTTTTCAAGGTTCACATTCGTGATTACGTACACCCCGGGCAGTAAGAATACTAAGGCAGATGCGCTATCCAGGTGCTTTGAGCCAGAAACAGCACAGGCCTCCGTCCCTGAGACGATTGTTCCGCGAAAATTGGTGCTGGCTGCAATTGATACTTGGGAAGACTGGAAGGAGACGTTGAGCCCCTTCCAGCAGGACATCCCGGAAGGGAAGCCTGAAGGGGTCATGTTTATTCCCTTGCCCTTTCGTCTTCAGATCCTTGAAATGTTCCACGCACATAAAAATGCTGGACATCCTGGAGTTGCCAGAACACAGGATCTTGTAGCCAGGTGTGCCTGGTGGCCTTCCCTGTCTGTTGATTGCAGGGAATTTGTTAGGGAATGCGCAGTATGTGCTAAGAGTAAACCCTCCCGGCTGGCACCTGTCGGTACCTTACAGCCTTTGCCCGCCCCGAGTGAGCCATGGACCCACTTGTCCATGGATTTCGTGGGTGAGCTCCCCAGGTCTGAAGGCATGTCGGTCATTTGGGTGGTAGTCGACCGCTTCAGCAAGATGGCCCATTTCGTGCCCTTGAAAGGACTCCCCTCGGCTCAGGAATTGGCCGACCTGTTCATCATCCACATTTTCCGGCTGCATGGCATTCCGGAAAACATAGTGTCGGATAGGGGAGTCCAATTCATTTCTAGATTCTGGAGGGCATTTTGCCACCAAATGGGCATGAAGCTGTCTTTCTCGTCCGGCTACCACCCACAGACTAATGGCCAGACTGAAAGGATAAATCAGTCTCTAGAACAATTTTTGAGATGTTATGTTGCGGAGGCACAAGACGACTGGGTCAGATTTTTGCCCTTCGCAGAATTTGCTCAAAATAACTTGAGAAATTCCTCCTCCGGATTTTCGCCTTTTCAGGTGGTAACGGGGAGATCGCCCAAGTTTTCCCCCTTGCCAGTTGCCTCCTCTCCGTTTCCAACCCTGGAAGCCTGGCACAGGGCATTTAAAGTCATCTGGGGGAAGGTGAAGAGTAATCTGGAAAGGGCATTCCAGAGTCAAAAGGGTCAGGCTGACAAAAGACGCTCATTGGAGTGGAAGTTCCAGCCAGGAGACTTGGTCTGGGTGTCCACACGTCACTTAACCCTGAGACAGCCCTCAGATAAACTGGGCCCCAGGTTTGTGGGTCCATTTTCAGTGGCCAAGAAGATCAACAACGTTACGTATTCCGTTGATCTTCCCGCCAGCATGCGTGGGGTAAAGTCCTTCCACGTATCCCTGCTTAAACCAGCAGTCCATGTGGGTCCCACTCCTCCTCCTCCTGTGGTGGTGGACGACCAACCTGAGTATGAGGTAGAAAAGATATTGGATTCACGCATGGTACAGAATTCGGTACAGTACCTCGTACATTGGAAAGGGTACGGGATTGAGGAGAGACAGTGGGTACCGGGTTCACGCATGCATGCAGACGAGTTAAGGAGGGAGTTTCATGCCTTACATCCCGAGAAACCTGGTAGGAGTTGTCCGGAGTCCACTCCTCGGGGAGGGGGTACTGTAAGGAAACGCGGAAATGCCGCCGTCTCTCAAGGTGAGGCGGCTGTTTCCGCGTCCAGCATGGCGTCACAACGCGGAAAAAACGCTGCATGCCGCATAGGCAGTGCGGCGGAATCCGCATTGGGAACGGCGGAATCCGCATCAGAGGCGGCCCCCGCACTAGATACATTGCATGACAGTACTGGTGTGGCTGGGACTGATAGTCCACCAAGATTCAGACTTACACGCGCGCGAGCAGAAAGGCAGAGTTTAAATAGCAGTTAGAAGGGTGTCGGCTGACCAGCTGGGTCAGCTGACAAATTCCACTGCTCTCATTGGACCAGCAATTAGGGAGGTCCTGGAAAGGTCCTAGAGTATATATACTGCTGGTTGTTCACTTGCTCTTTGTCTGGCGTGCGATCACATACGTGGGAGCACCCAGATCCGTAGTCAGATCCTGAAGTGTGCCGGGACCAGCTGGAGCTGTAATCCTACACTTAGCTAGATATTTGATAGCTAAAGTACTAGTTTGATTGTGATTATATGTTATGACTTTTGCCTGCCTCGACTATCCTCCTGAACTCTGACCTTGTACCTCGATATTTCTGATACTCTGTTGCCGAACCTCGGCTCGTTCCAAGACTCTGTTTCTGCCTCCTGATTTTGTACCCCGATATATCTGATACCCCGTTGCCGAACCCTGCCTGTACTTTGACTCCGCCTTTGCCTACTGTATTTGTACTTTATCTGTCCGTGTGTGTACGACCTGGCTTGTCTGACTTCGAGAACCGACCTCACGATTGGAGGCGGTTCCCAGTCCTGTTAGTGACACTTCTTCCTGAGTGTCACTCTCGGACTTTCCTTCCTACTGTCAGTCTGACTCCTCCCGTCTTGGAGAGCTCAGGTCTGCGGAAGGAATACGTGCAGTTCTCCTTGCTGCACTGAGGCCTAGGCCTCCTAGTGTTACTGTTACACCAAAACACTACACTCTACTCAGGCGAACAGAGGTTAGTTTGTATATCGGATTATCGGTGAGACTGCAGATCACTTATAATCTGGTATATATCTGTATTTCCGGCGATACTGCAGATCACCGGTAATCAGATACTCTCTGCGCCCACCGATCGTTACAGTTATTCCTCTTCTTCTTCTTCACCTAGTTCTTCTTCTTCTTCTTCACCTGGTTCCTCTTCTTCTTCACCATCTTCTCCTTCATGTTTTTGTTCTTATTCTTCCTCCTGTACCCAAGTTCATTTTTTTTCCTTTACAATTTTTTTCCAAAATCAGCATAGCTAAACTTGTGGCGTAATAGGCTAGCTAGTGGTGCAAGACAGCAGCACCTTATTCTGTGGACCCTGGTGGTGGGAGCACAGGCAGCAGGATGTTAAATGCAGCAGCAGCAGGAGGAGTGACTTGTGGCAGCAGGCAATTTAATAGGCCATGGCCCCCAGCGGTGGTACCATGGCTGTTAATATAACACCGATAAAACAGCAGGAGGTTCTGGACAGTGGTTGTGCAGCCCACATTGTGTCCAATACACAACTGGGACAGCACAGTTTTCAACCCAGACACCTCATCATTTTTTTAAAACAACAATATATAGCTATTGTAGTGGCATAATAGCGAGTGGCGCATAATTCTGTGGACCCTGGAGGTGGGAGCATAGACAGCAGGAGGTTAAAGTAGATAGCAGCAGCAGGAGGAGGAGGAGGAGGAGTGACGTGTGGCAGCAGGCAATGTAACAGGCCATGGCACCTAGCGTTGGTACCACAGCTGTAATAAACACCAACAGCAGGAGGTTCCAGACAGCAGTCGTGAAGCCCACATCGTGTCCAATACACAATTGGGAAAGCACAGTTTTAAACCCAGACACCTCAGAATTATTTTTTTAAACAACAATATATAGCTATTGTAGTGGCGTAATAGCTAGTGGTGCATAATTCTGCGGATCCTGGTGGTGGGAGCACAGACAGCAGGAGGTTAAAGTAGGTAGCAGCATCAGCAGCAGCAGGAGAAGGAGGAGGAGGAGTGATGTGTGGCAGCAGGCAATGTAACAGGCCATGGCACCTAGCGCTGGTACCACAGATATAATAAACACCAACCGTAGGAGGTTCCAGACAGCAGTCGTGAAGCCCACATTGTGTCCAATACACAACTGAGAAAGCACAGTTTTCAACCCAGACAACTCAGATTTTTTTTTTACAACAATATATAGCTATTGTAGTAACGTAATAGCTAGTGGCGCATATCTCTGTGGATCCTGGCAGTGGGAGCACAGACAGCAGGAGGTTAAAGTAGATAGCAGCAGCAGGAGGAGGAGGAGGAGGAGTGACGTGTGGCAGCAGGCAATGTAACAGGCCATGGCACCTAGCGTTGGTACCACAGCTGTAATAAACACCAACAGCAGGAGGTTCCAGACAGCAGTCGTGAAGCCCACATTGTGTCCAATACACAATTGGGACAGCACAGTTTTAAACCCAGACGCCTCTGAATTATTTTTTTAAACAACAATATATAGCTATTGTAGTGGCGTAATAGCTAGTGGTGCATAATTCTGTGGACCCTGGCGGTGGGAGCACAGACAGCAGGAGGTTAAAGTAGGTAGCAGCAGCAGCAGCAGGAGAAGGAGGAGGAGGAGTGATGTGTGGCAGAAGGCAATGTAACAGGCCATGGCACCTAGCGCTGGTACCACAGCTGTAATAAACACAAACCGCAGGAGGTTCCAGACAGCAGTCGTGAAGCCCACATTGTGTCCAATACACAACTGAGAAAGCACAGTTTTCAACCCAGACAACTCAAATTTTTTTTGTTTACAACAATATATAGCTATTGTAGTGGCGTCATAGCTAGTGGCGCATATCTCTGTGGATACTGGCGGTGGGAGCAGAAAGCAGGAGGTTAAAGTAGATAGCAGCAGCAGGAGGAGGAGGAGGAGGAGTGATGTGTGGCAGCAGGCAATGTAACAGGCCATGGCACCTAGCGTTGGTACCACAGCTGTAATAAAAACCAACAGCAGGAGGTTCCAGACAGCAGTCGTGAAGCCCACATTGTGTCCAATACACAACTGGGACAGCACAATTTTCAACCCAGACACCTCAGAAATGTTTTTTAAAACAACAATATATAGCTATTGAAGTGGCGCATAATTCTGTGGACCCTGGCAGTGGGAGCACAGACAGCAGGAGGTTAAAGTAGGTAGCAGCAGCAGCAGGAGGAGGAGGAGGAGTGACGTATGGCAGCAGGCAATGTAACAGGCCATGGCACCTAGAGTATGTACCATGCCTGTAATAAACACAAACAACAGGAGGTTTCAGACAGCAGTCGTGAAGCCCACTGTCATGAACCGCAGTCTTACCTCTGCTGCCTCCAGTAGCATGAGCACCGCTCTCATTCAGCGGTGCAGGTCTGTTACTTCCGCAACCCACAGGCGTGATCGGGTTTCCTCTGCATGCAGGCCCCTCGAGGAGGCTAGTAATACTGGCACTTTCAAACACATGCGCACAGCAAATGAGAGGCCCTATAGACTTAGGAAGCGTGTCAGTTGATCTAGCAATCAGCTGACACATCTCCACTAGAGTTGGGCCGAACCTCCGATTTTCGGTTCGCGAACCGGGTTCGCGAACTTTCGCGAAAGGTTCGGTTCGCGTTAAAGTTCGCGAACCGCAATAGACTTCAATGGGGATGCGAACTTTGAAAAAAAAAATTAATTATGCTGGCCACAAAAGTGATGGAAAAGATGTTTCAAGGGGTCTAACACCTGGAGGGGGGGATGGCGGAGTGGGATACATGCCAAAAGTCCCCGGGAAAAATCTGGATTTGACGCAAAGCAGCGTTTTAAGGGCAGAAATCACATTGAATGTTAAATGACAGGCCTAAAGTGCTTTCAAACATCTTGCATGTGTATACATCAATCAGGTAGTGTAATTAAGGTACTGCTTCACACTGACGCACCAAACTCATCGTGTAACGCACCGCAAACAGCTGTTTGTGTAGTGACGGCCGTGCTGGACTGGTGCGCACCATGGCGAGAGTGCAGGTTTTGGTGGCTTTACAGCCCATATGGTCAGTCACCTGGCTGATGTAGCTGAATGACAGAACAGTGACTGTCCAGCTGATCAAATTTGGTCTGACCACAATGAGGCAACGACCTTATTATCGTGGGTGTGCCCCCCGAGACACTCATCTAGGCGCCGGTCATTGCTCCATTGTGATACGCAAGCCCCTTCACCACGGCAAGGTAATGATCACGAAGGGGAATGGGCGCATGTTCATGCCTTTTCTTTTGTTGTTGCAGCTGCCCGCAGTGCAGCCAGAAAAATTAGGCAGTCATGTACACGCACCCGAAAAATTATTACAGCGGCCGCTGCTAGCAGCGGCCTAAAAAATTCAGCAATCCGCCTGGAGTCCCGGACCCTGTTGGTGGTGGCGGAGAAGGTAGTGAAGCGGCCTGCAGGCAGACATGCTGTGTGGAGGGACTGGGAGCGACTTAGTCTTCTTGGGGCAGGCCAGGCAGCCAGTCACACGGCGTGCAGGCAGAGATGCTGTATGTGCGGGGACTGACTTAGTCTTGGGGCGGGCAGCAGCCCTCCGGGATCCATGCCTCATTCATTTTTATAAAGGTGAGGTACTTAACACTTTTGTGACTTAGGCGACTTCTCTTCTCTGTGACAATGCCTCCAGCTGCGCTGAAGGTCCTTTCTGAGAGGACGCTTGCGGCAGGGCAGGAGAGAAGTTGGATGGCAAATTGGGACAGCTCTGGCCACAGGTCAAGCCTGCGCACCCAGTAGTTCAAGGGTTCCTCATCGCTGTTCACAGCAGTGTCTACATCCACACTTAAGGCCAGGTAGTCGGCTACCTGCCGTTCCAGGCGTTGGTGGAGGGTGGATCCGGAAGGGCTACGGCGAGGCGTTGGACTAAAGAACGTCCGCATGTCCGACATCACCATGAGATCGCTGGAGCGTCCTGTCTTTGACTGCGTGGACACGGGAGGAGGATTAGTGGCAGTGGTACCTTGCTGGCGTTGTGCCGTCACATCACCCTTAAAGGCATTGTAAAGCATAGTTGACAGCTGGTTCTGCATGTGCTGCATCCTTTCCACCTTCCGGTGAGTTGGTAACAGGTCCGCCACTTTGTGCCTGTACCGAGGGTCTAGTAGTGTGGCCACCCAGTACAGCTCATTCCCCTTGAGGTTTTTTATACGGGGGTCCCTCAACAGGCAGGACAGCATAAAAGACGACATCTGCACAAAGTCGGATCCAGTACCCTCCATCTCCTCTTGCTCTTCCTCAGTGACGTCAGGTAAGTCAACCTCCTCCCCCCAGCCGCGAACAATACCACGGGAAGGTTGCGCAGCACAAGCCCCCTGCGACGCCTGCTGCGGTTGTTCTCCTGCCGCTGTCCCCTCCTCCTCCTCCTCCTCCCCCAAAGAAACACCTTGCTCATCATCCTCTGAGTCTGACTCATCTTCTGCACATGACCTCTCTTCTTCCTCCTCCTCCCCCCTCTGTGCTGCCGCAGGTGTTGAGGAAACAGCTGGGTCTGATGAAAATTGGTCCCATGCCTGTTCCTGCCGTAACGGTTCCTGGTCACGCTCATTCGCAGCTTCATCCGCCACTCTACGCACAGCACGCTCCAAGAAGTACGCGTAGGGAATTAAGTCGCTGATGGTGCCCTCACTGCGGCTCACCAGGTTGGTCACCTCCTCAAACGGCCGCATGAGCCTGCATGCATTTTTCATCATTGTCCAGTTGTCGGGCCAGAACATCCCCATCTTCCCAGACTGTTTCGTTCTACTCCAGTTGTAGAGGTACTGGGTGACGGCTTTCTTCTGTTCTAGCAGGCGGGAGAACATGAGGAGGGTCGAGTTCCAGCGAGTGGGGCTATCGCAAATGAGGCGTCTCACCGGCATGTTGTTTTTACGCTGAATTTCTGCAAATCGTGCCATGGCTGTGTAAGAGCGCCTCAAATGCCCACAGAACTTCCTGGCCTGCTTCAGGACATCCGCTAAGCCAGGGTACTTTGCCACAAATCTTTGAACCACCAGATTCATGACATGTGCCATGCAGGGTATGTGTGTCAGCTTCCCCATATGCAAAGCGGCAAGCAGATTGCTGCCGTTGTCGCACACCACGTTGCCTATCTCCAGGTGGTGCGGGGTCAGCCACTCATCCACCTGTTTCTTAAGAGCAGCCAGGAGAGCTGCTCCAGTGTGACTCTCCGCTTTGAGACAAGCCATGTCTAAGATGGCGTGACACCGTCGTACCTGGCATGCAGCATAGGCCCTGCGGAGCTGGGGCTGTGTAGCTGGAGAGGAGAACTGCCACTCAGCCAAGGAGGAGGAGGAGGACAGCGAAGAGCATGTAGCAGGAGGAGAGGAGGTGGCAGGAGGCCTGCCTGCAAGCCGTGGAGGTGTCACAATTTGGTCCGCCGCTTTCTGCTTGCCATCGTTCACCACCAGGTTCACCCAATGGGCTGTGTAGGTAATGTAGCGGCCCTGCCCGTGCTTGGCAGACCAGGCATCCGTGGTCAGGTGTACCCTTGACCCAACGCTCTTCGCAAGAGATGACACCACTTGCCTCTCAACTTCACGGTGCAGTTGGGGTATGGCCTTTCTGGAAAAATAAGTGCGGCCTGGCATCTTCCACTGCGGTGTTCCAATGGCCACAAATTTACGGAAGGCCTCAGAGTCCACCAGCCGGTATGGTAACAGCTGGCGAGCTAACAGTTCCGCCACGCCAGCTGTCAGACGCCGGGCAAGGGGGTGACTGGCCAAAAGTGGCTTCTTCCGCTCAAACATTTCCTTCACGGACACCTGACTGCTGCTGTGGGCAGAGGAGCAGGAACCGCTCAAGGGCAGAGGCGGAGTGGAGGAGGGTGCCTGTGAAGGTGCAAGGGAGAGAGCGGCATAAGCAGATGATGCACCTGAAGGAGGAAGAGGAGAAGGAGGGTGACTTTGCTTTTGTGTGCTGCTGCTGCTTTTGCTCAGGTGGCCATCCCATTGCTGTTTGTGCCTTTTCTGCAGGTGCCTTCGTAAGGCACTTGTCCCTACGTGAGTGTTGGCCTTTCCACGGCTCAATTTTTGTTGGCAGAGCGAACAGATGGCTTTGGTCCGATCTGAGGCACACACATTAAAAAATTTCCACACCGCTGAGCCACCCTGGGATGTGGGCACCTCAGCAGCTGATGCTGAAGGGCAAGTTGGCTGGCTGTACATAGGTGGCGAATCTGGCGATACATGGTGCCGGACTCTGCCACCAGCTGTTTCTGACGAAGAGCTGCCCCAGCTTCTTTCAGCAACTTCTATCCTCCTACTACTCTCTGACTCCCCCTCTGAACTGTCCCCCTCTTCATCTCCTCTATTGGGAACATACAGAGGATCCCTATCATCGTCATCATCGTAATCATCCTGCCCAGCTTCGCTTGCCTCAGAAAAATCCAAATGTGTAGGTCCTTCATCCTCCTTACACGTTACATCCATAGTGTTGTCGCGTAACGCAGACATATGAGCTGGTGAAAATTCATCTGGCTGTAACAATGGCTGTGCATCAGTGATTTCACCACCACTAAATAATTCTTGCGAAGTGTCAAATGCAGCGGAAGTGGTGCTAGTAGTAGCGCTGGTGGCTGAGCAAGATGAGGTGTTCTGTGTCGCTAAATACTCAACCACGTCCTGACAATCTTGGGAGGTGATGGGACGTGCCTTCTTCCGAGCACTGTACTGTGGGCCAGGTCCACACGAAATTACATTTACACGACCTCGCGCAGACCTGCCGGGTGGCCTTCCTCTGCCTCTGCCACTACCTCTTCCTCTTCCTCTACCTGTTTTGTCCATATCGGGTATGCACGGAGTGGTATATCACACTGCGTGCACTCACGTAGGTAGGTGGGTTCACTTAACTGCACAGGTATGCGCACTGATGCGGTGGGTTCACTGAACAGTACAGGTATACAGTGGCGGGTTCACTGAACACAACAGGTATGCAGTGGCGTGTTCACTAAACAGGTATACAGTGGCAGGTCCACTGAACAGAACAGGTATACAGTGGCAGGTCCACTGAACAGAACAGGTATACAGTGGCGGGTCCACTGAACAGAACAGGTATACAGTGGCGGGTTCACAGAACAGGTATGCAGTGGCAGGTTCACTGAACACAACAGGTATGCAGTGGCGTGTTCACTAAACAGGTATACAGTGGCAGGTCCACTGAACAGAACAGGTATACAGTGGCGGGTTCACAGAACAGGTATACAGTGGCGGGTCCACTGAACAGAACAGGTATACAGTGGCGGGTTCACAGAACAGGTATGCAGTGGCAGGTTCACTGAACACAACAGGTATGCAGTGGCGTGTTCACTAAACAGGTATACAGTGGCAGGTCCACTGAACAGAACAGGTATACAGTGGCGGGTTCACAGAACAGGTATACAGTGGCGGGTCCACTGAACAGAACAGGTATACAGTGGCGGGTTCACAGAACAGGTATACAGTGGCGGGTCCACTGAACAGAACAGGTATACAGTGGCGGGTTCACAGAACAGGTATACAGTGGCGGGTCCACTGAACAGAACAGGTATACAGTGGCGGGTTCACAGAACAGGTATACAGTGGCAGGATCACTGAACAGGTATGCAGTGGCAGGATCACAGTACAGGTATGCAGTGGGCTGAGGGCTCACTGAACAGAACAGGTATGCTGTGGCAGGATCACTGAACAGCTATGCAGTGGCAGGATCACAGTACAGGTATGCAGTGGGCTGAGGGCTCACTGAACAGAACAGGTATGCTGTGGCAGGATCACTGAACAGGTATGCAGTGGCAGGATCACAGTACAGGTATGCAGTGGGCTGGGGGCTCACTGAACAGAACAGGTATGCTGTGGCAGGATCACTGAACAGCTATGCAGTGGCAGGATCACAGTACAGGTATGCAGTGGGCTGAGGGCTCACTGAACAGAACAGGTATGCTGTGGCAGGATCACTGAACAGGTATGCAGTGGCAGGATCACAGTACAGGTATGCAGTGGGCTGAGGGCTCACTGAACAGAACAGGTATGCTGTGGCAGGATCACTGAACAGGTATGCAGTGGCAGTATCACAGTACAGGTATGCAGTGGGCTGAGGGCTCACTGAACAGAACAGGTATGCTGTGGCAGGATCACTGAACAGCTATGCAGTGGCAGGATCACAGTACAGGTATGCAGTGGGCTGAGGGCTCACTGAACAGAACAGGTATGCTGTGGCAGGATCACTGAACAGGTATGCAGTGGCAGGATCACAGTACAGGTATGCAGTGGGCTGAGGGCTCACTGAACAGAACAGGTATGCTGTGGCAGGATCACTGAACAGGTATGCAGTGGCAGGATCACAGTACAGGTATGCAGTGGGCTGGGGGCTCACTGAACAGAACAGGTATGCTGTGGCAGGATCACTGAACAGCTATGCAGTGGCAGGATCACAGTACAGGTATGCAGTGGGCTGAGGGCTCACTGAACAGAACAGGTATGCTGTGGCAGGATCACTGAACAGCTATGCAGTGGCAGGATCACAGTACAGGTATGCAGTGGGCTGAGGGCTCACTGAACAGAACAGGTATGCTGTGGCAGGATCACTGAACAGGTATGCAGTGGCAGGATCACAGTACAGGTATGCAGTGGGCTGAGGGCTCACTGAACAGAACAGGTATGCTGTGGCAGGATCACTGAACAGGTATGCAGTGGCAGTATCACAGTACAGGTATGCAGTGGGCTGAGGGCTCACTGAACAGAACAGGTATGCTGTGGCAGGATCACTGAACAGGTATGCAGTGGCAGGATCACAGTACAGGTATGCAGTGGGCTGAGGGCTCACTGAACAGAACAGGTATGCTGTGGCAGGATCACTGAACAGCTATGCAGTGGCAGGATCACAGTACAGGTATGCAGTGGGCTGAGGGCTCACTGAACAGAACAGGTATGCTGTGGCAGGATCACTGAACAGGTATGCAGTGGCAGGATCACAGTACAGGTATGCAGTGGGCTGAGGGCTCACTGAACAGAACAGGTATGCTGTGGCAGGATCACTGAACAGGTATGCAGTGGCAGGATCACAGTACAGGTATGCAGTGGGCTGAGGGCTCACTGAACAGAACAGGTATGCTGTGGCAGGATCACTGAACAGCTATGCAGTGGCAGGATCACAGTACAGGTATGCAGTGGGCTGAGGGCTCACTGAACAGAACAGGTATGCTGTGGCAGGATCACTGAACAGGTATGCAGTGGCAGGATCACAGTACAGGTATGCAGTGGGCTGAGGGCTCACTGAACAGAACAGGTATGCTGTGGCAGGATCACTGAACAGCTATGCAGTGGCAGGATCACAGTACAGGTATGCAGTGGGCTGAGGGCTCACTGAACAGAACAGGTATGCTGTGGCAGGATCACTGAACAGCTATGCAGTGGCAGGATCACAGTACAGGTATGCAGTGGGCTGAGGGCTCACTGAACAGAACAGGTATGCTGTGGCAGGATCACTGAACAGGTATGCAGTGGCAGGATCACAGTACAGGTATGCAGTGGGCTGAGGGCTCACTGAACAGAACAGGTATGCTGTGGCAGGATCACTGAACAGCTATGCAGTGGCAGGATCACAGTACAGGTATGCAGTGGGCTGAGGGCTCACTGAACAGAACAGGTATGCTGTGGCAGGATCACTGAACAGCTATGCAGTGGCAGGATCACAGTACAGGTATGCAGTGGGCTGAGGGCTCACTGAACAGAACAGGTATGCTGTGGCAGGATCACTGAACAGCTATGCAGTGGCAGGATCACAGTACAGGTATGCAGTGGGCTGAGGGCTCACTGAACAGAACAGGTATGCAGCCAGGAAGAAGTTAAGCCTAACTAATCTTTCCCTATATGAGAGACTGCAGCAGCTCGCCCTACTCTCACTAATGCAGGCACACGAGTGGCCGTAATGGCCGCCGCTGCCTGCCTTATATAAGGGGGGGTGGGGCTCCAGGGGCTAGTGTAGCCTAATTGGCTACACTGGGCCTGCTGACTGTGATGTAGAGGGTCAAAGTTGACCCTCAGGTGCATTATGGGGCGAACCGAACTTCTTCCGCAAAAGGTTCGCGTGCGGTACCCGCACGCGAACCACCTAAGTTCGCGCGAACCCCGTTCGCCGGCGAACCGTTCGGCCCAACTCTAATCTCCACCCTGGTTACTCCTGATTGATCACCTGTCCAGGAGGCAGGGCTACAGACCCAGTGCTGCCTATATATTTCTTGAGCTGTCAGTGCTCTGGTGTCTGTTGTAGCTGACAGTTCTCTGTTAAGCCTCAGACCAGTAGTCAGATCCATGGTACAATTGAACTGGCAGGACCCCAGTGATTTTGTACACTAGTTAGTCCTGGTATTCTGTGTATTATTTTCTTGTGATTACTCTGTGTTTGACCTATTGCCTGTTTATCTACTCTGCTTCTAGTCTCACGCCTTGTACCTTCGCCTATCTGATCTTTGTTGCTCACCCTTTGCCTGTGTTACCGTTTACGCTATTTTCTGACCCTCTTGTACATCTGATCTCTGTTGCTGATTTTTGCCTGGTTATAGATTATTATTCACTCTCACCCACTGGCCTGTCAGACATCTGATTCCCAGTTTGACCTCGGCTAGCCTTAGAATAATCTCGACTCCTTTGGTGCCACACACATTCTGCGACACCCAGGACTCTGTCAGACTGTCAGGTAGGCATCACTATCTGACAGTCGTTACATTACAACAGACCGATAAAATTATTATGTAGGATTTACGTCAGCAGGTTCAGGCTTCGCCTACGGCCGTTGAGCAGTTAGGTAACACTGTGACTGCTCAACAAAGACAACTGAACCAGTTGACGGATTGCGTCCGGGCAATGCTGCCAGCACAGCCGGTCCAACAAGCACCAACTATGCAAGTGCTGGTAGAGCCCAAAATGCCTCTCCCTGAGAGATTTTCTGGGTCCAGGGCTGACTTCAGTAACTTCCGTAATCGATGTCAGCCCTACTTTGAGGTGAGGCTGATGGCTTCTGGCTCAGTGACTCAGACATTAGCTCTCATTAAGACACTGCTGCAGGGAGACGCTCAGACATGGGCCTATGGGTTACATTCAGATCATGAGGCCTTGTCTTCAGTCGAGAGCTTCTTTGATGTTATCATATATGCAGACCCGGACATTGCGGCAACTGCAGTCCGTAAATTGAGAGACCTCTGTCAGGGGCCTCATTCTGCAGAGGAATACGCAGCAGAGTTTAGAAAGTGGTCTATCTCTACTAGGTGGGATCAGACAGCTCTCCTGGATCAGTTTTTATTGGGGTTGTCAAATTCTGTTAATGATGCCCTTGTCAGCCATCCTGATCCTAGAACCTTAGAGGAGGCAATTGCTTTAGCCATACGGGTCAATCGCAGGATCAGATACCGTCATCAGGGCAAGACACAAGTAGCACCCAGACCTACGGCTCACACGATGCCCAGTACCTCTCAAGGCCCGGATGAGCCTATGCAGTTAGGTCGAGCTAAGTTGTCTGCCACTGAGAAGCAAAGGAGACGAGAAGGGTTATGCCTGTACTGTGGGGAGAAGGGACATGTAGTGATGAACTGTACTGTCAGGTTGGAAAACCTCCTCCACCTAGGGATAATTGGGGGTTCTACCCTGGGCGAACCAGTTTTAGCCCTAGAACTGAAAAAGGTTTTGTTGCCAATCAATATTCTGTGGAAAGGGCAAGTGTTCTCCACACAAGCATTTTGTAATGATCTGCTCCATATGCTGCAGGTCCCTGGAAAGGAGACCTGTTTTCACTCTGCAAGTTTCAGACTTGCTGTTCTGGTGAGGGATTTGCATTCACTTATCTGGTTGATAGCTCTGCCTCTCTTGAAGGCTTGCAGTATAAATGTCATTCCTCCCAGAATTCCCTGCTGGTCATAAAGGTTTGGTTATGCTGGACTTACCTTGAGTTTCAGCCCCTCTGCTGACTGTTTGCTAATATTGTTTTAGAGTAGTTATCCTTGGGAGTGCACTTGCATTCCTTCTAGTGCAGTCAGATTGTTAATTATTTGTATGGCCTGGTTTTGTCTTGTTTTATCTGTTGCGATTGCACTTTCTCCAACGGCAGCTGATAGTGAATCGCTCTGTTTGTTTGGATCGCATTCGCCCTAGCGGTAGAGGCGGTGGATCTCCCTTGTTTGACTCCTGGAGTATAACCTTAGCTGCGGTTGCTACTGGTTGCTCCTTCTGTGTGTCTTGTCTAGCATGAACGCTTGCTTTTGTCTGGGGTGAGGCAACTGATTAGCAAGCGTTCGCGTTATTTGTCTGTCATTATTTTCTGTGTGTAATAGTTAGCTACGGTTGGTACGCTTTGTTGTTGTTGCACTTAACGTGCGGCGATCGTGCCTTGAACGCGCTTTGTCGCTATGGCTCTTAACGTGTGGTGACCGCGTTTAGCTAGCCCTGTCAGTTCCTTTGTGTTGAATTGCAGTCTGTTAATCGGTTCTGTCTTTATTCATTCTATGATCTGTTTTTACTCAGTCTTTGTGTCCCTATTAGCAATCGCCATTCTTGCGATTGCTTTCTCACTTTGGTCTTCGCTGTTGTATGTCAACCGTCGCCGGGTGGCGACTAGATTGGCGGACATACATACATTCTGTCTCTGTGCTCACTCTCTCTCGAGAGAGGCTATCTTGCCCTGTATTGCTTCACTTCGTACAATCTCCATCTGGCATCTGTGGTTGTGCAGAGGGTTTATTCCTCTGCACTCCACAGCTCCATCTGCCGGTTGGAATTCCTCTCTACAGGTGCATTTGCACCAAAGCTGGGTTCCCTTATCTAAACGCTTGTGGAGGGTTGCCGCAGTGTCAGCGCACATGTTATGCGCTGGCCACGGAGATAATTCCACATTCATTACAGTATGACCAGCACTACCGAAATTCCCAGTATAGAGGGAATTTCCGATTTGTACGATTTTGTTGAATATGGTTCTTGTACCTTTAAGAGGTTTAAAAAACTAGACTCTGAAACCAAAGAGGACTTTCTTTCTGAATGTGTAAGACTTTTTCTTAACCCTGCATTTCAAATTACTGATTCGTCCACGTGGGCTCTCCAAATAGCTTATGTTCTATTGCAAGGAGATCTGTTTCAGTGGGCTTATGAGATTTTGAAAAGTCATTCCTGGAATGATAATCCTTATCAGTTTCTGACATTGTTTTTTTCTCACTGGTTTAAACTGCCTTTTTTACCACCTATTATTGATGAGTGTGTACCTGCTAATCAATCAGCTGTTCTATCCATTCCATGCAAAACCATTCAGTTTGATAATGAATGCAGTAACAGCTCCCTTGCATCTAGACAGCAGGCACTTAAAGCAGCTAAGACTAAAAGGAGAAAGTCTAGGAAGGCTTCCCAGCGGAAAGATCCGTTGCCCATAGCAACTACAAATAAAAAAAAATTATTTCTGTAAAGTCTGAAGTTTGGAACACACTTGAATGTGATAAATCCAGAGAAACTTCTCGGTCTCAGGTTTTATTACCCCAAGCAAAAGCATATGTGGATCCTATGATAAAAGACAGAATTATTCAGATGCAGATTATTGGTGGAAATTTATGGAATGTACCCGGATGTCAAATTCCTGCCAAAAATGATCCCATTAAGTAAACTACACCCTCTCAGGTATCTCTGAGGTTTACATCCCTTGGTGCATTGAAAAATTTGGTTGCATAGATCATTGGTGGAATTTGATGGAATGTTTGGAAAGAAAAAATAATTGATCAATTTTTGGGAGGATTTATAGTTGCTCATTCTGAATAAAATTATATTGCCTATGTGTGGCTACTGGTGCTGCTAGGTGTTTTTGTGAAGCCTGGTAGGAGAAAAAAATAAATATTTTTTTTTATCTTACACTATTTGTGTACTATAAATTTAAAGTACAATCCAAGCTAAAAATGTAGGCAGGTGTGGTACACTTTGAAACAGTCTTTCAAACAAAGTCCTGGTTTTTCGGGACATTCGGGGCAATGGTATCGTGTATCCGTCCTTATTTTTTGTTTAGTGCAGACCCCGCACTTTTTCTGAGGGTATTGCTTTTTTCCCGTCTGTGGTATAATTTCTGGAACATGACATCCAGAAAGTCTCGCGACTGAATCAAATCTTCTGCCAGGGTGAGTTGCAGCTTTGGAAATGAGAGATTCAGCGATTTCCTCCTGGAATTCTAAATTGCTGAGAGGGTTTTTTGACATTTTGTATAAAATATAGCTGTTGTAAATTCCCATCTGCAGCAAGTATAAGCCAACTTTTTTATACCAATATCTGGTTTTGCGTGCGGCCAGGTACGGCTTCATTGCCGCGTCATTGCGGTCTACACCACCCATATATTGGTTGTACTCATGAACACATTTAGGTTTCTCTTCTGCTCTGTTCTGAGGGAAGCCTTTGCGATTGGATCTGATGGTACCGCAGGCTGGCGTGTTCTCTCTCGCTAAATGCTTGAATAGTGGGATGCTGGTGTAATAGTTGTCAAGGTACAGGTTGTATCCTTTGTTCAGGAGACTGTGAATCAGATCCCATACAACTTTGCCATTTGTGTCCATATAAGGTGGGCACCCAGGTGGATCCAGCTGGCTGTCTTTTCCCTCGTACACTCGGAAAGCGCATGTAAAGCCAGTGCTGCTTTCACAAAGCTTATAAATTTTTATGCCGTATCTGGCAAGCTTGGAAGGAATGTATTGCTTTATCCTAAGTCGACCAGTGAATTTTTTTTCTGGCACGTATACCTCTGAAACTTTTCGCCATAGGTAGTCAATTAGGGGCCAAATTTTGTATAGGGGATCAATATTTGGATCTTCTCCGGGTCGGCACTGGGAATTGTCACTGAAATGGAGGAAGCGCAAGATTGTCAAATAACGCGTGCTCGACATTGTTTGCGAAAAAATCCCCATGTGTTGAATTGGTCTTTTCGGCCAATACCGTTTTAGGTCTGGTTTTTTAGTCATGCCCATGTTTATTGTGAGGCCTAAAAACGTTTTTATTTCCTCCACTGTAGTGGGCCACCAGTTCTTAGGCCTCGCATAGCTGGATTGCGGTTTCTCAGCAATATGTTGCTGAGCATATGAATTTGTTTGCTCAGCAATGTAGCCGAGGAGCTCATCAGTGATTATGAGCTCCATAAATTGAATTGGGGAGAGGTTAGTTGTTTGCACTTTAATTCCAGTCTGAGCTGTGAAAGGAGGAATTGAGGGTGCTTCTAGGTTGGCAGGCGACCACACGGGGTGAAGCAATTCCTCCGGTACGTCAGTGCGGCGACGTTTAGTAGAAGCGCTCTGTTGCCTGTGGCGTCTCTGTCTGAGTGTTGCGACACTCTCTTCCTGCACCTGACTAGTGCTTGGCTGCTCTGGCATGGCTGTCTCAGAACTCACAGTCTCCTCCACATCCGATTCACTTGGTAGGGTGTCACTGTCAGGGATTGGCTCAAACTCTGAGTCTGAATCTTCAGGCTCTGATTCTTCAGAGTCTAATTCCCCACTGGATTCACCAGACTGGCAGATCAGATCTACAATCTGCTGAGCAGTAAAAGACCTCTTCGCCATCACGTATATAGTGCAGGACACTATATGCCCTATATATATTCAGGACACTATACAGGACACTATATGCCCTATAGATATATATATTTAGTACACTATAAAGGACACAATATACCCTAACAAGCCTGTATATGCACAGACAATATCAGACCCCACACTGACACTATATACGTAACCGTATAAACCATGAACCTATATGCCACCCTATATACCCTACACTGTACACTAAACCAGATTTACCCTACACTATATACCTGACACTATATTTTAAACCCTTTATACCCTACACTATATACTAAAGCCTATATATTCACCATACACTATATACTAACCCCTATATACTAAATCCTATACACCCTACACTATATATTAAACCCTATATACCCTACTCTATATGCTAATCCCTATATACCCTACACTATATACTAAACCCTATATTCCCTACTCTATATACTGAACCCTAAATACCCTGCACTATATACTAACCCCTATCTAACTGCAGTAAATATAAAATCACAATCCAGTAAATATATACAGTATATATATATTACACACACTATATAGCTATATATAGGGATGAATGGGGGGGAGATCGGGTTAAAAAAATGTATAAAAAGTGTTTGTTTTTTTCACTAAAATCACACAGCCTGTCATGGCTGCAGGCTGTGCGTCTCTCCCTGTCACAAAAGATTCACACAGTGACAGGGAGAGGGAGGCGGAACGGCAACTATGTTGCCTTTCAGAGGGTGATCGCTGTGATTGGCTCACAGCGATCACACGGCAAGGAGCCAATCAATGATGGCTCCTGCTGATACCCGGAAGCCTTAGCTGTCATAAGACAGCTAAGTGCGGCCGTTTCGGTGCGTACGATCGCAGTGGGGAGCGGCGGCACCGGTGATAGAGATCTACACCCTGCCAACCAGGAGCCCATCAAAACAGGGCATAGATCTCTACCACCTTGGTCCGGATCTGGTTAAGTTGATCACTGGCTAATTAGCTAAATACACGTATCAAATACAGTAATAGAGTACGAAAATCAGTGAACACTGGTCTGCCTGCACTACGCGCAGCAAAGTAACTGCACGCTGGCACAGTGCAATGTCATTGACTATAGTGAGTGACTACAACTAACTTAGGTTGATCACTCACTGCCCTGGCTGGCTAAATACCAGTATCAAATACAGTAATAGAGCAATGAAATGAGGGTGAAAAACGCTGTGTTTTACACCAAAAACGCTCTTGCTTTCTGCAATATGGCTTGGAAATCTCTCAGTGCCACAGAGTCTAGCAAGGACGTAGCTCTGTAATGGCCGCCGCTTTATGTACAGGAGGGGAGGGCAGAGCCTCCCCTTCCAAGATTGGTTGCTAGGGCCTACACTAGGGGGTCTCTTATTGGCTCAGGGACCTAATTTTACCAATCATGGATTTCCGATTGTGATCATGGCCATGATCACGAGTCAGATTTCCATGATCATGGTGGCTTTCTGTGATTGAAGCCAGTAATTAATGTCCGATCACGTATTCGCATCACAATGTCGGATAGTGAAAAACGTTTGTGAATCATGGCTATTCCGTGATCCCGAGGGCGTGAGGAGCATCACTACTTGCAGAAAGCTACATGGCATGATTTACATACCCAGAGCAGTCATATTGCTTTTCAGGTCCATCCAAGCTCTGTTTCTGCTTTCCAGGTCTCTCCAGGCTTTAGTTTTTCTTTGAAGGTTTATCCAGGCTTCAATTTTGCCATTTATTTTGTCATGGACTGACGAGTAAGTGTCTGCCTCCACATGGCTGTCCACATCTCCCCAAATGTCTTCATCAAATTCTAAGTCTTCCCAAGCTGCGATTTGCATTTCTAGTCTAGTCTTACTGCTGTTGTATCTCTGATCTGTGGCAAGAACAAAAATAAATAAAATATTTTAGCCAACCTTTCAGATGATATAATGGTTACAAATGGGGTTACTTACAGTATAGAGTATTTCAGAAAAACTGGAGTACAGGATAGAGATGTAGCGAACGGTTCGCCGGTGAACGGTTCCAGGCGAACTTCGGGTGGTTCACGAACTTTTGTGGAAGTTTGATTCGCCCCATAATGCACTATGAGGGTCAACTTTGACCCTCTGCATCACAGTCAGCAGGCACATTGTAGCCAATCAGGCTACACTCAGCCCTGGAGCCCCCCCTCCCCCCCCCTTATAAAGGGAAGGCTCGCCGGCCATTACACTCACTCGTCTGCCTGCTATTAGACAGACTAGGGCGAGCTACTGCAAAATTGTTCTCCTAGGGACAGATTAGTTAGGCTCTTGGCTTCTTAGCTGCTCCTGTCCTGGCTGATTATTATTGCTTTAATAGCACCCCTCATTCAACAGCTCTTTTCAGAGTTAATCCTGTTCTTTGAATTTTTATTTTTTTTTCTGTGTTTTAAACTGACACTTTTGTTGCATACACAGCCTTGCTAATTCATACTGTGTGTGCCACTGCCAGCAGCCCAGCACATTCAGTGACTACCAGTGTGTGTGACAGGGAGCTGCACATTGTACTACCTAGTACTGCAAATACCCAGTACATGTTGTGTTTAGTTAACCCACCTCATCACTGCATATACCTACCTACCTTTGTGTTGAGTGAACCACCTCACTGCATCTAACTACCTTTTGTGTTGAGTGAACCCAGCTCACTGCATCTAACTACCTTTTGTGTTGAGTGAACCCACCTCACTGCATCTAACTACCTTTTGTGTAGAGTGAACCCACCTCACTGCATATAACTACCTTTACTGTTCAGTGAACCCACCTCACTGCATCTAACTACCTTTTTTGTTCTGTGAACCCACCTCACTGCATATACCTAGCATCCCCCGAGATGGACAAAATGGACAAAGCAGGTAGAGGAAGAGGTAGAGGCAGACCCAGAGGAAGGCCACCTGGCAGGTCTGTGCGAGGTCATGTAGATGTGATTTCGTGCGGCCCTGGCCCAAAGTACAGTGCTCAGAAGAAGGCACGTCCCATCACTTCCCAAGATTGTCAGGACGTGGTTGACTATTTAGCAACACAGAACACCTCATCTCCCGTAGCCACCAGTGCTAGTACAAGCACCACATCTGCTGCATTTGACACTTCGCAAGAGTTATTTAGTGGTGAAATCACTGATTCACAGCCACTACTGCAACAACAAGATGAAGGCGCAGGTACACCACCTCATACGTCTGAGTTAGGTGGCGATAGTATGGACGTAACGTGTGAGGAGGGGGATGATGAACCACCTGATGTTGGTGCAGTTGTGGAGGTGTCTAAGGAAAGCGAAGCTGGGCAGGAGGATTATGATGTTGATTATACGGATGCGACGTATGTTCCCAATAGAGGAGATGACCAGGGGGACAGTTCAGAGGGGAGTCAGAGAGGAGTAGGAGGAGACGAGTCCATGGAAGAAGCAGAGGGAGCTCGTCCTCAGAAACAGCTGGGGGCAGTGTCCGGTGCCATGTATCGCCAGCTATGGACAGGCAGCCAACATGCCCTTCAACGTCCGCTGCTGATGCCACCGTAGCGCCATCACCCCAGGGGGGCTCAGTGGTTTGGAAATTTTTTAACATGTGTGTCTCAGATCGGAGCAAAGCCATCTGTTGTCTCTGCCAGCAAAAATTGAGCGGTGAAAAGGCCAACTCTCACATAGGGACAAGTGCCTTACGAAGGCACCATGAGAAAAGGCACAAACAGCTATGACAAGAACACCTGAGGAAAAGCAGCACCCAAAAGACAAGCCACCCTCCTTCTCCTCTTCCTACTTCAGGTGCATCATCTTCTTCAGCCACTTTCTCCATTGCACCTTCACAGCCACCCTCCTCCACACCGACTCTGCCCTTGAGCGGTTCCTTCTCCTCTGCCCACAGCAATAGCCAGGTGTCCGTGAAGGAGGTATTTGAGCGTAAGAAGCAAATTTCTGCCAGTCACCCTCTTGCCCGGTGTCTGACAGCTGGCGTGGCAGAACTATTAGCTCACCAGCTTTTACCATACAAGCTGGTGGAGTCAGAGGCTTTCCGTAAATTTGTGGCCATTGGGACACCGCAGTGGAAGATACCAGGCCGCAATTATTTTTCACAAAAGGCCAGACCCAAACTATACCGTGCAGTTGAGAGACAAGTGGTGTCATCTATTGCGAAGAGCGTTGGGTCAAGGGTCGACCTGACCACGGATGCCTGGTCTGCCAAGCACGGGCAGGGCCGCTAAATTACATACACAGCCCATTGGGTCAACCTGATGACCGATGACAGCAAGCAGGGAGTACGTGGCTGCGCAGCGGATCAACTTGTGACACCTCCACGGCGTGCAGGCAGGCCTCCTGCCACCTCCTCTCCGCCTGCTCTCCTTTTCGCTGTCGTCATCCTTCTCCTCCTCCTTGGCTGGTGCCGCGATCTCCTCTCCAGCTACACAGCCCCCGCACCCCAGTGCCTATGCTGCATGCCAGGTACGATGGTGTCACGCCATCTTAGACATGTCTTGCCTCAAAGCAGAGAGTCACACTGGAGCAGCTCTCCTGGCTGCTCTTAACAAACAGGTGGAGCAATGGCTGACCCCGCACCAGCTGGAGATCGGCAACGTGGTGTGTGACAACGGCAGCAATCTCATTTCCGCGTTGAATTTGGGAACGCTGACACATGTACCCTGCATGGCACATGTGCTGAATCTGGTCGTGCAAAGATTTGTGTCAAAGTACCCAGGCTTAGAGGATGTCCTGAAGCAGGCCAGCAAGTTGTGTGGGCATTTCAGGCAGTCTTACACCGCCATGGCATGCTTTGTGGACATTCAACGGAGAAACAAGTTGCCGGTGAGATGCCTCATTTGCAATAGCCCGACTCGCTGGAATTCCACTCTGCTCATGTTCTCTCACCTGCTAGACCAGGAGAAAGCTGTCACCGTACCTGTACAATTACAGTAGAAGGACACAATCTGGGAAGATGGGGATGTTGTGACCCAACAACTTGACACTGATGCGAAATGCATGCAGGATCATGCAGCCCTTTGAGGAGGTGACCAAACTGGTGAGTCACGCTGAAGGCACCATCAGCGACTTGATCCCCTATGCTTACTTCCTGGAGCGTGCCGTGCGTAGAGTGGTGGATAAAGGTGTGGAGAGCGTGAACGAGAACAGTTACGTCAGGAGGAGTCGTGGGAGCAATTTTCATCCGAACCAGATGTTTCCTCAACACCTTCGGCAGCACAGAGGGGGGAGGAGGAGGAAGAAGAGGAGTCATGTGGGGAAGGAGAGGAGTCAGACTCAGATGATGATGAGGAAGATGTTTCTGCGGAGGAGGAAGAGGTGGCGGAAGAAGAACAACCGCAGCAGCCGTCACAGGGGGCTTCTGCTGCTCCACGTTCCCGTGGTATTGTTCGTGGCTGGGGGGAGGAAGAGGACTTGCGTGACGTCACTCAGGAAGAGCAAGAGGAGATGGAGTGTACGTCTGCATCCAGCTTTGTGCAGATGGCCTCTTTCATGTTGTCCAGCCTGTTGAGGGACCCCTGTATCAAAAAACTCAAGGGGAATGACCTGTACTGGGTGGCCACGCTACTAGACCCTCGGTACAGGCACAAAGTGGCGGACCTGTTAACAACTCAACAGAAGGCGGAAAGGATGCAGCACTTGCAGAACAAACTGTCAATGATGCTTTACAATGCGTTTAAGGGTGATGTGACAGCACAACGCAATCAAGGTACCACTGGCAGTAATCCTCCTCCTCCCAAGTCCACGCAGGTAAGGACAGAACACTCCAGCGATCTCAGGGTGATGTCGGACATGCGGACATTCTTTAGTCCAACGCCTCCCCATAGTCCTTCCGGATCCACCCTCCACCAACGCCTGGACTGGCAGGTAGCCGACTACCTGGCCTTGAGTGTGGATGTAGACACTGTGAGCAGCGACGATGAACCCTTGAACTACTAGTTGCGCAGGCTTGACCTGTGGCCAGAGCTGTCCCAATTTGCCATCCAACTTCTCTCTTGCCCTGCCGCAAGCGTCCTGTCAGAAAGGACCTTCAGTGCAGCTAGAGGCATTGTCACTGAGAAGAGAAGTCGCCTAAGTCACGACAGTGTTCAGTACCTGACCTTTATCAAAATGAATGAGGCATGGATCCTGGAGGGCTACTGCACGACCGAAGACTAAGTCAGTCCCCACACACAGCATCTCTGCCTGCAGGCCGCTTGCCTTCTCCGCCACCACCAACAGGGTCCAGGACTCTAGGCGGATTCCTGAATTTTTAAGGCTGTTGCTAGCAGCGGCCGCTACACTATTTTTTCTGGTGCGTGTACATGCCTGCCTAATTTTTCTGGCTGCACTGCAGGCGGCTGCAACTAAAAAAACGAAAGGCATGTAATAATTCCTTTTTTTGTATAGCGCCTTTCTCCTGTCAGACTCAAAGCGCTTATGAGGCAGCCACAAGAGCGCACTCAATAGGCAGTAGCAGTGTTAGGGAGTCTTGCCCAGTAAACTCCTTACTGAATAGGTGCTGGCTTACTGAGTAGGAAGAGCCAGGATTTGAACCCATGACTCCTACATCAGAGGCAGAGCCCTTAACCATTACACTATCCAGCCATGTATATGTGCCCATCCCCCTTCATGATCATTACCTTGCCGCGGTGAAGGGGCTTGCGTATCACAATGAAGCAATGACCGCCGGCTATATGAGTGTCTCGGGTGGGGGTGGCACAGCAAAGATAATAAGGTTGTTACTTCATTGTGGTCAGACCAAATTTGATCAGCTGGACAATCACTGTTCTATCATTGAGCTACCACAGCCCGGCGACCATATGGCCTGGAAAACCGCCACGGCCTGCACTCTGGCCATGTTGCGCACCAGTCCAGCACGGCCATCACTATGCAAACAGCTGTTTGCGGTGCATTACACATTTAGTTTGGTGTGTCAGTGTGAAGCAGAACTCTAATTACACTCCCTGATTGATGTATACACATGCAAGATGTTTGAAAGCACTTTAGGCCTGCAATTTTTCAATGTGATTTCTGCCCTTAAAATGCTGCTTTGCGTCAAATCCAGATTTCCCCCGGGACTTTTGGCATGTATCCCACTCCGCCATGCCCCCCTCCAGGTGTTAGACCCCTTGAAACATCTTTTCCATCACTTTTTTGGCCAGCATAATTTTTTCTATTTTTCAAAGTTCACCTCCCCATTGAAGTCTATTGCGGTTCGCGAACTTTTACGCAAACCGAATCTTCCGCAGAAGTTTGCGAACAGGGTTCGCGAACCAAAAATCGGAGGTTGGCGACATCACTAGTAAAGGAGGGGGGACTGACCGAGCAGCTCATGTCATGAGTGACGGCGCTAGGGTGACTGGGGAGAGCAATGCTCCTGTTCAGCGATTGGCCAAATCAATCTACCAGGCTGATTACTGCAAACTTCGGCTATTCATGTTCGCATCAGCGGGCTAACATATGGCGTGTTCGGCCTGCCCCTCATATATCATCATCGAGTCAAAATTTGACCCCTCACCCCAGAGTCAGCAAACACATGGCAGCCAATCAGGTATCCCTGTCCCCTGGACCACACCCTCCCCTATAAAAACACCAGTATGGACGCCATTTTACAGTCTGTGTTTGGCTGCTGTCAGTGGTGCTCGGATACCCCCAATCACGGATTCGACCTATTCGGCCGTGGTTGAAAAAAAATCCAGAAATTCCGTGATTCATTTCCGGATTTGAAATAGACTCACAAATTCGACCCGCATTTTCTTCGTGAATGAGGCAATCACGGAAATTCACGGCTGTGATCACGGAAAAGCGTTTTAGCTAATAGCCAGGCCCCCATACATGCTACAATCCCCAAAATTGCATGGATTATAAATGTAATAAGGGGCTACAACTTAAACAAAATTCAAAAAGAACTTTTAGTTTTTGGAAAATGGAAAAATATTCTGTGATTATCTCCCGCCGAACCGCGAACATATAGTGAGGTTCGACCCGCCCCCATACCACATCATGGGGCTAAACTTTGACCCACTACATCACAGTCAGCAGACACATGGCAGTCATTCAGCCTGTGCTCCCTCCTAGACCCATGCCCCCCCTTTAAAAACAGTGCAGCATAGGGCCGAATCTCAGTCTGCTGATCTTGCTATAGTGAGAGTAAGGGACAGTGCTTGCTGGAGATAGGGAAAGCATAGTTAGGCTCTTGTAGCTTACTCCTAGCTGCTATTTGTTGCTAAGAAACACCACCCAAACAGTTCTTTTCAGAACTACTGTTAGTGTGTGTGTGTGTGTGTGTGTGTGTGTGTGTGTGTGTGTGTGTGTGTGTGTGTGTGTGTGTGTGTGTGTGTGTGTGTGTGTGTGTGTGTGTGTGTGTGTGTGTGTGTGTGTGTGTGTGTGTGTGTGTGTGTGTGTGTGTGTGTGTGTGTGTGTGTGTGTGTGTGTGTGTGTGTGTGTGTGTGTGTGTGTGCCCCTTGCAATTGCTAATTAATACTGTGCCAGCCAGGGCCAGCACATTTACTGTATACTTCACTGGCATTGGACCTGTGTGTGTGACAGACAGTGCCAGTTGCACATTGTACTGTACTGTGTAATACCATACCACCACCAGTCCACGCTGCATACCTGTACCTACTACCTGTGTGTGACCGCAGTAATTGTATTATATACCACCAGCAGCAGCAGTCACTGCATTTATTCATTTTCTCTGTACCTGCGTGTGTGTGAAAGCTGCACAATGAATTGTGTAAGAACATACCACCACCAGTCCACGCTGCATACTTGTACCTGTGTGACCGCAGTAATTGTATTATTATATATACCAGCAGTCAGTGCATCCATTTTCACTGCATCTGCGTGACTGCACATTGTTGTATCAGCAGTCACTGCACTGCGTACTGTTTACTGCACCTGTGTGCCAGCTGCACATTGTTATTACAGCAGTCACAGCATACCTTTTACTGCACCTGTCTGTTTGTGTAACTGCACATTGTTCTACCAGTGATACCAGGAGGAGACAAGTTGCTGAAAGAAGCAGGGGAGCTCGTCTTCAGAAACAGCTGGTGGCAGTGTCCGGCGGCATGTATCGCCAACTCCTACGAACAGACAGCCAACATGCCCTTCAACGTCAGCAGCTGACACCACCACCAAAGTGCCATCGTTACAGGGCTCAGCGGTGTGGATTTTTTTTGTGTGTCTGGCTGCCTCAGATGACAGCAAGGCAATCTGTAATGTCTGCCAAAAAAATTGAGTCGTGGAAAGACCAAGACCCATTTAGGGACAACTGCCTTACGAAGTCACGTGATGAAGAAGCACAAACAACAATGGGATAACCACCTGAGGAAAAGCAGCACATAATCACAAAGCCACCCTCCGCCTCCTTTTCCTTCTTCAGGTGCAGCATCTTCAGCCGCTTTCTCCCTTGCACCTTCACAGCCACCCTCCTCCACTCTGCCTCTCACCTTAAGCGGTTCGTGTTCCTCTGCCCACAGCAGCAGTCAGGTGTCCATGAAGGAAATTTTTGCAAGGAAGAAGCCGATGTCTGCCAGTCACCCTCTTGCAAGGCGTCTGACAGCTGGCTTGGTGGAATTGTTAGCTCTCCAGCTGTTACCAGTGCAGTTTCTAGGCTAAAATGCACCCAGGGCAAGGGTGTAAAAATTGGGTCCCCCCCCCCTAGGTTAGATAGGTAGGTGCCTCTCAGTATAGGTTAGATTAGGTAGGTGCCCCCTAGTATAGGCTAGATTAGACAGGTGCCCCCCAGAATAGGTTAGATTAGGTAGCTGCCCCCCCAGTATAGGTTAGGTAGGTGCCCCCCAGTATAGGTTAGGTAGGTGCCCCCCAGTATAGGTTAGATAGGTAGCTGCCCCCCAGTATAGGTTAGATTAGGTAGCTGCCCCCCAGTGTAGGTTAGATAGGTAGCTGCCCCCCCCCAGTGTTGGTTATATTAGGTAGCTGCCCCCCAGTGTAGGTTAGATAGGTAGCTGCCCCCCAGTGTAGGTTAGATAGGTAGCTGCCCCCCAGCGTAGGTTAGATTAGGTAGGTGCCCCCCAGTGTAGGTTAGATAGGTAGCTGCCCCCCAGCGTAGGTTAGATTAGGTAGCTGCCCCCAGTATAGGTTAGATAGGTAGCTGCCCCCCAGCGTAGGTTAGATTAGGTAGCTGCCCCCAGTATAGGTTAGATAGGTAGCTGCCCCCCAGTGTAGGTTAGATTAGGTAGGTGCGCCCCAGTGTAGGTTAGATAGGTAGGTGCCCCCCAGCGTAGGTTAGATTAGCAGCTGCCCCCCAGCGTAGGTTAGATTAGGTAGGTGCCCCCAGAATAGGTTAGATAGGTAGATGCCCCCAATAATGGAGGGGGGAGCCGCAGGGAGGGCAGCCCTCCCTCTCCCTCCCTCTCCTCTCCCGGGCGCCCTCCGTGCTCCCCCCTCAGATGCAGAGTCCGTGAGCAGCAGGGAAGCGCTGTTTACAACTCACCGGCTGCCTGGCTCCAAGCGCTGCTCTCTCGCCGCTGGTCTCCTCTCTCTGTATACATACTGATACACGCTGCTTCCTATACACGCTGCTTCCGGCTACAGGAAGCAGCGTGTATCAGTACGTATACAGAGAGAGAGAGGAGACCAGCGGCGAGAGAGCAGCGCTTGGAGCCAGGCAGCCGGTGAGTTGTAAACAGCGCTTCCCTGCTGCTCACGAACTCTGCATCTGAGGGGGGAGCACGGAGGGCGCCCGGGAGAGGAGAGGGAGGGAGAGGTCGGGCTGCTCTCCCCGCGGCTCCGGCTCCCCCCTCCATTATAGCGCCCCCCTCCCAACAGCGCCCCGGGCGGCGGCACGCTCCGCACGGGGCAAGAAACGGGGCTGGCTGTTACCATACCAGCTGGTGGACTCTGAGGCCTTCTGAAAAATTTGTAGCAATTGGGACACCGCAGTGGAAGATACCAGGCCGCAATTATTTTTCTAAAAAGGAGATTCCCAAACTGTACCATGATGTGGAAAGGCAAGTGGTGTCATCTCTGGCACACAGCATTGGGTCAAGGGTCCATCTGACCACGGATGCCTGATCTGCTAAGCACGGTCAGGGCAGATACATTACCTATACAGCCCATTGGGTCAACCTGGTGACCGCTGGTGGCAAGCAGGGAGTACGTGGCTGTGCAGTTGTGACACCTCCACGGCTTACAGACAGGATTGCTGCCACCTCCTCTCCTTCTCCTCCTACACCTCCTGCTACATCCTCTTCGCTGTCCTCCTCCTCCTTGGCAGAGTGGCAGGGCTACTCTACTGGTGCTGCAATCTTCTCTCCAGTTACACCCCCCCCCCCCCCCCAGCTCCCCAGGGCCTATGTTGCATGCCAGGTACGACGGTGTCGTGCCATCTTGGACATGTCTTCCCTGAAAGCTGAGAGTCACACTGGAGCAGCTCTCCTGGCTGCTCTGAAAAAACAGGCAGATCAGTGGCTGACCCCACACCAACTGGAGATCGGCAATGTGGTGTGTGACAACGGCAGCAATCTCATTTCGGCTTTGAGTTTGGGAAAGTTGACACACGTACTCTGCATGGCACATGTGCTGAATCTAGTCATTCAAAGATTTGTTTGTAAATACCCAGGCTTACAGGAGGTCCTAAAACAGTCCAGGAAGGTGTGTGGGCATTTCAGGCATTCCTACATGGCCATGGCGTGCTTGGCCGATATCCAGCAGAGAAAAAACTTGCCGGTGAGGCGCTTGATTTCTGATAGCCCAACCCGCTGGAATTCAACACTCCTGATGTTCAACTGCCTATTACAACAGGAGAAAGCCTGTACATCTGTACAGCTATGCTCAAAGGTCACGCTCTGGGGTGCTGGGAATTTTCTGCCCGAAGTACTGGACACTGATGTGTAATGCCTGCAGGCTCATACAGCCATTTGAGGAGGTGACAAACCTGGTGAGTACCACTGAAGGTGCCATCAATGACTTGATCCCATATGCTTTCTTCCAGGAGCGTGCCATGCGTAGAGTAGTGGATCAAGCTATAGACGAGCGTAAACAGGAAGAGTTGTGGGAACCACAAGATGTGTCACCAACACCTGTGGCAGCACAGATGAGGGGGGAGGAGGAGGAAGAGTCATCTGGGGAAGAGGAGTCAGATGAGGAAGGTGTTTTTTTGGAGGAGGATGGGAGGGGGAAGAACAACCGCAGATGGCATCGCAGGGGGCTTGTGCTGCTCACCTTTCCCATGGTATTGTTCGTGGCTGGAAGGAGGAGGAGAACTTAGCTGACATCACTGAGGAAGAGCAAGAGGAGATGGATAGTACGTCTGCATCCAACTTTGTGCAGATGGCATCTTTCATGCTGTCCAGCCTGTTGAGGGACCCTCGTATAAAAAAACTCAAGGGGAATGACCTGTACTGGGTGGCAACGGAACTAGACCCTTGGTATAAGCACAAAGTGGAAGAGATGTTACCAACTAAACACAAGGCTAAAAGGATGCAGTACTTCAAACACTATTTGGCAACTTTAGTGTACGGTGCGTTTAAGGGTGATGTCTTAGCACAACGGAATAAGGTGCCAATGCCAGTAATCTTCCTCCTCCTCCCATGTCCATGCAGGCAAGGACAGGGCGCTCTAGCGATCTCAATGTGATGTCTGACATGCGGACATTCTTTAGCCCAACGCCTCGCCTTAGCCCTTCAGGATTAGTGCAAAATTTGGGGCGTTCGAGTTCGCCACGAACACCATCCGAACAACTCAGTGTCCGTGATAAATGCTCGGCTACTTGGCTCAAACTTGCCCCTGACCTAACTATCTGGCTGAACGTGCCAGAACGTTCTGACGATCGCGCGTCTCGCGCTGTGATTGGCCGAGCGGGTCACGTGTTCGGGTGCATAAATACCCGAACGCGCGTGATCGGCGCTTTGGGGTTTAGCTTTGGGTAGGTAGGGAGTTTAGCGTAGCGTACTGTCTGCCAGTGCCAACCACAGGGCCCCAGCCTCCAGCCTCACCACTGACAGCAGCACCCACAGAGCCTCACTGCTAGCCAGGCCAGCCACAGGGCCCCAGCCTCACCGCTGACAGCAGCAGCCACATGGCCTCACTGCTAGCCAGGCCAGCCACAGGGCCCCAGCCTCACCGCTGACAGCAGCACCCACAGGGCCTCACTGCCAGCTACAGGGCCCTAGCCTCCAGCCTCGCCGCTGACAGCAGCTGCAGCACCCACAGGGACTTTTGAAGCATATTGTTTATTAAAAAAGCACCTTCAGTGCCGCCAAGTGGAATCACTTCCGTACCACCAATCCACACGTATATTCTATGACTTTTGCAGCATATTGTTTATTAAAAAAACACTTTCAGTGCTGCCAAGTGGGATCACTTGCGTTCCACCAATCCACACGTATATTTTGTGACTTTTGCAGCGTATTGTTTATTAAAAAAACACTTTCAGTGCCGCCAAGTGGGATCACTTGCGTTCCACCAATCCACACGTATATTTTGTGACTTTTGCAGCATATTGTTTATTAAAAAATTACTTTCAGTGTTGCCAAGTGGGATCACTTGCGTACTACCAATCCACACGTATATTCTGTGACTTTTGTAGCATATTGTTTATTAAAAAAACACTTTCAGTGCCCCCAAGTGGGATCACTTGCGTACTACCAATCCACACGTATATTCTGTGACTTTTGCAGCATATTGTTTATTAAAAAAACACTTTCAGTGCCGCTATGTGGGATCACACTCCATTGGCCGTTCGCACGATACGCACCACCCTGATCCACATGGCACCTTCCCATTGGCCCTCTCCCAAGTCATCACAGCACGCAGCTCCACCCACTCAAATCCTCCCTGGCTCTTGATTGGCCTGCTTGCCAGTATACACACATATATAAAGCACCTGGCGTCCTCACTACACTACTGAGGCGCTTAATCCATTACTGCTGAAATTCTGGTAAGTTTGGACTTCATTATTACATTATCTTGCACCCCTTCTTTACTTATACCAAATAAGTACCAAATGACCAACATTTACCTTCCCCTATTAGTTCATCGGGTACAAGTCTAAGGTGTTTTAACCCCTTTCCTATCCCCCTCCTTTTACCTTATATCACCCCATACAACTCTACTGCACCCTAATCAGCTTTATCATCCTAAAGGTCCCAATTTTCATAACATCAGCCTCTGCCCCAAAACCCTGCTTGTGGGCACTCACTATCCCTTTTGGACATACACTATTATATCACAATATCTAAATACCAACATCCACACTCATTCATAACACTCCTTGTATTGTATATTTAAATGATGATTTCTGCAGTAATGTTAGAGCCTTGTTTACTGTTTTCCATCCACAGTTGTCCCCACTTTTTTGCCTGATGAAGCGGGCTTGACCTGCGAAATGCGTTGCGTTTGGGGTTCCGTATAATAAATGTGTTTATTACTATTGAGACAGTATTTTGCGTCCACTTTGTGGAGGTAAGCCCACCACTTCCTCCAAGCAACTTTTAAACATTTTATCGAATTTTATTCTGCTGGCGCCTCTGTTCTACATATATACTGTATCCACTCCTAGTGGAGGGGAGTGCTACCCCCTTGCTGTTCCAATCGACAGAGAGCGACTTCTTATTCCTGAGTGAGGACAGGTCTAATCTCTTCACTTTCCTATATAGTGGTTGCCTAAATGGTAACCCTTGTTTGTGAGTATAATCTTTCTCACTTACCACTTACCAATTGTTTTCAACATACTACACCATATTGCGCTCTCGTTTTTCCTTATTTTACCTGTGGCCAGATGGACCCTTGACCCAGCGCAAGACGAACCAAATTGAAAGGATTTGCCAAGAATGTGTTATGGAGGGTAAGTCTGCCATTCATTAAACTGTGTGAAACTTTCTATGGTACTTTCTCAGTAGCATGGTGACCATGGGTAATGGCCGGGGAATCCTGGTTCAATTCCGGTCTGGAGTGGGAGAGTAAGAAATGGCTACCACCACCACACATCCAAGGAAGGCAGCAGGCACACTGTGGGCAAATGAGCAGGAATTGCTACCACACACATCCAAGGAAGGCAGCAGCCATTGCATGCATGTCCCGAGGTAGTGACCAAAAATAACAATACAGGAGGACTAACGAGGCACTGCTGTATATGACACTGATAGACTTTACTACCTTTAACAAGAATCTGTTATTGAGGGCAAGTCTGCCATCCATTCAAGTGAAAGGTATGCACTGACTGCCAGGTATAATACAATGTGCAGTCAAAGATGCAGTGAAAGGTATGCAGTGACTGCAAACAGCTGTTTGTGTAGTGACGGCCGTGCTGGACTAGTGCGCACCATGACGAGAATGCAGGTGATGGCGGCTTTCCAGCCCATACGGTTGCCGGGCTGAGGTAGCTGTATGACAGAACAGTGACTGACCAGCTGATCAAATTTGGTCTGTCCACAATGAAGCAACGATCTTATTATCTTTGGTGTGCCACCCCCCCCCCCCCCCTTCCCGAGACACTCATATAGACGGCGGTCATTGCTTCATTGTGATACGCAAGCCCCTTCACCGCAGCAAAGTAATGATCACAGAGGGGAATGGGCACATGTACATGCCTTTTGTTCTGTTATTGCAGCCGCACTGCAGCCAGAAAAATTAGGCAGGCATGTACACGCACCAGAAAAATTATTATAGCGGCTGCAGTCAAGCGGCCTGAAGGCAGAGATGCTGTGTGAGGAGCGACTTAGTCTTGAGGCCGGCAGCCAGTCACATGGCGTGCAGGCCTCAGAGTCCACCAGCTTGTATGGTAACAGCTGGCAAGCTAACAGTCCCACCATGCCAGCTGTCAGATGCCAGGCAAGGGGGTGACCAGCAGAAATTGGCTCATTCCGCTCAAAGATTTCCTTCACGGACACCTGGCTGCTGTGGGCAGAGGAGCAGGAACCGCTCAAGGGCAGAGGCAGAGTGGAGGAGGGTGGCTGTGAATGTGCAAGGGAGAAAGAGGCTGAAGATGCTGCACCTGAAGGAGGAAGAGGAGAAGAAGGGTGGCTTTTCTTTTGTGTGCTGCTTTTGCTCAGGTGCTCTTTCCATTGCAGTTTGTGCCTTTTCTCCAGGTGCCTTCGTAAGGCACTTGTCCCTACGTGATTGTTGGCCTTTCCACGGCTCAATTCTTGGAGGCAGAGAGAACAGATGGCATTGCTGCGATCTGAGGCAGACACATTAAAACATTTCCAAACCGCTGAGCCCCCCTGGGGAGATGGCACTATGGTAGCATCAGCAGCTGACGTTGAAGGGCATGTTGGCTGGCTGTCCATAGGTGGCGATACATGGCGCTGGACACTGCCACCAGCTGTTTCTGACGACGAGCTCCCCCTGCTTCTTTCAGCAACTCATCTCCTCCTACTCCTATCTGACTCCCTCTCTGAACTGTCCCCCTGTTCATCTCCTCTATTGGGAACATACGTGGCATCCGTATCATCATCATCATCATCATCATAATCATCCTGCCCAGCTCCGCTTGCTTCAGACACCTCCAAAACTGCACCAACAGCAGGTACTTCATCATCTTCACACGTTACGTCCATAGTGTCGCGGCCTAACTCAGACATATGAGGTGGTATAGCTTGCTTAGCGCCTTCATCTGGTTGTAACAATAATGGCTGTGCATCAGTGATTTCCCCACCAAATAACTCCTGCGAAGTGTCAAATGTAGTGTATGTGCTACTTGGAGTAGCGCTGGTGGCTGCTAAAGATGAGGTGTTCTGTGTTAAATAGTCAACCACGTCCTGACAATCTTGGGAGTTAATGGGACGTGCTTTCTTCTTAACACTGTACTTTGGACGAGGGCCACACGAAATCCCATCAACACGACCTCGCACAGACCTGCCGGGTGGCCTTCCTTTGGGTCTGCCTCTACCTCTGCCTGTTTTGTCCATTGTGTCCATATCGGGGGGGATGGAGTGAAAGGTATGCACTGACTTGGTAGGTGGGTGCACTATGAACAACAGGTAGGTAGGTATATGCAGTGATGGGTATTACAATGTGCGCCTGTCACACACAGGCAGGTAGCCGACAGGCACAGTGACACTGCGTGTGCTCGTAGGTAGATGAGTGCACTGTGAACAACAGTTAGGTAGGTATATGCAGTACTGGGTTTACAATGTGCACCTGTCACACACAGACAGGTAGTGGACAGGCACAGTGACATTGCATGCGCTCATGTAGGTAGGTGGGTGCACTGTGAATAACAGGTAGGTAGGTATATGCTGTACTTGTATTACAATGTGCACCTGTCACACATAGACAGGTAGCGGACAGGCATAGTGACACTGCGTGCGCTCAGCTCACGTAGGTAGCTGGGTGCACTGTGAACAACAGGTAGGTAGGTATATGCAGTAATGGGTATTACAATATGCACCAGGCTGTCACACACACAGGTAGTCACGGAATGTGCTGGGCCTGGCAGTGGCACACACACAGTATGAATTATCAAGGCTGTCTAGGCAACACAAATGTCAGTGGGACACAGAAAAAAAAATAGGACACAAGAACAAGATTAGCTCTCTAAAGAGCTGTTGTGGGGTGCTATTTTAGCAATAAGAATCAGCAACAAGCAAGCTAAGAAGCCTACAAGAGCCTAACTAATCTTTCCCTACGAGAGTCTGCAGCAGCTGTCCCTTCTCTATTTACTGCAGGCACACAAGTGAGTAAAATGGCCGGCGATGCCTGCCTTTTATAAGGGGGGAAGTGGCTCCAGGAGGGAGTGTAGCCTGATTGGCTACAATGTGCCTGTTGACTGTGATGTAGAAAGTCAAAGATGACCCAAATGGTGCACTATGGGGGCGAACCGAACTTCCGGAAAAGTTTGCGTTCGCTGGCGAAGGCGAACCACCTTTCGGGCTATCGCTACTGTTGATAACTGAAGTAAATAGTGTTTGCTTTTTTTGTGACAAATGTTATTTCACAATCATCTCTTCATAATTGCTGCTTCATAAAGACTAATAAAAGTGGGATCAGTGGAAGCAAGTGAAAGCCTAATAAAAGTGGGGATCTGTAGATTATTTCTGTTTATGTTTACAGCAGTAATTTCTGCAGCAAAACTCACAATTACAATGCAAAATCATAATGCAAAACTTCCATCAATTGTAATTAGAATGCATCATTTCGCATTCACTCGTAAGCTCATGAAATATCCATCTATGTGAAATTGTGATTTGTCATGCTTGTTGAATTCAATGCCTTTGGTGAAAAAAAAATGTTTGGCCATACATCGCGTCAAAAATATATTCAAATATATTAGCAGACACTTGTGTCCCTGGAAAACACCAACATTTTTTTCGCAGATCATTTGGGCCCATTTCCACTACATTCGGTGCAATGTGATGTCATAGCCGCATGGCAACGCAGCTGTTCTGAAACCAATATACGTCAATGGAACAGTTTCTATTGCGTGCTGGCTAAGCAGAGCAATCCGAGAATCCGCAGCATGCCACAGATTCTTGCACGGCTGCATCTGCCCCCCATGTCCTCCTATACACTTTGCCGTCAGAAGATGCAGAAGTAACGGGAACCGGAGGCGAAGTGATGTGACATGGTAGTCGCATCGCATCCCTTCCACCAGTGAAAAAAGGTCCCTTTAGGCTGCTTTCACAGTGGGACGTTACAGGCGCACATTAATGCAGCCTGTAACGCTACCCAACGCACAGCAATGTAACTGCAATGGGCTGTTCACAGTGCCCCCGTTGTGTTACATTGTAACGCTGCACGTCAATCTAAAGTGCAGCATGCTACGGTGTTAGAGCGGCTTTGCCACGTTAGCCTGCTTGCACAAGCGCAGTGATTAGCCACATGGCTAATTAATATTCACTGCACTGTGCTGACGTCACTGGCGGGACCACGTGATGCGGAGTGTTCTGCTCACGTGGTCTCCACCAGCGCATGCGTACTATAGTACGCATCACGGACGCATCAAAGAGACGCTTAGCGCGGCTCTTTGCTAATGTCCTCTGCCAGCACCACCATGCGTTGCGTTAGGGGACGTTATGCGACCTTAATGTCCCCCCTAACGCAACGTCCCACTGTGAAACCAGCCTAAGTGTGTGATTTAACGTGCGTGTCACCCACCATAGACTGCTGTCAGTTGCCGGCAGTCTATGAGAATTGTAGGCAATTTGCTATTTTATGTGGCATGGAGTCAGACTTTTATTATTTATTATTTTTTTTAGATGGACTCGAATCACTGTTGAAATTGATTTCCTACAGAAAGAGTAAGGTTTTGTTCACATCTAAAATTAAAATCGCTGACGCCAGTTCTTTTGCACGTTTGTTTTTCTTCTTCCGACGCTTAGCTGTGCGATTTTCAACACGCTTTTGCAGAGCGATTTGTTTTTTCACTTCCTGACACAAGTCAGGAAGTGAACTCTTTGACCCGGAAAATAATAAATATAATGTATTTACTCTTAAAAGCGCTGGGGAAATAGCTATACCAAACGCTTTTTTAAGCTTTATGATTTCCCTGTACCTACCATTGAGCAAAAACGCTCAGAAAACGGTACAGGGAGCGCTTTGCCGAGTGGATCGGAAAACAAACCGCTCTGATGTGAACTCATAGGGAATCCTTGCACAAGCGATTTTAGGGCGATTTTGAAAATCACTGGCGCTTTAAAAAAAAACGCTAAATGCCCTAGGATTGAACGAGCCCTCAGCAAACATTTGTTTAAATGTTTAAACTTACTGTAGTAAGTGAAGTTTCCTCGCTGTCTCGTCAGAAACACTTTCATCGTAGTGTGGTAACCAAATTGAAAATATGCAAATTTCTCCATTTGGCCTCTGGGTAAGTCTTCCGCTTTCACCTACAACACACAACAATGAGCATTCAGATACAAAAGTTAACGAGCCATATTCACCTCAGCTACATTACCTCAGCAGCCAGTAGGGATGGTTGGAAATCCTGATTTCTGATTCCGCTGAAATTCAAATTTCCAACAAAGCCAATTACTGATTTCTGAGGGGTCTTTTTTGGTCATTGTTTGCATCATGTGATTAGACAAATCCTTCTGAGTTGACTCGGCATTCTCAGATTGGTCCAATGCTTCCGAGTTCTTTGATTGGGCTAAAGTTACCGATTTGCAGTACTGCAGTATTTTCAAAGATTTCCAATCGAAAATGCAGAAATTAAAATTCTGTGGAATCTGATTGAGCACCCCTAGTCGCCAGGTGCCCCCTAGACACTAAAGTAAGCAGACATGTACATCAAGATATAAAAACAAAGTAGTCACGTGCCTACAAATACAAGAGCCATTTGCAACGTGCAACCATACTGTATATGCCAATTAACTAGACATCAGTATTAGGTAGTTATGTGAACCCTTAATTAGCAGTTTTAGAAAGCCATATATGTTCATAGATAGTAGCATTGTTTACCCTTAAATAGAAGTACCCTATATCCTCGAATATACCATATATACTCGCATACAAGCCGAATTTTTGACCCCAAAAAGGGGGTCAAAAGTTGGGGGGTCGGCTTGAATGCGAGTCTGGTGCTGGTGATGGTGGTCCGAGCCCCCTGCACTGTCACCCCGCAACCCCCCATCCCACCCCCAACACCCCCCCCCCCCCCCCCCCCCCCGCGGCCGCCGCTACCGCTGCAATTACCTGCCCGGCGCCGCTTCTTCTATTCCCCTCCTGTCCGGCTCCGTAAATCACTGCAGCGCTCTTCACGGCGGCTGCAGTAGAGAGAGAGAGCGGTTCCCATAGCAACCGCCGCTACAGGAAGCCGCGCTCTTCGCTGCTTCCTGTCTGATCACAGCAGCCACTGTGAAGAGTGCTGCTGTCCTACGGAGCCAGAGAGGAGGGGAATAGAAGAAGCGGCGCCTGCTAAGGTAAAAGCAGCGGCGGCCGCGGGGGAGAGGGGAGGCGGGGGGGCACTGGGGCACTACCTAGCGATACTGGGGCACTATACTAGCGATACTGGGGCACTATACTAGCGATACTGGGGCACTATACTAGCTATACTGGGGCACTATACTAGCTATAATGGGCACTATACTAGCTACACTGGGCACTATACTAGCTATAATGGGCACTATACTAGCTATAATGGGCACTATACTAGCTATAATGGGCACTATACTAGCTATACTGGGGCACTATACTAGCTACACTGGGCACTATACTAGCTATAATGGACACTATACTAGCTATACTGGGGCACTATACTAGCTATACTGGGCACTTTACTAGCTATACTGGGGCACTATACTAGCTGCACTGGGCACTATACTAGCTATAATGGGCACTATACTAGCTATAATGGGCACTATACTAGCTATAATGGGCACTATACTAGCTATACTGGGGCACTATACTAGCTACACTGGGCACTATACTAGCTATAATGGACACTATACTAGCTATACTGGGGCACTATACTAGCTATACTGGGCACTATACTAGCTATACTGGGGCACTATACTAGCTGTACTGGGGCACTATACTTGCCGTACTGGGGCACTATACTAGCTGTACTGGGCACTATACTAGCTATACTGGGCACTATACTAGCTATACTGGGCACTATACTAGCTATACTGGGCACTATACTAGCGATACTGGGACACACTAGGGGAATAAGGCGGCCAGCATTTCCTACCCCCGGCTTATATGGGGGTCAATCATTTTTTACAGGTTTGTTAAGTAAAAGTGGGGGGGGGGGTCGGCTTATATGCGGGTCGGCTTATATACGGTAAGTTGATCTTGTGTGAAAGTTGACTCCAATATTTTACCCTCTTAAGCTGGATTTTTTTTATTGACTCAAGTATAAGTCTACCCAGCAAAGTTAATGGCTTTACTTGGGCATCAGGAAGAATTAACAGCTGCATTTGGGGACCAGGATGGGTTAATGGCAGCACTGCATACAGTATTGCAGCCATTAACCCCTCCTGTCCTTTAAGTGCAGCCTATAACTCCTCCAGGCCCCCCAAGTGCAGCAGTTATTCTTCACCCCCTTCCTGCAGCCCAGTATCCCCCCCCCCCCCCCCACTGCCCCTTTCCTTGTTAATTGTTCAGACCTGTGTTTTCTTGGCATCTCCTTTATCAAGAAAATGTCACTTACCACTGGGTGAATTGCTGCAATTGAGAATGTCACTAATGGTACACACATTACTCAGTGTACTCAGTGTTGCCAATGACTCGTGTATAAGTCCACCCCTATACTTTTATTTAGTCAGCCTGACCTCAATTTCTACATTTATAGTCGAGTATATACAGTAGGAGTGCCCCAAGATAGTAGAATGAGGTAGCCATGTGTGACCACACTCCTCTTCATGCATGAGCGTGGCTCTTCAGGAGCATCCCAGACAGCTGCCGTGGTTGGAAGGAGGAGCTGGGAAGCCTCTGGGGAACCCAGAGACTTCTCTCTTCTTAGTGATATATCTGTATTTTACCCAAGGTTCTCCTTGGGCTTTCTTTAAATAGTCATATCATTCCTCGGGATAGTATTACTAAGTAGTCATACCTGCCCTCTCGATAGTAGTATTAGGGAGCCATCTCTGCCCTCCTATTGTTTATTATTTAGCTTGTCTACCCCCAAAATTGCAGTAACATCTTTTCCATCACTTTGAAACATCTTTTCCATCACTTTTGTGGCCAGAATTAATGTTTGAAGTTTTGAAAATTCGCCTGTCCATTGAAGTCTATTGCGGTTTGAAAAGTTTGCAGGTTCGCAAACTTTTACAGAAGTTCGCGTTTGAGGTTCACGAACCTAAAATCAGAGGTTCAAGCCATCACTAGCAGACAGAGATGCCGTGTGGGGACTGACTTGGTCTTCGGGCAGGCAGTAGCCCTCTGGGATCCATGCCTCATTCATTTTAATAAAGGTGAGGTACTAAACACTTTTTTGACCAAGGTGACTTCTCTTGTCAGGGAAAATGACTCCTGCTTTGCTGAAGGTCTTTTCCGACAGGACGCTTGAGGCGGGGCAAGCCAGAATTTTGATGGCAAATTGTGACATCTCTTGCCACAGGTCAAGCCTGTGCACTCTGTAGTCCAGGGGTTCATCGCTGCTCATAGTGTCTATATCCGCACTTAAGGCCAGGTAGTCAGCTACCAACCAGTTGAGGTGTTGAAGGGTGGATCCCAAAGAGCTGAGGCAAGGCACTGGACTAAAGAAAGTCTGCATGTCCGACATCGCTTCAGATCACTAGAGCATCCTGTCCTTGCTTGCGTGGACATGGGAGGGAGGAGGAGGAGGATTACTGGCACCTCTTTCCCGTTGTGCTGTGACATTACCCTTAAATGCACTGTAAAGCATACTTGCCACTTTGTTGTGCAAGTTCTGTATCCTTTCTGCCTTCTGGTAATTTGGTAACATTTCCCCCACTTTGTGCTTATATCAAGGGTCTAATAGTGTTGCCACCCAGTACAGGTCCAGGTCCCTGAGTTTCTTAATACGGGGGTCCCTAATCAGGCTGAACAGCATGAAAGACCCCATCTGCACAAGGTTGAATGCCGACCTACTAGTCATCTCCTCTTCCTTTTCTTCACTGATGTCAGGTAAGTTCTCCAGCTCCCCCAGCCACAAACAATACCACGGGTGCCCAAAAGGTGAGCAGCACAAGCCCCCTGCGACGTCTGCTGTGGTTGTTCTTCCACCTCCTCCTCAAAGCCACCTTCCTTTCTGACTCCTCTTCCCCAGATGACTCCTCCTCCCTCCTCTGTGCTGCCGCAGGTGTTGATAACAAATTTGGTTCTAGTGATGATGGCTTCCACAACTCTTCCTCCTCTTCTTGTTCACGCTCCTCTACAGCTTGATCCACCACTCTACGTATGGCACGCTCCAGGAAGAAAGCGCATGGGATCAGGTCACTGATGGCGCCTTCACTGCGACTCACCAGGTTTTGTCACCTCCTCAAATGGACGCACGAGCCTGCAGGCATTACACATGAGTGTCCAGTACCTCAGCGAAAAATTCCCCGCTCTCCAGAGCCTGCCATAGCACTGTAGCTGTACAGATACTCGTTAACAGCTTTCTCCTGTTGTAGCAGGCGGTCAAACATGAGGAGTGTTGAATTGCAGCGAGTCAGGATATCGTAAATCAAGCACTTCACTGGCAAGTTATTTTCCCGCTGAATATCAGAAAAGCATGCAATGGCCATGTAGGAACACCTGGAATGCCCACACACCTTCCTGGACTGCTTCAGTACCTCCTGTAAGCCTAGGAACTTACACACAAATTGTTGGATTATAAGATTCAGCACATGTGACATGCACGGCACATGTGTCAACCTGCTCAAACTCAAAGCCGACAAGAGATTGCTTCCTTTGTCACACGCCACTTTGCCAATCTCCAGTTGGTGCGGGTCAGCCACTGATCCACCTGTTTGTTCAAAGCAGCCAGTAGTGCTGGTCTGGTGTGACTCTCGGCTTTGAGGCAAGGCATGTCCAAGATGGCATGACACCGTTGTACCTGGCATGTGGAATAGGCCCTGGGGGGCTGGGGGTGTGCAGTTGGAAAGGAGAGCGCAGCAGTAGAGTAGCACTCAGATGAGGAGGAGGATGGCAGCAAAGAGGATGTAGGAGGATGAATAGGAGGAGAAGAAGAGAAGGTGGCAGCAGGCCTGCCTGCAAGCCGTGGAGGTGTCACAACCAACTCCGCTTACTCCATACTTGCCATCGGTCAGCAGGTTTACTCAATGTGCTGTGTAAGTAATCAGTGGTGCTCGGATGTGGATTCGTGATCACGAATTGCCGTGGATCACGACCATTTTTTTGCTAATCGCCTTTGGTATTCGACTCCGTGGATACATTTTCAATCACTAAAATTCGCTTTGGCAGACCATGAATGCGTAGATTCGATCACATTCACGCTCCTGAAAACGGCACAGAAGCCGTGGTTAGGTCGAGATTAGCGGAAGTAGGTGGAAGTGACTTCCCTGGGCCAATCAGAGGCCCCCAGCAAGGCCCTAGCAACCAATCATAGGAGGGGAGGCTATGCTCTCCCCTCCTGTATATAAAGCAGCGGACATGATGAAAAACTCCATCCTTGCTAGACTCTGGTACTGAGAGAATCATCTCCAGGCCATTGTAGCTTCAGCAAGTGCATTTTTGTGTAAAAAAAAAAACGAGTGTTTTTACTCCTAACAGTGCTCCTATACTACACTTGTATTCAGTTAGCTAGCCAGTGAGTCATTGCTGTAGTTAGTTGTAGTCAGTGTAGTCAGAGTATACTGGTGATTAGTGTGTTTAGTGCAGGCAGGCAAGTTCAGACTGATTGAACTGCTCACTTGTATTCAGCTCATTAGCCAGTGATACACTTCAGTCACCGCTGCAGTTCATTCAGTTAGTTTCGTGAGTGACATTGTACTGCTCACTGGCTGCCCACTTGTGTTCAGCTCATTAGCTAGTGATACACTTCAGTTACCACTGAAGTTCTTTCAGTTAGTTTCGTGAGTGAGGTTGTACTGCTCACTGGCTGCTTTCTTGTGTTCAGCTCATTAGCCAGTGATATGAGAAAGAGTTAATAGATTTCTCTTTGGTAGAATCTTGGCATCCACAAACTGTTAGGAAGGTGGTACGAGAGGTATCCCACTCTCTTCTTGCTCCTATCCTCTGGGCATTTGTGGAATTATTAGAAGCTGGATATGAAAAAAGAATTTCCCTTCTAATGACATTAGGCAATAATCCTGACTTTAAACCGGACTGGATATGCAGTGGTTTAAAACCACAATGTTTAGTTCCACAGCAACTATGTCTGAGCTTATAGAACAAACAACAGCAATCCAGGACAAGAATAAAGAAAGGAATTTCAAATATTTCCAATTAATACATTTTTTATCCAAAATTAGGGGTAAAATTAGTAAGCAGCTAAATTCCTTTGAAAAGTGTTTTTAAACTGCTATAAAGGAGAGATCGATAGCCCAGCTGTATCATTTTATAGGTGGGTATTTTGATCCCCCTCTACCCCCTTTTTGTAGAAAATGGGAAAAGGAACTAGATTTGACACATGCTCTGGATTGGGGGAAAATATTCCAGAAGATCTGGATATCGCAAAACCCTGCACAATTTTGTATCATCTGCAAAAATAGCAACATTGCTCACTACTGCATCTACTAGGTCATTAATAAATAAGTTGAAGAGCACTAGACCCAATACAGACCCCTGTGGGACCCCACTGCTAACAGTCACCCATTTTGAGTAGGATCCATTGACCACAACTCTTTGTTTTCTGTCCATTAGCCAGTTCCCTATCCATGCACACAGACTCTTCCCCAGTCCTTGCATCCTCAACTTTTGCACCAGTCTTTTGTGTGGAACAGTGTCGAAGGCCTTTGCAAAGTCCAAGTATATCACATCTACAGCATTCCCAATATCCACATTAGTGTGTTTACAACCTCATAAAAGCTGAGCATGTTAGTCAAACAGGACCTGTCTTTAGTAAACCCATGTTGATGCTGAGTAATAAGATTATTTTCTACTATGAAGTCATGTATAGTATCTCTTAAGGTCCGTACACACGTCGGACTGGAGGCAACGACGGGTCCGTCGTTACCTCCCGCTGGGTGGGCGTGCCAATGACAGTCCGGCGTGTGTACGCACTGTCGGCAGACTGATACGGCTGTTTCAGAGCGATCCGCCGGGCCAGGTGCCGTGTCTATATTTAATTTATTTAGTCTTGCCTTCACTTCTTCCTGCGTTAAGTATTTATTATTACAGTTGGAAGATTGAGACTCTTCTGCATCTGTAATTTGCAACAGTGATGTTTCCCTTGTGAAGACAGACGCAAAGAAAGCATTTACCGTATTTTCCGGACCATAAGATGCTCCGGACCATAAGACGCACCTATATTTAGAGAACAAAAACAGGGGAAAAAAAATACTAAACATGGTGCATCCATGGTACAGGGGCAACTTGTGGATCTTCTCCCCTCCCCAATTATTATGTCCTTCTCGTTCCTCTTGTGTCCTTGTGCCCCCTTTGTATCTTTAGTGTCACCCTTGTGTCATCCTCTGTGTCCCTTGTGTTCTCGTTTGTCCCCCTGTGTCCCTGTCCTCCTGTATCATGTCCCTGTGTTCTGCAGCTGTCCTGTTCCCCTGTACTCCTCTATCTTGTCCCCTGTGTCCTGCTGCTGTCCCTCTATTCCGTGCCCATTTTTGTCCTCATCTCTCTTGCCCCTTCCCTCATTCCTCCTCTATATTGCCCTCCTGTGTCCTGTTACTGTGCTGTGCCGTCCCTCTGTCCTCTATTATGTGCCTGTTTCCTGTATCCTCCTCTATCTTGTCCCATGTCCTGCATCTGTTCCATCTCTCTGTCCTCCTATCTTGTCCCCGTGTCCCCGCAGCCCGTCCCTCTCTGACTCTGAATGTTGTGCAATAGGCTTACCGCTACAGGCTACAGATGATCAGCGGTAAGCCTCCGGGAAAAAGCTGCAGTGGAAGTCCGTGCAGCTGTTGAAATTTCCATCGCCTTCACTCGTGCTGGCAGTCCAAGTTCGTGGCTTACCACTGCAGGCTACAGATCACAGCGGTAAGCCTTCAGGGAAAAGCCACGTTGGTGTCTTTGCACGCTGCCTAATGTTTATCTAGCGTCACTTCCGCTTACATCACCAAGGCGGAAGTGACGCTAGATAAACATTAGGCAGCGTGCATGGACACCCACGCGGCTTTTCAACGAAGGCTTACCGCTGATCATCTGTAGCCTGCAGCGGTAAGCCACGAACTTGGACTGCCAGCACGAGTGAAGGGGATGGAAATTTCAATGGCTGCACGGACTTCCGCCGCAGCTTTTTCCCGGAGGCTTACCGCTGATCATCTGTAGCCTGTAGCGGTAAGCCCATTGCACAACATTCAGAGTCAGAGAGGGACGGGCTGCGGAGACACGGGGGACAAGATAGGAGGACAGAGGGATGGAAAAGCAGCAGGGACAGAATAGAGAAGGACAAGGGAGGCGGGATGCCTGGGACGCATTACACCTGGTGCCGGCTAGCATTTGGACCATAAGACGCAGGCACTTTTTCCCCCTATGTTTGGGGAAGAAAAAGTGCGTCTTATGGTCCGAAAAATGCGGTAATAACTCTGCCTTACCCTGGTCATCCCCCATTGAGTTCCCACCCTCATCCTTTAGGAGTCCAATACAGTCAACCTTTCTTTTTTTAGAGTTGATGTAAATTGTAAAACTTCCTTGGGTTAGATTTGATATCCTTAGCGATTTGATTTTCAGCTTCAATCTTTGCCTGCCTAATTTCTTTTTTACAACTTTTATTGCACTCCTTACAATTGCTTAATGCAGCCTCGGTCCCCTCCTGTTTTATGACCTTATAGGCATTCTTTTTCCCCTTCATTTTATCTCTAGCCTTTCTATTCATCCATAGAATCCTTTTTTTCCTAGACATTTTGTTTCCATATGGGATATATATACTACAATATTGATTGAGAATAAGACTTATCCGGATAATATTGATCTAGTTGTTGAGGGGTATAACAGACCCCGTATATCAATTTCAAATGTGCATACCTATCTATTGCAGGAATCAACACCTCAAAAACCTATTTTTACTTTTTAAATTGACTGCTTACCTCCCACACTCCCCAATAGTTGCCCCTCAGAAAAAAAAATTGTAAAAAAATAAATAAATAATAAATACATAAATAGTTACCTTACGGACTGAACTTTTTTATATGTATGTCAAGAGGGTATATTACTGTTACCTTATAAATTATGGGCTTGTAATTGATCGTAATCAGATAATTTCAGTACGCAATTTTTTACGGAATTTTTCCCAATTTCTCATATACATAGTTATGATTTGTACATTTAATTGATTTTGTATAGTCATTCATAATTTCGTATAAAATTTTGCGTAATGTTTGCGTAATTTTGTGCCAACTTGGGCAGTGACTATCAAAGCCCCCATACATGCTATTGACACCAGAATTGCTACATATGTTAAGGAGAATGGGGGGTACATGTCCCAAAGAGAAGTTTTTGAGAAAATAGATTTTAAAAATGCAAAAAAAAAAAAAAGGTTTTTAAACTAAAAAAAAAATGACAATTTAAAAACCATTTTACTTTGCATTTTTAAAATTGATTTTCTCAAAAACAAGAAGGTCTTTTTGAAAAATTCTTTTTTTTCCCTTGTACCCACTATTCCCCTTAACATATGTAGCAATGTTGGTGTCAATAGCATGTATGGGGGCTGTGCTATTAACCATTAAAGTCGGCACAAAATAAGGCAACATTTCGCAAAAATGATGCGAAAAATTACGCGATATAATTAAATATTACTATTACATACAAAATGAATTACTATTTTCCCTGAAATTTTGCATTATGATTACGATGCGTAATTGCAAATATTGATGCAAAATTTCGTCATATGCAAAATTTCAGCCCACCACTGGTAATTAGTGATGGACGCAAAACTGAAAAAAATGCACCTTTATTTCTAAATAAAATATATGCGCCATACAACGTACTAGGGAAAATTTTTAAACATTCCAATAACTTTTTAATTACGGTAGCATGTGCTATTTGTAAATTATTATGGAAATATTTCCCATTTTTTTCTTATTTTTCCGATTAAAATGCAGTTAGAATAAAATAATTCAATGCATATAAAATTATAGGCAAATGAATGGAGGGATTGCTGACAGGAGGTGAAAATTGTTCTAGTTTTTTAAGGGGAAAAACCCCTGGAGTTGAAGTGTTTAAACATATATAGCAAATGACCAAATTTGTAAGAGAGCAGTTGCAACGAGGAGTAGGAGTATGTGTAAGAGGGCAGTTGCAACGAGGAGTAGGAGTATGTGTAAGAGAGCAGTTGCAATGAGGAAAAAATAAAAGGATTGCAAAAGACCTTATTATTTTTCATGTTCCTTCTGGCCCCTGAAATTGTAGAATTTCAGCAGAGTACCACAAAAAATGGAATTCAGCATTACAAGGCAGAATCTGGAATTCCAGTGAATTCAGTATTTTGGGCCATCCTTAGTATTACGCTTTGAGTCCAGCTCTTCAGAAATAGCTCACTGCGAATATGATATGAATCTGCTGAGCCGGAGTGCTGACCACAAAGAGTAAATCTCTCAAAGGGAGGGGCTAGGAAGTAAGCGGTATTCACCAGCCGGGGAACACCCATGCTGCTGTCAGATCCATGCTTTCCAGAGGCATTTCTGAGTTACATGACTGACTTTTTCAAATATTTTGACTTTTTTCATATTCTCTACAAATCTGTGAGGGCGAACTAAGACTTCAATGAATGAAATAAATATAGATCTTACTGTATGTTCCATTATGACCCCTTGCTCAGTAATTATTTCTCTATAGCCATCACAGTGCCAGAATCCAAAAAAACATACAGAGAAGTTAATTGGCTTTCCCCTAAATTGGCCCTAGACTACAATAAATACACTACACGATACATACGACTATGGTAGGGATTAGATTGTGAGCTCCTCTGAGGGACAGTTAGTGACAAGACTATATTCTCTGTACAGCGCTAGGTAAGATATATAAATACTAAATAATAATAATAGTCACAGATATTTCCTGGTGGGATAGGGACTTTTACATGTTGTTAGGAAAGCATGATGGCACAATCCCACTTACCAGCAGAGTGACGTGTCCTTGTAGATGATCAGGTCCGTCAAATATTAGCTTCTGGGAATCGAAGGTGACACGTTTATCTGGGTAGCTCAGTAACGATGTTATGTAATTATGCCTTCGATAAATATCGGCCGTGACCTTTTGTGGTTCCCCCACTATCCAGCTTTGAGGTGCCGTCACACAGTAGCTGCAGATAAAATGATAACAATCAAATCTCAAAGGCAGGGGTCATGCTTGCCACTATTGCTTGCGATTTTACGCCAAGGTCATTTTCACATCGAAAATGCTATTTTTGATTTCAAGAAAATATTTACAAAAATACACTGTAAATTAATATTTTTACAACGTGAAAAAGCAATATTTTTACCATCAAAATTTTTCCTGCAAGAAATGTATATTTTACTTCAATAATCCACAAAAAAAGCTTAATTTTTTTATGGCATTTTCACTCAAAAGTCACATTAATGCAAAAAGAATATTGCCATTTTCTCTCATCACTGACATTTGCCAAAATCCCATCTGTGTTTCCCAATTGTGAACATGAAACCGCACATGATGCTTCCCAATGCAGAATCCCAGTGGTAGTAATGTGCGTTTTTCTGCTGGGGGGGGGGGAGGGGAATACCAGCAGTGTTGCTTTTTATCACACATTGGAGTCAATTTACAAAACTTCTCATAAATGACCTAAAGGGAATCTGGAGTTAAAGTAAACTAAAGATATAACGATGTGTTTGTGTAGTACAGCTAAGAAACAAATCATTTTTAGCACAGATATGATATCTCAACTGTCTCTCTTGATTTCTTCTTTGTCTGTTTTTTCTGCAGAGGAAAGTTCAAAAGGTCACTAGCCTGCTCTGTGAAATCATTTAGAATGCTGAGTGTATTGTGGAAACTGCAATTATTAGAGAATGATGCAACGTTATATAGCTATTTACCTGCAATTAAAAATATGACACTATTTTCTTTGCTACTAATGTTCTATTAATTATCCGTATTACACAAACAATTCATTATATCATGAGTTTTTTTCACTTCAGTGTCACTTTAAATAACCTTTCAGCACATTTGCAAACCAAATAATCACTCAAAGTAAGTTGTTCCGCGTGCATGAAATAGGGGCGCAAGGACAAACGGGTGCCCGCTTTTGTTAATAAAATTATTGTTCATATCTATCAAAATACTTTGTTTTTAAAGTGTAAATAGTATAAATTATCGTAATATAGTATCGGTATATATTAACCTGTTTACATTCCAGGATGTAGATTCTACACCGTAATTATTGCTGCTTTAGGTTTTAGGACATAGAATCTACGTCCTGCATTAAAAGCCGCCGCCTGCTGCGAGTGTGCAAGTTCACAGTCCTGTAATTGATTGTTGATAGCTAGCTAGCTAATAGCAACAATCATTCAATAAACTTAGGAATAAAAGAATAATAAAATATAATACAAAAAAATTAAAGTGACATGGTTCCAACAAAATAAAAAAGTTTTTTTTTAAACCCCAGTTAAATTTTAACCCCAGCCTAGCCTATTAGCCCATTACTAACCCCTGCAATACCTATACCTATCTATAAAGTTTTAATGACTGCCACCTGTAGCGATCAGATGCAATCACTAGGGCCAAAGTTTGGGGCCCCAATGCTCTACAGAAGTATTGCTCTGCCATTGCCTAGCCATGCATCTGTACAGCAATATTTCCCCTGAACTGCCGCCCCAGTGAACGCATCTGATCACCACAGACGCTCAGACTGGGGATAACCGTCCGCCACCAGGCATGCTCAGATGTACCAAAATTAAATTCGGGTACATTCGAATTCGGGTCCAGGTAAAATTCGGATTCGAAAAAATTCGAATTCGGATGCAATCACCAAATTCGAATTCAGTTCGGGGGTCGGTATTAAAATTCGGCCAAAAATTTGTATTCGAAAATTCGGATATGTCTCTCTCTCTCTCTCTCTCTCTCTCTCTCTCTCTCTCTCTTTCTCTCTCTCTCTCACTCGTAGGATGTCAAAAGCCAGCTCACATACATTGGCCATGGCCAGGAATCAAACCCATGTCAACTGCTTGGAAGGTACTCAAGGCAGCTATGTCATGTAGATTACAGTTACAGTGGATTGCAAAAGTATTCGGCCCCCTTGAAGTTTTCCACATTTTGTCATATTACTGCCACAAACATGAATCAATTTTATTGGAATTCCACGTGAAAGACCAACACAAAGTGGTGTACACATGAGAAGTGGAACAACAATCATACATGATTCCAAACATTAATAAAAAAAAGAACTGCAAAGTGGGGAGTGTGTAATTATTCAGTCCCCTTTGATCTGAGTGCAGTCAGTTGCTCATAGACATTGCCTGATGAGTGCTAATGACTAAATAGAGTGCACCTGTGTGTAATCTAATGTCAGTACAAATACAGATGCTCTGTGAGGGCCTCAGAGGTTGTCTAAGAGAATATTGGGAGCACCATGAAGTCCAAAGAACACACCAGACAGGTCAGGGGTAAAGTTATTGAGAAATTTAAAACAGGCTTAGGCTACAAAAAGATTTCCAAAGCCTTGAAAATCCCACGGAGCACTGTTCAAGCAATCATTCAGAAATGGAAGGAGTATGGCTCAACTGTAAACCTACCAAGACAAGGCTGTCCACCTAAACTCACAGGCCGAACAAGGAGAGCACTGATCAGAAATGCAGTCAAGAGGCCCATGGTGACTCTGGACAAGCTGCAGAGATCTACAGCGTAGGTGGGGGAATCTGTCCATAGGACAAATATTAGTTGTGCACTGCACAAAGTTGGCCTTTATGGAAGAGTGGCAAGAAGAAAGCCATTGTTAACAGAAAGCATAAGAAGTCCTGTTTGCAGTTTGCCACAAGCCATGTGGGGGACACAGCAAACATGTGGAAGAAGGTGCTCTGGTCAGATGAGACTAAAATGGAACTTTTGGGCCAAAATGAAAAACGCTATGTGTGGCAGAAAACTAACACTGCACATCACTCTGAACACACCATCCCCACTGTCAAACATGGTGGTGGCAGCATCATGCTCTGGGGGTGCTTCTCTTCAGCAGGGACAGGGAAGCTGTCAGAGTTGATGGGAAGATGGATGGAGCCAAATACAGGGAAATCTTGGAAGAAAACCTCTTGGAGTCTGCAAAAGACTTGAGACTGGGGCGGAGGTTCACCTTCCAGCGGGACAACGACCCTAAACATAAACCCAGGGCAACAATGGAATGGATTAAAACAAAACATATCCATGTGTTAGAATGACCCAATCAAAGTCCAGATCTAAATCCAATCGAGAATCCGTGGCAAGATCTGAAAACTGCTGTTCACAAACGCTGTCCATCTAATCTGACTGAGCTGGAGCTGTTTTTTTCAAAGAAGAATGGGCAAGGATTTCAGTCTCTAGATGTGCAAAGCTGGTAGAGACAGACCCTAAAAGACTGGCAGCTGTAATTGCAGCAAAAGGTGGTTCTACAAAGTATTGACTTAGGGGGCTGAATAATTACGCACAACCCACTTTGCAGTTTTTTTAAATGTTTGGAATCATGTATGATTTTTGTTCCACTTCTCACATGTACACCACTTTGTATTGGTCTTTCACGTGGAATTGTGAGTCATTCTGGGAGATTCCTGGGGGTTCTTGCCTTGGTGCTGTGGACTCGTCCAATAATGAGGATTATGCTGGAGAAGACCGTTGTAGTGGGCACTCTAAAGAACCCTGAAGGTCTCAGGTTCTTTGGACTTGACCTGGGGGACTGGGTGTATCATGCTAAGGCTCTCGGTGGGCATTGTTCTGGTAGTCGCAGTACTCATGGGTATCACTTTGGAACTTGTTGTACTGGTGGGCATGGCTTTTGGGGTTCTGGGGCTGATTGTGTTCATCATGGTTTAGTCAGTTCAGGAAGCATGCCCGTTTGGTCTACCCCGGCCGTTCTGAATTATTTTTGTTGTTGTTGTTTTGTGGCAAGGAGAATCTTCCTTTTTTAAAGACGTCTGGAAGTCGTCTTTAAAGGGGGGGGGGGGGGGTAATTTCAGAATCCGCTCTGCTGGCCTTGATTCCCTGGACAGTTTTGTTTCCTATGCAGCTTGTATAGTTCAGTCCAGGGAAAAGAGGCCTTTCTGTCAGTTTGCAAGGCTGACTGATTTGCATCCACTTATCTTGCAATCTGCTTGTCTGCTTCCTTTGAAGGTTTCTAGTATAAATGTCACTTCCTCCCAGAATTCCTCGCGCAACATAGTTCCTGATTAGGGAAACTAACCTTAGAGCCTTAGCATCTTTGTTGCTATATTCTAGTGTAGTTAATTCTTGGGGAGTGCTGCTTGCACTCCTATTAGTGCAGTCAGTTTTGTGTTTAATTTGTACTGCCTATTCTGTCTTGTCTTTCTTGTCCGTGCGATTGCACTGTCACCAGCGGTGGCTGAAAGTGAATCGTTCCGTCCTGTTCCTAGATCGCATTTGCCCGAGCGTTAGTGACTAGCCTTCTGTGACTGTGGTGATTTCCTTCTGCTTCAGCGCACATGGTGTGCGCTGACTGGAAATCGCCCGCAGATCATTACACTAGTTTACTTAATTTCTACTGTTAGTCTGTGAGTTTATTAGCTTCAGTACCGTGTAATAGTTACTTCTCAGGCCAGCATCTGTTGTGATCTGTGACTGTCATCTGCCCGACCCTATTGATTGCGTCTGTGTGTGACAGACTTTAATTGTCACTCACTGTCTGCCACACAAGTTAGTTATCGTCTACTACACTACTACTAGGGATTATAGTTAGTGGTGTACTACTACTAGTTTACTTAATTTCTACTGTTAGTCTGTGAGTTTATTAGCTTCAGTACTGTATAATAGTTAATTCATAGGCCAGCATATGTTGTGATCTGTGACTGTCATCTGCCCGATTGTGTCTGTGTGTCACAGACTTTGATTGTCACTGCCTGTCACACAAGTTAGTTATCAACTACTGTAGACTACACTACTGTTAGTAGTACTACTACTATTTTAAAAAAAAAATAACAACTTTAATTTTTTGTTGTCACTCTCCACCAGTCACCACCAACCCAGACTCTTTATTAAAGTTTATACCTTTTTCAAACAGCTTGTCCATCCCTGTGAAAATTGTGCGCACTTTCTGCTGCTCATGTGCTGCCGCAGCAAACCTGGCCGACATGCAGCAGTGCGAGGGCCTGCCACAACACCGCCTTGTCATTGATGTGCCAACTCACTGGAACTCCACCCCGGCCATGTTGGAGCGGCTGGTTGAGCAGAGGAGGGCTGTCAACCGCCACATTGTTGAGGGCACTCTCACCGGCACCACCAAACTCCAGCTCCTCTCCAACGCACAGTGGGGGCAGATACAGCAGGTCTGCTTGGTGTTGGCTCCCTTCCTGCAGGGAACCAACCTGGTGAGCGAGGATCAGGCATCCCTCTGCTAGTGGGTGCCCTTTGTTTGTCTGCTGGACAGGGCACTGTGCGATTTGCTGGATTTGGGAGAGGAGGCCTTGATCCAGCTGGAACTTCAGCCGCCTGTGCAGTCCACTTCTGAACAGGAATTTGAGTTGTTGGAGGAGGATGAGGAGATGCTGGATGTTGCTGTTGAAGGGGAACAGCAGAGCGCAACAGCAGTGGTGAGAGGGTGGAGAGAGGACGAAGAGGCTTAGGGGCCAGAGGAGGAGGACAGTGAACTTGAGGCCACTGATCCTGATGGCTCTGGTGGACGGACCACTCTGTTCACCATGGCTGGGCACATGCTTCGGTGCCTACACTCAGACCCCAGGGTTAAGCAGATGCAAGCTCGAGAGGACGCCTGCATCAGCATGATCCTGGACCCACGGCTGAGGGAAAGGTGGCTCAGTTCCTGCCTGCTGGAGACCGTGAGCAGCGAACAAGGGAGTTGCAGGAGATCCTTGTTCGGCGATTGGAGGAAGCCTTCTCTCAGCCTTCCAACACCTCTGTCCCTGTCCAGCCAGCACAGCAGCCGGTGTCTGCAGCCAGCACCCTACATGACGGTAGAGCAGCCGAGAGAGGAGGAGCGTGCAGCAGCATCCTCCTCTCAAAGTCACAGCCAGCGCCTGACCCGGATGGTGGCTGACTACATGGTGTCCTTCAGTGGGCCTGACACCAGCGGCAAGGAGCCTGTGGACCCCTTGGAGTAATGGGTCGAGCGCTTGCAGATGTGGAGTGAGCTGGTGCAGTATGCCCTGGAAGTCCTGTCTTGTCCCCCTTCCAGCGTGCTGCCTGAGAGGTGCTTCAGTGCGGCCGGTGGCGTGGTCACAGAAAAGTGCTCTTGTCTGTCCCTAGAGTCCGTGGACAGACTCACATTCCTGAAGATTAACCAGGCCTGAATTGAAGGCACGTTCCAGGCCCCTGTTGTCGGCGACAGGAGGACATGAGGTGCCTGGGAATTATTGTTTGACAACATCAACCTTCAGTGCCCTGCTAATTTGGCCTGTTTTTTCTTTAGATGTTGTGGTACCAACGCTAGGTACCATGGCCCATTACATTGCCTGTTGCCAAACATCACTGCTCCTCCTGCTGCTGCTGTTGTATTTAACCTCCTGCTGTCTGTCTGTGTTCCCACCAGGGTCCACAGAATTAGGCGCTGCGGCCATGTGCCACTAGCTATTACGCCAGTACAATAGCTAAACAAAAAAAATCTGAGGTGTCTGGGTTGAAAACTGTGCTGTCCCAGTTGTGTATTGGACACAATGTGGGCTTCACGACTGCTGTCCGGAACCTCCTGCTGTTGTTATTTATTTACAGCTGTGGTACCAACGCTAGGTACCATGGCCCGTTACATTGCCTGCTGCTAAACGTCACTCCTCCTCCTCCATGCTGTATTTAACCTCCTGCTGTCTGAGTTCCCACCACCAGGGTCCACAGAATATATTGCCTGCTGCCAAACGTCACTCCTCCTGCTGCTGCTGTATTTCACCTCCCGCTGTCTGTCTGTGTTCCCACCACCAGGGTCCACAGAGTTATGCGCTACTGACATGCGCCACTAACTATTACACCACTACAATAGCTACATTTTTGGTTTAAAAAACAAATTCTGAGGTGTCTGGATTGAAAACTGTGCTGTCCCAGTTGTGTATTGGACACAATGTGGGCTTCACGACTGTTGTCCGGAACCTCCTGCTGCTGTTGTTTATTTACAGCTGTGGTACCAACGCTTGGTACCATGGCCCGTTACATTGCCTGCTGCCAAACATCACTCCTCCTCCTCCTGCTGCTGTATTTAACCTCCTGCTGTCTGTCTGTGTTCCCACTGCCAGGGTCCACAGAATACTTTGCCCGCTGCCAAACGTCACTCCTCCTGCTGCTGCTGTTGTATTTAACCTCCTGCTGTCTGTCTGTGTTCCCACCGCCAGGGTCCACAGTATTATGCGCTGCTGACATGCGCCACTAGCTATTACGCCACTACAATAGCTACATTTTTTGTTATTAAAAAAAAATCAGAGTTGTCTGGGTTGAAAACTGTGCTGTCCCAGTTGTGTATTGGACACAATGTGGACTTCACGACTGCTGTCCAGAACCTCCTGCTGTTGGTGTTTATTTACACCTGTGGTACCAATGCTAGGTACCATGGCCCGTTACATTGCCTGCTGCCAAATGTCACTCCTCCTCCTGCTGCTGCTGTAATTAACCTCCTGCTGTCTGTCTGTGTTCCCACCGCCAGGGTCCACAGAATACATTGCCTGGTGCCAAATGTCACTCCTCCGCCTCCTCTTGTTGCTGTTGTTGTATTTAACCTCCTGCTGTCTGTCTGTGTTCCCACCGCCAGGGTCCACAGAATTAGGCGTTGCTGCCATGCGCCACTAACTATTATGCAACTACAATAGCTACATTTTTTGTTTAAAAAAAACTTCTGAGGTGTCTGGGTTGAAAACTGTGCTGTCCCAGTTGTGTATTGGACACAATGTGGGCTTCACGACTGTTTCCGGAACCTCCTGCTGTTGTTGTTTATTTACAGCTGTGGTACCAACGCTAGGTACCATGGTCCGTTACATTGCCTGCTGCCAAACATCACTCCTCCTCCTCCTCCTGCTGCTGTATTTAACCTCCTGCTGTCTGTCTGTGTTCCCACCGCCAGGGTCCACAGAATACATTGCCCGCTGCCAAACGTCACTCCTCCTGCTGCTGCTGCTGCTGTTGCTGCTGCTGTTGTATTTAACCTCCTGCTGTCTGTCTGTGTTCCCACCGCCAGGGTCCATAGTATTATGCGCTGCTGACATGCGCCACTAGCTATTACGCCACTACAATAGCTACATTTTTTGTTATTAAAAAAAAATCAGAGTTGTCTGGGTTGAAAACTGTGCTGTCCCAGTTGTGTATTGGACACAATGTGGACTTCACGACTGCTGTCCAGAACCTCCTGCTTTTGGTGTTTATTTACAGCTGTGGTACCAATGCTAGGTACCAGGGCCCGTTACATTGCCTGCTGCCAAACGTCACTCCTCCTCCTGCTGCTGCTGTAATTAACCTCCTGCTGTCTGTCTGTGTTCCCACCGCCAGGGTCCACAGAATACATTGCCTGCTGCCAAATGTCGCTCTTCCACCTCCTCCTGCTGCTGTTGTTGTATTTAACCTCCTGCTGTGTCTGTGTTCCCACCGCCAGGGTCCACAGAATTAGACGTTGCTGCCATGCGCCACTAACTATTACGCAACTACAATAGCTACATTTTTTTGTTTAAAGAAAAAAATCTGAGGTGTCTGGGGTGAAAACTGTGCTGTCCCAGTTGTGTATTAGACACAATGTGGGCTTTATGACTGCTGTCTGGAACCTCCTGCTGTTGTTATTTATTTACAGCTGTGGTACCAACGATAGGTACCATGGCCCATTACATTGCCTGCTGCTAAACGTCACTCCTCCTCCTGCTGCTGCTGTATTTAACCTCCTGCTGTCTGTCTGTGTTCCCACCGCCAGGGTCCACAGAATTAGACACTGCTGCCATATGCCACTAGCTATTACGCCACAAATTTAGCTATGCGGTTGAAGAAAACATTTGAGTTCTGTAAGAGAAAAAACATTGTTGGGTACAAGAGGCAGAATATGAACACACACAAAAAAAGATGGTGGAGGAGGAGAAAAAGAAGAAGAAGCAGGTGAAGGAGAAGATGAAAAACCAAGTGAAAGAAAGATGGTAAAACAGAAAAAGAAGACTGTGAAGAAAAAGATGGAGAGAAGAAAAAGAAGACGGTGAAGAAGAATAAACAAGAAATGCAGAAAAAAAGTTTTCTATCACATTTTTTTATTACACCTATTTAATTGTGATTTCCCTTTAAAAAAAAAATTGCTTGAAGGCCATCCGAATTCGTGATCACGACTATTACCCGAATTCAATTACCGATCACGACTCGAATCAAATTCGATTTGTGTGATCGGGCCAAATCCGAATTTGACCTGGACCTGAATTTTAATGTACTCGAATCGAATTTGGGTACATTCGAGCATGCCTGATATTTAATACAGAACACCTCATCTATCAATACCTATCTGACATATCTGACATATCTTCCTCCTCCTGCTCTGATTCTGGCACCCCACTTAACACTCAGTTGGCCACCACCACCAAAGTGCCATCACCCCAGGGCACAGCGGTGTGGACATTTTTTTGTGTTTGCCTTAGATGAGAGCAATGTACACACAAATTGAGCCGTGGAAAGACCAAGACCCGCGTAGGGGCAACTACCTTATGAAGGCACATGATTACAAAGCACAAACTGCAATGGGATGACCACCTGAGGGAAAGCAGCACACAAAAGCAAAGCCACACAGCGCAGTGGAAGATATGCAATTATTTCTCAAAAAAGGCGATACCCAAACTGTACCGTGATGTTGAAAGGCTAGTGATGTCATCTCTGGCACACAGCATTGGGTCAAGGGTCCATCTGACCACGTGGTCTGCAAAGCACGGTCAGGCCTGCCCGAAAACTAAGTCAGTCTCCACACACAGCATCTCTGCCTGCACGCCATGTGACTGCCTGCCCCAAGACTAAGTAGCTCCCCACACAGCATCTTTATGTAAAGAATAGCGGAGCATGGGCAAGCGGCAAGGCGGCCATCTCCGCGTTCCAGCCGGCGGCTTCTGCCGCACAGCTATATGCTGCTGATTCGCCTGGTCCTTCTAGTGCACATAGATTGAGAGCTGCACGCGCCCGCACCAGGCGTAGGTACCTTTATGCAAGTAAAAGGGGAGTCAGCTGATCAGCCGGTCAGCTGACTCCAGCAGTGCTCCGGATTGGCTGAATGACTGGGGCGGTGCTGTGGAGCGCTCTGAGTATATATAGGACTTGCCTGTCAGTTGCTAGTTGTCTGCTGTTGCAAATGCTAACGTGTTAGCGCTCAGACCTTAATCAGATCCTACAGTGTGTTAGAACCAGCTGGAGCTGGGAATTCACACTTAGCCAGTTCCGTTGATAGCTTAAAGTACTAATTGCATTGTGATATCTGTGTACTATACTTTAGTCTAGATCCATTCCCAGGTGTTGAAACCAAGGACTTCACACCTAGACTAGGATATTGCTATATTGCTACTGTTTATCTGTTATGACCTTCTGCTTTCCTGACCACTCTCCTGTTTGCTGATTCAGTACTTCTGCCTATCTGTTTACTGTTGCCGACACTGCCTGAACTTAAACACTGAATCAGCCTTCCGTCTTTGTACCTTGTCTGTCCGTACGTTGCTGACCCTGCTTGTCCGACATCCCTGTCCTCACTAGTGGGTCTAGCCATTAGTGAGGAAATTCTAAGAGCTGTCACCTACTCCCTAGGTGATCAGCCTTGAAGCTCTATCTGTAACACTTGCTCCTCGAGTGTCTGCTAGCTGCAGTAGAGTCTTAATCACCTGCTCCTCAGGTGATCATCCTTGCAGCTCAGTCAGTGGTCCCTGCTACTCAGGTGTCCACTGGCTGCAGTACAGTCTGAATCCCCTGCTCCTCAGGGGATCCTTGGCTGTAGTATAGTCTTAATCACCTGCTCCTCAGGTGATCATCCTTGCAGCACAGTCACTGGTCCCTGCTCCTCAGGTGTCCACTGGCTGTAGTACAGTCTGAATCCCCTGCTCCTCAGGGGATCCTTGGCTGTAGTGTGGTCTTAATCACCTGCTCCTCAGGTGATCATCATTGCAGCTCAGTCAGTGGTCCATGCTCCTCAGGTGTCCACTGGCTGCAGTACAGTCTGAATCCCCTGCCCCTCAGGGGATCCTTGGCTGCAGTATTATCTGAATCTCCCGCTCCTTGGGAGATCTCCTCTCCTCATTACTGTTGCACCTAAACACTATTCCACATTGGGTGTGCTGTGTCTAGCTATACTAGTATTATTGGTGATTCTGCAGATCACCATATAATCAGGTATAGCATCTGTATTATTGGTGATACTGCAGATCACCAATAATCAGAAAAATCTGTGTTGCTGACACCATTCATTACACTTTGCCTGCAGGCCGCTTGACTGCCTTATCCGCCACCACCAACAGGGTCCAGGACTCCAGGAGGATTCCTGAATTTTTAAGGACGCTGCTAGCAGCGGCCGCTATAATACTCTTTCTGGTGTGTGTACATGCTTGCCTAATTTTTCTGGCTGCACTGCGGCTGCAACAACAAAACAAAAGGCATGTACATGTGCCAATTCCCCTTCGTGATCCTTACCTTGCCGCGGTGAATAAGGTTGTTGCTTCATTGTGGACAGCCCAAATTTGATCAGCTGGACAGTCACTGTTGCTCTATCATTGAGCTACCACAGCCCGGCGACCATATGAAAACCGCCATGGCCTGCACTCTCGTCATGGTGCGCACCAGTCCAGCATGGCCGTCACAACACAAACAGCTGTTTGCTGTGCGTTACACAGTGAGTTTGGTGTGTCAGTGTGAAGCAGTACTCTAATTACACTCCCTGATTGATGTATACACATGCAAGATGTTTTAAAGCACGTTAGGCCTGCAATTTAGCATTCAATGTGATTTCTGCTCTTAAAACGCTGCTTTGCGTCACATCCAGATTTTTCCCCGGGACTTTTGGCGTGTATCCCACTCCGCCATGCCCCCCTCCAGGTGTTAGACCCCTTGAAACATCTTTTCCATCACTTTTGTGTCCAGCATAATTTTTTCTAGTTTTTAAAGTTTGCCTCCCCATTGAAGTATATTGCAGTTCGCAAAAGTTCACGCGAACCGTACTTTCGCGTTAGGTTCACAAATCCAGTTTGTGGACCGAAAATCAGAGGTTCGGGCAGGGGCATAACTAGACATCACTGAGCCCCCCTGCGAAACTTTGGATGGGGCGCCTCCACCCCCTCGCTTTCTGCACATGAAAACTGAGGACCAATGTGTTTTCCCCATGCAGATAAAAACACTTAGACTTAAAGGAAATGTCAGGCAATGTATGCCACCCCCAGACAGCCCCTTGCAGAAGACAAGTCCCTCGTTGCAGCTCTGCTCCCAATACATACATACACACACAGCTGTATTATTTTACTACATGAGAGCACATGCTATATGGAGGAACAACAATGACATGCTGAACATAAGAGATAGTATCAATGTAACTTGGGCAAAACATTCAGAATGTCACAAGCTCTCAATGAAGCAGCAACAGTAAGACATCAATCTCCACTCCATTGAGTTGTAAAAGTATTCAGAGGCCATAAAGTCATTAGCCCATGTGAAAGGATTCTATGAATCCTTTTGCTGAAGAGGGAAAGTCTACAAACAAAGGAGTCACTTTTTGAAAAAAAGTTGTAAAGTCTTTGTCAAGTCTTTAGAACCTAGCTGCAGTGTAAGACAGACAGGGCCGGATTTCTGGAAAGGCCACAGAGGCCATGGCCTAGGGCGACAAAATCAGATAAGATCAGAAGGGCGGCATGACTTGGAGAGAGAAGAGGTTATATGTCAAAGTAAATCATCTCTTCTGGTCCCACAGTGCAGCCAGCCAGTGCCCTGCTCTGCACTAATAGCTGAATTCCAGAGTTCCCCAATCCCTGCTTCTCTCTCTCACACTTCTTGATGTGTTATAACTATCAGGAAGGATCAATCATAAGTGCCACCTGATGATCCATTCCTGGTGATGGACATACACGTGGATGTGAGAAATAAAAGGGATTTACATTACAAAGCAGATAGAAATAAGTTCTGCTGAGTTTTAATGCAGGAATTCACAAACATCAGTGAGGTCTGCTATTTTCTTCACTTTCTCTTTTACAGCTGTGACACTGACCCCAGAAGCAGTTAATTACACTCTTATCTAACCCTAATTTATGAGGGTTTCGCTTTTGTTTTTTTCTTCCTAGCCAGAAGTGGTCTCAGTTAACTCTTTCCCAACTCATTTTCTGTCCTTCAACTCTTACCATGAGAACTGCAGTAATAAAAATTCTGTTTGCTTTCCTTTCATTGCTACACTGTCACTGTTACCTGAGCTGTTACTACCTCTATGCTAGTGTGTATGGTTTTGCATCCTTCTCCTCTCCTGTATCAGTAGAGCATTATCCTATCAGCGAAAGCAGAACGTTTTGAATCAGGATGATACCATTTATTGGCTTAAAAGAAAGAGTAATCTTTCTGCTAATAAGCCTTCTTCATACTTTGTTCCTGTATACTGTCAATATGTTAGAGCACACCACCATATGTACATTCAGCATTCAAAAGAGATACATATATTTTTCAGCAAATATAAATAAATGTCATTCAGAGGCTTTAAAGTGGAGCTGAACTCTTGCATAGGACAGAAGGAAAACAGAGAAATGTACCATGTATGTAGTTAGAGAGCCTGACTAATTCTCCCTCATCTGTGTCTGATCACAGGTTGTAATTTATCTCTACACTGTGTCACCTGACTGCCACAACAGCTAAGCTCATTTGAAAGCCCAGAATGTTAACAATAAGTCTGCTTCCATGAAAGCAGGGAGTAGACACACTGCAGATTTATTGCAGGATTTATATCAGCTGTAACAAAGAAATGTTTTCCTTCAAAGGTTATGTTGTTGCATATCTTTTAGAGCAGAGAGGAAGTTTTGAGTTCAGGTCCACTGTAATTACAACAGAACATCCAAAGTGGGTCCTGACAGGATGTTTGCTACTTACCTGTTCTCTGTTTTGGATGGGCTTCTCTCCATTGCACTGCCCTGCCACCTGTTTGTGGCTCTGACTGCAGCCAGTCGCACAGAGGACAAGGAAGCAGCGCATGCTCTGGCCACTCCCGCTCCCTGTAATTTCTCGCTCCTGCCCAGATGTGCACAGCAACCGAGGCCGGTACAGTGTTAAGCATTCTTGTCAAGTACTGGTCATACATCAGTATCATTTCTCAAGTATGCATGCCCAGAACACTATCGGCTGCTGTGCACATTCGGGCAGAATCGCAAATTACAGGAATTATTTGTTGACTGGTGGGCAGAGCAGCATAACTGAAATGAGCCCATTCAAACCAGTGATCGCAGGTCAAAGTGTTGGACAGAATGTTTTTTGGTGGTTGTGGTGGGGGTGGGGTGGGGGGCGCTTGGTGACAGCAGGCCTAGGGCACTGGAAAGTACAAATCCGGCCCTGAAGACAGATGTTTTTTTTACGAACTCTAGGGAGCAGGGACAGTGTACAAATTCCAAAGTGTGTGTCAAAGTGTGTGTCATTCCTTATCTGTGTGGTGGACACATGCAGTCAATATAACAATGCTGTGAGAGCAGAATACTTTTTTTTCCTCCATGCCCTTAGCTGTCAGTATCTCAAACTTTTCCCTCCACGGGCCCCCTGTGGTGTCTGGGCCCTCCGCGGAGGCATCCCTTGCAGGGTCTATTGTTATGCCCCTGGACCATTCGGGCAATCTCTAGTTATATACAGTAAATTTGTACTGAGTTAGCTTACTTTAATTGCAGCGCTGTTACAGTGTGTGACAGGAACTTTAGCAACAGATAGTAGTGATGAGGGGAATGCATTCAAGGCATTCCAAAGTGAGAAGCCAAAATATAGACGATGAAACAATTGATATTCGCCATGTAATTCATATTCACAGCACCAACTGCCAATATCTATAAATACGCCTGCTAACAATGTGGTAGGCTAAAAGGTTGGTATATATATTCGCAGAGGGAGATACTGTTTGCTTGGTAGTAGGAAACATTCGTTATATCCCACAATGCCATGAGGTTCACAGGCAGAAACTGTCAGGGCCAATGCTCTGACATCACACTGTGGGAGGAGTTTCATCAAAATATTGGCCAAACAGACGTCCCTGAATGCACTATTCGAGAATAGGTAAAGATTTCCGGTGGGAAAGATGGTATCAGATACTGATTGGGATGAAGTTCCTATTTAACTTAAAGAGACTCCGTAACAAAAATTGCATCCTGTTTTTTATCATCCTACAAGTTCCAAAAGCTATTCTAATGTGTTCTGGCTTACTGCAGCACTTTGTACTATCACAGTCTCTGTAATAAATCAACTTATCTCTCTCTTGTCAGACTTGTCAGGCCTGTGTCTGGAAGGCTGCCAAGTTCTTCAGTGTTGTGGTTCTGCTATGAACTCCCCCTTCCAGGCCCTTCTATGCACACTGCCTGTGTGTTATTTAGATTAGAGCAGCTTCTCTCTTCTCTCTTATCTTTTACAAGCTGGATAAATCGTCCTCTGAGCTGGCTGGGCATTCACATAGTGAGGAATTACAGACAAGGGCAAAGCTGTTTGCAGGAAGAAAAGAGCAGCCGGAAACTTAAGTGCATGAGAGATGCAGGGGGAAAGAAACACACAAATGATCTCTTGAGATTCAAAAGGAAGGCTGTATACAGCCTGCTTGTGTATGAATGTATTTTCTATGTGTGGACATACTGTACATCAACCTACTTCCTGTTTTGGTGGCCATTTTGTTTGTTTATAAACAAACTTTTTAAAACTGTTTTTAACCACTTTTAATGCGGCGGGGAGCGGCGAAATTGTGACAGAGGGTAATAGGAGATGTCCCCTAACGCACTGGTATGCTTACTTTTGTGTGATTTTAACAATACAGATTCTCTTTAAATACTATCGATTCACATATTTTTTTTTCAATTGACACAGGAATTGTTTGGGAAGTGCTGCTGGTGTATACATTTTAGTAGCAATTTCATTGTTTACTGTTATCAAAATACTTTCAAACTTTACTGAAGCCAAAACTGAAGGCAGACTGAGCCATGAGGAGAGGGGAAACTCCCCTCACACTTGATCAGTTAACTCTATGTGTAGCTCTGTGTGTGACAGAGAGATAGAGAGAGCTCCAAACAGCTGCAGCTTCTGTGTCCTGTGTTTCTAACTGAGGTGTCTGAAGAGAGCAGAGGAAATGTAACTAATTGTCACAGTTTTTCATACTGTTTTTGCTTTCAGCGTTTGATATGTTTGATATTTGCTTTCTGTAGTTTGATATGCAACTCTGGATGTGCATTGAAGCAGACACCTCTTTTGCAATTGATTTGTCCCAATATAGCTAAATCCTACCCTCCTGTGCCAGGAGGTTGTGGTGGTAAAGGGTGGCAAGGCAGGCATAGTGATTCCCAGCCACTTTATGTCCCCAACAGCGGCCAGGAACTCACCAACCACCCAAGCCTGGTTGATTTTGAGAAATGTCAGTCTGTCTACAGACTGGGTGGACAGACGCTTCTCGGTCACCACGCCACCGGCTGCACTGAAGCACCTCGCTGACAGCACGCTGGAAGGCGGGCAGGACAGCACTTCAGGGTCCACACAGAACTATATCTTTGGTGTGGACCCTGATGTGCAGTGTCACCCACACAGAGAGCTATGGTATAGTAAGCTAAATAACACAAATAAAATGAGAAGATATTCACTGGTATAATACAGTGTGCTGGCAGACAGTGGTGGGACTACAAACGCCAGCAGGAAACGGCCTGAGGGCTTTATCTATGCAGTGTCACCCACAAAAAGAGCTAAGCTTTAGTAAGTTACATCACACAAATACAGTGGGAAGATATGCACTGGTATAATACAGTGTGCTGGCAGACAGTGGGACTACATATGCCAGCAGGCAGCAACTGTCTGTGGGCTGTATCTATGCAGTGTCACTCACAAAGAGAGCTATGCTTTAGTAGGTTAAATCACACAAATACAGTGGGAAGATATGCACTGGTATAATACAGTGAACTGGCAGACAAAGTGGTGGGACCACAAATGCCAGCAGACAACTGTCTGTGGGCTATATCTATGCAGTGTCACCCATAAAGAAAGCTATGCTTTAGTAAGTTAAATCACACAAATACAGTGGGAAGATATGCACTGGTATAATACAGCGTGCTGGCAGACACAGTCGTGGGACTACAAATACCAGCAGGCAGCAACTGTCTGTGGGCTGTATCTATGCAGTGTCACCCAAAAAGAGAGCTATGCTTTAGTAAGTTAAATCACACAAATACAGTGGGAAGATATGTACTGGTATAATACAGTGTGCAGGGCCTGGCACAGTACAGCAAGGCCCAGTTGTAACAGGGCTGTATCTATGCATGTCAGTGTCACACACAGAAAAAAAAACACATCAGAAGAATATTAGCTCTCAAAAGAGCTTTTTTGGGGTGCTTTCAGCAACAAATTTCAGCGAGGAGCAAGCTAACAACAGCCTAACTAACGCTTTCCCTATCTCAAGCAATGTCTCTCCCTTCCTCTCACTATAGCAAGATCAGCAGAATGAGAACATGGCCGATGCTGCTGCGTTTTTAAAGAAGGGGTGGGGGTCAAGGAGGGAGTGCAGCTTGATTGGCTGCCATGTGTCTGCTTACTGTGATGCAAAGGGTCAAAGTTTAGCCCAATGACGAGGTATAGGGGACGGGTCGAACACGCCATGTGTTCGTTACCAGCGGCGGGTGCGTATAGCTGAAATCCGTGCGGACTACCCGCCGGGGGAACCGTTCGGGCCATCTCTAAAAGTTGTAGGCGAATGAATGGAAGGAGCACTGACAGGTGAAAATGGCTCTGTTTTTTTAAGGGGAAAATCCCTTCGAGGTGAAGTGGTTAAAGGAATACTATCGATACCCAAGTGTTCTAAAATGACAATGTACAAATAATGCCTAAGTAGCTGTGTAAATATTTTCCTACTTTTCATGTTAAATATCAGAGGCAAAAGCTGTAATTTATTAAGGGTAGGATTTAGCTATATTGGGACAAATCAATTGCAAAAGGGGTGTCTGCTTCAATGCACAGCCAGAGTTGCATATCAGACTACAGAAAGCAAATATCAAACATATCAAACTCTGAAAGCAAAAACAGTATGAAAAGCTGTGACAATTAGCTACATTTCCTCTGCTCTCTTCAGACACCTCAGTCAGAAACACAGCACACAGAAGCTGCAGCTGTTGGGACTTGGGAGCTCTCTCTGGGCTCGTTTCCACTGTTGCGACGCGATTTCGCCGGCATCCCGACGCTTGTAAAAACGCATGCGGATGCGTTTCCGCATGCGTTTTTACCCGCAATTTCGCGTGCGATTTCGCATGGCAGGGTGCCATGTGAAATTAACCATGACACTGCCAGGGCAAAATAACATTGAAAAAGGTGCGAAATCGCACGCGAATCGCGGGTAAAAACGCATGTAAAAAACGAATGCGTTTTTCCTATTAAATACATTAGCGGCGATTCGCACGGATTCCCGACGCAGGCGAATTCTGTGGGTCCCGTCGTGCAGATTTGGCCCACCGCCAAATCGCTCCAGCACACCGCACATATGGAAACAGCCCCGGCCACTTCAATGTACCAAGCGAATCCGCATGTCGGCGCCGCATGCGGATTTGCTATGGTGGAAACGAGCCCTTGATCTCTCTGTCACACACAGAGTTACACATAGAGTTAACTGATCAAGTGTGAGGGGAATTTCCCCTCTCCTCATGGCTCAGTCAGCCCTCAGTTTTGGCGTCAGTAAAGTTTGAAAGTATTTTGATAACAGTAAACAATGAAGTTGCTACTAAAATGTATACACCAGCAGCACTTCCCAAACAATTCCTGTGTCAATTGAAAAAAAAATTGTGAATCGATAGTATTCCTTTAAGTTAAATAGGAACTTCATCCCAATCAGTATCTGATACCTCCTTTCCCACCAGAAATCTTTACCTATTCTCGAATAGTGCATTCAGGGACGTCTGTTTGGCCAATATTTTAATGAAACCCCTCCCACAGTGTGATATCAGAGCCATGGCCCTGACAGTTTCTGCCTGTGAACCTCATGGCATTGTGGGATATAACGAATGTTTCCTACTACCAAGCGAACAGTATCTCCCTCTGCGAATATATATATACCCACCTTTTAGCCTACCACATTGTTAGCAGGCGTATTTATAGATATTGGCAGTTGGTGCTGTGAATATGAATTACATGGCGAATATCAA